>NC_064614.1:690855219-691549385 GCF_023898315.1 Schistocerca nitens
GTCATGAAAGAAGTTGAATTATAGTTTTGTTTAGTTGAAGGCAATAGTTGAAGACATCTGATGCAAGAGAAAAAAAAAAAGACGTTGTAATAGGTTTGGAGTATTTTTGTTAAACTAAATAGTTTGTGAACTTTGTGTCTGGCAACTTTGTTTTGCAGTCAGTGTATATTAACACTTTGGCGCGGCAGAGAGAGAGAGAGAGAGAGAGAGAGAGAGAGAGAGAAACAAACACATGGGTCATTAAACGGACTGCAGCAAGAGTCGTAGCTATGAGTGGCATATAGAGCGTTAATAAAATTTAGGTGAGTAGAACATAGGCGAATTTATGGTGAACTGGTCGAGGAATATCCAAGCTGGATTCGATGAGAAAACGGAAGATAGATACGACGACCTATCAGAAATGATTTTATGATTTTAGACAGCACCTAAGGGTAAGAGCGTCAAATCGAGCTTGGTGATGCGTTGACATTAGGATAATTTCGTACTGTGTTAACTGGCCAGTGTTTGAAGTTAGAGAACACAGTAAGAATAAACATTATAAATTGGAATCTGAACGGAAACGAAACAGCAGTGAGGAACGACAAAATGAAGAATAACGTATGAAAAAGTATACGCGAAAAAAGTATACTGCCAGTTAACTCTTCCAGTGGTGCCAAAATAAAACTTTTCAGTTGCCTTGAAGTACACCTGTGATATTAATGCAATATCGTAAGCACGTATCAACGAACTTACTCTTGTATGAAGAGTTTTTATTGCTAGTATTAACGCTGCAACGAAGAACAAATATCTCCACTTGATTTTTTTTAATCAAAATGGAGTTGCAGAGGGAAAAGTATCTCGCTGTGTGCCTTGGCTGATACGCCATGCATTTTGCAAATAGAGGTACAGTAATTAAGCGAACAAATAGTCCCCATATTATCCAACGATAAATGTTTTGTAGTACGTCTTCGCCGAAAATTTCCAGGGAGTGATTTGTTCATTGATTGCAAAGAGTCATTATTTAACACACACAAATCTTACGCGATCGACCCTTTGTTGTAATTCAAATAAACAATCAGTATATGAAGACTCTAAGTCAGCTTTTTCCTTGAAAAGATCAAACACCAGAGTGTGCGTCGACAAAAAGTATAACTCCATTATTAACAATTGCATGTGCCAAAAACAGCATGAGCAATTTAGTGTAACAGCAAATAGACGTAAAACAAAGGAATGTTTAAAGATATTAACGATTAAATATTAAACTGGTACGTGCAGTAGACAGAGCTTCTCCATTTATAACCATACATATATTGTTGCGTAGACTGAGCTACTTCAATAACGACACATAGGAAATCTGGGACTTTGCTGCCAAATATCAGGCGAAGTGGTAGTGAGACAGAGGTGTGGTAATATTCTGTAGGAAATTACCAGTTCCAGCATTTGTCTCCAAGCAAGAAAAACCTCCCGGAAACCTTGGTCAGAACAGGCAAATGGAAACTATTTTTAATTTAATTCTTCGACAGTATGTTCCAGATAGAGATACGAAATCTTAAATGATAACCTCGCACCAATATGAAAGACTTCGGAGACATGGGTAGTCGTGTCATGGCATGAAGTGCAATGTACGTTTGTCTATAGGCATTCTCTTGCACGTAGCCGTCTATAGAGGCTGCCATCGACCAAGATGTGGTTTGTAGGAGGAGGAGGACCTTCGAAACTGTGCTGATTCATTGCACCCGCTGCTGCTACTCGTCTACTCCCCGTATAGCGTAGCCGTACCGTGTTCCAGTCGGCCTTGGTGGTCTACTGGTGAGGTGCGAACCTGTCACGCACTGGAATTTTTCAGTCTGCATTCACGCTAGTTGCCACCTCTCAGTGTTGTGAAAATAGGAACCACAAGTGGTTAGGATTCCAGTTCAGACTGCAGGTGACCTTTCCGCGGTAGGATTACCGGGGTAGGTGTCCAGTTGAAAGAATTTCCAAACAGGCGACTGAAGATCCCTCTTGAAGAATGTAACAGCCAGTTATGCCATACGAGGAGACGCTGAACCACAGACTGTCGACGTATGTATCTCCACATTTACCTTTGTTAGCTGAAATTATATGCTTGTGCACATTAACCACGAAAATGTACGCTAACTAATACGTTTTTGACGTTCCTAGCGGTTTAATATACAGCTGTCAACTGTGAACATCATATTAATGCAAGTAAAAAGCTTTGAAGAACATAGTTACATAATCCTCAGCTTTCATCATGTTAAAAACAAACCATGTTGTGTTGACCTTGAAATTTCAAAGCTATTCCGGCTGACGAGAGAAGTCTAATTGATGTCCTTGTTAATCATTCCATTTTAATTTTCTTTGGGCCTTTGTCCCGCTTCAACGCAGGGTCGGCCGTGTCACCAGCATTTGGCAGTATTAGTTGCAGAGGGCGGCCGGATGCTCTTCCTGTCGCCACCCCAAACCCCTCGCGATGGAATTAGTGTACCTCAGCTGTTTGCGTCTAGTGTAAGCCATGAAACAGTGCAAACATTTTCAAGTGTCTGCGAGTCGTGTAACTGAGGCGGAACGTGGGGACCAGCCCGGTGTTGACCTAGCGGGATGTGGAAAACCGCCTAAATCCACATCCAGGCTGGCCGGCATACCGCCGCTCGTCGATAATCCGCCGGGCAGATTCGATTCGGGGCCGGCGCTCCTACCCGAGTCCAGGAAGCAGCGCATTAGCGCTCTCGGTTGCCCTGGTGGATGGACGTCCTTGTTAATCGTGAGGTACAAAAGCTCCAACTTGTTCCATTTATTGTAAGTTTTTAGTCACTAAGTCAGTGTGTGATTAAATTTGTAGTGAGGACCAAGACGGTTAAGTCTCGCGTAGGAGTTCGTGTCCGAAACAATACTATTTTCCCACTACACGCAAAATAACCTAACACAGATCACTTTCTGACTCCAGCTTGTCTGGGTCCACTTAGAACTCGATGGGATGACCACCGACGTCAGCCCAGATACAGTTCCTTCGTACAGTGTTCCGATACAGACGATCACCAATCCCTGGTTCTCCAGCAACCGCGATGCCATAACCCGCGCCACTATTTCACCGGACAAAAGATTAGTCACGCCTAGAAAAATCATTAGCTTTATTTAATACCATGTAATTCTGCCCCTGGACATAATAATCGTAGAGATTCGGGTGGGATTTGAGTCCAGGAGGTTGTGCAGGTACGTCACATCCAGGTTCAGCCTCTCGCCGAGAATTTGATCGAGCAATTCCATCAATTTTCGGGGATGCTGATGTTGTCTTCTTACCCGTTGCTTCAACATGGTCCACAGATTTTCTAAAAGGTTCAGTCAGGTGGTTTTTGCAGGCCAGTCGAAATGTAATATGGTGGGAGTGTGTTAGTGTGTCAATATCATACTCATCATGTATATGTTCACTGAAAGACAACACGTGATCATTCATAATGTTTAAATAGACATGGTGGTTCATATTACTGGTCACCTTAGTGAGCAGGCCCATTTCATGATACAAAACAGAGTGCGCACGCGCACACATTTCCAGCGTGATCGTGACATTGCTCACTTTCAGGAGGGAATGCTTCATTTGGCCTTCGGTGCACTCGACGACGTGAGTCATTTGAATATAGGCGAAAACGTGATTCGTAGGACAGCATTACGTTCCGCCAGTCGGCCCTGCTGGTTGTGAATATACCCTTCTCTGAGGCCCGTTGGTACACCGTAGTAACTGGAAAGCGAAGGTGTCTATCTTTGTGGAAACGCTCCAAATACAACTGACGTACAGCCCTCCCACTGTAGCGAGCTTCGCCGTAGAGTACCGTCACGTCGGCGTAATCCGCAAACGTGTAATTCACCATGCTCACTACCAGCACACTAAAAACGAAGTATACGTACAGCTTGCATTCTGTACTGCAATGAATGTTCACTACTCTACAGTAGTTCAATATTAACAAGAACCATAAGCACAACAGCAAATACAGATTTCGCTGCGCTGATCACAAACTTAGCTGAATGGCGTGCAAACAAATGTGTAGTGGGTATGGGACATACGGTGATAGGTGAATGACGTTCGTAATGCCGTAGTCAGTTGCGCCGAAAATGCAGTAGATTCGAACATGAGTCTTCGTATTTTGCATGCAGCGGGGAAACGTTTCCGTAGAGTAGTTCCCATGCTATAATTAACCATTTTGGTCCCCATGACAACTAGTCAAAGTCTGTAAAGGGAATTTAATTACACCCTATACATTGTTTGGGAGTTCACAGGCACTTGTACTTGGCTGCATGTACTAACGAGCGACGGACATCTATAATTTGTCTGGAAAGTGAGCGTCAGTTACTTCCGTAACGTTTTTAATCATTGTAATTACAGGTGGTTATTAATTAATTTTTGATAGTGTGTAAAAGTAAATGGGATAATCATACTTTTCTTAAGCAGTACGGTATGAAAGTCAAATATCTGCAAGTTTTTTTCTTTTTCTGCTCAGCATTTGCTTTTCCATTGTGACCTAGCTGCACTTAGTTGCTTCGAGCGTTGCGAGCGTCTCTGATTGAAATGTGTATTTATGTGACTGATCTTGAAAGGCTTTTGCGAAAGCACAGTTTGCCTCGAAGTAGTCCTCGTCATACATCTTTAATTTGATAACCAATCGGTGTAATGCGGCGGATTTATTGTTTTGTTAAAATGCGTAGCACCACGCTGTAGAATAATCCTCTGCAGTTCAGCCGCTGTTCTAACGTAATTGCACAGATTAGGCAGATGGTTTGATTTTTCTTCGTTTCAGTAGATCTCTCTATACAAATCAGTGGATAATTCTTGGGACAAGCCAACGACTTTTTCTGCCTCTCCGTTCTTGTTCAACTGAGCCAGCACTTTCACCGTAACGACCTCAACTTTAACGCGACGGTAAACTCTTTAAACATTACTGCCTGCCTTCATTCATTCATTCATTCATTCATTCATTCATTCATTCCTTCCTTCCTTCCCTCGCTGTAAGGAGGATCCATCTTGGTACGTGAAATACGAACTATCGAAACCGATCTCGTAAGTCATCAGCACATAGACAAATAGCTGGAACTGACAAAACAAAGTCTCTGAAAATACTGAGAGTTTGGTCGTCGACGTGTAGGTTCTTGTCTCAGTAGAAATGATGCTGAAAACTGAGTACATGAGAATGAGTAGGTATTCGAGAAAGTGCCACTGGAATAATGGCGTTTATACGCACACTGTGCCCCATTCCGTTCGGGTACATGTAGTTACGGTTATTCTGAGACACCGTTATCTAATAGTGACTTACGAAGACTGTGTCGCCATTTTCTGTTCAATATAAGAGCACAGTAGCCAATTAGCAGAATTTTATATTACTATCAACACATTAAGAGAGATCGTAATTTGGATGCCACTAAACTGTAAAGACCGTAGCAGAACGTACGGTAATTGTACTGTCTACAAAGATTTTCTTGGTATATGTATCATACTCTCTCCAAAAAATGGAATGAAAAGTAATTAAGGAAGATTCCGTGATTGTTAGAAAATTTGTTGACTCAAAATACAGTGCACAATGCGCTTAACATATTCATCGTGTCTGAGTCTCCTCAACCTCCTGATGTCGCAGCAATTGGCTGGATCATGGGGTTGCACGGAGGAGCTCTGTTGTTTTCATTGTAATCGGGATGCTGGAAAGAAACAGTACAATGCACGTTCAAGATTTACTACGCAGATTAACGATACACCAGCAAATGCTTGATCGTGCGATGTCCTTTAGAGACGTTTAGTGTTTTATCTTCCGTCGCTTTGCCCGGTGAGGTAGACTACCTGCGTTACAGCCGCGAGCTGATCTTTGCATAACAGGAAATGCAAGGAGGGTGTGTCTATTGCAGACTCGGTTCTACACTTTCCATAACCTATTATTTTCTCATGGATAATTTATCGTTTAAAAGTGATGACAACGTCGAACTGCAGATAAAGATCTAAAAAATGCAGTAGACCCTTATTTAAATTCATATTGTCTCTCCCTTTTATTTTTTACCAAACTAGTAATAGAATTTGAGCGGGTAGCAAACAAATATTTAGTCGTTCCGTAAAATTTCGGGTGTGCAGCCGCATAAATTTCACTTCTTATATTTCGGCTGTATACCGTCCAGCCATCTTCAGAGTGAGCCGAGATGACTGACGCTCCAGCACATGCTCCTGCCTTTTAAAACCCGTGGGCCGCCCCAGTGCGGATGCGGCCATAGATACACAAGCCGCCAGAGACGTTGATCGGCGGCCAAGAGGTATAACATGTGCATGAAATTAAGAGGGTAATCCCAAAAGTAAGGTCCCATATTTTTTTTATAAGTACATAGATCTGTTTATTTCTACAATGGTTTATATCGGTTTACAGCTTGAAAATTTAGCTATTTTTCGACATAATAACCATTTCAGTCTGTTCATGAAATTCGTTATTGAATAAAAAGATATGTAGAGGTCAAAATATGTTCTACGAAAGGTGAAATCTCATTCTCAGGTTCTGCGAATTAGAAATAATAATTCTGAAAGAGAAACTTTTGTGGACGACGACACTATATAGAAACTAACATATCAGAAGTGTCCAGTTTGAGTGATTGTAGTTTGACAATGGAATCCGCAGAGTTACGCATGCAATGAACGCATTTTCCCAGCAGAGGCGTTAATAACGACGCTAAGTGTTCGATACAGTCTTAGGTTGGAGAGACATTGTTACTCGCTATCGGACGCAGCGGATAGACATTCCTTACAGATCTTCGGAAATCCATAAATTAAAAGATTTTTAAATCGTCAGAATTACATCCATAGACAAATTCAGTTGTCGATGGAAATCGAAAAGGATGGGTACCTTCCATTTTTGGATGTTTTGGTACGATGCAAAGATGATGACACCTTGAGACATGCAGTATATCGGAAACCGACCCATATGGATTTATATCTACGTGCAAACAGATGCCACTATCCTTCACAGAACTCGGGTACACAGAGTCAGTGGCAGATACATATCGGGAACACTCGCCCCCCCCCCCCCCTCCCTTTCTCTCACGCCCTTGTGGAGGCGCCCGCATAGCCACTCGTGCCCCACCCGCCAGTCAGCCCGCACGCTATTCGTTCGTTTCTCTCGTCAGTCGAGTCGACTGAATAAAGTTATCGAATAGTTGTACTTTCCTCGTCATCGTATTTTGTACGATTCTGTCTGGCACATGGATAGCTAACACATACTTACGAGAACAGTCGCGGCCATTCTAGTGATCTCGATACTTTATTCTGCCTGGCATTTGTTCGAGAAAAGTCGCGAATATTATAATGTGGCTGAGTTCGACAGTGGATGAGAATCGATTTACTGGCTTAACACTGTTGAACACGCACCCTGACATTGATTGTCCTATTGATGATGTAATTAATCAATTTGCCAGGATGAATAGGCGCATAGAATTCATCGTTTACGGAAGAGAACCACAATTACTACTTTTTTTATATCATAAGATGGCATTGTCTTGTATATGTGTGTAATCAGTTAAAAAGAAACTTGATTATGTTTTATTGAAGTAAAAGTAAAGGTAGCTCAAGATATCTTTAGCGCCCCCTCCTTGAGGTTTTTCTGTATCAGCTACTGCACAGAGCACACGTTATTGCCGACTAGAGTAGTCTGGAGGACGAGCTTCTACACTTCAGAAGAGTTTTTGAAGCCAGCGGTTACTCTGCACAGCACATACGTAAGGTACTACGAATGAAACCAACAGAGAGCATAAGGAATGCAGAAAAATACACGGCAAGTTTTAAATTAATGGCATTTTTGCCATGCGTGGGGAGCCTTTCGTCAAAAGTAGGACGTGTCCTCAGCAAAGACAAAGTGGAAGTGACTTTTCGCCCTCCACCAAAAACAGCAGCACAGACGACACGTTCACTCCATGAGAGATGGCACAGAGCACCACAGGTACACTCGTCTCTTACAACCTAATAAATCTGTGGTGGTGGAGCACTGTATTGACACTGGGCGAACTATTCTGTACGATAACGTCTAAATTTTAGCCTCGACTTCATCGTTCTGGGTGTAAGTAGTGAAAGAGGCAATTGCAATTCGGTTGACGATGAATTTAATATAGAGGCTTTAGCTTGGACTAATCATGGAATCCGGCACTTCCTGTGAAACTCACCAAGCAGTCGCGACGGTGCAGCTCGCAGTGATACATCGATATCTCCGCGTGGATTGCGCTCGCAGCCATAGATGTAATTTCATGCACATGTTATACCTCTTCGGCGCCGATCAACGTCTCTGGCGGCTTGTGTATCTGTGGCCGCATCTGCATTGGCGCGGCTCACGGGTTTAAAAGGAAGGAGCACGTGCTGAAGCGTCAGTCATCTCGGCTCACTCTGAAGATGTCTGGACGGTACACAGCCGAAATATCAGAAGTGAAATTTGCGCAGCTGCACGCGAGAAATTTTGTGGAAGTCATAACGCTGCGAAATTATGAAGTTGGACAACATGTTTAGTTATCGTCTTGGTTGATAAAATAGGGTGAAGCAAGGGCGTGACGATTTATAGGGCACGTGAAGCGCCAGTTTGATTTCCACTTGCCCATGAAAGCGGCATGTGTCGTATGGTATCGTAGTGCACCAACACAGTTCATTGGATGACCACGATTTTTTCATGGAGCAGTGCAGAAAAGAATTCTGTACTCCAGCTGACGCCATTTAAGCAAAGTACCAACATCTAGTGCTGAGATGTGTCATTAGGTTAAGATGCGTCTGTCTGGTTTACTTGTTCAAGGATAAGACATAAAGAAAGAATAATATTTGATAATAGACCTAAAAAACCAAAGCTGCATAAGTGGAGCAATGCGTTAGAGTCGTACGGTTATTGCCAGGGGCTGAAATGTTCCACCCACATTTTTTTTTCTTTTTTCACCGACGCCAGCCGATGTTTCCTAATTTCACTGAAAGCGAATTGTGTGGTGCTTCATTAAATGGCCATGACATGTTTCTTTCTTTCTTTATTATTATTATTATTATCTTTACTTTCTCAGACGTTAAGTCTGGTGAGGAATGGAGTGACGCGGACCTTTATCAAGCGTCACTTCCTTTTTGCTGTACGGTATATGTTATATTGCATTTAGGAACTTTCGGGTAATTGAACATGTATCAATAATTACGGATTTCTGTAATTGTATATATATGTTTGGATGTAGCTGTATTGCATTGATGTATTGGTGGATATTGTGTGGTATGACTCCTGTAGTTGATAGTATAATTGGTATGATGTCAACTTTATCCTGATGCCACACGTCTTTGACTTCCTCAGCCAGTTGGATGTATTTTTCAATTTTTTCTCCTGTTTTCTTTTGTATATTTGTTGTATTGGGTATGGATATTTCGATTAGTTGTGTTAATTTCTTCTTTTTATTGGTGAGTATGATGTCAGGTTTGTTATGTGGCGTTGTTTTATCTGTTATAATGGTTCTGTTCCAGTATAATTTGTATTCATCATTCTCCAGTACATTTTGTGGTGCATACTTGTATGTAGGAACGCGTTGTTTTATAAGTTTATGTTGTAAGGCAAGCTGTTGATGTATTATTTTTGCGACATTGTCATGTCTTCTGGGGTATTCTGTATTTGCTAGTATTGTACATCCGCTTGTGATGTGATCTACTGTTTCTATTTGTTGTTTACAAAGTCTGCATTTATCTGTTGTGGTATTGGGATCTTTAATAATATGCTTGCTGAAATACCTGGTGTTTATTGTTTGATCCTGTATTGCAATCATGAATCCTTCTGTCTCACTGTATATATTGCCTTTTCTTAGCCATGTGTTGGATGCGTCTTGATCGATGTGTGGCTGTGTTAGATGATATGGGTGCTTGCCATGAAGTGTTTTCTTTTTCCAATTTGCTTTCTTCGTATCTGTTGATGTTATGTGATCTAAAGGGTTGTAGAAGTGGTTATGAAATTGCAGTGGTGTAGCCGATGTATTTATATGAGTGATTGCCTTGTGTATTTTGCTAGTTTCTACTCGTTCTAGAAAGAATTTTCTTAAATTGTCTACCTGTCCATAATGTAGGTTTTTTATGTCGATAAATCCCCTTCCTCCTTCCTTTCTGCTTAATGTGAATCTTTCTGTTGCTGAATGTATGTGATGTATTCTATATTTGTGGCATTGTGATCGTGTAAGTGTATTGAGTGCTTCTAGGTCTGTGTTACTCCATTTCACTACTCCAAATGAGTAGGTCAATATTGGTATGGCATAAGTATTTATAGCTTTTGTCTTGTTTCTTGCTGTCAGTTCTGTTTTCAGTATTTTTGTTAGTCTTTGTCTATATTTTTCTTTTAGTTTTTCTTTAATATTTGTATTATCTATTCCTATTTTTTGCCTGTATCCTAGATATTTATAGGCATCCGTTTTTTCCATCGCTTCTATGCAGTCGCTGTTATCCAATATGTAATCTTCTTGTTTAGTGTGTTTTCCCTTGACTATGCTATTTTTCTTACATTTGTCTGTTCCAAAAGCCATACTTATATCATTGCTGAATCCTTCCGTTATCTTTAGTAATTGGTTGAGTTGTTGATTGGTTGCTGCCAGTAGTTTTAGATCATCCATGTATAGCAAATGTGTGATTTTGTGTGGGTATGTTCCAGTAATATTGTATCCATAATTTGTATTGTTTAGCATGTTGGATAGTGGGTTCAGAGCAAGGCAGAACCAGAAAGGACTTAATGAGTCTCCTTGGTATATTCCACGCTTAATCTGTATTGGCTGTGATGTGATATTATTAGAGTTTGTTTGGATATTAAGTGTGGTTTTCCAGTTTTTCATAACTATGTTTAGGAACTGCATCAATTTAGGATCTACTTTGTATATTTCCAATATCTGTAGTAACCATGAGTGGGGTACACTATCAAAAGCTTTTTGGTAATTAATGTATGTGTAGTGTAGTGACCTTTGTTTAGTTTTAGCTTGATATGTCACCTCTGCATCTATTATCAGTTGCTCTTTACATCCTCGTGCTCCTTTGCAACAGCCTTTTTGTTCTTCATTTATAATTTTGTTCTGTGTTGTATGTGTCATTAATTTCTGTGTAATGACTGAAGTTAATATTTTGTAGATTGTTGGTAGGCATGTTATGGGGCGATATTTAGCTGGGTTTGCTGTGTCTGCTTGATCTTTAGGTTTCAGATAGGTTATTCCATGTGTAAGTGTATCAGGGAATGTGTATGGGTCTGCAATGTAACTGTTAAATAATTTAGTTAGATGTGAATGTGTTGAGGTGAACTTCTTTAGCCAGAAATTTGCTATTTTATCATTTCCAGGGGCTTTCCAATTGTGCGTAGAATTAATTGCTCGGGTGACTTCATGTTGCAAAATTATCACTACAGGCATTTGTGGTATCATCTTGTATGAGTCTGTTTCTGCTTGTATCCACCGTGCATGCCTGTTATGTTGTACCGGGTTTGACCATATGTTGCTCCAGAAGTGTTCCATGTCTGTTATGTTTGGTGGATTGTCTATTTTAATGTGTGTGTTATCTATTGTCTGGTAAAATTTCTTTTGGTTTGTGTTGAATGTTTGGTTTTGTTTCCTTCTATTTTCACTTTTTTTGTATCTTCTAAGTCGTTTGGCCAATGCTTGTAACTTCTGCTTCTTTTCATCTAATTGCTCCATTGCTTCTTGTTGTGAGATTTTACCTAACCTTTTTCGTTTTTTGTCTGATATTTCATTTCTTATAAATTGTGTTAGCTGTCCGATGTCTTTTCTCAGTTTTTCTATTCTGATCTGTAGCCTGTGTTGCCATGCTGGTTTTGTGGGTTTCTTCTGTGTGTTGGTTGGTTCTGATCTCTGCCTAGTGTGTATATTTAGTGTAGTGAGTGCTCCTACATAAACCAGTAGTTATTATTATTATTATTATTATTCAGTGAGCTTGTGTATCGTCCTTTACTTGCTCGATCCTTTACATGGCCAAAACCGGATCTTTGCTACTGAAGTGTACTATATATGTACTACTTTAGCAAATAATTAAACTAACTACTGTCAGTTGATAGTACTTTGTGGTGGTGATCTAGTAATTGTCTTAAGTCTGAACAATGGTTTGATGCAGCTCACGTTGTTAGTCTGACCTGCGAAAACCTTTTCCATCCCAGTATAAATACCACAACACCCATTTGAACCTGCTTGCTGTATTCACGCTGTGGGGTCGGTTTCTCTCTCTCTCTCTCTCTCTCTCTCTCTCTCTCTCTGTCTCTTTCATTTTAATTAGTCTTAACACAATACATTATAGGCGATCTTAACATGCAGTAAAGATTTCGGACTATCAGATTTTGTAATTATTCATATCGTTGGTTTATCCTTCAATAACCAGCGTGATAACTCCTCTTATGGAAAAGTACATTCCAGAATTACAGATCTAAAACTGAAGATTGTGTAATGGATAGAGTAGAGGTGGTTCTACTTTGCGTAGCTCCAAGTGAAATGTAATTCGTGACACATTGTTGGATGCTATGCGGGAAATACGTAAGGGGAAAATAAATTCCAATGACTTGTACGATAATCTAGATTTCATTAACACCTGAGGTTCAATTGAATACTTATTTCGTTTACTCATACGTGTGTTGGAAAAACTCGTCGCTAGAAAATTTTTTTTCTGTAACCCGTTCATGGTGATCTCTCGATAGCAGCCGGCTGCAGATCAAAAGCTAGCCGCCCCCTCCACTGCTTGTTGAGAGACCCTCCTCCGTGTCAGTTACAGGATCTGTCGCAAAAAAAGGCTTGGGCACAGGAACGCTCATCTCTGGTGTTCCGCGCTGCTCGACAACGGTTACGTCACGTCCGGGCGCGTTTCGCTCTCCCAAGAGTAGTACTCCCTCTAAGAGCGCTGTGTTAAAGCGGGAAAGATATGGAGCTTCTCATAATCATCAGTATTACCTAGGAGAGTTCCTCGTTCATCGTTGTAGCAAATACTCCCGGGGATGCGGGGCCAGAGAGAGAGAGAGAGGGGGGGGGGGGGAGGGAGAGGGGGGGGAGAATGGGGAATTAAAGCAATAGCAGACGGGTTCTCTCGTTTTTGTTCTGCATAATTTCTGCGACTTAAGACTTACAGTGGGGGAGCTAGTAACTTCAATGTTTTGTTTTGTCGTCCCCAGAATTATTTAACTACGCTTGAAAATCTTATTCATATTTTCGTTACTTTTCTGTTTCTCAGGTTGCTTGATTGCATTTTAGTAACACAAGTGCAGTAAGTAGCGCGCTCTCTCTCTCTCTCCTCTCTGTGTGTGTGTGTGTGTCGGGGGGCTTGGGGCTTAGAATTGGAGCTAAAATGCTACCTGTCGCTAAATTGCCCTTGAGCAGTGGTAGTTGGCAACAGCGTCCGACCTCTCGGGAAATGTAAAAGGCGAATAGAATCATACCATGTCGACCTACATGTCTAGTTAGTTGATGGAATGCGTATGCTTACGCTGTTGCTTCCGTGTGGCGCGAGTGGAAAGGAGGTCAACCACGGCAGAGTGCTCGGCCTTGCCCACCCCAGTCTTATACCTGCTGCACGGCTGCCAACCTCTCAACTTCAACACCAAGATAACAAAAGAAACATGATCGTTCTTAAGACTGCATTATTGCGAATGTCAGATGATACGTAAAGTTGTCACGATTTGACTGTTCCTGCATTTTGTTGTGGTCACAAGACTCTATCGTCTGGTTGCTGTCGAAAACAACTAGGTCAGTCGTCGAATATTGTTCAGGAAAATATTTTGTCATCGGAAATACTGTTGATAATTCTAAGAGATATACAATCATTGAGAGACAGTGTTAATCGATAATTTGTCGTTTTTTTCGTGGATTATTTGACGAATGCGTTCAGTAGCTTCATTAGTGATCGAAGTGGATGGGCCGCCGAATTATCACGGTCAAATCTTCTGCGACCTTCAGGAAGCCGCCTGTGCTTCTAGAACATTCGTGTTATTCCGTATATCCTTCCAGTTGCTTCCCATTAACGTCTGAAGTCACAGATAATTACGTAGGAACATGTAGACTTGAATGGTCCTTCGCCTTTTAGAAGAGGTCATTTTGGAATCATACTAAGGCGTTGCAGACATAGTCTATCTCCATCCCCACCGTCTTTTCATTGAAGACGACTGCCACCACAGTTACTCTGCTACTGGTGCAAAATATGAAGTCCTGTTGGTAATGGACCTTCATCTTCTCCAAATCGATTCCGTTAATGTCTCGCTGCACATGTGGCGATGTTAGCTGCAATCCGGAATCATTATAACTACTATAACATTTTCGGACAACGCTATTCTGAGAGAAAGTTGGAGGACATTGGCGTAATTATCATTTGTAATTTCTCTAAAGAAAAGTACTCATTAGTTTTTGTTAGACGTGAATTATTCTTTTGCATTGCGTTCGGATTCTGAAGATTAGTGTAGATATTTGCAGCCGCTGTTGAACGCAACAACAAGCAAATGTGGAAATCTGAATCAGAAGGCCTTATCTGCACAGTTGTCTCACACAGCTCGACGGAGCGAGCTTTTAGTCCAGCAGGACGACTGGAAGCCTTTTGAAGCTGGAGAGCCGTCGAGGTCTGTCAGAAAGTTCAGTAAGGCGTCCATAATATAGTTAGCTCTCCATTAGGGTTGCATTAAGCACTGTTGTTCGGTTTGCCTTTAAGCTGGCGAGCTCAGCATAATTTCATTACTTACTGTTGTCATGTCTATGAGACCAGACGTCTTACTGCACCTGCAAAAGTCTGGACTTTTTCCTCGCAGACGGTGTTTTGTGTATTCTGGTGTGGCACCTTTGCTTCTTCAAAGTTAAGTCGGTTTTCAGGTTGCTTTTTAACGGAAGCTCTCTTCTATTTCTCCCAAGATCGGGGGCGCATTGACGAAGACAAAGCACTCGCGTCCGAGATGAACGGAGTCCAAGTCCCCTTCGGACTATATTTGTGTCGCTAAATCGTTCCAGGCGAATATTGGTATGGTTTTCTCAGGAAGGTCGTGAGTGACGGCCCCGATATTCTGTGTGAAGCTGTCGGAGCTCCCTCCCTTGTTCACTGTGCTGAAGGGAAGTGCCTATGGTAGTCCTAATATCAACACATCATCTCTACACAGAGTTTGATTTGATGGTAGCTACCAGCACTTTCAGCCGGACACCTTCATAACTACGGACGGAGAAACAATATTCTAGCAAATATTTTCTCCAGAATTATGGAAAAAGTCAAGCCCATATATACTGAAGGCCCGCTAAGCAAATACGGGCGCGAACGCGCTTTGTAGGATCCTGTTACAAGAAACAAAGGAAAATTTATTTCACCGGAAATTTATTATCAGACAGCAGAGTTAACAGGTGCCCTACAGGTCCCAGTGTGCTTGCTAACAAGGTGAATAACCTGCTCCGAAGAATTTACACACTGGAAGAACTAATCATCTCATCGCATATGCCTTACAGGAACATCTAACATCATTCCATAATCGCCTTCTGCAGTATAAAGACACTGTGCGGCATTAAGGGAAACGAAATTGTGGATGCTGCTACTCGTTGTGGAATCCTAGTTACCGATATTCCTACGGAGAACGAGACGTCCAGCCGGGAAGGGAACAAAGAATGACAGAGTCCTCTAGAAGTAAGGCAAGAGATTACGCACAAACATGCCCGTTGTCACCAATGACGTAACGTGATAGTGATTACATAATCAACGCATTACTACATTTTGTATGAATACGTTCATCGAGAAGGTAATATACTAACCTTTATAAAACGAAGTACTGTGAATGTTGCAACGCTTTCTTATAGACAGAATTAAAGATATACAGCTTCCCTTCCTAGATTCTCAGCGAGGTGTACGGTAGGGACATACATTGACAGTTGATTCTGCACAACTATTCTGTTGGCAGCCGAAATGAAGTGGCTTTCGAACAGGAACAGCAAACGTTTAATGACAGGGCTACAAATAAACTAATCCTCCACCGAAAAATACGTCTGGTGTGTCATACACGGCATTAGTACGTGTTTCATATGACAGCAATCTCTTATCGACGCAACGGTTCAAACCCACGTCCGCCCATCATGATTTAGGTATTCGTGATTTCCCTATATCGCTTCAGGCAAATGCCGGGATGGTTCCTATGAAAGGGCACGGCCGATTTCCTTCTCCATCCTTCCCTAATCCGAGCTTGTACTCCGCCTCCAATGACCTCGTTGTTGACTGGACGTTAAACACTAATCTGCTCCTCCTCCTCCTCATATTAATGTTGTTGTTGTTGTTGTGGTCTTCAGTCCTGAGACTGGTTTGATGCAGCTCTCCATGCTACTCTATCCTGTGCAAGCTTCTTCATCTCCCAGTACCTACTGCAACCTACATCCTTCTGAATCTGCTTAGTGTATTCATCTCTTGGTCTCCCCATACGATTTTTACCCTCCACGCTGCCCTCCAATACTAAATTGGTGATCCCTTGATGCCTCAGAACATGTCCTACCAACCGATCCCTTCTTCTGGTCAAGTTGTGCCACAAACTCCTCTTCTCCCCAATCCTATTCAGTACCTCCTCATTAGTTATGTGATCTACCCATCTAATCTTCAGCATTCTTCTGTAGCACCACATTTCGAAAGCTTCTATTCTCTTCTTGTCCAAACTATTTATCGTCCATGTTTCACTTCCATACATGGCTACACTCCATACAAATACTTTCAGAAATGACTTCCTGACACTTCAATCTATACTCGATGTTAACAAATTTCTCTTCTTCAGAAACGCTTTCCTTGCCATTGCCAGTCTACATTTTATATCCTCTCTACTTCGACCATCATCAGTTATTTTGCTCCCCAAATAGCAAAACTCCTTTACTACTTTAAGTGTCTCATTTCCTAACCTAATACCCTCAACATCACCCGACTTAATTCGACTACATTCCATTATCCTCGTTTTGCTTTTGTTGATGTTCATCTTATATCCTCCCTTCAAGACACCATCCATTCCGTTCAACTGCTCTTCCAAGTCCTTTGCTGTCTCTGACAGAATTACAATGTCATCGGCGAACCTCCAAGTTTTTATTTCTTCTCCATGGATTTTAATACCTACTCCGAATTTTTCTTTTGTTTCCTTTACTGCTTGCTCAATATACAGATTGAATAACATCGGGGAGAGGCTACAACCCTGTCTTACTCCCTTCCCAACCACTGCTTCCCTTTCATGTCCCTCGACTCTTATAACTGCCATCTGGTTCCTGTACAAATTGTAAATAGCCTTTCGCTCCCTGTATTTTACCCCTGCCACCTTTAGAATTTGAAAGAGAGTATTCCAGTCAACATGGTCAAAAGCTTTCTCTAAGTCCACAAATGCTAGAAACGTAGGTTTTCCTTTCCTTAATCTTTCTTCTAAGATAAGTCGTAAGGTCACGTGTTCCAGTATTTCTACGGAATCCAAACTGATCTTCCCCGAGGTTGGCTTCTACTAGTGTTTCCATTCGTCTGTAAAGAATTCGTGTTAGTATTTTGCAGCTGTGGCTTATTAAACTGATCGTTCGGTAATTCTCACCTCTGTCTACACCTGCTGTCTTTGGGATTGGAATTATTATATTCTTCTTGAAGTCTGTGGGTATTTCGCCTGTTTCATACATCTTGCTCACCAGATGGTAGAGTTTTGTCAGGACTGGCTCTCCCAAGGCCGTCAGTAGTTCCAATGGAATGTTGTCTACTCCGGGGGCCTTGTTTCGACTCAGGCCTTTCAGTGCTCTGTCAAACTCTTCACGCAGTATCGTATCTCCCATTTCATCTTCATCTACATCCTCTTCCATTTCCATAATATTGTCCTCAAGTACATCGCCCTTGTATAGACCCTCTATATACTCCTTCCACCTTCCACCTTTCTCCTTTCCCTTCTTTGCTTAGAACTGGGTTTCCATCTGAGCTCTTGATATTCATACAAGTCGTTCTCTTATCTCCAAAGGTCTCTTTAATTTTCCTGTAGGCAGTATCTATCTTACCCCTAGTGAGATAAGCCTCTACATCCTTACATTTGTCCTCTAGCCATCCCTGCATAGCCATTTTGCACTTCCTGTCGATCTCATTTTTGAGACATTTGTATTCCTTTTTGCCTGCTTCATTTACTGCATTTTTATATTTTCTCCTTTCATCAATTAAATTCAATATTTCTTCAGTTACCCAAGGATTTCTACTAGCCCTCGTCTTTTTACCTACTTGATCCTCTGCTGCCTTCACTACTTCATCCCTCAAAGCTACCCATTCTTCTTCTACTGTATTTCTTTCCCCCATTCCTGTCAATTGTTCCCTTATGCTCTCCCTGAAACTCTCTACAACCTCTGGTTCTTTCAGTTTATCCAGGTCCCATCTCCTGAAATTCCCACCTTTTTGCAGTTTCTTCAGTTTTAATCTACAGGTCATAACCAATAGATTGTGGTCAGAGTCCACATCTGCCCCTGGAAATGTCTTACAATTTAAAACCTGGTTCCTAAATCTCTGTCTTACCATTATATAATCTATCTGATACCTTTTACTATCTCCAGGGTTCTTCCATGTATACAACCTTCTATCATGATTCTTAAACCAAGTGTTAGCTATGATTAAGTTGTGCTCTGTGCAAAATTCTACCAGGCGGCTTCCTCTTTCATTTCTTACCCCCAATCCATATTCACCGACTACGTTTCCTTCTCTCCCTTTTCCTACTACTGAATTCCAGTCACCCATGACTATTAAATTTTCGTCTCCCTTCACTATCTGAATAATTTCTTTTATTTCATCATACATTTCTTCAATTTCTTCGTCATCTGCAGAGCTAGTTGGCATATAAACTTGTACTACTGTAGTAGGCATGGGCTTTGTGTCTATCTTGGCCACAATAATGCGTTCACTATGCTGTTTGTAGTAGCTAACTCGGACTCCTATTTTTTTTTATTCATTATTAAACCTACTCCTGCATTACCCCTATTTGACTTTGTGTTTATAACCCTGTAGTCACCTGACCAGAAGTCTTGTTCCTCCTGCCACCGAACTTCACTAATTCCCACTACGAGGTGCGGCTAGAAAAAAAACCGGACTGATGCTGGAAAAAACATTTATTTACAATTATTTACAATTTCATTTTATCTCCTTCAATGTACTCTCCTCCTCGGTCTCTACACCGCTCCATACGAATTTTCCACTCTTCATAGCAATGCTGCAGATCATTTTCGGTAAGTCCATACATTACTTCCGTCGCTTTTTCTTTTACTGCTTCAACAGTCTCAAATCTAGTTCCTTTCAAAGCTGGCTTGACTTTAGGGAAAAGAAAAAAGTCACAGGGGGCCAAATCAGGTGAGTAGGGTGGATGATCTAAAATGGGAATGTTGTGTTTTGCCACAAACGTCTTCACTGACAACGAACTGTGAGCTGGGGCATTGTCTTGGTGAAGGATCCATGACTTTTTTCTCCACAAATCGTTCCGTTTTCTCCGTACTCGCTCACGTAGGGTAGCCAGGACGCTAATGTAGTAATGCTGATTTACTGTTTGTCCCTCTGGTACCCAATCAATGTGCACAATCCCTTTGATGTCAAAAAAAAACAATCATCATTGCCTTGAATTCCGATTTTGACATTCGTGCTTTTTTTTGTCGTGGAGAACCAGGAGTTTTCCCATGCATCGATTGGCGTTTAGGCCGGCCGCAGTGGTCTCGCGGTTCTAGGCGCGCAGTCCGGAACCGTGCGACTGCTACGGTCGCAGGTTCGAATCCTGCCTCGGGCATGGATGTGTGTGATGTCCTTAGGTTAGTTAGGTTTAAGTAGTTCTAAGTTCTAGGGGACTGATAACCACAGCAGTTGAGTCCCATAGTGCTCAGAGCCATTTGTTTGGCGTTTAGTTTCGGGATCGTAAGTAAAAAACCACGATTCATCGCAAGTAATACCATTTTGTAAGAAGGTGGGATCACTTTCAATGTTTTCCAGGATGTCAGAGAACAAATCATTCTTCGGCGTTTCTTCTGTTCAATTGTGAGACACTTCGGAACCATTTTTGAACACACTTTGTTCATGTCGAAACTTTCATGAAGAATCTGCCTAACATTTTCCTTGTCAACTCCTGTTAACTCAGACACTGCTCTGATTGTTAAACGGCGATCTTGTCGAACAAGTTTACCGATTTTTTCAATGTTTGCATCAGTTTTTGCTGACAATGGTCTGCCAGTGCGAGTGTCATCACTGGTGTCTTCGCGGCTATCTTTAAATCGTTTAAACCACTCAAACACTTGTGTTCGCGATAAACAATCATCGCCGTACACTTGTTGTAACATTACAAACGTTTCACTTGCAGATTTTCCTAGTTTGAAACAAAATTTGATGTTAACACGCTGTTCTTTCTGTACACTCAACATTTTCCGACGCACAGACAAAACGTCAACTACTTAAAACAGACGCCACGGGCAGACTGAGTGCAAGAGGCAGATGAAACTCGAGCAGTAGGCGGAGCGAGAGTCACGTGACAGGCCACGCGACTTTCAGCCTTATTGCATTCGTTTTGTTGTTTCACCAGTACTAGTCCGGTTTTTTTCTAGCCACACCTCGTATATCTAACTTTAACCTATCCATTTCCCTTTTCAAATTTTCTAACCTACCTGCCCGATTAAGGGACCTGACATTCCACGCTCCGATCCGTAGAACGCCAGTTTTCTTTCTCCTGATAACGACATCCTCTTGAGTAGTCCCCGCCCGGAGATCCGAATGGGGGACTATTTTACCTCCGGAATATTTTACGCAAGAGGACGCTATCATCATTTAATCATACAGTAAAGCTGCATGCCCTCGGGAAAAATTACGGCTGTAGTTTCCCCTTGCTTTCAGCCGTTCGCAGTACCAGCACAGCAAGGCCGTTTTGGTTAGTGTTACAAGGCCAGATCAGTTAATTATCCAGACTGTTGCCCCTGCAACTACTGAAAAGGCTGCTGCCCCTCTTCAGGAACCACACGTTTGTCTGGCCTCTCAACAGATACCCCTCCGTTGTGGTTGCACCTACGGTACGGCTATTTGTATCGCTGAGGCCCGCAAGCCTCCCCACCAACGGCAAGGTCCATGGTTCATATTATAGACGAACCTAATTCGTACGACTGGTTAGTGAGATGTTCCTCCTCACCCGATATAGCCTAGGTATTCGTATGAATGTGAACGTTATCACTCCCAAGGAAATGATGAAAACAGTCGTTTGTCAAATAAGTTGGGACAAATGAACTGAACAGTTTCACAACCACGCAGTTTCTCTGTGATGTGCCAAAACATATGCTTTTAACGTTTTTGGTGTTCCGCTTTGGATGTCCTGACTCTTCAATTCCTTTGCACGTAGTTCATGCCTGGTTAATTGTTGTTTTCATTTCTGTGAGACGTCTTTATGGTATCTCGCCTGCTCTCACTATTCATTACATTTACTTGCGACGGTTACGTATTTTTTACCACATGACCCGTATTCTACAACCAATATATAGTATGACAACTCCCAAGTCAGGACAAACATTTCAATGACCGGGCGGGGACAGTTCATAATGTTGTGGGGAAAAATAGGTAAATAAATGGCACGATGAGGTTCTGAACACGGCATGCCCGCGTAGCAGTCCATCACCATGGCCACTTACGTGCGACGCCATTGCTGTTTTAGGCGCTCTTCATTACACTTCTTGTTCTTGGACCGTTCATTGTTTCCATCCACTGGCCCATTATATCACCAAATCTGAGGAGTGTGCGATGGGGTGTTTCCCTTGTCAGGAATATGACTTGCATAACGAACTAGTCTGGGCGTTCATTTGCTTGGACAACGAATTCATATTGAAACAATTGCGTACCCTTCGGAGCCGCATGGGCCTAATGAAAAGTTGCAGAATGTGTGCACAAAAGATGAGGAAGGATTTTTCTCACAGCAGCGTAAATGCGAGACTTTGGAGGTGAGAGAATATTTTTTTCAGCATAGACGACTTTCGAAATAAACATATCTGATATAGAAACTCAAGATACATTGTTCTTGACTGTGTCTTGAAATAGCCCAACTACCTTACGAAACATTTCCGACTGTTAAGAACACAAACTATGAAATTTCTTCCCTTTTAGGACAGAATGTTGATAAATAGCGCGGGGAACAGTAGTGGGTAGCTCCTCATAACCAGCTGCAATACGTAGAGTTTCCCATCGATTACCTTCTACACGTTATCTAGTAACTCTTAAGGTGACTGGAAGCTGAAATCGATATAAAATCCTGCTCCTCAGAGAAATTTCTTGTAAATCTTCAAACTGTTAAAAAAGTCGGCGCTTGCGCAGTGCAGCTTATTGATATTTAGCATTCACCTTACGATATAAGAAATCACACAGTTCTGTTCCTACAGAATGAGGCTGATGCAAAAGTGCCTGGATTAGGAACACATCATGATGCTACATATTTTACTTCTCTTTGGCGAAACAGGATGGTGTTCAGGTTGGTCTTTGCCCTCTTCGTAAAGATTGTTTCGTTAAAACTTCGCTAGGCATACTCAACCACACTAAAGTTCACCCTTTTCTGTCATAATGTGATCAAAGATGATGCTACGTGTAACTTTTCCTCATATTGCAGCTTTTTAGCAAATGGGGAAGTTTGAGGCGCTCAGGAAAATTCCACTTCCCGCACTGTGGGTGACAGCGATTGAATGTTTACTGAAACGTTATTGAAACTTGAAGTAATAGACCGGACTGACTGAAGGGTTTTTCTTTACTTGGAACAATCGCGTATCCAGGCTGTTGAGTAGTTTGTAAAAAAAAGTTTGTAACTGACTTATATAATCGAAATTTAGATACATCACTTTGAACTGACACAGAAGCAAGGAAAGTTACGACTTTAACTACGCATGTTTTATGGTATTCGATTATAGGTGGAATACTTTCAGTTGGTGAATTTCATGTACAGCTTACCTGATGAAAGTTTTACATGTAAATATTTGATCATTACGCCAGTTATTCTTTAAAATTAGTATGTTCCACATAATTTTGGAGTAGAATAAAATTTCTTGATATTAAATTACTTCAGCTTCTCTTTTTCCTACGATGACAGTACACGAAGTTATTGTAAAAAAGTAATTTATATGCAGCGCAATCTATTTTCCAACATTGTTTTACGGATGTACCTGGAATGGCCCCAAGGCCATTTATTTTCATTTCTCGTCGCTGAGTTAAGCCAGTATATACAGAGTGGTCCATTGATTGTGACCGGGCCAAATATCTCACGAAAGCAGCATCAAACGAAAAAACTACAAAGAACGAAACTCGTCTAGCTTGAATGGGGGAACTAGATGGCGCTATGGTTGCCCCCCTAGATGGTGCTGCCATAAGTCAAACTGATATCAAGGTATTGTAATAGTCGCAAAGATATGGCTCACAATTTTAGACGAACAGTTGGTAACAGGTAGGTTTTTTAAATTAAAATACAGAACGTAGGTACGTTTGAACGTTTTATTTCGGTTCCAATGTGATACATGTACCTTTGTGACTTGTCATTTCTGAGAACGCATGCTGTTACAGCGTGATTACTTGTAAATACCACATTAATGCAATAAATGCTCAACATAGGTGTAACGACATTCCTCTCAACTGCGAGTAGTTCGCCTTCCGTCATGTTCGCACATGCATTGACAATGCGATGACGAATGTTGTCAGGCGTTGTCGGTGGATTACGATAGCAAATATCCTTCAACTTTCCGCACAGAAAGAAATCCGGGGTCGTCAGATCCGGTGAACGTGCGGGCCATGGTATGGTGCTTCGACGACCAATCCACCTGTCACGAAATATGCTATTCAATACCGCTTCAACCGCACGCGAGCTATGTGGTGCACATCCATCATGTTGGAAGTACATCGCCGTTCTGTCATGTAGTGAATCATCTTGTAGTAACATCGGTAGAACATTACGTAGGACATCAGCATACATTGCACCAATTAGATTGCCATTGAGAAAATTGGGACCAATTATCCTTCCTCCCATAATGCCACACCATTAATTAACCCGCCAAGGTCGCTGATGTTCCACTTGTCGCAGCCATCCGTGGCCCAATAGGGCATATTATGCCGGTTTACGTTACCGCTGATGGTGAATGACGCTTCGTCGCTAAATAGAACGCGTGGAAAAAGTCTGTCTTCGTCCCGTAATTTCTCTTGTGCCCAATGGCAGAACTGTACTCGACGTTCAAAGTCGTCGCCATGCAGTTGCTGGTGCATAGACATACGGTACGGGTGCAATCGATGTTGATGTAGCATTCTCAACACCGACGTTTTTGAGATTCCCGATTCTCCCGCAATTTGTCTGCTGCTGATGTGCGGATTAGCCACGACAGCAGCTGAAACACGTACTTGGGCATCATCATTTGTTGCAGGTCGTGGTTGACGTTTCACATGTGGCTGAACACTTCCTGTTGCCTTAAATAATGTAACTATCCGGCGAACGGTCCAGACACTTGAATGATGTCGTCCAGGATACCGAGCAGCATACATAGCACACGCCCGTTGGGCATTTTGATCACAATAGCCATACGTCAACACGATATCGACCTTTTTCCGCAATTGGTAAACGGTCCATTTTAACAATACCGTCCGCACTGGTGGAATGTTATGTGATACCACGCACTTACCTTTGTGACTATTACAGCGCCATCTGTAACAAAGCGAAAAAAAAAATGACCCAACTAAAACATTCATTTTTCCGTACGTACTACACGAATATGTAATAAAAATGGGGGTTCCTATTTGAAAAAAAAAAAACAAAAACAAAAAAACCACAATTGATATCCGTTTGACCAATGTCAGCGCCATCTAGCGGACCAACCATGGCGCCATCTGGCGTCCCTATTCAAGCTAGAAGATTTTCGTTCTTTGTAGTTTTTTCGTTTGATGCTTATTTCGTGAGATATTTGGCCCGGTCACTATCAATGGACCGCCCTGTATATTTCATTGATGGGTAGCACGGTACGTTGCTCCATATATCATGAAGCTGAGAAGAGTAGAAATTCAGGCTTAAAAATTAGTTGATGGGTTTTGCTTTTGCTTTATGCGACCGTGATGTTGCATACTAGTCATGAATACCAACATTGGCGCGTAGTTTTGCGGCAATTTAAATCGTCCTTGCGATTGGGATAAATCTAGTGAAAGTGTTGATACGTGATGTAACATACCGTTTCGTCTGTTATCGTTTTAAATTCCACATTTAACTTGATTTTACTGACAGGCCAATGTTCAGTATTAAGATCATCGTAAGATATTTCAGTATTAAAGCAGTAGTTGAATTTACCGTCCTTCCGAAGCTTCGCAGTTGGGAGCACATCTCCGGGAGATATTCGGTAAGTGTGACAAATTTTTACTAAATTAAAAAAAAAACCGCTGTGTAGTGATGAAACTCCTGATTTTCGTAATAGTTTCAAATTTAAGCTCTTTATTGTTGCCAGTTACCTTAGGAGATGCATATTGTAAGTTCGCAGAACTGAATAAAACGGAGTATCGTACGACAATTAAACATTTTATTTTAAGAAATGGACTGCGACACAGTTAACAAGCTGAGCTGAAGAAATTTCCCGGGATTTGCAGACTAGAAATTAAGAACATTTATGAGTACTTGTATGAATTTAGAAGTGATCGTACGTGCTCTGTGATTTGGCACGTTCCGTACGATCGATTGAATTTTCTTCTCGCGATATAATTGGTAAAATAAAAGGTCTAGATTAGTGTTTGCCAGCCACCTTTCGTAGACGATTACCACTGAGTACAATCAGATGTTAGATAGTACCCCTCCCACACCTGCCCCATCACTGGTTTTAATACCTAACTAAACTTTAGAATGAAAGATTTTTCTTTGAGCACGTTTATCTCATCTCTAACATGACGAAACATGTATTGCAGTTAGTTTTGTTTTATTAAGTCACCGACTAATGAGTCAATGAGACAATTCATACTGTTTGTGTTTAAAACCTCTGTTATAATTCAGTGTTTCTTAATTATTACAGACCTTAAATCGCGTTCTAAATCCATTCAGTTCCGTGTTTTTATTTTATCTGTTATCAAAGTCAAAAATGTACTTTCGCTTCTATAAATCTTGGAGGCCACATTTCTTTCCTGTGTGTGTGTGTGTGTGTGTGTGTGTGTGTGTGTGTGTGTGTGTGTGTGTGTGTGTGTTTGTGTGTGTGTTTTACGATGAATGATGAAGCTGTTCCCCGTGCATCACGACTGCTACTACAACTTCTTCTCGGATAAGAAAGCTAACTATCCACAGTGAGGGTAGTCACTTGTTGCTAAACTTGCTTCCTCTGCATTAGTTCTCTCCCTAGCGGCAACTACTTCACCTACAGCCCCATTTCAAATAAACCAAGATAAAATATGTGCAATGTACTTACTATCTGTAAATCATTTGATTGTAGGACTGTACTCCTGCGGTAGCAGAAACAGTTGTCATGCTGTCAGTCCATTTACCTGTTTCGAAGTGAGTAATGAAGCAATTTCTGGTCTGTTCCATGAAATATCTTCAGCTTGGAGAAGACATTTTCATTATGTATCTAGCGTTTGTTACGTTCAGGCCTCTATGTCACGCTTTTACGGTCAATAATTTACATAATCAGTGTTGGCCTTTTAAAAATAGTAGTTCCACGACTGAAACACACTCAAACCCTTTTCGTTTTTATCCCTCAAAAAAATTGGTTTTACCCTTCAGGGGTAGTTACCCTCGGTTGGGAACCGCTGGCCTAGAGGGAAGACCTTCCCTATAAGAAGAGTGTTACTACTGATGTGACAGACACCTTACATGTAGAAGCTTTTAAAGTCATGAAGTAGTTCTGCCTGCAGAGGGATGCCGCTTCACACGAGACCAAAACCGCCTCATGTTTCGAAAAGTCGAATTATAATCTGAAGCCCTTGGCGTCTTTATGTGGCCGCGGGTAAAACATTGATCCCATTAGAGTGCGGTTTTTTAAAATCCATACTGCCAGCTTAGCGGCGTATGTCCATATAGTGTGTAGATCAGTGGTTTATGGCAAATGATCGGTTATTGTTTTTATGTTTGAACTTTACATTATCTAAAAGTTGAGAAACGATGTGTTACGAAAACCTTTGATTGTGGTTTACTTATATAAGCAGGGGTAAAGGAACTGGACTATTTTCTTTCCTTCCTTCCATCTGCTACTTATTAATAGTAGATGAACCACTACTTTTTAAATGAATGCTGATGATGCAGATCGGTTTTTTGTGTGAGGTACATAGCGATTCGGACCTTAATTCCAATATTTGTCGTAGAGGCACACTGTTACAACATGCGACTCTATTATTCGGATAAATCGCTTAGGTCTCGTATAGTAGGTACTAACACCATCCCCTGTTCTCGCTTTTCGCCTTAGAGTCAGATATTTTATTTACAGTTAATCGTAGCAGAGCACAATAGGTCTCCGTTTCTTGTCACAACAGTTTTTTAAGCTTTACTGTGTTGAGCGACTAGTACTACACATTCGGGTCACATTATGATCACATTGCGAATGAAACGCTCGGAGATCCGGCAACATGTTATTCCCCCTTGTCGGCTAGTTGGCCGCCTCCCTGTACAGTTCAGGGGTCGAACGCGGTAGGGGAGGATGGCACCATTGTGTGCGCCCAGGACGAGCTCTCCATCGCAGCTGTCCACGACAGAGGCCCGCTCTGGGCGCCTATTGTTCCCTCCTCTCTGATCCGTGCACTCGATCTCGCGGCGCGGGTGGAGCTTAAATTTTTTGAATCGATATTTTCCTACGTGACAGTACGACTGCCGAATTGAGGCAATTATAACTGCAGACAAATCATAGTGCAGTAAAACGTATGTCATCACAGTGCGGCGCGGCGCTTACAGTTGTGCAAATCAGCAGTACGTGGATCTATGAAATTAGTTTTTTAATTCTTGTTGGTAACACACAGAAGTTAATTGTTGCCTGTGGTCACTTTTCGAAGAGGCAACTTGTGTACTACTACACAGAGTTACTGTAAATTCAGTGGAAGAATTAAAAGTGGAAAAAATATTAGATAGAAATATTGAAATCACAAGTTTTTGGCAAAAACAAGGGATTTATGAGACATGATCTGTAACATAAAAACGTTACTAAGTAGTCGATAGAACAGTGATAATTATGGTTATTTGAAGATAGTAGTGGCCTTTTAGTTCCCGGTGTAGTGCAACTAGAAAGACGTAAACGCTGACGGTACACGTCCGTTCGTCGTGCTTCTCTTAGGGCGTACTGTCATTACGGAATAATTATTTATGTGCACTAACGATCCATCTCGTTATTTCAGGTTAATTGATGGCGATTGCAGACTAAAAAAGTTTCAAGGCATCCAGGCTCCAAATCTTCAGTTTACCTTGCACAGCACTGCGTCCCCGCACTAAACTGCCTGCCTGAAGGCGAAAGGCGGACAGCCATCGAAGACACTTCTATTCTATGAATAAAAAGCTATTCTGCAGGCAGATGAATTCAGTCATTGGGCAGCTTAGGAAATATCAAGTAATGATTCAGTACCAGTTAACCAGAAAATTACGTTAATTTTATGATATCTTCCACAGGTTCGCCCGTAGACCGAATGTGGATGATGATTGTGACATAAATTTGTTTTTAGGCTGTCATGAAAAGAAAACAGTGCGTTACAAGAGTTATAGTACAATAATATTATTGTTGCAGAAAATACTACTGTCTGACGGCTTTATCTGTCTTGGCCCACTTTTAAAACCACACACAATGAAATGTGTTGCTTATTTGTATTAGTAAAAAAAAAAGTTGTTATTGACACGTAACCGTACATAGTTGACGATTGCGCAGGATGGAATGGAAACGAATGGAGAATCACAATAAATAACTTAAAGGTGTGATCCCTTGTCAAAAGATCTCGGGTGTTTGTAGCCGATGGGCTGTGGTCTTAAAGCAAGAAGTGGCAGGGCTGTGAGCAGTGCTCCAGTTGGCTAGCTGGCAACTCTTGGCGACTTACCAAGAACGCGCCCGCACCTTCCTTCTTGGCCTGCGTCTTAATTTTACAACAGGAGGAGGTGCGCAGCGCATTAGCGGCACACATTGGCCCGTTCTACCCATTAGGGAGATGGGCACGGAGGTCTGCACTATAAATACATAATTAGTTAAAAGCAAACGATAGACTGCTATTTTTCAGAAATTTTGTTTCGTGCATAACAGTGATTAGTAACTTAGAATGCTCACAGACCGTATCTGTTTGTTACGAAATACTAATGGTATAATAAATATTTTGAAAACGAGCAAGTAAATCTTAACATAGTAAATTTTACTGCGCCTTTGCGACAGAAAATCTTCGTTAAAACTTATTTTCGCCAGTGTCTGGGTTATCCCAGAGTTTTCCAAACAAGAACACTAAACTGCTTTGCTATCGGAATAAAGTCACAACATTGAATTAGCTACAGGTTGGCTGCATGTTGATGTCTTGCGTGTTGTAAATATTCAAATGAGAACGATTCGTATAACTCATTTACAGAAAACCTTATCCTGTGCAAAGGTTTGTGTAAATGATCGACTAAGTTCAAAAATTCAAATAGTGCAAAGCACTATGGGACTTAACATCTGAGGTCATCAGTGCCGTAGACTTCGAGCTACTTAAACCAAACCAACCTAAGGACATCACACACATCCATGCCCGAGGCACGATTCGAACCTGCGACCGTAGCAGCAGCGCGCTTCCGGACTGAAGCGCCTAGAATCACTCGGCCAAAACGGCTGGTTAATAATCGACTCAGTATTTGGATTTTTTGTAGCACTTGAGCATGTGATTAGCCACAAGTCGCATCATGATAAGGACACAGTTGATTGTTCAAGTCCTGAACAGGAAGGTTGAAATCTTTGTCGGTTTATTTTTTAAATTTTATAATTTTTTAAATTTCTTGTTAGAGACGATAGATCCCAGTCCATTCAAAAACTGAGGTGGCTCAGGGGTTTTACGAGATACTGAAGGAGCAAATTTCGGAACGTCGTATGAGCGTATGTCGTAGCTATCTTAACTTAGGGCCAGTGGCACTATAGTTCCTTCTACAAGGCCGCGACCTGTTGCTTGTCTTTGACATAGGTATCGATGAGGAAAAGGGGACAGTTTTCCTTTCGTAACTCTTCTGGAAGTTCGCATATCTGAACTTGAATGTTATCTCAGTGTTTCTAGAAACTCTTGTGGCAGTTTCAACAAAATTTCAAATGGTTCTGAGCACTATGGGACTTAACTTTTGAGGTCATCAGTCCCCTAGAACGTAGAACTACTTAAACCTAACTAACCTAAGGACATGACACACATCCATGCCCGAGGCAGGATTTCTACCATTTCATTTTTAGCCCTTCAATTTCCTCCATGATTTTGGAACTGCAACATTGTAGTGCAGGAAACCTATTTAAAAATCTTCGACCACAGCCACATTAAAACGAATCTCGGTTCATTGCGGGTTGCAGAACAGTGTTTTATATTTCAGATTAACACATGCGTAAAGCAGGGACGTTTACGAATTACTCTTTCGAAAATCACCTGGAGACGTGTTTCAGGATCCACCACTAATTATACGTCTGCAACTACTCAAGGTGGTTCAAGCTTAAAAGTTCATTCCTGCTCCAAAATCACCGTCGTACCTAAAGCGCCCATATTAACTGGTGAGTTGTAGGAGAAATGACACTGTTTTATGCCTTTTTAAATGTGTAGCTGTATTCACATTATGTAGGAGTGTAGGCCTTTGCGGCCTGACTCTATTTCAGTAAAGTTCTATAGGGTGAGTGTGATTACATAGCAAGTGATAAAAATTACTGACGACTACGGCTGTTATTACAGGCAGTTATGAGCAAGGTGACGAAGTTCGCTATAAATCTCATTCTGCAGTAGTAACTGAATTGTCGATAGTTTTATCACAGACTACGCTGTCACATAACCTGATGAATTTTTTTGAAACTTCATACGTAATCCAGTTGAAATCACCGACTGCCGTCGTTAAACGCTTGCACCCGCATATTAAGAGGTTCAAAATCTGAAGCAACGAGGTGTCATTCTGCCGGGAACAAGAGCACGTGGGAATTCTGGAAACATTATCAGATGTTGCAAGAAAAGGAGATAAGTAATGGTAAATAAGCGGTCCATTGTTTTGTCCCTATACATGCTGCCACCTCACTGTTAAGATAGAGCTGGGTCGTGTAAAGAGGAGTTGATGGAAATGTGTGATAAGCTGCGGCTAGTAAAGTGAACAACTCGGCCAAGGCGTATCTCCGTCCGACCACAAATACGAGATATCTTCCACACTCGTCAACGTACAGGACACAGTCCGATGACAATTGATTTCTTGCACCGGTGAATGATTAGTGCATGTGTTATAAATATCACTGTACATAACATATTAATCATCTTGTTTGTATTCATTTTCCTGCCAGTCTGCCTGCAGCTTTGGCAAACCATACGTCACGTACACGCACGCGTGAAGTAATGACCCACAACGCCATGCCATTGCTGAGAACTACACTGCCCAGTGACATTAATGTGACTCTTATCAAAATACAACCGACTTCTGTAGTGCGAACAGCTGCGAGACCTGCAGAAAGTGTCAGTTAGGTTCTGGAAGGTACCCCCAGGGATGCGGAGCCATGTCGCATCCAGTGTTATGGCCATATACACGAGGTTTGTCCATTAAGGAACCATTGCACGTACAGCTCGATCGAGTTTGTCCTGCGAACTGTGTGATACGTTGCGTTAACCTACTGGGAGATAACCGAGGAAAAGCAAATTGCATATAGGAGTGGACATGCTCACCAAGGATAGATGCCTTCTGAGATCGATCCGTTTTGCCTTGCAGAATGAAGAGATCACCCAGAGAATGACACGAAAACAGTCCCCAGACCACAATGCTCCCTCTTCCGGCCTGGGACGTTTCACACCGTACACGCCAACGGCCATCCGTCTGATGGAGCACGAAATGTGATAGGCCTATAGCTGAAAAGGCCACCTGTCACACTCAGTGGAAGTCCAGTTGCGGTATTGGCGTGCAAATTCCAGCCTTCGTCGGCGATGAACAGCAGTCAGCATGGATGCATGAACCAGGCGCCAGCTGCAAGGGCCCATACGCAGCAACGGTCGCTGAACGGTCGTTGAGACGCTGTTGGTATCCCCCTTAGTTGATGTGGGCGGTCAGTTGCGCAACAAATGCAAGTCTGTTCGCCCGTACACATCTTCGCAGCAGCCGTTCACCCTTGTGATTTACGGCGCGTGGTTCACCACAGTGCCTCGGTGCCGGTTTTGGATGCCGCCATTTTGCCATGCACTGTATATTTAACCACGGCGGCACGTTAACAGTTCACAAACTTAACCGTTTTGTAAATGCTTCTACCCTTGGCCCGAAAGCCAGTGATCATTAAGACTTTCTGCCCGTCAGATAAATCGCTCCAAAACCGCATTATGACATCGACTGCAATGCTTCCCGCGTCCTCCCGCACGCTTTATTATATCCTCCACTGCTTAGTGCTGGCACCTGCCGTCTGTGAGCGGTGACAGTACATCGACGTCGACCATAAGTGGTGGTCGCATTATTGTGACTGTACCGTATAGTTATGGCGGAAGGAAGGTTTCTGCATTGCAGCTAGGGAGCTCCTCGTGCTAAGGTTTGAGAATAGTGGGGAAGAAAAATTAGCCTGCGCTGATGTATCAGAATGATAATAGGTAAACAGGTGGTTTCGCCGAAGTAAGCATGAGTGATGCCTTAGGAGAATGAAGGAAAAAAAAAAAAAAACCATTGACTGGTCCTATGGTCTGAGCACGAAAGAGCAGGCATAAGACACAATCGTAATTTGTCTTCGCTAAAGTACACAGTCATCAGCATCGTTATGAAACCGGTACGTGCATTTTTCAGCTGCAGTTATTTTACTTCAGCAGACAAAGAACACGTGATGTCGATGCAGGTTTAGCGTTAAAAGTGTGAACATTCTTGTGTTATGGGAATGTTTTTCGGAGCATTCACGCAACGTATAGGATAAAGGCTCATAATATGACAGTACCGCCCAGTATGGGGTACCTAGTTACTGTTATTGTTGGCACCTGACATAGAATGGCAATATCCGAACTTGTTCCATATGCGCCACTACGCCATCTGAAGCAGTTGGTGAGCTGTAGTTCGTTGTCGCTGCATGCATTATTTCTGCCATCTCAAAAAATTTTGAAGTGTCACGGAAATCAGGCTGTACCGTTGTTGGAGTCGGTGATTTTGACTTCATAAGTGCTATATTTATTTCGTTTTAATGGTAAGCACATGCTCTTTCAGTATTTATTCACTTTTCATGCTTCTGTGTAGCATGTGGTTATGAAGCGAGCTTACTATGGGGTAGCTAGTGATACGTAATATGGGGCACCCCATATTTGGAGGAGCTTGTTTAGAAAATTATTTCTATGGTCGAATACGTTCTTTATAATTTCTGAAATTAAAAAGGTAAATTTTTTCTTATTCGATGGTTTCAGTGAAGAAAAGAAAGGCTTAAGATGAAGGTAAAATGACCGGAGCTGTGGAAGCCGTTTTAAGGAAAGAAATGGGCTAGTTAAAAGCAGCCAGACATTTCTTCGTACCACAGACAACGTTAGAAAGGTGTGTAAAGCAAAGGTGAGAATCTGACAACGGAGATTTTACTATAAAGTTCCGAAGAAAGCCTATATTTCCACCGGATCTTGAATCTGACTTGGTAAGGCATTGTCTGTTAATGGAGGAATGAACTTTGGGGTAACCAGGACTGATTAAAGACGATTGGCTCACTACGGAGCCTTGGTAAATAATATCCCAAATAAGTTCAGCGAAGAAACCTAATCTGCCGGTAGAAAAGAATGACACTAGGAATTTAGATGGTTCGTGTCAAATCCTTCCTTGAGGAGATCGTGAATACATGTTTCGGTATATTGGAATCGGAAATGAAGAAAATTAATTTCAGTCCTATTCGGGTATATAATTGCGATGAAACAGGGATCAGTGTAATGCAACACACAAACACTGAAGTGATTGCTTTAAAAGTAAAAAGATTAGTGGCGTCATTGCTATCTGCAGCGTGTGGCTGCCTCACTATTCTTGTAGCTTGTATGACTGCTTCTGGACATTACGTTCCACCTTTAATTGTATTTCCACGCAAAAACATGCGGCCGCGCGCTTAGTGTCACTATGTCACTGATTGCGCGTCCCCTACCGCCGGAGTTTAGAGTCCTCCCTCGGGTGTGGGTGTTGTTGTTCTTGTTGTTGTTAGCATACACGCAAAAACATGCAAGTAGAGCTAATGGCACTCCACCAGGGTCAATTTATTCCTGTCATATTTCAGGTTGGATACAGGCCGATCTTTTCACACAGTGGTTCAGAAATTTTATCGCAGTGGTAAAACCGACAAAATCAGACCCTGTCGTCCTCATACTTGGCGGACATTACTTCCACACTAGAAATACGGATGTCATTGACCTGGGTAGGGAAAATGAGGTTTCAATTTTGCCTTCTATCCCACGGATTTCATAAGATGCAACTCCTAGACCTGGGATTAATGAAACCGCTCAAGACTTTCTACGGCCAGGAAACTGAGTTATGGTTAAAAAATAATTTCCCTCGCACAGCTACAATACGACAGGTGGGAAAATTATTTGGCAATGGATATCTCCGCGCTGCGGCTGTTGAAACGGCAGTTAACGGTTTTAGAAAACGTTGAATGTATCCTCTGAACCGAAATGAGTTCAGAAGCCATGACTTTGCTGTTCACTCTGGAAATAAGAACTTACCGAGCGCCAAGATCAACAGTCACCTGTCAATGGACTTCAAACAACTGATGATAGGCCTATAGCTTCAACATGGGATATCGTGAGTGCTGCAGACGTGTGTTTTCTGTCATCCAGTTCTAATGCCACTGCTTACGACTTGGCAGGTTATTCTGAATAAAACTCACTGTCTTAGAGATCACAAATTCATTCGTCAAGTTGGCAGAAGAGTCAGAATTTCCTTCTCTGTCAGAGGACGATGATTGGAGAAATAAAAGCGTAGATGAAGCAGATGCTGGAAGAGTGGATCCGTTGTCAAAAATGCCTGATGTGAGCTCACATAAATTGTGCAGGTAATCCGAAAAAGAATTTCGTGTGCTTGAAGTGCAAATAACGGAATAAGAAACCCTGTCTGATGAATTTAGTTGCTTTCCATTTATTGTTAGTTACATGACTGAAAGTAAGAAAATAATTTTCGTTTAAGTGTTTTCTTTTTGTGGCTGAAGAACTTACGGCAGTGCATTTTCTGTTCATGGAAACCGTTAAACTATTTGTATAAATCATTTTATTGTCATATTTCTAACTAAAAATTGCAAGAAAAGATCTAAAATAAACCGCAACAGAATGATTTTACATTCAACAGCCTAAAAACCAAATAAACCTAATCTTAGAATCCCATATTTTAATATAAGTGTAAAAGCGGTGTTTAATTCGTAATGGTGTTGGTGTTATGAGACAAAATCAAAATTATTCCGTATTAGGACACTTCACTCTACAAATTTATATTAGAGAACCATCTTAAACCTGAATAATTAATCGCAATGGGAGAAATTAATTGATATTACATGTACGAGTGATTGTCAGTTTCTGTAGTAATCTTAAACAGGATTAAAAGTTCGTTTGTGTGGCCATCATCCACAGCAACCACTGAAATGTTCGTTTTGTAAATAAATATCTCCGTTTCTCTTTCTGCAATGTATTTTATTTGTTCCAGACGCACTTCGCCTTTTACATACAGCGATTAAAGCTCTTGATTGGCATCTGCGTTTCCTCTCGTGTGGTCACATGCTGGAGGTCGAACTATAACTGCACTTACGAAACGCAAACACATTGTCAAGTCCCCCCCAGGGGGTCCACAACTCTTTTGTGGATACGTGCGTAGCGAGCACGGGACCCCGAGCTAATGTGGCCTTCCTTCCTTTCCGGGCTGCATACCTTCCCTTCCCTTTCCGCATCCTTCCCCATGCCCCATCTTCGCCCCCCCCCCTCACCTCTGGCTCTTCCCTTCCCTTCCCTTCCCTTCCCTTCCCTTCCCTTCCCTTCCCTTCCCTTCCCTTCCCTTCCCTTTCCCCCCCTCTGGGAGTATGGTTTGTGCCTACGTCCGGAGACGGACGCTCGAAACTGTAACAAATTCTTTGCTTTCTCTGCTTGCAAGTCTGTCCTTCCTCTGCCCTTCTCTTTTCCTTACCTCTTCTCTTTGCCCTTTTCTCCGCTGCGGCGTTTGAGACCCCTCTTCTTTCCTTTCCCTTTCTCTTTTTTCGTCCCTGTGCGTGTCTGAAGGCTGACCCACGCATTTCCATGCGTAGCCGGTGACGGGGTAACGCGTAATTCCCCACCCCGGGGAGACAGGTAGGACACGTACGTACCCCCTGGTAACGGCCAGGCCCAGGGAGGGGTGATTACCCGAGCTGATACCTTCCGAAAGTGCCGATTGGTCCCTCCGTCAGTTTGTCAGGAGGTGTGACCTGAGGTGTGAACAATCACCTAAGGCGGGAGTGCCATCAGAGAGGCCCCCACAAGGGAGGAGCGCGCCATCGAAGACGCCGGTAATCATGGGGGATTCTTCCGCAATGGTTTCCTCACCTTCCACTATGTCTGCTCACAAGCGTAAGTTCACTGAGTCTCAGCCACAGACAGTTCTTCTATCGTTGCCACAGTTCCTTGTTGTTTCTCGTTCTGACGAAGGTCACGACTTCTCCACGGTCAACCCTTTCATTATTCAGGAAGGTGTCGACGCAATTGCGGGTCCTGTAAAGTCTTGTTCCAGATTACGGAATGGCACCTTGTTGTTAGAAACAGTCAGTGCCCTCCAAGCACAAAAATTGCTGCGTACTTCACTGCTCCACACCTTCCCTGTCCGGGTTGAAGCGCACCGCACTTTAAATTCCTCGCGTGGAGTCGTTTATACACGCTCCCTCGATGGATTGTCTGACGAAGAAATTCAGCACTACCTGTCTGACCAGGGCGTAACGGCTGTTCATAGAGTCATGAAAACGGTTGACATGGACATCATTCCAACCTGCACTGTCTTCTTGACATCTGACAAAGTTCAACTCCCATCGAAAATCAAAGCAGGCTATAAGACAATTTCCGTTCACCCTTACGTCCCAAACCCTACGCGTTGCTATCGGTGTCAGCGGTTCAATCACACCAGCCAGTCCTGTTCCAATCCGGCCAAATGTGTTACGTGTGGCAAGGATGCCCATGAGGGTGCTTGTCCACCTCCATCCCCTCGTTGCATCAACTGTATGGGTGACCACGCTGCTTCCTCTCGAGATTGCCCCACTTTTAAAGACGAAAAGCTCATCCAGGAAATCAGAGTGAAGGAAAAGGTGTCGACCTTTGCTGCTCGAAAATTATTCGCCAGTCGACAGCCCACCATGCCTCAGACAGGAAAATACAGCACTGTCCTTGCTTCTCCTCGGCCAACAAAGGAGGCGGCCACGCAGACTTGCGACCTCACCTTTAGTACCACGGTCGTCAGATCGGCCAGCGCAAAGATCGCCCGTTCAACCTCACCACTTTCGCCTCCCCACTCTATGGCTCACCCTTCATCGGGTTCTGCTAAATCTCGAGTCCAAAAGTCAGACACCACGACTTCGAAAAAAGAGCATACTCGTGAAGATTTTTTACGTACCCCAACTTTACAACCATCGGTTCCTCCTTCATCTAAACATCATATTTCCAAGAAGGCTAATGAGAAACCCAGTTCATCTCCTTCTCCGCCAAGGCGTGTCCCATCTACAGCACCACCTGGCGGAAATCGGCCTCGGCAGTCTTCTGTGTCGCCGAGGCGCACTGCTGGCGGCCGATCAACCGGCCGATCGCTGGTGGCAGGAGCTGCTCCTGAACAACCTATGGATCAGGATCTTCTGCCTTCGGCTGAATGCCATTCCATGCTGTCGGTCGCAAGCTCTGAGCAGTCGTTGAGTTGACGACAACCTTGGTCACATTCCTCTATTTTCTGTTCACCCTATGTCAATTATCCACTGGAATGCCGCCATTCGAGCCAATCGGGATGAATTGTCGATCCTCTTACGATCCTACTCGCCGGTCATCTTCTGCCTTCAGGAAACAAAGCTGCGTCCCCATGACCGCTTTGTTCTCCCCCATTTCGTCCGATTTGATCTCCCCTCTGTTGAAGGCACTCCAGCATATGGAGGACTCATGATTCTTCTCCATGATACTCTCCATTATCACCTAATCCCCTTAAACACTTCCTACCAAGCTGTCGCTGTCCGTCTTTCCCTTTCTGGATATACCTTTTCTCTTTGTACTGTGTAATTTCCATCGTCCACACCAATGGCACGAGCTGATCTCCTTCATCTTCTTGGTCAGCTTCCACGCCCCTATTAGCTGGTTGGGGACTTCAATGCCCACCACCAGCTTTGGGGATCTCCACATCCTTATCCACGTGGCTCACTATTGCTAGATGTCTTCCACCAAGCGGATCTAGTTTGCCTCAACACTGGGGTCCCTACATTTTTGTCCGCCTCCACGACAAATTTCTCTCATTTGGACCTTTCGGTCGGTACTGTTCTGCTAGCTCGGCGCTTCAAATGGTTCGCCCTTGATGATACACACTCGAGTGACCACTTTCCATGTGTCCTTAGACAGCAGCCATATATGTGCCCGCGACGCTGAAAGTTTGGCGAAGCCGATTGGACACTTTTTTCGTCTCTAGCGACATTCGATGACCGTCACTTTCCTAGCGTCGACGATGAGGTCACACATCTTACCAACGTTGTTCTTAGAGCTGCGGAACGTTCAATACCACGCACCTCCGAATTGCCCCGGCGCCCCCCCCCCCCCCCCCCCCCAGTTCCAGTTCCGTGACGCAATACGTGAGCGGCGACGTGCTCTTAGCGTTTTCCGCCACCATCCTACTTTGGCCAACTGTATCCGCTGTAAGCAGTTCCGTGCGCGATGCCGTCGCGTCATCCGCGATAGCAAGAAGGCAAGCTGGAAATTCTTTATTAGCTCATTTAACGACTTCACTCCCTCCTCGGAAGTTTGGAGTCGAATTCAACGGTTATCTGGCGCACCTAGTTGCTCCCCGGTCTCTGGGCTCAACTGTCGCGCGTGGAACGTTAGTGGACCCCATCGCAATTTCTAACTCCTTGGGTAAACACTTTGCTGAGATTTCGAGCTCTTCAAATTACCCACCAGCGTTTCTCCCGAAGAAACGTGCAGCGGAAGTGCAACCTCTTGCTTTCTTCTCTCAAAATCGCGAAAGCTATAATACTGTTTTCTCCATGCGGGAACTCCAACATGCACTCTCTTCTTCTCGCTCCTCCGCCCCAGGACCGGATGGTATCCACGTCCAAATGTTGCTGCATTTATCAACCCATAGTCTGCGTTACCTCCTTCGCATTTATAATCGAATTTGGACCGACAGTACTTTTCCCAGACGATGGCGGGAAGCTATCGTCGTTCCTGTTCCGAAACCTGGAAAGGACAAACATCTCCCCTCTAGCTATCGCCCTATTTCTCTCACGAGTAGTGTATGTAAGGTTTTGGAGCGTATGGTGAATTGCCGTTTAGCTTGGTGGCTGGAGTCCCGCAGTCTTTTAACACCTGCCCAATGCGGTTTCCGAAAACATCGTTCTGCAGTTGACCATCTTGTTTCTCTCTCCACTTATATCGTGAACAATTTTCCCCGGAAACGCCAAACAGTAGCAATATTTTTTGATCTGGAGAGAGCATACGATACCTGTTGGAGGACAAGCATCCTCCGCACACTGTTCTCTTGGGGCTTTCGAGGTCGGCTGCCCCTTTTTCTTCACGAATTTATGGCAGAGCGCACATTTAGAGTGCGGGTGAACACCAATCTCTCCCGTACTTTCTCCCAAGAAAACGGGGTACCCCAGCGCTCCGTGCAGAGTGTTGTACTGTTTGCTATTGCCATAAATCGGATTATGGAGTGTCTCCTTCCTGATGTCTCGGGCTCCCTCTGTGGACGATTTTGCGATCTACTACAGCTCTCAACGGACCAGCCTTGTTGAACGACGCCTTCAAGGATGTCTCGATCGCCTCCACTCTTGGAGCATCGAAACCGGCTTCCGTTTTTCTCCCAGTAAGACCGTTTGTGCTAATTTTTGGCGACGTAAGGAGTTTCTTCCACCCTCCTTACATCTAGGACCTGTCAACCTTCCGCTTTCGGACGTCGCTAAATTCTTGGGTCTTATGTTTGACAGAAAACTGTGCTGGTCCTCTCACGTTCCCTATCTTTCGGCTCGCTGTCTGCGATCCCTCAACACCCTCCGTGTCCTGAATGGTACCTCCTGGGGAGCGGACCAAGTGGTCCTTCTCCGCCTCTATCGCGCCTTAGTGCGCTCGAAATTGGACTATGGAAGCATAGTTTACTCCTCTGCTCGGCCGTCTATTCTTCGTCGTCTCGACTCAATCCACCACCGTGGATTACGTTTAGTGTCTGGAGCTTTTTACACCAGCCCTGTGGAAAGCCTTTATGCTGAGACTGCTGAACCTCCGCTGTCCAATCGGCGAGCTGTCCTTCTGAGTCGTTATGCTAGCCATCTGTCTTCCATGCCTGCTAATCCAGCCCATGACACTTTTTTCGACGCCTCCTTTGATGTAGGGTATGCAGGCCGCCCCTCCTCCCTACCACCACCGGGAGTCCACTTCCGTCAACTGCTCCATTCTCTTTCCTTTCGCTTTCCTAAAACCTTCTTGAGAACTTGGGGTACAGCACCGCCTTGGGTCCGTCCCCGGATCTGCCTGCTCCGTGACCTTTGTCAATTTCCCAAGGATGGTACCCCTTCACTTGTTTATCGTCGGGCATTTGCTGCTCTATGTGCACAAATGAAGGAAGCCGCATTTATTTACACAGATGGCTCGAAAACATCGTTAGGTGTAGGGACTGCCTATATTGTTGGCGACACCCCAAATCAATTTCGGCTTCCCGACCAGCGTTCAGTTTATACTGCGGAGCTTTACGCTGTTCTCCAGGCTGTCCACTACATCCGCCGCCATCAGCGGATACAGTATGTTATCTGTTCAGACTCTCTCAGCTCTCTCCTCAGTCTCCAAGCTCTTTACCCTGTCCACCCTCTGGTCCACCGGATTCAGGACTGTCCGCTCTTGCTCCACCTGGGGGGCGTCTCGGTGGCGTTCCTCGGGCTCCCTGGACACGTTGGTATCTGTGGAAATGAGGCGGCCGATATAGCGGCCAAGGCTGCAGTCTCTCTTCTTCGGCCAGCTATTCAATCGATTCCCTTCACCGATCTACGGAGCGTTTTATGTCGTCGAGTTGTTCTTTTATGGCACGCACATTGGTCGACACTTCCCCATAATAAATTGCGGGACGTGAAAGCTCTTCCTTGTGCTTGGACCTCTTCCTCCCGAACGCGTCGTGGGGCGGAGGTAATTTTAACTAGACTTCGGATAGGGCACTGTCTTTTTAGCCATCGACATCTTCTAAGCGGCGATCCTCCCGCACTCTGTCCCCACTGCTCTCAGCTGTGGACGGTAAGACACCTTTTAATTGAGTGCCCCTATTTTACTCCGTTACGCGCCCGTCTACAGCTGTCACCTTATATATCGTCCATTTTAGCAGATGACACGCGCTCGGCCGATCGCGTTCTCGAGTTTATTAGTGCCAGTGAAATGACGTCAGTCATTTGAAGCTTTTTTTGGGGACAACCAACCCCTTTCTGTAGTGGATTTTTAAGCCTTCCTTCTGCTTTTAGTTTAACCAATTTTTTGAGTTTCGTTCCCATTTGTGCTGGTTTCCATTTTCGGTTTTTACTGTTTCCTAAGTCACGGACCGGGCGCTAATGACCATAGCAGTTTTTGCGCCCTAAAACCAAAACAAAAAAATAAAAAAATAAAAAAACATTGTCAAGTTATGAACTTTTTTCTTCAAATGGTTCAAATGGCTCTGAGCACTATGGGACTTAGCATCTGAGGTCATCAGTCCCCTAGAACTTAGAACTACTTAAACCTAACCAATCTAAGGACATCACACACATCCATGCCCGAAGCAGGATTCGAACCTGCGACCGTAGCGGTCGCGCGGTTCCAGACTGACGCGCTTAGAACCGCTCGGCCACACCGGCCGGCCTTTTCTTCGCAGTTTTCATGTTGTGTGCGCTAATTGCTGTGAAGCACTACTATTCTTCTGTCACTAATTGTACATATTTTACCGAAAACTGGTGTGTGTTCACTTTGTCTTTTGTTATCTGGTTTGTTTACATACATGTTTTCAACCAAACTAAGTACACAGACACACACACACACACAGACACACAGACACACAGACACACAGACACACAGACACACAGACACACAGACACACAGACACAGACACAGACACAGACACAGACACACACACACACACACACACACACACACACACACACACACACACACACAGTCATTACCCAGCCAAAAACTCTAATAGCTGTAGGCAATCACTTATACATGTGAAAAACGAAACGTTAGCAGTTCTGTTGTCTACAAGTAACGCATATGAAAATAAAACGGTATGTTTCTAGATTACACTTACGTTACCTTAAACTAAAAGGCGTAATGCGTCTGGTGCAAATAAAATACATGCAGCACGAAAAAGTCGTTTTTTATTGACAAAACGAATAACACAGAATTCAATGCTGGTTAGAAATACGGAAATGTTTCGAGGCGCACGAAGATGGAGGAGCAGTAGCAGCGGTGCTCCAAGAGAAGAGACTCACATCAAAATTCGCCTTAGAAAGCTTGTGTTCCCTCCTCTCGGCTATGCTTTACTTGGTTAGCCAATGATCTCCGGTCTCCCATTCTCCTCTGAAAAAAAGTTGTTCCTCACTATTCCTGTCTCTCTCCTAAACTAATGCGGGAGCTTTCCATCCTCACTGTCTTGCTCCTCTGTCTCCCTGGAAAAGTTTAGAAGGTCTTATGTCTGTAGGTCGTAATCCTTAAACAATGTTTTCTGTAAGAGCTACGCATTCAGTGGCGTCTCATAATTTTCAACGAAATAGGTTGGGGCTCTCTTTCCACCTGCACGATACCAATCTCCACCATCCATCCCTCAAGTCAGCTTTCCACGTTCAGCTGATCATGGCACCTTTCGCTAAAAATTCTTCCTCACTTCACTCACTCGCGCGAGCGGTCGCTACCCCGTATGTCCAAACTTCGTCCATCTGCAAGGCAGTGCTGTGGGGAGTCATAAGAGAGCTGGTGAGCACGGCCGTGGCAATGGTCGCCTCCTCCTCGTTAACCTTCCAAGAAGAGCTCAACAGGGTTCCTGACTGCTTCGGCGTTAGGATCAATTCGTGATTTTACAATCTCAGAGCTCACTTTGAGGATTTGTTTTGTGAAGTCGTGAACAGTTTGCCTTCAAAATCCACAACGGCTGTGACGTATTGCCTTCGGTATTTCTTTTCTATATTAACCAATTTCACGACAATAAGTACGTACTTCCGCCATTCTGTTCCCTACCCGACCCTCGTATTACAGTCGTCAGATTTGTATTCAAACAGGTTGTCATTATTACATATTCTCAGTGTATTGAATATCGGTCTGCCTTAGTTGTCTGATTTTTAGTAAGGAAATAAACGCAAGTAATTAGAATGCGTGTATCACATTACATTTTACCGCCCCCTCCTAACCAAGGTGTATTATTACTTTTGCACTAATTCTGCTTTTGTGTAAATCGCACTAGGAGCTATTGAACTTTTGTGATACGAGGTTGGGATCCAGGGAGCTAGTACTCATAATTGCACAACTCGAAGATAGCTGGATCGGTCGTCGAAATTATGTACGTAAATGGAAACAACTAGGGTGAACACCTAGAAGTACACGATTTATTTATATTTCAAAAGTGAGTGCAGATAACATTACGCTGGTAACGATTTCAAGCACCCGTTAATACACTGCACATCTGAATAGTGAACTAGTTCATGCTTGCAGTCCATTGTGCAAATTGTAAGCGGTGAATGGCGAATCAGCTGGTCTCCTCCAGTTGTTTACCAGTGACGCCGTTCCCGCAGAAGTGGTTTTTTTCCGGGCGTGCAGGCGGCGTCAGGGCGCTCGATTAGGAGGGCAGCGGTGCGCGCCGCCGGCTCCGCCACGCCGCTTTGTTTCTCCTGTTATGCGTTTCCGCTGGCTTTGCGTGTCAGCAGCTGCCCCACCCACGCGAAAGTGTTCACGGTTGACAGCTTTCTGTGATGGTCACCGTCTCCTCTGGTCTTCACTACAACAGCGACAAATCTGGTCGCGGACTGCCCGCTAACCTGTCATTTTGTCACCAGGCGACTGCAGACTCCGACTTGAAATGTCAAGGAAGAACTAAACCAGGCGCCCCATGTGGGGAAAAATCCGCCAGCTCTGCGATGTAGTACGCAGTAATTCACAGTTAGTATTTAAGTTCTCTTCGTACTTCACACTTAAGAGTTGCTTGTGTATAGCGTAAGACTTTTATCACAACAGAAAAGAAGGAAAAAATAGTAAGAAAAAGAATGTTTTACTATTTGTGTTGTCAGTGATATACAATGAAGAAAGAATCAGATTCATCGAAACTTTACTGTAAACGTAACAAATGAATATGTAATTCGTAAAAGTAATATTAGTGTAACTAACTAAATAGTTTGGTAGTTAGAGCCAAATAAATTAAAAAAAAATACTGTCGACAGACCATGTTGGCAGTTCAGTGAGAGTGGCAGTGTGTTGTCTGGTTTGAGGCAACCCTCCACGATAGTTCATCATGTGCAGCTGTCTTCGCATTGCTACCGAAACCTACACCCATTTGCACCTGAGTACTGCATTGTTGTAAGCCTTGGTGTTCGTCGAGTATTTTTTTACCTCCCCGCCCTTCTCCAACTTCTTCCATTACTAAATTGACGATTACCTGATGCTCAAGAAGTGCCCTGTCCACCGATAACTTCTTTTAGTCACATAATGCCGTACATTTATTTTGTCCCCAGTTCGATTCAATTTACCTTCTGACTGTCCACACTAACCTTAAACGTCCTTCTGTAGTACCCTGTTTCGAGAGCGTCTTTTCTATCTATCTCAAACGTTTATCGTCCACCTTTCACTTCTGTGCAAGGATACACTCCGAACACACTTCCAGAGAAGACAACCCAGCATTTAAATTTGTGTGTAAAGTTAGCAAACAGCCGGGCTGCATTTTATTCTGACCATAGTCAGATATTTTACTGCCCAAATAGCAGAACTCACGTACTACTTATAGTGTCTCATTTTCTAATGACATTCCCTCAGTATCGCCTGATTTGGTTTGAGTACCTTCCACTACCCTTATGTTAGCGTCGTACGTCTTATAACCTCTTTTTCAATACTCTATGCATTCCTTTCGACTGCTTATCTAAGTTCTTCCCTATCTCGAGCGGAGTTAAGTCGTTTGCAAATCTCAGACTTTTTCTTTTCCCTGAGCTTCAATTCCCCCTCTAAATTTCCCTTTGGTTTTCTTTCTTGCTTGTACAGTGTACAGATCGAATATTATCAGCTACTACTTCCTTTTTATATCCTTCGATTCATAATTGTGCACTGATTTCTGTACAGGTTATAAATAATCATTCGTTCCCGGTATTTTATCCCATCTATTTCCAGAAATTAAAGAACTGTATTCCAGTCAACATTGTAAAAAGCTTCCTCTAAAACTACTAGTACAATAAACTCATGCTTCGCTTTTTTCCAACCTACCTTCTAAGATGTGTTCTTTGGCCTAGTATTCTTTGCATGTTTCTACATTTCTGCGTTACGCAAATTGATCTTTCCATAAGCCAGCCTTTTACAGGCATTCCGGTCTTCTGTAAGCAATTAGTATTAGCTTGTAACAACAATGATTTATTAAATATAGTTCTGTAAGATTCACTTCTGTCAGCGCCTCCCTCCTTTAGAATTATGAAAGTCTTCTTGAAATGTCTCGTACATCTAGCAGGCCGGGTGGAACGGTTTTATCATGATTGATACTATCAAAGATCTAAAAAATTCCGAGGGAGTGTTGGCCACTCCAGGTGCGTTGTTTCAGTTTAGAGCGTTCATATTTTTCACAAATCATCATCTACGCCTTGTGGCCCTCTTAAGTTGCCGAGCTGCTCATTAGTTTATAGTAAGTCGAAACCAAGAATCAAATCACTTGTCCGATAAGAGGTAGTGTGTTTCTCTAAGGCAACATATCAAATATGCAATTAATATTAAATGAAGTGATATTAAAACCCAGTCTACTATAGTTCTAAAAACGGTTCATAAGTAAATAAAGTTGAAAGACGTACGCTATTAAACTTACTTTAAAAATCTGCTGTCATCATACACGAGAACAGATCATTGCCCGTTGTATGCTCTTTCCAAATCATTACACGTAAAATAAAATCAGTCAGTGAATAATCACTGGTTTTAGTATAAAGAAAACGTTGATTGTTGTGAAAGTGGGCTTTTGTGTTGGAATATATCCGACTATACTCGTAATTTTAGCGAAAATCATTCTTAAACGGTAGGATGGAAAAAATTTGAAATGTCAATCTGAGGTCTACTTCCAGCGTAGGACATATCTTATTCCTGACTCAAATATCGATTATCTCTACTGGTTTGTTTAGATGCGCTATCCACTAACAGTGCTACATATTTTGAGCACTCGCCAACAGCTTAATTTATTGGATATGGAAATTTCTTTATAATTCCTGTGACAACTTGCTATTTTGTTCGGAAACAGTGCAGAATGTTTCTATTTCATTGATTTTCTCGGAAACTGTCCTGTCGAAATTTCATTTTTTTTCTTCGGCATTGTGTAAAGTCAAAAATTTCTAGTTTGGACTGAAGTTGCCACCCATACTTACTGCGAAGAATAAAGTACGTGAAAATACACCGATAATATGACTTTTCTAGGAATCATTTTACGTATAACGCATCGTATTTTACGTGTAACGCATCGGCTGAGTGACTGAACCATAAACTGAGTCCCCTTTTTTTGATTGCAGCCTAACTTCAGTCGTGAATGTTGTCAATGTCAAAAGTTTCAATGGAGAAAAAGTGAGAAGTCGTTAATTTTCTATTCCTTGCAACTATTAAGTGACGCATCTGAGTCCCTTAATCTGTATGAAGTAAGTAATCATATCACTTTGGATTATTTATTTCATGAAAAGTTAGTCGCCTGTCTGTGAAGTACTGCTCGTTACATGCTGACGCTAGTCACCATTTCCTGCCCTTACGAGATAGACGACTGCAGCCAATCCCAGCGAACTAACAGTTGTGAAACGGTTGAAGCGCGGTAGAGCTTGGAGTTTGTGTTTCAATTTTTGTGTGAGGTGGACTGAGTGCAGTAAAGTTAGATTATTCGATTTTATAGCTTTATGTAATAGTGAATCATTAATAACGGCAAAATCAGTAAACTGGTTTCTCCCTGTACACTAACAAAACGAAAGAAATCTGCATTTTATACAGATTGAAATTATTTATATATCGTAACTTAAATAACCCTGCAAAGAAGCTGTTTAGCAGTGGCAATTATTTGTTAGATATTTCTAAAAGCAGTAATTAATTAAGCGAAAGAAATAATACCTTATTGGTACATTGTGCTTTTTCCCGTCTTTAACAAATAGTATACTTTATTTGGAAGAAATGTGACTATCGTAGCTAAGGCTGCCGCACGTCCGTGTTTCTCCAGATTTTTCCTAATTTTGAGGGCGCGGTGGGGGTGAACTCTGACTTGTTTTGTCTGATGAAATTGGATTGATTAGAAATAAATAAATTCGATGAATCCTACTTAACATCACTAAATAAGGAAGCACACATCGACTGTCTCCTTTTGTTCCATACATTTTTATTGAGAACAATGTGAAGCCGCCGTCAACCGACGATTGCGTCTACCGCGCCGCGCCTCCCGTCAGACAGTGGCGCGCTGGCAAGCCAAGTGTGCAAGCGTATGTTTCACTCCGCCGTGTCTGTGCCACAAACATAGCCCGAAACTTCAGTACACCGACATAAGTTTGTATCATTTATGTTCATTAAGATTGTTACAGTCGTCATGGTTTCATTTGTTTCTGTTGTCTATTCCTTTTCATTGTGCGCGTGCTAATAATCAAGCGTCCGGAAAAATAATCTTACTTGACCCAAATGTCAGGTTTTCGAAACCTTTGCCCAGTGTCGGCACTCTTTTGGCAAGCCTAAAAGTGGCTCTTCTCAAATAAATATCATTGACAGAAGAAGAGCTTGTGTAACCGCTTTTATCTTGATGCAAATGATTTGATCTTTACTTTATTCACTGTACAATTGTTGCTAGTTATATCTGTTTCAGACGAGTTTTTTTTTATAAGTAATTAGATATCTCTTGTATTACGTGCACTAACTTATTTTTGTGTTGCCGTCTTACTTGCGCCGGCCGAAGTGGCCGTGCGGTTCTAGGCGCTGCAGTCTGGAACCGTGAGACCGCTACGGTCGCAGGTTCGAATCCTGCCTCGGGCATGGATGTGTGTGATGTCCTTAGGTTAGTTCGGTTTAACTAGTTCTAAGTTCTAGGGGACTAATGACCTCAGAAGTTGAGTCCCATAGTGCTCAGAACCATTTGAACCATTTTTTTTTTTTTTTACTTGCGGTTCTGCCTTGCGCTATAAACTACAATAAAAATTTCCTCGCTACAGCATCTGTAACTGTTATCACGTTTTTGTTTTTGTATGTCTCGCTGCTTTATGCATTCTTACTTGTCTTCTGTTCACAGGTGAGTATCCGGCCTGTGGTTCCATCCGGTGACGTCGCTACAGTAAGTGAAACGTATATTTGGGACTGCTTTGCAAACTACTAGGCGATATATTCACTTCCCTCTTGCACACGCAGTAATGTCTTTGCCTGCTTAGAAAGCACTAACCAAACTTCTCCGGAGTTAATACACCTCGCCAGATTAGAACCTTTCACAAAACCCTTCTTTCGACGCTAACAGAAACGAGAATGAGATGAAGAGAGACGGGAATTACAAAGCTAAAACGTCCTTGCATTTCCCTACGCGGGAGAATAATTTAATATGCTCCTCAGGACACTAGTGATACTTAGAGCAGAACAGTAAATTCACGAATTCACTTCGAAGTAACTGTTTGGTGCTGATTGTTAAATACCGTATTCTTCCAGTCCAGGTAACTACTACCCTGAGGGGGTTACAGTCTATAACTGGGTTCATCGTAAACGGTTTGAACATCTTTGTTACAAATGCAAACGATGTTAGATCATGTGTGGAATGTGAATGATGTTCCGTCTTCAGATATGCCTGTAATTTAGTGTAAATTGTGGATTGCTGATAAAATGGCTCACTCTAAAAATGCGAGAAAGCATTGTCGAATTTGTTTCGGCCTTGTGGCTCTTTTCGACAGTTCGGCCAGCTGTAGCCGTAAAAATATAATTTAGAAGATATCGAAAGAAAGAAGAACGTTGATTGATGTTTTAAATATTTTACTAGTAATATCCTTATATTTCGGTAAAATTAAGAGTACATAAGCGGTTTTTTTTTCGCCCAGGCAACGCTTAAGATTAAATCTAAGTTCTAAGAAAATCAAAATACGAATAATATAACGGTTGCAGCTAACAGACACGTTTATGCTTCATAGACAATTACCGCTTGGGTTACTTGCCAAATGTTGATAATGCACTTCCTTTAGTAGGAAACCCCAAATGGAACAACCACATTTATGCCCAATAAGTGTGGGAATAGGTCAGTGAAAGACGGTGGAAGCATTCTGGTGTTGTATTGCGTTATCGCGTCATAATTTTAACTTGAAAAACGAGTGTTCCGCTTTTGTGACAGCACAATTCGTCATTTCACAAACTTGAAATGAAGCACGCACATGGTGCTCGTTGTCAACCACACATTCTTGTCAATATTGTGATGCAGCGCCTTTTTTCCCCTTAAAATTAATCAAATGGTTCAAATGGCTCTGAGCACTATGGGACTTAACATCTGTGGTCATCAGTCCCCTAGAACTTAGAACTACTTAAACCTAACTAACCTAAGGACATCACACACATCCATGCCCAAGGCAGGATTCGAACCTGCGACCGTAGCAGTCGCGCGGTTCCGGACTGCGCGCCTAGAATAAAATTAATCACGTAAGGCAGTTTCTTGTTGTTGTTGTTGTTGTTATCAGACCTTTAGGTCTTCGTTTTTTAAATAGGATTGATTTTGTATGTGGGTATAGTGGTAAACTATTTCTTCCTCTAGTAAATCTCAGCGTTGTTTGTAAACTGCGTGCGTTGTGTAGTGGTTAGTATTGCTGGCTACTGACAGGGAGATTCTGTTTCCTAGCGTGGAAAGTTGCTTAATGTCGTGAAGTAATTTTGTAACAGCAGTTGTTTCTTCTAGGTGGTGCTACTGAAAATTCTGTTGGAAGTAGTCAATTACTGAGTAGTTGCTGGCGATGGTAAGCTTTGTTTGTCATAGTAAATACGTAATCCTGCTGGATGAGGCCAAGTATCATGTGATGTTGGCGCCTGAGCTAACTCGTTTTCTCAAACTGAGATGGTTGCCGTGTAGTATATCCCTGAGAGTAATTAGTGGCCCCAGTGCAGTCTTTCAGATGCTGTAGTTCATTTGAATGCCAGCAGAAATTGAATAGACTAGGGCAATAACACCACTCTGATTGATTTCTATGGCTATTCTCAGCAGCGTGTCATTATAAACAATCGATTTTCACAATGAGGCTAGAAGAGTGTTTCTTAAATTTCATAAACCTTGTAGTAGGAATAGTGCATACCGCCTCTCATGTAACATGTGTAGGAAAACAGCTACTGATACTGAATTCTCTTTAGACTCGAATCACCTAAATTCTTAAACCGATGGGAACCCTTAGGTGTCCTGAAGGTGATAAAGCTTTTTTGACCTTGTTCTGACTATATACCACGCGTTTGATGATCAGTACTGTTCTGCTTTCAGCCCAGGTTGAATACGGCATCTCTCTTAATTTCAGAAGAAACACATGCACTTATTAATTCCTTTCTTCAACTGTTCTATCAGTGTTTTCATTTCTACATAATACAAGGGAAAAATTTAAAGCAACAGCACTGTAATAAGACCTGTGAATAAGATGAGCTTTGTAGTTCTTACTATGGTATCTTAAGTCGCTGCCATTGGGACCCACACTTTACGGTTATGTATTGTTTTTTTTAAAAAAAGAAACAAGTAAAATTTTCTAGTATTTATTGGGTGATCTATAGTCAGTGTGATACCTTTCCATACTGCCGTGACGAATGTACATTCTGTTGGCAAAAAGTCAGGCGTGCCCGTACCCTCATTTAGACGTTATGAGTTCAGTGAAAGAGATTTACTAGTCAGTTTTCCCCAAATAATGTGGGTGAGTTAATATATTGGGTACTACGTACAGCTGCTCACCCTCTTTACATACAAACACAAAACTTCTTACATATATTCGGTGTAGTGTGTTCGAATACCTGTTAGTTGCTTCGCGTTGAGTCAGTAGCACCACATCATGGATCGACACAATTTCAATTCGATACTGACTTTTCTCCCCGGCAATTCTTTCTAAATGTTTTTATTGGTACGAGTCCTGGTTCGGTGTAGTGTGAATTCGTCGCACACCACCAACATAGCTAATGTGGCGCTAAGTGTATAATATTCCCGTACAACAGTTCTCAGAAAACTGCATCCATGATTCAGTGGTTAGTATCGGTGGTTGCCGGCTTGAGCACCCAGGTTGTTTTCTCAAAGTTTGTCACGGGAAAGTCTGTGAAGGGGAAAACTCACCCTGGTCAGGCTAAATTTTAATACCGGCAAGTGAATATGCACAGAAATTTGCAAGTTGCTGAAGTGACATCAGATAGAAATACTAAAATCATGCGGTGACTCATTAGGCATTAATTAGTTCCTAAGATGTGGAAACAAAAGGTGACATTCTTTAAAGAAAAAGCACTAAATCGTCCGGTTCTCTTCAGCGTTCATACATTACTGCCGTGTTGGTAGGGAACGACGTAGCACAGAAATTAATGTGCGTCACAAGGGAAGCATAAACGCAGTCGATCAGATTTCGTTCCTCTCACGCGCGATTGGAGTATACACTTGATGTAAAAAACGTTGCTCTATTACGATGATCTTCTCATGCAGGGCAAGGCAGCAGGCTAGAAGTTTGCTCGTATTGCGTTGCGACTTTCTCGTGTGTGTGTGTGTGTGTGTGTGTGTGTGTGTGTGTGTGTGTGTGTGTGTGTGATTTTCTCTTCTATTTACAGTGACTGTTACTGAACGATTGTCGTGAGCGGTTGTGACCTTTTGAGTAACAAACTGTATCACTTCCAAAATCACAATGAAACGGTCTACCAAAGGAAGGGAGACAACGTCGGCCTATCACAAATAGAGAAACAGCTACTTCCTATTATCAAAAGCAGTACAAATACAGTCTTAACTATTGTTTTATGTGTAGGTAGCTCAAACATGGTGTTCACCAGCGCCGTATTTGAATTTTAGCCCGATACGACTCGACGGATATGCGCATGATTCATCCACCAGTAAATGCTCATTACATCTCAATCCCTTACTGTACATCGAATATACTTTGGCTCAAATGTGCCATTACAATTATCATTGTTAGATGCATAAGTTCTTAGCATTTTTGTTTTGAATTTGGGTATTCCTGTTTCTCTGGTTTTATTTACAAATTGTCATTTTTTATTTGTAGTACACCGTTGCTGTTTGAATTTACGTATTGTCTTTTGTATTCCTGAGATAGTGAGTGGAACTGTGGACGCTAGAAAATGGAGTACCAAGTGGAAAATTCGAAACATTTCCGACATTCTTCTGTTTGAGTTCAGTAGCGGGGTGATAGCAGCGGGGGCAGCCATGAATATTTGCGCCGTACATGGGGATAATGCCATTGGACAGAGCATGGCAAGATTATGGTTCTCGTTTTGAGGAGGATCGTTATGATATTAGTGACTCGCCACGATCTGGAAGACTTTCGGGGTTTGATGAAGATCGTTTAAACGCAATAACCCACAATGATCGACATCAGTGTACTGAAGAGCAGGCAGATATGGTGAACTGTGATGATTCTATCGTGCAACGTTTGCATTCAATGGAAAAGGTTCAAAAATGGGATGTATGGCTACCACATGCTGTAAGTCAAAATCACAAAAATGAGCGGCAGTGATATGGACACCTCTACTTGCTCGTCATCAATTGGTCCTTGAACAGCACCGACCATTTCTATCCTGTATCGTGACTGGTGACGAGAAACGGTGTCTTCATGCTAACAAAGGAACGATTGAGCCCAGACAAAGCAGCAACTTCCCGTAGAAAGACCTGCGCGCATCCACAAAAGATGCTGTTTTGCACAAGGCGGAACGGCGACGGTCCGGTGTAAAACGATTTGCTTTCCCTAAGTGTAACCATCGCTGCTGACATTTATTGTCAACAACTGAGACGTCTTGCGGCCGCAATCCAAGAACAGTGACGAGGAAGATTGCATGCAGTGATGCTACTTCAGTATAAGGCCCGGTCACATTCTGATTGACAAAAGCACTATACAGAAAGTTCGTTTGGGAAGTCACTTTGCACCCGCCTTATACATCATATCTTGCGCCGTGAGATTTTCACCTTTTCCTCTATCTATCGAATAACCATCAAGGACCTTATTTTGCGGATGAAAGTTCACTTCGAAGATGACTCGACGAGTTATTCGTCGGAAAACACGTGATTTCTGCAGTCGTAGACTCTAAAAGTAACCCCAGTGTTGGCAGACTTGTAAATAGTGAAGGATAATATAGTATCGATGACTAAAAGTATCTGTTAAGAGTATCTGTTGTCTTTATTAACTTACGGATAAACACAAAGAACTTAAGAACCAAGTTGATACTACTGTTGATTTACGGAGAAATGTGATGTGTTGCAGTGGTAAAAGTATTTCTTGGTGGGAGATCAGGGAAAAAAAATAAAAAAACCGACGAAAACTCAAATGCAGTATATGAAGACCTCTGGAGTGCCACCTAAGCCGGTTGCATTAACGTCGCTGTTCGGCGGCTAGCGTTTTCATACAGTTACATTCAACCGGATAGTAAAACTCTGGATCTTGATTTTTCGAGAACCCTTGAGAAGAGTCATTTGTTGCCTCTCAGTATGGAGTAAAAGCGTGCGGAAGATGAGCAATATCGGCGACCCGTTGGATGTATTCCTCCCTTGTCTGTGAGTTAACTTCGTTGCCGGGAGCGCCTGGCGCTGGAAGACAGCAAGAGGGATCTGGTAAGGCAAGGCAGAGCGCCGTGGGCCGCGCCGCTCCGCGCGGTGTCGGCGGCGCCTAATTTTAGCCGCTTACAGGAATAGCGGGCGGCCCGCTCTGCTCTCCTCTGCTGTGCAGCGCCGTCCCCCCGCTGCGCTTCCCGCGGCGCCTCCCTCTGGCAACGCGTCTTCCGTCACGTCTCTCATTTATTCACTCCAGGTGCCGTGGCGTGCACTGCCGCACCGCGCCCAGGGGAAGGCTTTCGCCGTATTGGGCGTGTCTGTCCAGCGAAGTGGCATGAATTGATGAATCGCGTGCGCCCACTGAGAAACAGCCGTTATCGTATTAACATAATTTTAAAACGAGAACAGCACATACGTACAAGTGGAGTAATGTGTGGTACTGTGTGCATACAGTATTATTGAGGCTTTAACTGCTGTTCCTGAATTACTTTAGGCAATTACTGGGATGTCCACTCTACAAGGCCACGACCGGTTACCTTCGACATACGACATAATTAGCACTCGGGTTGCAGAGTTCTGTTTCTCAGATATAAAGCGTAATTTTTCTTTATTAATCATATGCCAAGTGGATGAAGCAGGGTCAGTAAAACGTGCCTCATATGAACAAGTGTGATGAAACTACAAGCGATGAAGGATTTTTCGCCTCATTGGTATTGTTCATATTCTGCTGTCTTAGCGATGCTGCTCGAAAAGTTTTATTCTGGAACAGGTTAATGTTAACAACCACATTGTTCTGGCGCAGCGCTTCCCAACCTTTTCAGCTGGCCGACCCCTTCTACAGTCGAAAATCCATGGCGGACCCTTAGTCAGTCAAGAGCACAGTAACTTTAAATTTCAGAGCGGAACCTATGGGAACTGAAAGCTTCTTAATGCAAGTGCCATGTTCCCGATGACCTGAAGTAAAAGTACACATGTGAGGAATTTGATTTTCACATTTTTATTCAATAATTTTACTAATTAATTTACCCGATTTGGTGAAAGGTGGCCGCGGACCCCCTAGAAAGAGCCGGCGCACCCGTAAGGGGTCTGCGGACCACACGTTGGGAAGCCCTGTTCTAGCATATTATTTCTTTCTGTTGGTATACAAAGAAATTAACAAGTCTAAAAGTAGTGATAAAACAGAGTACAGTCATAAACATTATGCACGTAAGTATTTAGGCTTACTACGTATTAGTAACACTTACCTGCTAGTATAGCGGAGAGAGCTAACGCACACGCTTAAGGGACACGGAACCTGCCACGTGGATTTACGGTAAGTGCTGGTGCACTGGCTAAACTGGCTGTGAATTTTAGACGGTTTCCCCACATCTAACTAGGTAAATACTGGGCTGTTACCCGCGTCCCGGTCAGGTACACACTGCACATGCTCATAGAAAACGTTCTCACACCTACGAGCTCTACACCAGCCGCAGATAATCAGTGCACATAAATTTTTCCCGAGTGTGACTGGTGTCCTCGGGAAGGGCAGCCATCCCATCAGATGCCACTAACACTGTCAATCCGATGTACAAGGTGATACACTCTAAACTGTACACACTTCATGGTTGTTAACATACGGATCAAAATACGATTGAAATATTAAATAAAGTTTCATCTGAAACTGCTTTCTTTCAAATTCAAATGGCTCTGGGCACTATGGTACTTAACATCTGAGGTCATCAGTTCCCTCGAACATACAACTAGTTAAACCTAACTAACCTAAGGACATCAAACACATCCATTTCCGAGGCAGGATTCGAACCTGCGACCGTAGCGGTCGCGCGGTTCCAGAATGAAGCGCCTAGAACCTCTCGACCACACCGGCCGGCACTGCTTTCTTTCAGAGTTACGATCCATATAGCATTAGTGGTAGACATTACATCATGAACCAATACAGGCTTTTCCGCGTCGTGTTCGCCGGACATTTCAACTGTTACAGCTTTGTTGACGGTGGCTCTGCACTTTTCAGACGGGAGGCAAGATAATATCTCAAAATTCAATAAGCGGACAGGTAGTACAGGACTAGGGTGCTTGGCCCACCAAATCTCCGGATACAAACCCCTGGACTTCCAAATTTGCGATCGTCTCAAGGAGCTCCGGTATGGTGTTGCGATGCAGAGTGTAGCACAACAACAACAGCGAACTGAAAGTAGCTGTGAAACTGTTAAGAATGAGATGAACGGATAATGCAACATTCCGAGAGCGGTAAGAAGTTGAGTCTTCGCCTACATGAACATAATTTTGAACATATGCAGAGGTAAACAAACGGTACGTAGTTTAATTTCGGGTCCCTTCGTGTGTGTGTGTGTGTGTGTGTGTGTGTGTGTGTGTGTGTGTGAAATCTTATGGGACTTAACTGCTAAGGTCATCAGTCCCTAAGCTTACACACTACTTAACCTAAATTATCCTAAGGACACACACACACACACACACACACACACACACACACACACACACACACACACACACACACACACACGCCCGAGGGAGGACTCGAACCTCCGCCGGGACCAGCCGCACAGTCCGTGACTGCAGCGCCTCAGACCGCTCGGCTATTCCCGCGCTGCTGGGGGTCCCTTCGTGTCTTTGCTTTCTGAGAGGACTTCATTTTGTGTTGATTCCTACTCTACTACTTAACTCTGAAATATAGCAATTTCAGACAAAACTTACGCGTTTCTCTGTGTTTTGATACATACATTAACCCACGAATTGTGTACAGTTGCTTTTGAATCATCCTATATGAGAGTCACGACCTCATACAGAAACTGGAGAAAGCAAAGGAGAAACAAAATATTAACAAGTTTCAGCCCCGTTCACCTTGACTACGGTTGCAACACGTTGTGACATACACAGATAGTGTTTAAGAGACCTTGTGGTTCAGCCGGCTCATCTGCCGCCCGTTATGATGCAAAGTTGGAGTTACTGCGTCCACGACGCGCATCATCCACATGACCGTTAAATGTTTCTCAAAACACAGTTCACGTGCGATGGGATAGTGCATAATTCTTGCTGAAGATACTGGTCAGCTATGGAGGAAGCACACAACCACCAGCGGGAACTCGGCACAGTTGGCTAGCGGTTATGCATCGCGTGTTGTTCTTCGATAAACTCGCGCCCAATTGTAGGGGTGTACTAATGTGGTAGCATTATACCAGTCCAGGCGAGTCTTTCAGGTACGAATCTGGTCACAGCGTTAACACCGATTACAGTTTTAACATGAATGTGTACACTACATAGCACAGTTTCTATAGATTGGCGACATAATTTATATTACGATATGATGATAGTGTGTTGTTCTTGGTTTTACCACCTGACTAAATATTTTATATTTCGCCTAACATGCTGTGAACACTTCCATGAACCTGATGATGACCAGATGATTGAAACTGTGTAAATAAAGTATTTTACCAGCAGCTAAAGGCTGTGTGATCAACATAAAATCCATTTTTCCCTGCCCATATTTACTACAACCAATTGAAAGTAACTTCGTATGTAAATTCAAGAATTCAAGGAAATTCTATGTATCTGACGTATTTAATAGTGAATGTGGCGGAGTTCGGACAAATGCAGATGTCGTAATTGCAGAAGCATTATTCACATAAGTAGTGTCCAACTTTCTCTGAATAGGCGACTCATGTCGTTGTGGTGACGATGCAACCGATGTGGTCTCATTAGTTTACATTGTATTTCGTATCTGAAACATTTTTTTCTCACGACACCTAGTAGGCTTTTGGCAGCTGTTTGTTTGAAAACTACATTGACATAAAAAATTGATGGCAAAGCATCGTTTTCTTGTTCAGTTGCATTCGTACGTATAATCTCTCTTCCCAGCTGGTTTCGAGTATCATTTTATCGGGAGCGTTTTTCCTTCTTCTTTGGCAACGGCTGTTCTATTTCGTCCAGTATTCCATTACATTGTGTACCTGTGATGTCACTGTCTCAGACGTAATTTTGACTGGCCGTTGTATTGTCATCAACTTCCGTCATATCTGTTGTTGTGTTTCTGTTTGTCATATGTGGAATTAAATATGCCATTTCGTTTTGGTGTGAACAAATGAGCATGCTACTTCCAGTAACTAATGCAATTTGTATACTACAATTCCTCTGCTATCTTCCCCTCCGTATTTCTTCCTTTGACGTTTACTTATGCAAACCAGATGACTGCTATCACAACACACTAGGTATCTTGATCTAAGTGAATCAGCTATTCCGTCATTAAACGCTGTTAATGTGAAAACAGAAAGTGAACTGTGGCTGCAGGCGCGCAGACTGCCGCCGAAAGTGTCAGAGGCAGAGGAAAACGGACGGACGCCTGCCCTACGCTTCTGGTGTGTCCTTACAGCCCACTCAACGATAACTAAAAAAGGTCTATTAAGGGAAAAAATCGTAAGCAGTCGGCGGGAGGGAAATTATATATATATATATATATATATATATATATATATATATATACAGCATCGCTAAGAACAGGCTTTCCCAGAAGAGTGTGCAAAGATTTACGTACTCTCTGTCCATAACTATGTGTTATCAGTAATTAGTTATCATCTCAGATTTGCATTCTCGGTAGTGTCAATGCATTTTGTGCAAAATAACCCCCCCTCACCTGTGCACAGCGTCGCCAGTGATTCATAAGGAACTCTGTGGAGGACCCGTATAACTTTGTGAAAGACACTGTAGTCGTTGTTGTGACTTAGTGGGGTCTAGAGTGGGCAATGACCTGCTCGTCCTTAAGTCTGCGGATCTGTGAAGGACGGAAGTGCATGAACACTATCTGGCGACCTACCTCCCTTCGCACTTCTAACTAACACACCTACTCCCCCCCCCCCCTCCCTCCACCCCATCAAGTTACACCCCTGGAACACAGTTTATTCCTTAACGCGACTGTGCTGCACTTAGATGTGGTACACACATTTAATATTTGTTTTCAACCCACTTCATTCAAAGATAAATATTAATTTGATACGGTTAGAACAGTATTTTTAATAATCTGTAATTTTTCAATGCCCTGAACGCGGAAACCATTAGTCCTAGAGTAAATATAAATTATTTACAAACTACGGCGTGCATACACCGTATTCAACATCTAAACGTCGCTACATATATTCGAGTTACGATTGACATGTTCGATATGCCTGCCATCAAAAAGTGGTTCAAATGGCTCTGAGCATTATGGGACTAAACATCTGAGGTCATCAGTCCCCTAGACTTACAACTACTTAAACATAACTAACATAACTAACCTAAGGACATCCACACACATCCATGCCCGAAGCAGGATTCGAACCTGCGGTCGCGTGGTTCTAGACTGAAGCGCCTAGAACCGCTCAGTCACAGCGGCCGGCTGCCTGCCATCATTGCATTGGCGGTGATGTGGTACAGACCAATAGCAGAAATTCTGCATGAGCCGGTGAAGTGTCGGATCATCGATGTTGTCGAGGACCTCCTGAATGGGTATTTTCAGCTCAGCAATGGTTTTAGGTTTATTACTGCACACCTTGGCTTTAATATAGCTGTACGAAAATGAGTCGCATGTGCTCAAATGCGCAGAATATGGTGGCCAATCGAGACCGATGCCAGTGGTCTCGGGGTACCCCAGAGCCAGAAAGCGGTCCCCAAAGTGCTCCTCCTTCGATAGGGTAGAGCTGCGTCTTGCATGAACCACATCTTGTACAAATCAGGGTCACTTTGGATAATGGGGCTGAAATCATCTTCCAAAACCTTCACGTACTGTTCGGTAGTCACCGTGCCATGAAGGAATATCGCACTGATTATTCCGTGACTGGACACTGCACACCACACAGTCGCCCGTTGAGGGTGAAAATACTTCCCCCCCCCCCCCCCAACACACACACACACACACACACACACACACACACACACACGTACACACGTTCCTGGTTTGCTGAACTGATGATCCCTTATGTCTCGCGATGTGTCCTACGAAGCAGTCACTTCCTTCAGTCAAGCTGCGCAATCAGTTTCTGTCGCCACCAGTTGGTTCGGTGTTATTTTATGAGTTACCTGATGTATTCATGTAATCTTCAGTTCTCTTTTGAAGAATCATAGCTCAAAACTTCTGTCTTCTTCTTGTCTGTGTTGTTTATCGTCCACGTCTCACTTTCATCCGAGGCGATACTTCATACAAATACCTTCGAAAAACTACTTCCTAATATTCAAATTTGTATTACATGTTTTTCTGTCTTTAGGTACGCTTTCCTTGCTATTACTAGCATAGATTCTTACGTCTTTCTTACTTGTTATTTTGTTGCTAAAATAAACTCGTCCACTACTTCTACCTAATTTCCTCAAAATTACGTGGTTTTATTCAACATTATGTGATTTCAAGAAACTACGCACTCCGTTCAACTGCTGTGCCAATTCCTTTGCCGTCCTAACAGATTTGCACCAGTAAAGTTAAATTTTATTTCTTGTTCCTGAACCCCTTTCAGACGTTTTCCTTGGTTTCCGTTATTGATTGATATATGTACATATGAATGCCTAACGCATGCAGGAGATACTCGTTGCGTGAAGATTGTTTGTAGGCATCGGTCATGGTCTGTGAAAATGGTAAGAGAAGGAAGTGACCTTAGTCTGTCACATGATACGTTTAGTTGCATTCGAGTCACAGCCTCGAAAGTACTGTTATTGGCTTTTTATGAAACAGAAACCTAATTAAATAGATCATATTGGGGTATTGAAACCCATATTGCAGGAGTAAATATCTCATCGTTCTAGAAAGTTGTTCGAAGCAAATAATTCTACGTTCTCTCTATACTAATAACTCATATGGGATGGATATCTTTTTAGAATAATCAGCCGACCTCGGTGGCCGAGCGGTTCTAGGCGCTTCAGTCCGGAATCGCGCGGCTGCTACGGTCGCAGGTTCGAATCCTGCCTCGGGCATGGATGTGTGTGGTGTCCTTAGGTTAGTTAGGTTTAAGTATTTCTAAGTTCTAGGGGACTGATGACCTCAGATGTTAAATCCCATAGTGCTCAGAGCCATTTGAACATTTTTTTTAGAATAATTAATTTCGATGTTGCGTATATAATGCTATTATTATGAACACGTACTTCATTAAAAGATTCATGGGCAGACTGACTTTTTATTTGGTAGACAGGATATAGAAACGGTGAGATGCAGGACAGCAACCTAGATTTATTATTTTGCTAGTAATGTTTTACTACGTGGGGACTATTTTAATGTTATATTACATTTCATGTGTTACGCTGTTTTTATTTTTAGATATCCTTCACATACTCCTTTTAAGAAGAAACTCTGTACATAGGGGGCACATTACAATTGGCCGCTGTTTGCATCGATTAATCCAGTATATGACACACCTACTTCGAGAGCGAGTTTGACGACAGTGCACGGGGGTAAGGCCTGTAGAGGGTGTCGCCGGAGGAATGATCAATATTCAGATTGTTTGTTTAGTTGATTTGGAGGGAGAGGACCAAACAGCGAGGTCATCGGTCGCATCGGTTTTAGTATAGGGGTGGAGAAGGAAGGCGGCCGTGCCCTTTCCAAGGAACCTTCCTGGCATTTGTCCGAAGCGATTTTGGAAAATTACGAAAAACCTAAGTTAGGATGGCCAGACGCAGGTTTGAACCGTCGTTTTCCAGAATGCGAGTCCATTGTGCTAACCACTGTGCCACCTCGCCCGGTCAGTATTAAGGGATACCTTAATAGCTATTAGCACTTCTTCATCCTTGATGTTGTGAAACCCATCTCTGTACTGACAAGTGTTCATAGCTCCTAAAGTACTCATTTTAAAGCTCATGTTGGTAGACTTATTTTTGTTGCTTTGATCCATGCTATCTTTTCCCAAAATATGGAAAGCAAAGAGCGTGATGTGGAAGAGATTTGTTTCGCAGACATCAGTAATAAGATCCGCTACACTTACAATTTTTTTTTTATTTCCTAAAAGTAAAGCAAATTCCGGTTTCGAGACCTGTGTCCCTATCTTCAGGTGCATAAAAAAACTACTCCATGAAAGTCGAATGACAGAAGCTGTTTCCATTGGTAGTTCGTGTTTTCTCTATATGTATATCAGCTCTGACATCAGTTTTCATCTTCCGCAAGTACCATACACTTCCTTTAATCGCATTTGAAATGTCCCTCTCAGCTGCTTGAACGTTATCCTTCTGCAAAGGAGAGTGCTAGGCCTCGTGTGATTTTCAGCTGTGTCCGTAGCGTGCCGTCGGCGAGTACAACGGGTATCGCGAATCATCATGCATCACATATCTTCGAGCGGCTAAAGGTGGTGTTTGTGTGACAATGCATATTGTCTGTCCTGTGCTGTTCGTGAGCAGTGCACAAGTGTGTGTGATGTTCCATAACTTGTTTTTCATCACCGATTTGGAAGGTGATACGCTGCACCGCTGCCTCTTCCTATAGACATCAACGTTATTGCCAGCACAATCCCGGAGGTGGAGCGTGACCTGTGAACGGAGCTCCCGCAATGTTGCCACAGCCGATTTTGTTGAGGCGCGTAGTCTTCATTCTGCACTTGAATGTGACGTCGATGACCAGGCCAGACCTGAATACATTAGTCACGTGTCACGTCCAGCAGTACTATTCTCCTTTGCGGTAGGAGCGCCTGCTTGAACACACCTGTCTGCAATTAAAATGTTCCATGTGCGTATACGCAGAGAGATCATTTTGTATACCCAATTTTTTTTCCTTACGTTTCAAAGTGAGGGAAACAGTTCTGTGACGCGTTTGCATTTGTTACCATATCTCTCTCTCTCTCTCTCTCTCTCTCTCTCTCTCTCTCTCTCTCGTTTATTTTGTATCACTGCTTTCAGCACGATACTTCGCTGCATGCGGAATTTATCCAGATGCCCGCGGTATGCTTAAGCCGCCCCCCCCCCCCCCAAATCTGTTTTGGTGGCAGTTAAGTTTACTTGTTGAGGCACCTCCGACGTAAAGCGACGTTTCGTACAGTCCTGCGGCCGGATTAGTCAGCCGAGCCGTGGCGCGCTTGTCTCCCGGACAGCTTTTTCAAACGAGGCCAGTTCTCAGGTTCCATACGGTGTAGTGTTACATGCCGGAGAACTCGTTTCTGCCACTGCAGCCCATTGTTACCTCGAGCCGTTCGCAAAATGCCACTAGGATACGCAGATTTTCCTTCCGCCCGCCACCTGCAACTTTCACTACTTTGCCAATTATTATGAGCATTTCGTGTCGCAGTTCATTTAGTAGTTTCCTGACCATATCTGATAGATCGTAGACAGGATACTTCCGTTGCAAACTCAAGCCTTAAAGGGAAGGATTGCTTGTCATAAATATATTTTTCCTCTAGTAGATCCAATACCATTCCTTGTATTTGAGACTGATGAGAGCTGGAGCCTGAAGAATCTGCTAGATACGTAGAAGTTTTAATCCCTCAGCTCTACTACTGGCAAAGTGTATTTCAGTACTCATTAAGTAAACCTTTTTCGTTTTCAGTGTACATTTTTTCTTGTTTGTTTTTTACTTGTTAGCTTATACCTTTTGCGAGTTACCCAAAAAGTGAATCTCTCACGCATGCAAACAAAACACTATCCACAATTCCAGCAGAATATCACATTTTCTTCCCGCAGAGCCACAAATTGGTAATTTGCTTTGATAACTGTTTCATATTTAGCGTGAGGAGATAGACGCGCCTTAACGACGTAGGAAATCGGCACAGAAAAGCTTTTTCTTCCTGTTTTATCGATTCCAACTTCGGTTTGTGCCTCTCTTTATTGTTCGCCATTTAAGAAACTTTCTCGTACGGGTAGCTAATCCTTCACGTAAAATTTACAGTACTATTTTCAGATCATTTTTTTATTTTTTATTTTTTTTATATGTCTATTCTGTCACCGATCACCCACCACGATACTCTGTATTTTCTGTATTGTTTCGACTGTGGCTGCAGGAAGTCATCTTCGAGAAAAATACGGCCTTACTTGAATTCAGCTGCTCATTTCTCAACAGTTGAAAAGTGAACAGACCTCCATTAAAAAACTTGACCTACTTCATATTATGCACGTCTTAAGGCGATAATCCGTCTTAAACAATATTTTTTTAGTGCTACTGTATTCCAGGGAACAAAACACACAGAACTATTGCTTTAAAAAGCCGTATAAACATAAGTTAATCAAATGTCGTTATTTAAGTTACTGCCCATCAAAACGATCTTTGTCCAAAGCTCAGATTATTTTGCGTTGCCATCGTCGACGAGATGCTATACAGCGCCAGTTTTGCGCCTGGTGGGCCATAATTGGAATTTTTTTTTCTGCGTAAATCAGTTCCATTTTAACGCATTAGCATATCTGTCAAGTTCAACTGCCAAGTGTTGATGGCAGCCTACAGTGGACCTCCTTGAGTTGCTACTTTTAATTACGAGGTGTGTTTGAAAAGTAATGAGATTGAGATTTTTTTCCGCAAAGTACAGTATTGTCCCCTTCGAAGTAGTTGCCTACGGCAGCTATACACCGGCGGATTCGTTGTTCCAGTGTTGGTAGCAGCGCTGAAAGATTTCAACGGGTAGGGCGACATGTCTGTCACATTATTTTGAATGTACTCCAGGGTCCCAAAATGACGTCCTTTTGAGACAGTCATAAATTTCGAGAAAAGAAAGTCACAAGGAACCAAATCAGGCGAACAGAGGTCCTGTGAAACGACAGGATTGCCTTTTGAGTTCAAAAATTACGCGATGGAAGTGGCCCTGTGGCATGGAGCGTTGTCATGAAGCAGCATCCGTGTTTGTGCAGTGTCCGGTTTCACTCGATTCAATGTTTTTCTGAGCCTGTCAAGGACATCTTTGTGAAACACTTGGTTGACAGTTTGGGGGAATAATCTCATAAGACCACGCACACGTCCGACGTTTTCGTCGGTTTTTGAAGTTGATCTCGGCTTTCCAAGAATGATTCATGCGATCGAATACTTGCGGTCTTGATGAGCTGTGGTCCCCATAGGACTGACTTAGTGCAGAGGTCACACTCGCGGATTCCCCAAGTTTTACACAAAACTAGGTGGCGTAACGTTGCTCTAAATTCCGCCATTCAGTTTTCGTAACATACAACATACAACAAACACACAACTTTACTGAAGGCGCTCTCAATACGGAGCTGATATTCCCATTGAGCGTCTGGAAGGGATGAACACACCGGTCTACACACATAGCCAGATCACTCGCAGTATCAGTTTCCTTACTTCTGTCACACGCCTCGTATAACCACTCCGTATTATGCTCACTGCCGTAAGTATTCGATACGCTAATCAGGCTGTAATTTGTTGGCTACGGTAATTTAGCTCGTGAATGGATTGCACTGACATAGCTAAGCTGTACGGTGCTGCTTCGTGACGAATATGGCCCTTCGAACGTAGTGAAACGTAAAACATAGATCCTATAAATCAGGTTACGAGATGTGCTGTAAAACTTGGAGAAGGGGATATAAATAAGGGAATGGGCATAGATCTCTACTGCCGTAAGAGGTCTGTCCACACGTGTGCTGACCGTCAGCTTATATTCATTCAGCAGCCACCAAACGGACGAAATACGTTGGTACAGGAAAGATGAATAGCAGAAAAGCTTGAGATATTCGAATTAAACTGTTAGCGTATGATTTGTCAGATCCTATTTAGTAGTCGAGAAACCACTGCAAATAGTTCAGTGTTCAGCATATGCCGTGGACGCTGGACCTACCTCAAGAAAAATTGGAGATTCTTTGGATTAATAGTGTACGTTCTATGTTTCTCCTTTCCCTCTGTGAGGATAAAATCGTGGCTACAATCTTCCTTCGATGTTGATTAAACAGGTGTCCATATGTGATACAGATTTTCTTTCCAGCACTTTCACTGTAAGACTACATCTTCTGCTATTCAAGAGCTCAGACTTTTTATTTGCTCCTAAGAAGTGGATTTTCACAGGAACGACTGACATGAAGATATTGCGTAATTCAGTATCTCCCTTGCTTTTCCTCCCCCCCCCCCCCCCCCTCCTCTCTAACAGTTTGTTGGCGACGGTTCTTTAGAAGGAAAGTTCCACTTATTGTTAAAAAAAGTGGTATATAGTGCGTATTTGGTGACGGCTCTAACCATGCTAACAGTATACACGAGGAAGATGTAAATTTTGGGGCAGTGCTTCTGGCTTGATTGTTGCGGCCAATATCTAACTTGATGCTGCTCTGATTTCGAAATCAATTGATGTGTAGCCAATCGTTTGGCATATTAAGGTCAGAAACGATTACAAAAATAAGGTATATTCTGCTTCGTATTCAGTTAATCCACCACCGTTGCGCGGTATGTGTAGACACGTGTCCATGAAATATACCTCTCGTCTCGATTTTATCCCTATCGCCATACTGTGTGCATGATCAACATGATGTTGTTCTTCGCCTCCTACTGTATGCCGACTTAAAGGTATTTACTTCAATAAAATTTCATAATGCGTCACGATCGCGAGCAGAGCATGTAAGATACCAGGGGCTCCGACCAGCTGCGGGTTTTCTTCGTATTCTAGAACAAACATTCCCAGAATTCTTGGAGTCTTGCTCTGTTATTTTCTACAGTTTTTTACCTTTCCCGTGTATGTTCTACGTCGTCCTTACTGTTTATTTAATGATAAACGAAATTCCATTTTCATATATTAGGTAGGCAGGACATTCCAGTCATAAGAATGCAAAGGTTATGTAAAAGCATACAGCGAAATTAGTTGCAATGTTCGTTCAAGAATTTTGTTGTTACGTCGCATGAATCTCGTCTAATGCTTCAGAGACACTTCACGCAGCGAAGTACGCAATTCTCAAACCCGGGCCTAGTAGCAACATAAAAGGATCTAATATAAAATTAGAAGCAACAAAACTTCCACGTGGCTGTAGTAATTTTTATATGAAAAATTCTCTTAAAACGTGACGTGTTTGTTGATATTTACTTGTACTGAAAGATAAAAGTGGAAAGAACGATTTTTTATCGCTGGATCTGTCATTTAAAATTGGGCTCTTGTTCCTTTAGAACGATGAATACTAACGACGAAGTAACCAGTATTGTATGCTGCATCAGTGACTGAAAATATAACGTTAAATGTAGGGCTCAATCGCAATTGCAGAAATATAAAAATATTTTTCCGCAGAGTTGGTACTGATCTACACAGGGTGGTCAGAAACAGTCTGAAAAGAGTCAATTAGCGTTTAAGTTAGCCAATCAGGCTGTTGGGCGCGCAAAGATACTGTCGCCAAACGTATTCTTCGTCCGTTTTCCTGAAACGGAACAAGATAGTTACACCACAATTGAGGATGGCACGGTAGTGAGGATGAACCCGGGCCAAAGGCTGAGCAACCTCGAGCGCTATCATCTACGCTGTGAGAACAACTTCTACTTACTGTGTCTGGCGGGCCGCTTGACTTTAGGAGTGCAACCGCCTGATTGGCTAACTGCAATGCTAATATATGGTGTTACAAAAAGGTACGGCCAAACTTTCAGGAAACATTCCTCACACTCAAAGAAAGAAAATATGTTATGTGGACATGTGTCCAGAAACGCTTACTTTCCGATGTTAGAGCTCATTTTATTACTTCTCTTCAAATCACATTAATCATGGAATGGAAACACACAGCAACAGAACGTACCAGCGTGACTTCAAACACTTCGTTACAGGAGATGTTCAAAATGTCATCCGTTAGCGAGGAGGCCATGGAATTGGTCCGCCTCTACCAATCCATCGGTCACCGAATCTGTTGTTGAGAAGCGTACGAACACTTCGACTGAAATGTGCAGGAGCTCCATCGTGCATGAACCACATGTTGTGTCGTACTTGTAAAGGCACATGTTCTAGAAGTACAGGTAGAGTATCCCGTATGAAATCATGGCGGTGAATCGAGGAAGTACAGTACATACTGACGAAACTAAAATGAGCTCTAACATGGAAATTAAGCGTTTCCGTACACATGTCCACATAACATCTTTTCTTTATTTGTGTGTGAGGAATGTTTCCTGAAAGATTGGCCGTACCTTTTTGTAACACTATACATATACTGAAGAGCCAAAGAAACTGGTACACCTGTGTAATATCGTATAGGACCCCCACGAGCTTGCAGGAGTGCGGCAGCACGACTAATAGCTGAAGTGGTGCTGGAGGGAATTGATACCATGAATCCTGGAGAGCTGTTCATAAATACTTAAGACTACGAGGGGGTGGAGGTCTCTTCCAAACAGCACGTTGCAAGGCATCCCAGATACGCTCAATAATGTTTATGTCTGGAGGTTGGTGGCCAGCAGAAGTGTTCAAACTCAGGGGATTATTCCTGGAGCCACACTGTAGCAATTCTGGACGTGTTGAGGTGTCGCATTGTCCTGCTGGAATTGCCCAAGTCCGTCGGAATGCACAATCGACATGAATGGATGCAGGTGATCGGACATGCTGCTCATGTATGGGTCACGTGTCAGTCATACCTAGACGTATCAGGGGTCCCATATCATTCCAACTGCATACACCGCCTCACCATTACAGAGCTTCCTCAGTCCCCTGCTGACATGCAGGGTCCATGGATTTATGAGATTCTGTCCATACCTGTACTCGTCCATCCGCTCGATACAATTTGAAACGAGACTCGTGCGACCAGGCAACATGTTTCCAGTCATCAGCAGTCCAAGGTCGGCGTTAGCGGGCCCCGGCGAGGCGCAAAGTTTTGTGTCGAGCAGTCACCAAGGGTACACGAGTGGGTCTTCTACTCCAAAAGCCCATATCGATGATGGTTCGTTGAATGATTCGCACACCGACTATTGTTGTAGACCCAGCATTTAAATCTGCAGAAATTTGCGGAACGGTTACAATATCGATGATGGTTCGTTGAATGATTCTCACACCGACTATTGTTGTAGACCCAGCATTTAAATCTGCAGAAATTTGCGGAATGGTTACACTTCTGTCTCGTTAATTGATTCTCTTCAGTCGACGTTTGTCCCGTTCTTGCAGGATCTTCTTTCGGCAGCAGCTATGTCGGAGACTCCATGTTTACCGTATTCGTGATATTCACGGAACACTTTTGAAATGATCGTAAGGAAAAACTCCCACTTCATCCCTACTCGGCGACGCTGTGTCCCATCACGTGTGCGCCGACTACAGTCTCGTTCAAACTCACCTAAATCTTGATAACCTGCCATTGTAGCAGCAGTAACCGATCTAACTGCGCCAGACACTTGTCTTACATAAGCGTTGCCGACCGCACTGCCGTCTTCTGCCTGTTCACATATTTCTGCATTGGAAAATGCGTGCCTATATCAGTTTCTTTGGCGCTTCATTGTGTATATGTAATGTATAACTCATACTGCGAAACTCTGTTGTTATTTCACAATTAATATAGCGTCTTTGCGTCCCCTAATTTGATAATCATTTTTGTTTAGTAACCTTCTCCGGAATTGGGTACACAAATAAAAAATAAAATCAGGATTCGGGTTTCGAACACGGTTCGCATAGCCGTGAACCCGCGACGCCAGCCTTTGTGCCTCCGTTTCGGTTGAACTTAAGCCGTGCTAAAAGATGTACATTACGGCGGATACTTGGTCATCATTTTCTCAGAAACGGTGGAGTATGTAAGTCGAGACGTGTGTTCGCTTATTTTTACCCCTCTCCAACTCAGCAAAGTTTCTGGGAAATCGGGCTATGGCACTCGTCGTGTTCTCCTTGTAAGTGATACTGTTGCTGTTAGCACAATCACCAGACGCCACACCACTGGTTAATTTTGTTGTAAGTAGAACCACAGTAACATTCACTGATGCAGTCAATGCATATTACAAATTCGCTTCCCCTTGACGTCGATTTTTTGTGCAGATGGTGAACGTGGACTGTATACTAGGAAGTTAACGTATTACGCTGCGATTTTCAGAAACTTTACACAGCGACAGAAAGCATCCAACTTTGTTTCTTCGCTTCCTTGTTTCTAGGTGCTATTTGTCGAATCACTAAAATAAATAAATAAATAAATACATTGCGACATATGCAACACGAGTGTAATGTTAATTTGCGGTTTGTGCTGAAGAAATATTAACTGATTGGACGCTACATCCGTAAACAAAACATAAATGTGGAAGACAGGACCTGGCGTTGACAGAACAATTGCAAATCTCAGATTTAAGTTTTAAAGCTAGCAGCAGAGGTACTTAATAGATATTTGACTTTTACGACCAGTAGAGACCGTCAGAGTATATTGGTAACAGAATTTCTTGCTTCTATTCGAAGGAGGCCGAGAAAAAATATCAGTCACATTACATGTTTGTTTATTAATCTACGATGGCAAACACCGGACAACTATTTACAACAAATATAGATATTTCTCTCTCTACACACACTTTGCTTATTAATCTACGATGACAAACACCGGACAACTAATTACAACAAATATAGAAATTTCTCTCTCTCCACACACACACACACACACACACACACACACACACAGTTTGTAATTGGTTCATAACTTTGTCTCAAGCTTTAAATCGAGTCAAACTTCTGCAGGTAAATTGTCCCTTTGAATGCTCTGAGTGAACATGCAAATGTTACATGATGCCTTGTTTGCTGCTCTCCACCACATTCTCATTCAGTCGAGGACTGGAGATTGGTGCAGCAATGCTCCACAACTGCCCCGGTCAGTTCTGACCTGATTTAAGTATGCACCAATGTCGTCGGGGGTAGATGAAAACCTGTTGGTCGCTATCAGGGAGGGAGTGGTGGTGATTTATTGAAGATTACTCCTGCCATTGATTGTTCCACTCTTACTGCATGTTGAAGATGGTTTTCAGTCATAAGACGCCTCAAGTTCTGCGCTTGGCTCGTTGAGCCGTGTGCAGTATTTAAAGCTTTTTTTCTTTTAATGGAAACAGTTTTTAGCGCCTTTGTTTTCAATAAGTGAACCTCAGCAACGTGTAAACGTTTCACCGTTGCGTCTGTGTGAACACCTTGCAATCTAGGCGCCTTATGGACATGCTCCATAGATGGGTCGTAACAGGAGTGTCGGGAACGCTTCCTGCCGCCTGCTTACTTTGTTCCGTTCTATTCTTGATCCCAGGCGGCGTTCCTTCCCATAATAGACTTCGGTCTCGTCTTCCTTTAAACCATGAGCTATATTTAAGAGTGGCCATCACGCAGTCTGTCCTCGCTGCAATGATTCCGGCGTAGAAACTGACTTAGATTTTGTCTTTGAAAGAGTTGCGCAGATTTAAATGCAGGTGGAATTTTCATTTGCGAGCGTTCAGAGATAACAAATCCTTGAAACCGCTTGTGCCATATTAGAGTTATTAATTTGTTCCCACCGAGTGACGTGGCGCAGTAGTTAGCCCACTGGACTCGTATTCGGGAGGACGAAGGTTCCAATCCCCGTCCGGCCATCCTTATTTAGATTCTCAGTGTTTTACCTACATCAATTAAGACAAATGCCGGGTGCTTCCTTCGACAGAGCGCGGCCGATTTCCGCCGTCCCCGTCCTACCCTAAACCGACCTTAACTTGTGCCGTAATGTACGAGGCCTGTTCAGTAAAGAATGATTGTAATTTTTTTTTTACAACATACCTTTACTCGTCCACGTAATTTTGAAGGTCCTTCTCAGAGTACTCTCTCATGAATGCGATGCACTTGTCCCAGCGTTTCTGCCAGTGTTCAAATACATGCTGGAAACCATTTTTTGAGAGGTCCTTCAAAATCGCCTTCGCAGCCTTCACCACTGCGTCAGATGATTGATAATGCCTCCCACGAAGGCGTTTCTTTATTAGGGGCTAAATCCGGACTTTAGGAAGGGTGAGGGATGAATTTCACGTTGATTTTTGCAAGACTCGGCAACATTGGCAGTCTGCGGCCGCGCATTATCGTGGTGCAGCATACAGCCTGCTTCACGGAAATGCCTTTTGCGCCTGATATGGACTTCTAATGTTTTCAGGACGCCCCTGTAAATTATCCAGTTACTGATATATATATATATATATATATATATATATATATATATATATATATATATATATATATATATTGTGTGTGTGTGTGTGTGTGTGTGTGTGCAGGTACAACATGCTGATAAACCATTCCATGAATATCAAAGAATGAGAGGACCATAACTTTTCCAGCAGAAGCAATCACTTTTGCTTTTTTGGGGGTTGTTGACGGAGATTCCCACACTGAGCTTTGCTGTTTGCTCTCTTGATCAAGCTGATGTAGCAAAGTTTTATCAGCAGTGATTACATTTGAAAGAAACTCCGGATCTTCCTCAAACATAAACTTTAACTGCTTGCAGACCTCCACGCGAATGTCCCTTTGTTCGGGAATCATCGGTCTTGGGACCCATCACGCACAGACAGGTGTCAACAACTTGTGGGTGGCACCCAATGAAATTTCATTATTTCAGAAAGTGATCTTAATGTAATTCGTCGATCCTCTCTCACAATGACAGCAGCAGTGTTCGTTTTCTTCCGTAAGAGCAGTAACTGGAGCACCGGGTTCACCTTCCTTTGAAAGTGATTGTCTCCCCTCTTTAAACATTTTAAACCACCTTCGAACTGTGCTGTAGGGAAGAACAGACTCTCCATAGGCCGCCCGTAAAATTGTATAGGCCGCAGCTGAACGTTAGTTGCCGGCCGCTGTGGCCGAGCGGTTCTAGGTGCTTCAGTCCGGAACCGCGCTGCTGCTACGGTCGCAGGTTCGAATCCTGCCTCGGGCATGGACGTGTGTGATGTCCGTAGATTAGTTAGGTTTAAGTAGTTCAACGCCTAGGGGACTGATGACCTCAGATGTTTAGTCCCATAGTGCTTAGAGCCATATGAACCATTTGAAGATTTGTTGAGACGGAATCAGAATTTCAAAGCCGCAAATTGTTCCTCGCGAGTTACCTCCATTGCAGCGGTAGGCGATACTGAACATATCTGACCTTGCCTGCCTCTCAGGCGGGAACCAGAGTCCCAACAATGAAACTACTACGGCGTGTTTGTTGCACATTAAGATAACAGAATAAGAGTAAATTTTGGCGCGAGAAATTATGTTCATAAAAAATTACGATCATTCTTTATTGAACAGTCCTCGTACATAATATCGAATCAATAATTGAAGATAAAAACCAAAGCCTGTATTGAGGACGCTGCAGCTACTCCGAAACTTGGACTTGCCGTTCGGAGTAAGGTCTGAGTGTAAGCGCTTGGGTTATTATTCATTATTTTGACTTCTCTGCTGGGGGTTTATTCCAGGACCACAACATACTACACTGGAACGCATATCCATTAAAACGAAGTACCAAGATAATGTTTCTGGTTTCCTTTTCACGGCATCAGAAACTATTATGAATTTTGTTGCCGTGTACACAGAATATATTGAGTTGGTCTTCTGATACTAATGTCTGTAATGTAGACCCGTAAATCTTTTGTAATGAATAAAGGAGCCCTTTTACAGTGTCTGGAAGAGAGCATTACCGTTCCGTTGTCACTCGTACGATCTTCAGGAAGTTTCAAATCTAGATTCATAACATTTCAGCCCGTATTCGTGTTTTCGAAATCTAGGATATTGTGAGGTTTTGTCTCTCAAAGGACAGGTTCCGTTGCGGTTGCCCGAGGTATTCCTATTTTTCACGGTGAATTTGCTACATTTGCGTTTAGGGAAATGAAATCGCACTGAAGTGCCACATACATGTACTTTCCCCGTGACTTGAATTTTTATCCATGTGTATAATAGATAGTTGGCGGCTAGTTCGTGGTAAGATTTCTTTCGACCGTCTGCTATAAGTAGGAGAGTTAATTTCATTGTCTGTGGTATTCCGGGCAGAACGCAATAAATTGGGACCAAGTGTCACCGCGGGTGTAGAATGGTAGACTAGAATCTATCAACAAATAAGCACAGCCCTTGGTAAGAAGCAAGTGGTGCCACTGATTTCGATTAGGAGTGAACCTTGTTCAGCAAACACACTACTATATCCACATTAGTTCATGCTATATTGCACTTGTTACCAGTTTTTAGACATGTTAGTATTATGTACTGCGGTTTCGCGTGTTGTAAACATTATTGCTAAGTTTCTCTGTTTATCATCATCATAAACGTCACACATGCAGCACAGTATAGTAAATGGTGCTGTGCGAGCGTCGGCAAGTCAGTGACAGTGGCAGTTCAGTAAAACGAAAAGTTTACTTTATACTACTGTATTGCCAATAGTCAAAGCATAGGTATCAGTGACTTGTAACCGATGCAAACACATTCATGGAATTGATTCGTACTTGGAAGGTGTGTGAGGTGTTCTCAAATTTCAAAACGAATATATTATCTATCGGATATTAAACTACTGAATATCTGAGTAATAAACCACACACACACACACACACACACACACACACACACACACACACACACACACACACACACACACACAAACTGTTGTTAGGAATTGAGCCAGTGCCTGCTTGTAAAAGTTAGTGAGTAAGATATGCGTGATGTTTTTCAGCTGCTCACAGGTTCCGTGACCCGTCTGAACACACGAGAGCACGAGAGACAGGTTCAACACAACTTGCGCCACTGAATAAGTGGACAGGTCGTGAGTCAGTGAAAGTCCTCCTTCGCCCCTGCCCTGCCGCCTCTAGGCGTGTTCTGCCGACACATTAGTTTCAAATTCACAACTTTCCTTTCTTCATCGGACTGTAATCCACACCTTATTGATATAAACCGGCCACGTGATAGCGCCTGGGTTCAAGTGAAATCACCAGGTGAAAGTAGTTTGTAGAGCTGGCGCTTAAATATTGGTTCTAAGTCCCAACACAGCCGATAATGGGAAGATAAATTAGATTCTTAGCCACGAAAATTACTTTTATTATAGGTATAAGTGAGTGGAGTACGTGCCACAATCGGTAAATTTGCAGTGATGTTTTTCTTCGCTATGGCTTTATCGTAATGACATGCCTGTAGAGTTTTAGATGTGTATTTTGCGTTAAATTGTTTCTATCTCAATCTCTTACACAGTGCTGCGCAAACCAAAAAGACGAAATACATACGAGGCAGGATCCGAACATAACGCACAATACATTTTTCTTCTCTGGTACTGCAGCTAGAATGTTGAAATTTCACGACAATGTAGTTCGAAGTTTGCACTACTGAGTGTTCTATTTTCATGTGCTCCCGTTGTTACTACGCGCTGTGGTGGTGTTCTTCATTACATGTCTCCAAGGTAACATTCGGATGACATCACAAGGGCGAGAATCATCGGGAAACTGGAAGGAGGACGAAGTGTGACACGTGTAGCCCAGGAGTTTGGTATTGCTCACAGCACTGTTTCACGTACACGACGAGTATTCCAAACCACAGGCAATACTGTGCGAATGAGAGGAGGTGGCTGAGAACGATGAAATACAGCAACAGATGACCGCTGCATTGTGCAGCAGGCAACAGAGGATCCGAGTTACACAACGATGCCATTGCAATCATATTTAACAGGACTGCAACACACGCAATCTCACAGAGTCCCGATCCACGGTGATTGCATAGGAATGGTCTTTTTTTCCGACGACCAGTTCGGTGTGTTATGTTGACACCCGCACATTGCTGGAGCTTTCGCGATGATGCCAAGAGCGTAGGCATTGGACCAACGACGAGTGGGGTTGCGTGTACTTCTCTGAGAACGGCAGATGCAATGTGACCAGTGATGAAGGACGTACCCTGATATGGCGAGAGGTGGGAGCACGTAATGCTCCAGGAACGTTCTCGAAAACGATCGTTTTGATGGTCCAGTTGTTATGCTATGGGGAGACATAACGTTGCGTGGAGGTCAGTTCCTCCAAATCTTAGAGTTCGGTATACTAACTGGTCAACGTTGTGGCGACTTTGTCCTTCTTCCCCATGTATTTCCAGGAGTGCATTCGGTCTTGACTCCATTGTTATGGAAAACAGTGGACAACCGCATCTAACAGCTCATGTGGAAGAGCTGGCCAGCCCGTATTCCGGACGTAAATCACATCGACCAAATATGGTATGCATTGGGCAGACGTATTGCAGCAGGTCCACATACATCAATGACCATCGAACAGTTAGCAGCCGCACTGGTAGAGGAATGGGGCGGCCTGCCACAAGAACTCCATACCAGCCTTGTGGCCAGCGTGGCAGCACGTTGCAGAGCACGTTTTTCGATCGTGGTGATCGTACACCCTATTGAGAACAATGTCCCGCCTTTTGTAATGACAAAACTACCGTTATAAGGCGCGGTGATTTCATTGTAATTAGTGCCTTTGAATAACGGTGCCACTTCTTGTTTCTTTCTTCCAGTTACCTTCTTTACTATACTATATGACCGAAGTTTCATTGGGGTATGTTACTTGGCAGTTACACATCATGCGAAATTTACTTCAGTTCGTCAGTGTACTTGATCAGTAGTTTTATCTGTAGAAGTTACGAGTTAAGGAACGCTAGTAACAAATGCATTAAAATTCCCCCCAAAAAGATGAAAAAAGTATAACATTGCGTATCGTTCACAAACTTGGAAACTCAGATAACTCAAAAGTCGTGATCGCACTCCCGGCATTTGTAAGCACTTTCAGCCTCGTGACAAAGCATATTACGTGACTGGATGCCCCATCTTCCCCCGTGAAGACATCACGTACACATGAAAATGATGATCAAGCATGAATCTACTTAGACCAGTAGTACCTGCCATGTGTATCGGTGAGTTCAGAGGAGGCCACATTTTCTTAAACCCACATTGCGTTCATCCTCTTGTTCTTCAGCAAACGAGAGAGAGAGAGAGAGAGAGAGAGAGAGAGAGAGAGAGAGAGAGAGAGAGAGAGAGAGCTAATAATACAAATTCTGCACAATTTACCGTTTTCATCCATTCTGAGGAGCGCCATTTATGGAGGAATAACGCCATCTTCGGTACAGTATACCAATGGTTCAAAAATACATGGTTAGTTTCAAGGGAATCGGACTGGTGGATATTTTTGAAAGCCCGGTTTTAATAAAGCACCCCTGGCAGCGGAATAGTATACGGAACTCCGTTATACTAACAATCGCCTCGAAAAAAGTTTAAAGCCGCAACACTCCAGGATAAGCGTTTTCCTCAGAGAATGACCCGGAATAAATATTATTCATACGCGTTACCGCCGTGTAGTCTCTAAGGGAAAGTGCCAGGCGCCTCGTTGAGAAATTACGCATGCAATCGAATGACAACTCGCGCCGATGGCTTATGGCGGAACGTCGGACTTACTTGTACAGAAATCTGCGTCGTCGCGACAGCACATGGGGCGGCTATGCTGTTTTGGTTTCGTTGCTGAAGTAGTCGACAGGGTCTCCAGTGGTTGTTGGTTCTCGTTGATACGTGATCTTGTTTCGGTCACCAGCGAGGTCATAATAGAACTTCAGTTTTATTAGAACGCGTAACTATTCTGAAATTAGAAAGAAAAGCAGTTCCACAGGAAACCTAACATGCATTGCTTACACATACCACCGAAAGTTGGATTTCGCTGTCAGAGATCCGGGTTAGATTCCGGCTTAGTCATCCAGCGTATACCAATGTCAGCCTCGAGTGTTAAGAGAGATTCTTATGTGGAACTGTTTCATTGAAAATCATAAGAGCAACACCAACATTTACGCATTGGAGGGAAATAAAGTTCGCTGACACTTAGTTCGCATTCAGTTAACTACTTCGTATTATTACTAGTCGTATGAGAACGATGTTCATTGTGATTCAAACCATCTGCGATTTGCCTAAATTACTCCATCGATTGCGGACGTCTTCGAAAGATATCACGGAGGCGCCTCGCTGTTGCCATGCATTTTAAGCAGCGCTTCTTTCTCTGTGCAGAAATTTCGCTCAAAACGCGAAATGAAATGTTCGTTGTTTCATCGTATCAGCGCTATGCACAAGAAAACTTTATACCTCCTATATTAGGACGTCTAGTGTGTGAGCAGTGAACTGAAGTACTGACAACGGAATCACGTAATTTAATAGATCCATAAAAGTTACAGTTAATATAACCATTACTCCCTTAACACGATGCGTGGTTTGCGGAACGTCTAACATTGGTTTTTAAGTGCATATTACTTAGTTTTGAGAGGCCAGCTGTCACAGTAATAGTCACGTTTTGAGAGGCCAGCTGTCACAGTAGTAGTCACGTCAGTTTCTAGAACAGTCGCCAGAAGTGCTGGCGTGTCCGAAATTCAGAAATGTTCAGTAGAATTAAAACTAAGGAGGGTAGCATTCTGATCACGACACAGTGATATCATTATGTTGTAAGATGCCGGCCACAAATGGAACTGTATACGGAATGACATTAACTCCCAATGGCATCGGCATGAGAAAAATCTTAAGCACAGAATCTGACGCCACACACATTCGAACCCTTCAAAAAACTGTTTACAATGACACAAAGGTCCAAATGTTTGCCAGTTCTTGTTAATGAACAGAGTCAGTTACCACAGTATCAGAATGTGTCACAGATTTGAGGTAATTATTCACTCCACGCTCTCTTCAGATGCAGATGTATTTATTTGCAAATCTGAACACCTACCTTGCAAACTCAATGTTTGAGTATTGTCTTGATTAAAGGGACCATCTTCGAGAAGATGAACGCCGCCGGCTGTTTTCGATTGCTATTCTCTTTCCACATGGTCCAAGCGTAGGTTTTTGTGAGTCAGTTTCATTGTCGCCTATTTAGAAAGGAACGCAAATAACTGGTTAAAAAAAAGCCTCGGACTGTAGTTAATCACTTACGTGTCCTGCCTATTTACGTACACCCGATATTTGAGCTGAATCCTCAGCTGTAAAATTTCTCTTTATTTTAGCAGCGTTTCCAACCTCGCACTGTGACAATACCAGCTGTATCATACCCGTGGCCACCATAACATTTAGTAGGGTAATTCACATTCCTGACTGACTCCCCACCTTTTATCTCGTATTCATGTGAACCATATGGAATACCGATTTCCAGTACCTGTACTTGATCAGTGGACTCCCTTACTAAAGTCTTCGCGACCAACTGCATGAAAAATAAATATGAGACTGCTTTATTCCATTTTATCCACGTTAATGAAACGGAATATTGTTTCAAAGAGTCGTAAAAAGCTGTTCCGTAGATTAGACATCTTAAATACATTGTGTATCATGTACTGACATTATCAAACTAATGTTCATGCATGTTCAGTATCTCTTTCAATGTGAGAAATATCCATCTTCACCTCATTGGTGGAATACAGGCAAATTCTGATAACTTTTCACTGAACAATATTTATAATCGATGCTGTCAAATTATTATTATTATTATTATTGTTACTATTATAATAACAGAAGAATCTTCTTATTCTACTACTACTACTACTGCTGCTGCTGCTGCTGCTGCTGCTGCTTCTTTCTCCAGCAGAAACGCAGAATTGAACAGACTCCCCTCCATTTCATCCCGCACCACGTTGAGCCCTACAATGCACCTTTCACTGAATGGGAATAGGTGCAGGCTCGCTCTTCACGAGACACAGCCACAGGATTCCATTCACAGTCAGATGATTCAACACTTGGACTTTCCCCAGATGCAACAGTTCCTCAGGGTCTTCAATCACATCTGGCTCACGGGTGCTTTTCCGTCACAATGGCGAGGCAGTATAGTTATCCCCGTCCTTAAGCCCGGGAAAATCCCAACGTCTCTCGACGGCTACCGCCCCCATTAGCCTCACAAAGTTGCTTTGTAAATTGCTTGAAAGAATGGTCAACTCCAGATTATGTTGGGTACTCGAATCTCGGGGTCTTTTGTCACCATATCAGTGTGGCTTCCAGGCAGGGTGATTTCCAACTGACTATTTACTCCAATTGGAATCAGCCATCTGACAGGCTTTTTCTCACCGCCGGCACCTTGTTGCAGTGTTCTTTGACCTACATAAGGCGTATCACATGGCTTGGCGCCATCACGTAGTAGTTGCCCTCCATGACTGGTGCTTTCGTGGTTCCCTTCAGATTTTTATCCACGAGTTTTTATCTTACCGCCTCTTCCGGGTTCGAGATGGCACTTCACTCAGCACCCCTCATATTCAGTAGAATGGTATTCCACAGGCTTCTGTGCTAAGTGACACGCTCTTCCTCATTGCCATAAATGGGATTTTGACCCCTGTTGGGCCTCTGGTTACCCCGGCGTTGTACGTTGACAGATTTTTACATCTGGTGCAGCTCCCACTCGATAGCGTCTGCTGAGCGCCAGCTCCAAGGCGCCATCCGACGGGCCTCTTAAGTGGGCCACCGCTCATGGCTTCCAGTTTTCCTCCTCAACGCGGTTTATGTATTTTTATCGTCGACCCACAGTACACCATGATCCAGAACTTTACTTAGGCAACCAGCTCCTTGATGTCGTAAAGCAGTCCCGTTTCTTGGACCTTATTTTTGATAACAAGCTGACATGGTTGCCCCACATTCGTCACCTAAAGACTACATAAATGCGGAAGCTTTATGCTCTCTGGGATGCAGACTGTTCCACTCTTCTCCATCTTTAACGTGCTCTGGTTTCGTCGATTATGGTAGTCAGATTTATGGCTCAGAAGTTACTTCAACTTTGAAACTCCTTGACCCTGTCCATCATTGTGGGGGGCGTCTGGCTATTGATGCCCTTTCGCACTAGTCCTATTGATAGTCTCCTCACAGAAGCAGGGATTCCCCCTCCACACATTCGACGGAGCCAACTTCTTGTTTCTTAAGCAGTTGTCATTCTCCAATTCCCTGACCATCCTGTATACCCTGTGCTCTTCGCCAATGAGAGATGTCTCCCTCCTAACAAACACCCACGGATGGGATTGCCGGTTGGCATGTGTCTCACTACCGTCTGCCATGATCTCCATCTGCACTCACTGGACTGCGCCCCGTATCTTTACTCCCGTAGATTCCTCTCCCACCCCCCCACCCCCACCCCCGTTGGATGGTGTCTAGACCACGAATTAGGACTGCTCTTTTCCAGGGTCCTAAGGTCTCTGTTGCTCCTATGGTTTACCGGCGTCTTGTATGTGCCATCCTTGCAGAGTTCCAGGGTGCCACCGTCTTTTACACTGATTGTTCTAAGACTAATTATAAGGTGGGATACGCTTTCACCTCTCTTACCAGCTTCAAGCACCATTAGTCATGTGGGAATCCCAGGGAATGAATTGGCTGACCGTTTGGCTAGAGAACCAGATACTTAACCCCATTTTCGTTTCACGATTCCATCTGCGGATATGCGGATTTGCCCAACAGTGGAATGCCATCTGGAGCACTACTGCTCATAGTGATAAACTCCGCACAATCAAGGAATCTACTGCAGTTTAGGGCACTTCTTTCCGCCCCTCACAGAAGGAGTCCACTGTTTTATGTCGTTTACGCATTGGCCATACCCGTCTCACTCATTGTTTCCTCCTACGTAACGACCTGCCCCCACAATGTGGTTGTGGCGCCAGACTGACGATGTCTCACATACTGGTAGCATGTCCCCTTCTTTCGACCCTTCGTGCTAAGTATAGTCTTCCTGCTTCCTTAAATTTAATATTAGCGGACGATCCGCGGATGGCTGACGTGGTCCTCGGTGTCCTCCGTGAAATTGGTTTTTATTTCCAGATATAAGGTTCTCCTTTAGTCTTGGAGCAGGGGCGGGTTGGTTGTGATTGGGATTACTTTTGCAATCTACACGCTCTGTGACCCCATGACTGCCTCTCCTTTTTCCAGTTTTTAGATTTTGTCTCACCGTTTGTGCTTATACTGTGTGTGTGTTTAATATTCATTCTGTTGTAATTTGACTCCTCTGACTGAATCCGTTCAATTTTAGCACACACTCTTTCTTGTGGAACCCACTTTGGAATCGCGGGACTGATGTCATCGCCGTTTGGTCCCATACTCTCTCAATTAATCAGTCAATCTCCGCTCTCTCCTCCGCATTGAACAATGTGATTCCCATTGCGCTCCTAACGTTACCATACTTTCTTTTAATTTCAGCGACGGCTGTTTTGACTTACCTATACGCTGAGACAGACCTTCCGACCGTCATTTATCTTTAAATTTCTTCACATTTTTATGTTGCCATTTCCCCTTAGCTTCCCTGCACTTTCTACTAATTCCGAAGTGACTTTTATTTCTCCATTCCTGAATTCCCCTGAGAGTTTTCGTACTTCCTTCTATAGTCGATCAGCTGAAGTATTTCATATGTTACCCACAGTTTTAGCTTCTTTGTACCTAAGTTGTTACTCCAACTTCTGTGATCACCCTTCTAAGAGAAGTCCGTTTCTCTGCAACTGTACTGCCTACTGAGCTCTTCCTTATTTCTTTATCTATAGGCTTAGAGAACTTAAAGCGTGTCTAGTCATTCCTTAGTATTTCCGTATCCCAATTCTTGTTCGACACTTTCCTTGTCAACTCCCGTTAACTCAGACACTGCTCTGATTGTTAAACGGCGATCTTGTCGAACAAGTTTACCGATTTTTTCAATGTTTGCATCAGTTTTTGCTGACAATGGTCTGCCAGTGCGAGTGTCATCACTGGTGTCTTCGCGGCCATCTTTAAATCGTTTAAACCACTCAAACACTTGTGTTCGCGATAAACAATCGTCGCCGTACACTTGTTGTAACATTACAAACGTTTCACTTGCAGATTTTCCTAGTTTGAAACAAAATTTGATGTTAACACGCTGTTCTTTCTGTACACTCAACATTTTCCGACGCACAGACAAAACGTCAACTACTTAAAACAGACGCCACGGGCAGACTGAGTGCAGGAGGCAGATGAAACTCGAGCAGTAGGCGGAGCGAGAGTCATGGCCACGCGACTTTCAGCCTTATGCATTCGTTTTATTGTTTCACCAGTACTAGTCCGGTTTTTTTTCTAGCCACACCTCGTATGCTGGTAATCTTCGGCCGCCATTGCTGATAGTTTTTATTCAAAATTTTAGCTATGGTGAGGTTCGAACGCGGGACACTACACCTAGACTATGCGCATAGCTATGGTGCGTATATATGCAGTGTATTAAATCTCAGCTATATTTACTCCGCTTTTAAATATATTTTCTTTTGAAATGTCTTTCGTTTCTTACCAATTGTCCTAAAGGTTTCGACCTCCTGTTCGTATTTCACTATTAATGAGTTTGCAGGTACGTACTAAACAGAGTAAGTAGAAGGGCCAATAGCTGCTAGAATCTTAATCAGACGAGCGTTTCAAATCTTGTCATTATTATGAAAGCGGTAAAAGGACTAATCGTTCTAGTGGTCATACTGTTTCGGAGTAGTCCTCGAGAATGGTAGCGGAAATACCTTTATGGCTATAAGTTGTGAAGAATACCATCAGCAAAGCGAATTCCAATGTTCGGCGTCATTGTCTTATTGTAGGATTTGAAAAGTTTGAGAAAACGTGTAGTGACGTTTGTTATCGATAGACGTATTGCGATCGTGACCAACGATTCAGTTGTAGCTTACGCCTTGAGGCTTTGTTGGTTGTAACAATTCATATAGCATTCGAGACTACTGTAGAATATAATTAGTTGTTAAATACGTGCTTCCTGGAGCCGTTGCTACGGTCACGCTGCAGCTTTCTTGTTAGGGCTGCGTGAAGCAGAGCCACGGTCAGCGGCCAGTGCGGAAGCTGTTGGAAAGGCCGTTACCTGCCGCTTTCCTTGCGCCGATTGTCTCGCATGCTGCGCACGCACCAGTCCGCCCCGTTATTCCGAGAAGCATAGTTGCGCCGTTAACTTTCGTGCTCTGCTGCACTTCTTGCTGAGTTTCCCAGGAGAAGGAATTTTGCGCCGCGCGAACAGGACAGGGACGCAAAACTTAAAATACGCTGGGCATTCGTGTTTACCTAGAAAACGAAACGGTAAGCGCGTTGAAACCATGCACCTTACTCGTACTGTCTAGAAAGTGCGTTCAAACAAAAAGTTGTTCTTTTGATTGAAGTGCTGATATACTGTACAGATGGATGGATCGCCGATAGCGTAGGAGAGGAGAAAAAGGAACTCCAGGGTCTTCTGACAGTTCAACATAAAATGGTCGACGGAGAAGAGGGTTATTTGCTCCACGCGTATGCGAGGAACAGAGAAACAATCGGCAATATGTTTTGACACTGCGTCAATTAACAGTTTTATCTTCTTCCGGACTGAAACGCACTTGTAGGTTTCCAGCACACTTAGTAGCCATTTTGCACACGAACTTCACCTCACTTGGAGCAATAGCTTCACCAGAACGCAGCGCTCAACGCAATTGACTCTTCCAGACTCGGTAGGGCTGTCACGCCTGACGTAAAGAGCTGGCTCATAAGCATTGCTCCTAAGAAGAAAAGGCTTCAGCCTGTTTGTGATTTACGGTAATGCGTGACACCGCTTTGTTGTCATTTATCGGAGGCATCGTATTCGACGACCTTTCATGCAGGCCACTGGAATGTACAAGTCCACGGTAGTTGTAATCCGCCCACCCTACCCTTCCAGCCGGCAATCATTGCATTCCTCTGCCATGCGTTGATTCACTTTACTTTTTTACTAGACAACTATTCGTTATGTTGTTAGGAAGCATGCTAATTTAATTGAAACGTTACAGTGCTTATAAAATAATATCCAACGAATAAGTTTCATAAATTTTCTTCAAAACACGAAATCTGTTAGGTGATAAAATACTTCCCTTATAGCCATGTATATGGCTTCATAGACAATGACATACATCTGCTCGTACTGTGGTATCTATCACTTCGCCACTGATGTGGTCATGTACTATTAAGTTGGTGCACAAGTTCGTAGCGTTTCTGTTTCACATGTTGGTGTTCCGGTTGCTATGGGTTTATTTATAAATTGTCATTTTTTATTTGTATTTCACTGCTGCTATCTCAGTTTACATATTGTCACCTTGCAATTTGGAGATAGTGAAGCTGTGGACGTTGGGAAATAGTGCAAAGTGGTGAAATCGGAACATTTCAGACATATTTTTCTGTTTGAGTTCAGTGGAGGGGTGAGAGCAGCGGAGGCAGCCAGAAACATTTGCGCCGTGTATGGGGATAATGCTATTGGATAGAAAAACGGAAAGAAAATGGTTTTTTCGTTTTGAGGAGGATCGTTTTGACATTAATGACTCTACGATCAGGAAGACTTTCGGGGTTTGATGAAGATAGTTTAATCGCAATAATCCACAATGATCGAAGTCAGTGTACTCGAGAACTGGCAGATGTGATGAACAGTGGTCATTCCATCGTCTGACATTTACATTCAATGGGGAAGGTTCAAAAATCGGATATGTGGGTACCACATGCTGTAAGCCAAAATCACAAAAAGCGTGAGCTATATGGACCCCTCTGCTCGTCATCAATGGACTCATGAACAACACCGGCCATTCCTGTCTTTTATCGTGACTGATGACGAGAAGTGATGTCTTTATGCTAACATGAGGAAAAAGAAAGGAATGAAACTTCCTGGCATATTAAAACTGTGTGCCGGACCGAGACTCGAACTCGGGACCTTTGCCTTTCGCTGGTAAGTCCTCTACCGTCTGAGCTACCCAAGCACGACTCCCGCCCCGTCCTCACAGCTTTACTTCTGCCAGTATCTCGTCTCCTACCTTCCAAACTTCTGGCAGAAATAAGGACGGGGCGTGAGTCGTGCTTGGTTAGCTCAGACGGTAGAGGACTTACCCGCGAAAGGCAAAGGTCCCGAGTTCGAGTCTCGGTCCGGCACACAGTTTTAATCTGCCAGGAAGTTTCATATCAGCGCACATTCCGCTACAGAGTGAAAATCTCATTCAAGAAAGGAATGGTTGGCTCCATACAAAGCAGTAACTCCCCGTACAAAGACCTGCGAGCATCCACAAAAGATAGTGTTACGCATCTGGTGGAACGGCGACGGTTTGGTGTATTACGGCTTGCTTCCCTGAAGTGTGTGCTGACATTTGTTGTCAACAACTGAGACGTCTTGCAGACGCAGTCCGGAAACAGTGACGAGGAAGACTGCGTGAAGTGCTGCTAACTGATAAACAACATGGTACAGGAGCTGTGTTCGGAAGTCATTTTGCACCCATCTTATTCACCTGACCTTGCGCCCTGAGATTTTCACCTTCTCCGCTCTCTATCGAAAAACCTTGAAGGAACTTCCTTTCCGGATGAAAATACGCTCCGAAGATGGATCGACGAGTTCCTCGTCTCAAAACCACGTGATTTCTCCAGTCGTGAAATCGAAAAGATACTCCAGCGTTGACAGACTTACGTGAAGAATATATTATTGATGACCAAAGCCTCTGTTAGGTGTATCTGTTCTGTTCATTAAACTTATGGACAAACTCTACGAACTTACGCACCAAACCACTACATTTTGGAGGACACTATTCTGAGAATATCTAAAAGTTTATCCACCCATCGGTAGACTTATTTGTACGTATAGTACGTAGGACTTCGGCATAGGACTGTGGACAGTACCAGCGTTGGCCTGTAATCATCACCGAAATGCTGGTGCCTTAATGGCAAGCGAGGGCGACAGAGCAGCAATCGGCGCAGGTGATTGAGTGCGCTGCGAGTGGCGAACCTCATTACCGGCCGGTGTGCCAGTAACGCGCGCGGATTCAGCGCACGGTAGCGGCTGTTTCCATCGCGGCCCGGGACACACTTGACAGCAGATTTCTAGTCCGCGCCTCAAGAAGCACACGGGACTTGACTGAGTGCCTATGATGCGTGACATCGCATGAGAGTTTTATGCTGTCAGATCTGGTAACGTGGGATCTAGAAGTAGTAAAGCGTTCGGCAGGTGTAACAACAATTCATTATAAATATGCCTAACAAAAACTTTCTACGGGAGTTCATGTCAGTTCTTACGTAGTACATGAAACTACGAGAGGCAAGTAAAAATTTCTCTGTTCAGCAAAGCGCCAATGTCAATGAACGTAGGTTTTATGTGTCTGTCGGTCCATTACGGCCAGGGGACATCGACTGGTACGTACTTTTCAATTCAGTAAATTTTGCCAGCAGCCGTACACTTTAATATATTTTATTCTGAAAGCAACCAGTTTCGGCAATTCATTTTGCTATCTTCAGGCCCCATAAGCTTTTTTCAACTCAACGAACTTATCATATGGCGCCATAAAACTGGATATCCTGAATTCACGATATCTAGCTTTATGGCGCCATATGTTAAGTTCGTTGATTTGAAAAAGCTTAAGGGGCCTGAAGATCGCAAAATGAATTGCCGAAACTGGTTCCTTTCAGAATAAAACTAAATATCTTAAAGTGTGTGGCTGTTGATAAAGTTTATTGGATTGAAAAATTGGTTTTATGTTGTTGTTTCATGGTGCATAATAACGTAAGACCCATGTCGATTTGATGTACGGAATATTTTTTAAAACTGTATAAAACACTTGTTCTTCGTTCGAGAAGATAAGCTGGAATACGGTGTTGTCATAAATCACCTACCGGAAAGGTTAGAACTAATATTCCATGGGATAAATCTTATACGTAAAGATAACGCTCTTTGCCTACAAACATGCTTTGGGATTGGGAAAACTGGGGGATTTGAAGTACGTATATACGTTTTTGGCATCCCAGCTACATTCACCAAACTTCGCAACTTCTGACTTCCATGCACACCCACAGGAAAAAAAAAAATGTTGCTGGAAATCCCTTAGCGTCTTGTGGATAAACATTTTGCATATCTTTCAGGATCACAGTTTACAGTCTGAATTCTCGTATTTGGAATTGTGGGAAACCGCAAAAGAAAAAATGGTAAAATACTTTGTTTTTAATCTCTGTTTGGATCACTTGAGGATGCCCCTAAATTGGCGTGAAAGTGTGCTCGTTTTAATAAAAAAAACGCTTCCTACAGCCAGAACGGTGTGTTTTATCTTTTGATAAAGAAGAATGTACTTAGTGGAAACCTTGGACAAAATGAAGTGAACTTAAAATGATACCGTCGAAAAACACGTTACTGTTTTGCCTGTGAGACACACTTTTATTTATTATTTATTTTTTATTTCTATTTCTATTTTTTATTTTTTATTTTTTTTTACTGACAAGTTAAGGAATTTTCACATCTCTCTCGTGATGGGTTTCTTATAGAGGACACATCGATATTTTGCGGTTCATTACATGAAGATTTCGAGCCTGGCTCTCTCTAACTTGAAAATAACGATGGAAATAAATAGTTTCGATATCATTTAATACTCTGTCTGTGGCTATTAGCTATAACGACAAAGACATGAAACCTAAGATACCGAATGAGTTTTGCAGTGGTTAAGACATCACTAAGGAGGGAATTGAAATGCTTTATCGACCGACCAAATGTAGGTTTTTCCTAAATCACTTGTGGCGAATGTAAGCATATTTTCTTAACCAAGACTGTTGTCGAGACCGTGTCAGTATTTCTATCATCGTTACAGCACGGAAGCGCTCCGACAAATTCATCGGCAGAGACCGCACACAGAATCATGGTTTTTTTTTGGGGGGGGGGGGGTGTCCTCGGTTCCTATTTGAGCTAGAAACATTGGTGAAAAGGTTTTTGTGTAGGGATTGGAACATCTGTCGTACATCAGCTAAGTTAAACATCGTTAATAAAGATTTGAACGACGATCCGGAGTTGGCGCCCAGGCAAATTGTGCACATCGATTACTTCCTTTCGCAAAAGATTTTAATTGGGCTTAAATTAATGCACAGATAATGGAACCATTTATATGTGCACCATTCGGATTTTACGTGCCTAAACAGTCATCCTTAAATAACACCGGATTAGGGCGAGACTGGTGGTTAAAATTTGGTCCACCCGTGTATCGAACCTTGGTCTAAGATAAGTTTTAACTGTCTGATAAAAATCTTTGCTTAGTTTGGAGTTTACGTGCCAAATTTTTCTAGGTTTTTTATTTTATTATTTTTTTATTTTTTTATTTTTTAAGCGCGTCACTTCTATACTTTAATACTTTAAACTTGTACGTATCGGTTCAAACTTTGCACGAAAATAGATTAACAAATTTTAAACGAAATTATTTTTAGCCAGTAATCTTGAACCGTTGTCAAGATAAGATGGTTTAAAGTCGAACTAAATATAACACGTAAAATTCATTCTTGCGTGACCTGAATGCGCGGAAACGGTTAGTGAATCAAATATTGGGAACCAGAATGAAAGCAGGCGATTATGTACCGTGTAGAGTAAGGGATTTAAAAGAAGGGAACTAGGTTTTCGACTTACTTGATGGCTTCAGAGAATTTTAAATCACTACATCTGTACAATCTGGCGCTCTTTTCCAAGTTAACCGTATTTCCCCAGCGCCGTGAGCTGTTAGACCGACCTCGTGTCACATGTGTGGTGAGGAATGAGAACACACACACACACACACACACACACACACACACACACACACATTTATGTGCTCCACGAGAGTGGAATGCATCTATAATGCTAAGTATCGGAGAGTGAGGGTGCACTTGTAATAGGAAGTATGCCAGAGTGGGGTCTGCATGCATCATCCTGAACTTCGACACGTTGTCACATTGCACGTCATGACAAATGCCATGTTGGATGACATGTGTCGTACATGACATATCATGTTACTTTACTTGCAATGATGCAATATATTACATGACGTGGGTACTTATACTGACAAGTAAAGCGCGAATATGTCAAAATATATTGATTTAAATGTTTTTGAAGCTGCCATGTAAGTCGAAAAGCTAGTTGCCCTCATTTACATCCCTAACTCTGCTCTCGACGTATTCACCTTTTTTGTGCCACAACTGGGGCATTTTTTTAAAAAAATTCTGGTCGTATTATACCAGATGTCGAAGGAATATTAGACTAATTTATTTTCTCTTTCATACAGCTGGTACTAATCCTGTCTTGTGCTAGGTGACAGTCTCGATGTCAACGAAATAATAATCCCTAGCATTACTTCGTATTTCAAATTCTTAAGACAGTTTCTCATTAACTTTCCTTACTTTTAGATAAAAGATCTTAGTTGCTTCACCAGCGTCCACCGGAGGCTTTACCAACGTCCACCGGAGACGGGATGTTCTTGATATTATTATAATTTTTTCAGTAAAGGTGCTAAACTTTACGTGCATTCTGTATAGACAGCGTAGTTCCGTCGGCAGTGTACAGAAAATTTTTCAGCGTTAGACATAGCATTTGCCACCTTCATACGTAGCTGTTGTAATTGGACGACGTCGATTATGACGGCAGGATTATCGGCATTACCAGAACGCCTTTTGATTATATTGCGGTAGATGGCCGCTGGTGTCGCTTATGCGGTGTTGCTTAGAGGTCTGCAGCTGTTGTGGGCTATTTATGTATTTGATTAAGCAACAATAATCCTAAGATCCGACACTAAAAGACCAAAATTAAATCGACGGGAAACAGGTCCATGTCACAATGCTTGCAATGAAATATGCCACGAGGGCAATACTCTCCTACGAATACCTAATCCACATTGATTTTAAGACCCATCTGAAGCTTAGTTTTTTGAGCTGTTTCCTTTATGATAAGCCCTCCTAGTCATTTTTATACTTACCCTTATTTTATTCCCTATCCGTCCAGTCGTCGTCTTCAAGTACCCTAAACAGAAAAAGCTACTAGTTCTATGACTTAAATTGTACTATTTTCTTTTAGCTACGTTGATTCCTTTTTTTTTAGTTGTACTGTAATTTGTTTAAAGACACATTTTGACAATTTCTGTATTAAGTTCTATCATTAAATGTTGAAGTTTACCTGCGCGAAATGCAGTACCATGACGTCAGCGTAACAACGCTCGTGTTGCTTTTCAACTATGAGTGTATCACTGTCTTGATAGAGTCCGTAGACAGCTGTAGTGCTGACGTACGTACACATTAGTGTATCGGCATAGTTTGAATCACTGCTTTATTTTAAAGACATGAGTGTACTCATTTTATCAAAACTGAATCAAAAGCGTTCTCAAATCTAAGAATTAGGAACGAGTGAGGAAGGAGACTGTTGCTACTGCATTCTATGTAATTCTGGTACAATCTTCGTGTACGTACACACACACACACACACACACACACACACACACACACACACACACACACACACACACACAGCGTGTCAGATTAGTGGATCAAATGTCAGTCAAGTCCTTAATCTATCCTCTGTTTGTTCACTCAGTTGAAGTGATCTCCACAATTCGTAAGTCATAACAGATTTTTCGCTAATTTTCGTAGTCGCCCAAGAGTCGATTGTCGTGTAGATGCAGCGAAGTACCAGTAAAGTCAATATTACATACTAAGGACTTGCGTGTCCATTACCCACAACATACCTTCTGGGATGCGGTCACACTTTGTCATCGTGTAACATAGGCTTTTATCCCTGCAGCATCACGATTCACAAACGTTGATTACAACCGCCGGTGACGCTGCATTGTACAGACAAGTAACAGAGACGTCGCCATCCGTAGTGCAGTCCGTCCATTATGTTGTCTCCCAAGGCTATATTCCGGTAGGCGTGCCTCGCCCGATGGCGCACCACTATGCAGATCGTGCGACGCTCGCCGGTCGATGGCGCCCGCACTGCACCACGCCACACCCCGAGCTAGCACCTGCCGCGAGGTGACGCGCCAGCATCCGCACGCACTTGTTGGTCCTCGTCGTGTCATAGTGTTAACGAACTCCGCCAGTCCTCCTGAAAGCGCCACAGATGTAGATGCCGTCTCCAATTTTCGTACTGTCAGGTTTGTAAATCACTGTCGACAGATTAACGAAACAAAGGGGAAGCAAAGTGACTGATTTCAATAAAGATTTTGGAAGGAGAGTTGTGGTAATGTTATCGGAACCATTTGACAATTAGATGATTCTAGGTACGATATAAAGACGATGAAGACCTCACCACCTTTCTTTGTTCTCCCTCTCTCCCTCCCCATCTGCCTCTCTCCCCTCTGTCATTGCCAGGAGAGGTGCTTCAGCAGTCACCACACTGAACTGGCACTGCGAGAAGCAGTGTTCAAATCCTCATCTCGCTATTCAGATTTAGTTTATTCTACATTAATTAAGGCGACAACACGATACTAACTCGCTTGATCTTCAGAGGCTGATCACCTTTTTTTCGCTACTTCAGACAAAAGCCGGGATAGTTTCTTTCAAAAACACACGGCTAATTGCCTGCTCCTTTGTCCTTATCATGTTCAAGATTAGTGATTAGTGAGTAGTGTTAAAAGAGTATTCAATAATCAGTTGCACCAGCAGGTGTGCAAGCATATATTGAGAATCATGATGTACTCGTTAAACTACTAATGTAGCCTTATTACATGGACAATTTTTGCGACGGCTCTTGAGGTGTTCGTTTTATTCTTTAGAGCCCTGAAACGGAACTCGCGTTTGTGTGTATTCAGGCTCGTTTCGACGTATTCGTAAAGCACTGTAAAAGCAGCTCTCAAATATTGATTGACTGTGTGGCTCCGAGATTTAAATCTGTTTCATGTGCGAAGCCTTTTGTGAGAAAGGTGCTTGTGTTGTGTTTTTTACGGGGGAGTATGCACACCGGTTGGTGCTCCTATTCGCGTGTAGCAGTTGGGCTGGGTGGGGCGGGGTTGTAGCGCATGCGCACTCGTCCGCCGGAAGCGTCGCGGACGAGAGAGGCGTGCAGCCAGCCTGATTGAACGGCGGCGGGCTCCGAAAACGGCAGCGGCCATCGGAATCCTGCGGGGGAGACAAAGGCCCTCCCCTCCCTTCGGCATGAGTCCATAATGGCTTGGCGCCGGCTTGCTAGTCACGGTCGGGGCAGGAATGCTGCGTCGTACCGGCAGCTCCGAGGCCGCGCGCTCTCCCACTGTGTCGTGCCACGGCAGGGATTATGAAAACAACAGCAAGTTTGTACCAGGAAGCCAAAGTACAAGTTGAGGATTTGACCACATACCTGGTTTGGTTGTAAAGTACAGTTGATGTATTCGAAAGAAAGCAAATAGCTTGGCCAAGAAAAGACTCACTATTTTCGTCGTAATTCATTATCATGGTCATTGGCGTACAGTTATTGTCACTTGAGCAACTGAAAAACAAGTTGTATTTTTACACCGGACGAATTCAGCATTTCGTTTTCAAAAGAATGATCAGTGATGATTTTTCGAAATTTTGCCCTTTCGCACTGAAAATTCCTTCCTCTTTTAGTTCAAGAACTGCCCACTAATTTCACCAGGGTTAGCCGTCACAATGTTTACACAGTAGTGCACTTTTTGTGGACTTCTGTACGAAATTAGTCATCCACTGATGGACACAACACTCCACTCGAGCTGTGGCTACAGATATCACAGGTTTTTTTTTTTTTTTTTTTTTTTTTTTTACCGTCGTCAAGCTGCGGTACCATAATCTGAATTAGACGGACCACAGGAAAAACTTACATGATGTTTACATCACCTGAGGATGATGCATCGATTCTGAACATATTTTGACGCATTAATATCTCTCTCGCATTATCAAACTCCTACAACCACAGCCCACATTACTTTCAAGAATGTATAAAACACTTACGTTTATGGATTGTTTAAAGTAAGGAATGGGCATTACCAGGCCAGTATCCGACGTAAATTATTTTCATTTGGAAAATAAACCGACAATGAGTCGACAAGTAAATGAATGTATAGTATTTTATCCTGTTAATTAGTTGGTTTGTGAGAATGAGCTGGTACTGATGAAAGTGTAACAAATGGTACTGAACTTACGAATGGGGCAGAAGCTCCACTGGCTACATAACTCGTCCTCAGTGAATAAGTTACAGAATATTTTTTTCAGTATCAGGACTTCCGGGATTACCAGCACATGTTGTGACGAAATCTACTGCGTGTGGAGACAAGCTGGAAAGCGTCAGCCAGCGCTGTCAGTGCGCATGCGTCAACGCGAGCGGTGAGGCGTACTTCCTGCTGGCTGCGCCGCTGTATACTACTTCCTCTCACTCACAGCTTGCGGTTTCTCGCAGAAGCGACTAAGTCAGCTACCTTCGAACCATTTCTAAGTGTGCGTTCCGTTATTGCGTCTCCCCTATCCCACCACTGTACACATAGACGTTCCTTGCAAATGATTTATGGTATGGAGACTGCCCTTTCCTTGATGAAAGCTACGAAAAATACTCAAAGCTGCCATAGTCTATCGACACACAGTCGTCAACATGTCTAGAATACCGTCAGTGAAAAAGTCCATAACCATTAGCAAATATAATAAAATCGCCTTTTCCAGATACCTTTCCATCAGCTGTCTGCTGATGTAGCTCAGTATAAAACTAGTGGCGTTTTGTAAAGCAGTTGTTGGTTTGAGACGAATTTTTACTGGCTGTAGGATTAAGACAAAGCTAATTTCGATAATCTATTTCAGGGAATGTATTGCAAGCATCTATTACTTTGCATATCGTCTCCCTAACGGGGGAGTGCGTTGTACCTTGGTACTTTTACATATGTTCGCCTGTAGCCAGCCGTGTGATCGAAATTCACATTTTCATACTCTTATTTTAAATAACGGCTTTCATTTTTTATTTGCTGCAGTCTTCTTCTGAAATTCCAACAATGACTCCCGAAAATAAGATTTTCCAAATGTGAAAACATGTACAGGACTCAGCATGGTTGTGTACCTGGGAACAAAATAAAAATTTACAAGCGCTGCAATGGAGAAAATATTATGAACATTGCATTTACTCGACTTTTACATTATTACTCGACTTCTCACAAATAAACAGGAAGTTAAATTAAGTGATATATTGTCAAAAACGAGTTAAAAGTACGTTCTGAAATACGAGCTATTGGGAATTAAAGCGAATTGCTATTTTCAGCACAAATGAAATCATCGAGACATTAAAGAAACTCAATTCAGTTGAAAATATCATATGTTCCATGTAAAAGCCCTTTTGTTTCAAGCTACAAGATGGTGCACGTCCGACGCAGTATGGCTTCATTGCCCACCTCTTAGATATACAGTCTTACTCGCCTTAGAATTCTGTACCTGAAGAATTAGAATTAACAATACATGCTAAATAGCTTTAATATAGTATACTGCATTTAAATATATAAAATAAGAAATATTTACAAATGCTACAAAAGTCTAAGGTCCAGTTCTCAGAAGTAAATTGAGCGTGAACATTTTTCCAGAACGTAGTTGTGTTTCAAGCCAACGCAGAAATGCATACACAGGTGGCATGGCGGAGATACGTCACTCCGTTCTCTTCTCCACGTCAGTTTGTCGTCGTCCCCCCACCCCCCGTGGCGCGCCTAAGAGCGTCGGGCAGCAGAGACGTTCAGCTGGTATTTCATTTGTCTGAAAGTTTCAAAATGATATAAAAGTAGCCTCATAACCGTTCAGAATCCCGCAGTCGCTATGTGCTAGACAAGCATTGCAGGACATTGCTGAAGAAATAGAAAAATATTTTTGTAACAATTATTACATATTCCTTACGATAGCTTTGGAAAAAAACACACTCTATTTTCCTGGACGAACAGCGTTGTTCTGCTGAAACACAATGGAGTTTCTGTGTGACTTATTGGAGAAATAAGAAGCGTACTTCGAGAATGGACGACGACACAGGTCAAAACACATTGTTCATTGCAATACAATGAAGAAGCAGCACAAGAAGATACCCAGAAGTTCAACACTATTGCTGTTGAAATTGCACTAAACATGTACAGTCACTATTAAAATTTCTGTCCCCAAGTCAGTGGATTTTGCCAAACAGATATGGGAATCAATTACTGGCTGAGTAGTTGATGGTAGAAATTCCATTTCTCAGTATATACTGTCAAGTGAGGCTTTCTTCTTGGCACTTCTTATTGGCAGGACTTTTGTCACGCAAGATACAGAAAACTGAAATGTTACCTGTTGGCGGAATAGTTTCCCAATAGCTCCAGCTTCTTACTGTGCTTCGACAAATCCTCTGTTTGCAGGATGATACTTTCTCTTCTGTTGAGAGTAGTGGCTAACCTAACCTAACCTAACCTAACCTAACCTAACCTAACCTAACCCCCCCCGCGGCCCGTCTTCCCCCCAACCCCCCCGCGGCCCGTCTTCCCCCCACCCCCCGCGGCCCGTCTTCCCCCACCCCCCGCGGCCCGTCTTCCCCCCACCCCCCGCGGCCCGTCTTCCCCCCACCCCCCGCGGCCCGTCTTCCCCCCACCCCCCGCGGCCCGTCTTCCCCCCACCCCCCGCGGCCCGTCTTCCCCCCACCCCCCGCGGCCAGTCTTCCCCCCACCCCCCGCGGCCCGTCTTCCCCCCACCCCCCGCGGCCCGTCTTCCCCCCACCCCCCGCGGCCCGTCTTCCCCCCACCCCCCGCGGCCCGTCTTCCCCCCACCCCCCGCGGCCCGTCTTCCCCCCACCCCCCGCGGCCCGTCTTCCCCCCACCCCCCGCGGCCCGTCTTCCCCCCACCCCCCGCGGCCCGTCTTCCCCCCACCCCCCGCGGCCCGTCTTCCCCCCACCCCCCGCGGCCCGTCTTCCCCCCACCCCCCGCGGCCCGTCTTCCCCCCACCCCCCGCGGCCCGTCTTCCCCCCACCCCCCCCCCGCGGCCCGTCTTCCCCCCACCCCCCCCCCCCCGCGGCCCGTCTTCCCCCCACCCCCCCCCCCCCCCCCGCGGCCCGTCTTCCCCCCCACCCCCCCCCCCCCCGCGGCCCGTCTTCCCCCCACCCCCCCCCCCCCCCGCGGCCCGTCTTCCCCCCCACCCCCCCCCCCCCGCGGCCCGTCTTCCCCCCACCCCCCCCCCCCGCGGCCCGTCTTCCCCCCACCCCCCCGCGGCCCGTCTTCCCCCCCCCCCCCCCCCCCCGCGGCCCGTCTTCCCCCCACCCCCCCGCGGCCCGTCTTCCCCCCACCCCCCGCGGCCCGTCTTCCCCCCACCCCCCGCGGCCCGTCTTCCCCCCACCCCCCGCGGCCCGTCTTCCCCCCCCCCCCCGCGGCCCGTCACACCCCCCCCCCCCCCCGCGGCCCGTCTCCCCCCGCGGCCCGTCTCCCCCCCGCGGCCCGTCTCCCCCCCGCGGCCCGTCTCCCCCCCGCGGCCCGTCTCCCCCCCGCGGCCCGTCTCCCCCCCGCGGCCCGTCTCCCCCCCGCGGCCCGTCTCCCCCCCGCGGCCCGTCTCCCCCCCGCGGCCCGTCTCCCCCCCGCGGCCCGTCTCCCCCCCGCGGCCCGTCTCCCCCCCGCGGCCCGTCTCCCCCCCGCGGCCCGTCTCCCCCCCGCGGCCCGTCTCCCCCCCGCGGCCCGTCTCCCCCCCGCGGCCCGTCTCCCCCCCGCGGCCCGTCTCCCCCCCGCGGCCCGTCTCCCCCCCGCGGCCCGTCTCCCCCCCGCGGCCCGTCTCCCCCCCGCGGCCCGTCTCCCCCCCGCGGCCCGTCTCCCCCCCGCGGCCCGTCTCCCCCCCGCGGCCCGTCTCCCCCCCGCGGCCCGTCTCCCCCCCGCGGCCCGTCTCCCCCCCGCGGCCCGTCTCCCCCCCGCGGCCCGTCTCCCCCCCGCGGCCCGTCTCCCCCCCGCGGCCCGTCTCCCCCCCGCGGCCCGTCTCCCCCCCGCGGCCCGTCTCCCCCCCGCGGCCCGTCTCCCCCCCCGCGGCCCGTCTCCCCCCCGCGGCCCGTCTCCCCCCCCGCGGCCCGTCTCCCCCCCCGCGGCCCGTCTCCCCCCCCGCGGCCCGTCTCCCCCCCCCCGCGGCCCGTCTCCCCCCCCCCGCGGCCCGTCTCCCCCCCCCGCGGCCCGTCTCCCCCCCCCGCGGCCCGTCTCCCCCCCCCGCGGCCCGTCTCCCCCCCCCGCGGCCCGTCTCCCCCCCCCGCGGCCCGTCTCCCCCCCCCGCGGCCCGTCTCCCCCCCCCGCGGCCCGTCTCCCCCCCCCCGCGGCCCGTCTCCCCCCCCCGCGGCCCGTCTCCCCCCCCCGCGGCCCGTCTCCCCCCCCCGCGGCCCGTCTCCCCCCCCCGCGGCCCGTCTCCCCCCCCCCGCGGCCCGTCTCCCCCCCCCGCGGCCCGTCTCCCCCCCCCCGCGGCCCGTCTCCCCCCCCCGCGGCCCGTCTCCCCCCCCCGCGGCCCGTCTCCCCCCCCCGCGGCCCGTCTCCCCCCCCCGCGGCCCGTCTCCCCCCCCCGCGGCCCGTCTCCCCCCCCCGCGGCCCGTCTCCCCCCCCCGCGGCCCGTCTCCCCCCCCCGCGGCCCGTCTCCCCCCCCCGCGGCCCGTCTCCCCCCCCCGCGGCCCGTCTCCCCCCCCCGCGGCCCGTCTCCCCCCCCCGCGGCCCGTCTCCCCCCCCCGCGGCCCGTCTCCCCCCCCCGCGGCCCGTCTCCCCCCCCCGCGGCCCGTCTCCCCCCCCCGCGGCCCGTCTCCCCCCCCCGCGGCCCGTCTCCCCCCCCCGCGGCCCGTCTCCCCCCCCCGCGGCCCGTCTCCCCCCCCCGCGGCCCGTCTCCCCCCCCCGCGGCCCGTCTCCCCCCCCCGCGGCCCGTCTCCCCCCCCCGCGGCCCGTCTCCCCCCCCCGCGGCCCGTCTCCCCCCCCCGCGGCCCGTCTCCCCCCCCCGCGGCCCGTCTCCCCCCCCCGCGGCCCGTCTCCCCCCCCCGCGGCCCGTCTCCCCCCCCCGCGGCCCGTCTCCCCCCCCCGCGGCCCGTCTCCCCCCCCGCGGCCCGTCTCCCCCCCCGCGGCCCGTCTCCCCCCCCGCGGCCCGTCTCCCCCCCCGCGGCCCGTCTCCCCCCCCGCGGCCCGTCTCCCCCCCCGCGGCCCGTCTCCCCACCCGCGGCCCGTCTCCAGCCCCCCCCCCCCCGCGGCCCGTCTCCACCCCCCCCCCCCGCGGCCCGTCTCCCCCCCCCCCCCCGCGGCCCGTCTCCCCCCCCCCCCCCGCGGCCCGTCTCCCCCCCCCCCCCCGCGGCCCGTCTCCCCCCCCCCCCCCCGCGGCCCGTCTCCACCCCCCCCCCCCCCCGCGGCCCGTCTCCACCCCCCCCCCCCCCCCGCGGCCCGTCTCCCCCCCCCCCCCCGCGGCCCGTCTCCCCCCCCCCCCCCCCCCGCGGCCCGTCTCCCCCCCCCCCCCGCGGCCCGTCTTCCCCTCCCCCCCCCCCGCGGCCCGTCTTCCCCTCCCCCCCGCGGCCCGTCTTCCCCTCCCCCCCCGCGGCCCGTCTTCCCCCCCCCCCGCGGCCCGTCTCCCCCCCCCCCCCCCCGCGGCCCGTCTCCCCCCCCCCCCCGCGGCCCGTCCCCCCCCCCCCCCCCCCCCCCGCGGCCCGTCCCCCCCCCCCCCCCGCGGCCCGTCCCCCCCCCCCCCCCCCCCCCGCGGCCCGTCCCCCCCCCCCCCCCCCCCCCCCCCCGCGGCCCGTCTCCCCCCCCCCCCCCCGCGGCCCGTCTACCCGCCTCCGCCCCCTCCCCACCCACACTGTCTGGCACTCCACTGTGTGCACCCCTCCCCTCTGTCCAACCCCCACCTTCTCCTCATCCTTCCTCCTTCAAAAGGAATTTGCTGCTACTTACCCACAGTATTTCTTTCTACATCTGCAGCGTTTGTAACTTGCGACATCATGTTCCACCTTCTTGCAGGCAACTGCAAAGCTCGCAGCTATCTCTACTTACATGTTCTGTAAGCCATTGCACAGTGCATGGTAGAAGGTACCATAGATCAGTACTTCTCAATCCCCCTCCTGCTCCTCTTGCAAATATAGCAAGGGACAAAAGACTGTCTGTACAACTCTCTATGAGCCCTAATTACTCCTGTCTTAACTTTGTGGTTGTTACATGAGATATATGTTGACGACAGTAGAATGGTTCAGCAGTGAGCATCAATTTCCAGTTCTCTAAATTTTCTCAGTAGTGTTTCTGGTAGAGAACGTACATTCCCTCCAGGGATTCCAAATTGAGTGCCTGAAGCACACTTACGCGTTGTTCAAACCTACTGGAAACAAATCTAGCAGCCCACCTCTGAATTGCTTCGATGTCTTCCTTCAATCCAACTTGGTATGGATCCCAAACACTCCAGCAGTGCTAAAAAATAGGTCGCACTAGCATCCTATATGCAGTCTACTTTACAGGTGAAGCACTCTTTCCTAAAATTCTCCCAATAAACCAAAGTCGACCATTTGCGTTCCCTACCACAGTTTTCACATCATAGTTATATCTCATATCGCTTTGCAGTTTAACACCCAGATGTTTAAACGACTTGACTGTGTCAAGTAGGACACTAGTAATACCGTATCCGAACATTACAGGTTTGATCCTCGTACTCATCCGCATTAACTTACATTTTTTCGCAATTAGGGCTAGCTGTCACTCATCAACTAGAAATTTTGTCTGTGTTGTATCCTCCTGCAGTCACTCAACTTTGACACCTTCCCGTACACCATTGTATCATCAGCAAACAACTGCAGATTGCTTCCCACCCTGTCCGCTAAATCATTTATGTATATAGAGAATGATAGCGGTCCTATCACTTTTTTCCTGGGACACTCCTGACGATACCCTTGTCTCCGATGAACATTCTTTGTCGAGGACAATCTACTGGGTTCTATTACTTCAGAAGTCTTCGACCTAGTCACACAGCTGGGAACCTATTGCATGTGCTCCTACCTTCGTTAACAGCCTGCAATGGGACATCGTGTTAAATGCTTTCCCGAAATGTAGAAATATGGAATCTATCTGTCGCCCGTCACGAGTGTTCTCAGTATATCATGTGAGAAAAGGGCAAGCCGAGTTTCGCATTAGCGATGCTTTCTAAAACCATGTTGATTCGTGGACATAAGATTTATAAGAAAGTTTATTGTATTCGAATTCAGAATATGTTCAAGGATTCTGCAGCAAACAGAAGTTAGAGATATTGGTCAATACTTTTGCGGGTCTGTTGTTTTACCTAGTTTGTATACTGAAGACACATCAGCTTTTTCCCAATCCCTTGGGAATATTTCTGGGCGAGAGTTACGCGATAAATGCAAGCTAGGTAAGGGGCCAATACCGTAAAGTACTCTTTGTAAAATCTAACTATGATTCCATCCGGACCTGGTGATTAATTTGTTTTCCAATCTTTCATTTGTTTATCTACACCAAGTATACTTATTTCTATGTCGTCCATACGGGACTCTTCGATGGTCAAATGACGGTGTGTTTGTACGGTTCTCCTGTGGGAACAATTTTTGGAACGCGAAATTTATAAGTTCCGCTTTAGTTTTGCTATCTTCAACTGCCACATCAGACTGGTCAACAAGAGACTGAATGGAAGCCTTAGACCCGCTTAGCGATTTTACATACTGCCAGAATTTTCTCGGGTTCTCTGCTAGATATTTTACTAAGTTGTGACGGTGGTAGTTCTATGCTTGGCGCATAGATATTTTTACAGACGCACGAAGCTTTACTAACCTTAGCTTGTCATCTGGGGGTCCTGTTTTGGATCTAGGGTGCAACCTTCTCCGCTTCCTCAACATCTGCCGAACTTCGTAATTAAAACAAGGCGGATCTTTTCCATGTTTTACCCACTTACTAGGCACGTAGCTCTCCAGACCACGATTTACAATCTGCTTAAATTTTTCCCGTATTTCCCTACATCCATCTTACTGGAACTAAGTGATGCCAATTCACTGTCTAAGTGAGATGCTAATAACTGCTTATCTGCTCCATGTAGCAGAAACACACTCCTAGCCTTTGTGACTGATCAACTTTCTTAGTTATAGTTGCGAAACGACATGATCGCTAGTCCCCGGTGCTATACTAACATTGTCGATAAGGTGCGGCCTTGTAGCTACAATTTATAAATTATTTCCATTGTACGTGGTCTGCTGAGCTAGCTGCTCAAGACAACTTTTAGAAAACGTGTTCGGAAGTATTTCGCGTGACTGTCGGTATTCCCCCGCAATGAATCCATAGACATCCCAGTCTATACTTGGGAGGCTAAAGGCGTCTCCAATTAGTTAGTATTGCATGATCTGGCTATTTACGCGCTGTTGAACGTAGACTTCCTTTGAATGATTCTACAAATGTCACAGCGGAATCGGATAGCCAACGTTTAACTTAAGTTTCACCTACACCTATTATACGCGACCAGATGACTTTACTGTCACACTCAACTTCGTCCTCGATAGAGATAATATTTTTGTCAACTGCAATTAACACTCCCCGTCCTATGGCCTCTAATCTGTGTTTCCGACGTGAGTTCCACAACTCGCTAAATATCTCAGAGCTTTCCACTTCCGGTTTCAGTCAGCTCTCGGTCCCAAGATCAATGTGTCTGCGAGAACTTACCTGAAAGACAGTAAATTCGGGATCTTTATTACGAATACTTAGTTTGCTGATAAAATTGTGACGGTCGAAGTGTCTTTATTCTGAACACAGTTTGACTCGGCTTGCTGTGAATCGACTGTTGAGTGTTCATTAGAGCACCTCAAACTACCGCCTAGCCTAAAGAACCCCCGTGTACACCCAACAGGTTCTCTGCTACCCGAGTGGCTGCTTCCTTTATGTAGGCCGGCTGGTGCGGCCGAGCGGTTCTAGGCGCTTCAGTCCGGAACCGCGCAACCGCTACGCTCGCAGGTTCGATACCTGCCTCGGGCATGGATGTGTGTGATGTGGCTCTGAGCACTATGTGACTTAACATCTGAGGTCATCAGTCCCCTAGAACTTAGAACTACTTAAACCTAACTAACGTAAGGACATCACACACATCCATGCCCGAGGCAGGATTCGAACCTGCGACCGTAGCGGTCGCGCGGTTCCAGACTGAAGCGCCTAGAACCGCTCGGCCACTCCGGCCGGCTGTGTGTGATGTCCTTAGGTTAGTTAGGTTTAAGTAGTTCTAAGTTCTAGGGGACTGATGACCTCAGATGTTAAGTCCCATAGCGCTCAGAGCCTTTTGAACCTTTGTGTAGTGCACCCCTGACCTATGGAGGGGAGTCCTAGAAATCCCCAACTGATAACTCATGTCTAGACATCTGCAGCCAAGACCGTCACAGAGTCAACGAAATTTTCGTTGACATCTTCCACTCGGCTCCAAACCAAAGGACTTATATCAACTCGGGAACAATGCTGCAAATTGAGAGCTCTGCTGCACCCCGCGCGCGAGGCCAACAGTGTTTATCACCTCCGCCAACCACCTGTACGAACTGAGGATCGCCTCGGAACCCGTGCGACAGGCGTCGTGTTTGCCGACGTGAACCACATCTTGCAGACGACAGCACCCTGCACTCAGTCAAGGCCGCCTCCACATCTCGGATGACACGGCCAGGTAGACATACTGAGTGCACATTGGCTTTCTTTTCAGCATTGAACGCTATCTGCCCAAGGAGCTCCATAACATTGGAACTCCCAATAACCCGTGAACCCCTCCCACCGTGCGCCTCCTCGGACCCTGCTGAAGGAGCGGCCATCTACCCACTCACAGGGTGAACGGACGAGGCCAGGCGGCCAGTCTCTACATTGGCCCTCCGCCTCGAGCGACGCGAACGCGTTTGCACTTCACAAAACCGTGAGATTAAGTCTCTGCAACAGAGAAACACACACTAAATGTAATAAATTTACTACAACACAGAAAAGGGTAAACACTTAACTTGTAGCTCTGTAGACGCACTCATATCACAGCCGAGAGCTGCGCACGCACGCGCACACAATTTTTGTTGTTGTAGTTACAACGTTGTTTCACTAGTCAGATGGCCTTCATTCCAATGCTTTTGTGCTCCTCTTGTTATCCGCAACAAAGAATTTTGTGTTGTGGCAATGATAGCCCGACCGTCGTGCGTCTCTTGACTGATCCACCGGGTAAGAAAATCCGTCATCGATGATGAATCTTCTCAAGATGGTATAAAACTGTAGTTTACTTGGGTGGGGAAGAAGACTCTCCCCGCTAGCCCAAACACACATTCCTCTGCCTGAACTTTTTCTTCAACGGAGCGTGGTGGCGCAGTGGTTAGCACATTGGACTCGCATTCGGGATGACAACGGTAAACCCGCGTCCAGCCATCTAGATTTAAGTCTTCCGCGATTTCCCTAAATCGCTCTAGGCGAATGTCGGGATGGTTCGTTTGAAAGGGTACGGCAGATTTCCTAACCCATCCCTGATACAATCCGAGACTGTACTCCGTCTCTAATGACTTAGATATCAACGTGACATTAAACCCAATCTTCCTTCCTTCCTTTTCATGTTAAAGATAGTACGACCCAACTTAATTCATCCCGTTTTGACCTAAGAAAACAACTAAACTGGTCCTACAGTGTGATACTGCATTGTTGCCTGTTTATGAATCGCTTTAGTGTTGCGTTGGCTGGTGAGTATTGTATTTGAGACACAGGAGGAAGTAAGTCATTATTCTTTGTTGACCAGTACATGAAAATTGTTGTCCTGATTACGGAAAAAGGAAAACTAAATAGTAAATATAGTGGCGCTAGTAGCAGATAAGAGGGAAAAATAAAGTGAAATAGATGCCTATTTATCTGTTTGCAGCGTAATAAAGAGGCATTATCACGTGTCTCATGAATACTGTGTGGTTCCCGCAGTAAGAGAAATGAGGCAGTGAACGCGGTTTATTTTGTCGACTGCGTTTTAACAGTTTGTTTTGTTTGGCTGTGGTCAAGGTGCATTCTTTTACGTAACCCCGCACTGCAGTAAAACCGCCAGCGAAGAATAAACTTAGCACGGGCTCCTGCGGGTTTTAATGGTAATATTAGCCTTTACTAAATGTGTATATATCGGAAAAAAGTGCAAAGGAATTTTTTCTGTTGATGGGAGAGAGGTAAGTGTGTGTAGAGCATTTCCCACAGTGTTTTTCCGACCTTGTGGGTGTCTGCCTTCTAATATTTGTGTTTTGAAACTGAAGCTTTGTGGTATTTGTATTTACCCAGAGTTTTTTCCTGCACGTATCAGTCACTCAGTTTGGGATCTACAGTGAACAGAAATGCACGTAATAGTTACAAACAGGTTTCAGTATAAAATTGCTTTTGAGGAATCTGTAATGATCACGAGCAGTTAAGTCTAGGCCTACTGTGTTGAAGTTTCTCACCACTATAAAGGCGTTGTCATTGACACAAATGCCCAACAGAATAACAGTTAAATAGATACACACATGATAATGTTAGTTTCGTCACTAAATCCTCACCACGGGCGTGTAATACTCTTTCTCATGCTCATACCAGTCGTTTTTGCCCGACAAATGGCGGGGCAACTGCGTATGCGATCGGCTGGTTTTCCAACTATATGCGCGTTAACAACAAATGTAAGAGTAAAATATTTACCGCTTCAGTACACCTAACTTATTTGCATTAGGTGGCCGACGTTCACCATGAATAATTTTCTGCAGAAGCGATAAATAGTGGCAGTTTTCTTTCATTTGGAGAAAGCCTATGATACCTGTTGGTGGACAGGCATTCTATGTACTCTGCGCGCGCGCGCACACACACACACGGGGCCTTCGCGGTCGTCTGCCCACTTTAATCCGGAAATTTTTAATAGACCGAGTTTTCCGGGTACTTGTGGGTTCCTCCTTATATCACACCTTTTCAGAGGAGAACGGGGTGCCTCAGGGCTCCGTACTGTCGTCCTTTTCGCCATAGCTATCAACCCAGTTATGGACTGCCTTCCAGCTGGCTTTTCCGGGTCTCTTTTCGTTGACGACTTTGCTATTTATTGCAGCTCCCAGCGGACGTGTCTCCTGCGACGCTGTCTTCAGCGTGGTCTGGACCGTCTCTGTTCGTCGAGTGCCACAAATGGTTTCCGCTTTTCTGCTACCAAATCAGTTTGCGTCAACTTCTGGCGGTACAAGGCATTCCACTGACCTTGCAACTGGGGCAAAATACTCTCCTGTTCGTGGTTGCAACGAAGTTCTTAGGGTTTACGTTCAAAGGAAAACTCAGTTGGTCTCCCCACGTGTCCTACCTGGCTGCACGCTGCACCCGGTCCCTCAGTGTCTTTCGTGTATTGAGTGGTACCTTTGAGGGAGCTGACCGGACTGTCCTCCTCCGCCTCTATCTCTTGTCCGCTCCAAGTTGGATTATGGATGCATTGTCTACTCCTCTGCATGGCCGTCTATCTTACGCCATCTAAATACAATATACCATTTGGGGGTCCGTCTCGCCACTGGTGCCTTCCGTACTAGCCCAGTTAAGAGTCTCTATGCAGAAGCCGGTGAAGTACCTTTTTTGATATTCTTGACGGCCAATACGAGGTCCGTTTCTTCTCTGCGGCCTCCCGGCATCCGCTTTCGTCACCTGCTTCAGCAGCTGCAGTTCACACTTCCTGCCATTTTCCGAATGGGGGAGAGCCCTTCACCACCTTGGCTTCATGCACAGGTTCGTGTTCATTTTGACCTCAGCTCGTTCCCGAAGGATTCGACTCCCGAGCTGACCTATAGCTGCAGATTACTCGAACTTTGCTCACAACTTGCCGATAGCATATTTTTGTGCACTGTTGGTTCCAAGTCCGCCCACGGTGTTGACTCTGCTTTTGTCATCGGGGCTGATAAGTTTCAATACCGGCTTCTCGACCAGTGCACAATTTTTACCGCAGAGTTTTTTTACCCTCTATCAGTCCGTTCACTACGTCCGTAGGCACCAGCTCACTTGCCATGCCATCTGCTCTGACTCCCTCAGTGCCCTTCAGAGTCTAGATGATCCCGATCCAGTCCGCTCCATCGTTCGACGGATCCGGGACTGCCTCCGTTTGTTCCCGGATGGGGGAGCCCAAGTGATGTTCATGTGGGTTCCTGGCCATGTTGGTGTGCCTGGGAATGACGCTGCTGATGCTGCAGCCTAGGCCGAAATCCATCTCGGTCGGCCCGCCTCTTACTCTGTTCCCTTCAAGGTATTTGTACTTTCCTCTGTCGGCGTATCATGTCACTTTGGCATGACTATTGGTGCTCCCTTGATGGGAACAAACCCAGAGAAGTCAAACCTCTCCCAACAGCCTGGTCGAATTCCTCCCGGCCGTCTTGCCGTGAGGAAGTAATGTTAGCTTGGTTGCGAATAGGACACTGCCGCTTTAGTCATCGCCACTTGTTGAGTGGCGACTCTGCACCCAGCTGGCCTTTCTGTAGCCAGCCATTAACAGACATTTCCTGATCCTCTGCCCCTATTTTAGCCACTTACGTCTCAGGGTCGGGTTGCCGCCCACTTTGCCGGACATTTTAGCGGATGACGTGCGAGTTGTCTCGCGTTCAAGTTTTTTAAAAAGCAGCAATATGACAAAAGAGATTTGATTTCTACCTAGTGACTCCGGTGTCTTGTCGACGTCTTTTATATACTCTTCCTTAACGTCTTGACGTTTTAGATTTGTTTTTATTTCCTTTCTGTATTGGAAATCGGAGATGTTTCTCACCCTCGCGGTCTCAGCAATCTATGGTTCTATAATGGCGCTTATGACGTTAGATGTTTTGCGGCCAACCCCCCCCCCTCCCCCCACCCCACCCACCCACACAAACCCATCAGGTGACCATCACAGTTTTGGTAATGACGTTCGTTTAATAATATGCGATCAATTTTTCAAATCTGCTCGTTTGGTTCTTATTTCCTTTATTAACGTTTGACCAGTGTCGTGCAAGAATACAACATACACACTAACATTCTTAGTACATTGTCGACAACGCATTTAATTGATTTTCTCCCACAAAAAATGTGTATTAAAGAACAAATCACTCATGACACTGCTATAGTAATTGTATCGTTATATGGCCGGGTTCCTAGGAGGAAGTTATTGTCTGTTCTACGTGATTATGGAATAGGAGGCAAACTTTTGCAAGCAATTAAAGGTCTTTACATAGATAGTCAGGCAGCAGTTAGAGTTGACGGTAAATTGAGTCCATGGGTCAGAGTAGTTTCAGGGATAAGACAAGGCTGCAACCTGTCTCCACTGTTGTTCATATTATTTATGGATCATATGTTGAAAACAATAGACTGGCTGGGTGGGATTAAGATAGGTGAAAAAATAAGCAGTCTCGCATATGCGGATGGCTTAGTGGTGATGGCAGATTCAATTGAAAGTTTGCAAAGTAATATTTCAGAGCTAGATCAGACATGTAAGGACTATGGTATGAAGATTCGCATCTCCAAAACAAAAGTAATGTCAGTGGGAAAGAGATACAAACGGATTGAGTGCCAAGTAGGAGGAACAAAGTTAGAACAGGTGGACAGTTTCAAGTACTTAGGATGCATATTCTCACAGGATGGCAACATGGTGAAAGAATTGGAAGCGAGGTGTAGCAAAGCTAATGCAGTGAGCGCTCAGCTACGATCTACTCTCTTCTGCAAGAAGGAAGTCAGTACCAAGACTAAGATATCTGTGCACCGTTCAATCTTTCGACCAACTTTGTTGTATGGGAGTTAAAGCTGGGTGGATTCAGGTTACCTTATAAATAAGGTTGAGGTTACGGATATGAAAGTAGCTAGGATGATTGCAGGTACTAGTAGATGGGAACAATGGCAGGAGGGTGTGCACAATGAGGAAATCAAAGAAAAACTGGGAATGAACTGTATAGATGTAGCAGTCAGGGCAAACAGGCTTAGATGGTGGGGTCATGTTACACGCATGGGAGAAGCAAGGTTACCCAAGAGACTCATGGGTTCAGCAGTAGAGGGTAGGAGGAGTCGGGGTAGACCAAGGAGAAGGTACCTGGATTCGGTTAAGAATGATTTTGAAGTAATAGGCTTAACATCAGAAGAGGCACCAATGTTAGCATTGAATAGGGGATCATGGAGGAATTTTATAAGGGGGCTATGCTCCAGACTGAACGCTGAAAGGCATAATCAGTCTTAGATGATGATGATATGATGATATGATGATATGATGATATGATGATATGATGATATGATGATATGATGATATGATGATATGATGATGATGATGATGATGATGATGATGATGTACAAGAAAAAAACACCGTGAAACTTCCTGGCAGATTAAAACTGTGTGCAAAGGTCCTGAGTTCGAATCACTGGATAGTTATAATTTGCCAGGGAGTTACATAAAACCGCGTGTGTAGATCGTTAAAGTGGTTAATAATAACATGAAGCAGAAGTATATTTTGATGAAGTGAAAAGGGATAGCCAGTGATGAGAGACGTCCGCAGCTCGTGGTCTAGTGGCCAGCGTTGCTGCCTCTCGATCACGGGGTCCCCGGGTTCGATTCCCGGCCGGGTTGGAGATTTTCTCTGCCCGGGGACTCGATGTTTGTATTGTCCTCCTTCTCCTCCCCATCATTATCATCATCATCATCATCATTCGTGACAGCGGCTAGATTGGACGGTGTAAAAAAATTGGACTGTGTAAAAAAATTGGACTGTGTAAAAATTGGGACTTGTGTATGGGCGCTGATGACCGCGCAGTTGAGCGCCCCACAAACCAAACATTAGCATCAGTGATGAGTGAAAGATTTCTTACTATTTGTGTGATATTTGAAATAGTTCGTAGAAGCTGTTGCAGCTGACTGGCAGGTGAAAGATCTTTGGACAAATAGAAAGTAAAATACAATTAAAGTTGTCTAAAGATTGTTCGAGAAATTTTGTGACAAATTTAAGAGAGATTACAGGTGTTTCGAGAAACACGTGATTCACAGACGCTACAGAGCGTCGAAGCTACAAGCGCTGGCGCTTGCTACTAGGCAATCCACTTGGCAGCAAATGTGACTTTGTACGCTGACGGGCCGTAGGCGGGACGTCCCGCAGCGTTGTTTTTCAGTGATCGTGACTGTCTCCTGTGAAAGCAATGCTCTGTTTCGGACACGGTTTTGCATCTTCAGTTTATTTTGGTCCTGGAACCCTCTAAAATCTTTATTGTCTTTCGGATTACAGAAGCAAAATAAACTGCAGATGGGCACCCGCATCCAAAACGGTCATCCATCAAAGCAACAGAGCATCTCTTTCATAAGAGACAAGCCCCGTCTACGCAGCAGCTAGCTCAATTTTAGCGACGGTGGCAATCAACCGTGATCACTGAACAACAACATCGCGAGACGTTTCCCCTCAAGATAAGTCAACTCTACGGTGTTCCTTCAAGCGCCACAATATTTGATGTTCTCATCATATTAGAAATAATGTGTGGGGATGGATCTTCGTGGAAGATCAAAACGTAGCCACTCTGTTCCTGCTATTGCTCCATTACTGGAGGGAAAAAAAAGAATCATTTCTGTGAATTCTGTATAAAGCCTCAATTTGTCGTATCGTCTCAACTGTTGCTCAGTTCACGGCGGCAACATTCTAATACAAAGAAATTCCTTTTGGAGACAGGAGCAAATCCAATTGAAATATTATTTCCAGTAAAATATTTACGATTCAAAGCATTTGCCGTTGCTGGCCACTACTTTCCCCAGTTTCGGGCAGCTTGCTAATCCCACGGCGCCTCTTCAGGAGATCCATGAGTCGAGCTAATTTTACACTTGTTCATATGACCCGAAGTACTGGTAAGCCAGGCTTATGCCGTTGATCGAGAAAGGTGGTTGTCAGAAGGCGTGATGCCGAAAGAATGCGGCAGGTTGGACAGGACTTAAAATCGTCAAAATCGCCATTCTCTGCCCGTTCTTTCACTAACAGGTGTCTGGCCGTAGATCTTACCCAGTATTTTGAGAGCCCCGGCCGCAGACTTCACGTTAAAGCGCAAACACCTATAATTTTTTCCGCAATAGTCAGGAAAGTAATTAAATTATGCCTGTCGCGATTTCTTACAGACAGTTTTGCACTGATTAACTGGGGATCACATGGTGGTTGATGTACTACGACTCACTATTCGTATCTGCATCTGTTGAGAACTATCATTTCATAGGGGCTTCATTATAGCTGCAGGTGCATAAAATGTGCTTTTGTCGCGTCGTAGCGCGTTACTCTTACGATCCCATATCTTTGTGAACAGGATTACATAAAGTATAAAATTGCGTATACGGCTTTGCCTTAATGATTACCAATTTTTGTAGGAATAAATGCTTTTCTCACGGCCATTTGACACAATAATTTGTGATAACAGAGTAAAGTATGTTGTAGCAACGTAAAGAAAGGTATACAGCAGATGCCAAGACCTTTCGTGCAACAGATTGAAAGCACTAAATATTCGTTGAGAGGCAGACTCGGCGAATAAAGCCATTCGCTCCATCCTGATTTACGTTTTCCCTGATTTCCCGAAATCGCTCCTGGCAAACGTCGCGTTGGCTCGTGTGAAAGGGCGCAGCCGACTTCCGTCTCCATCCTTCCCTAATCGAATGGTACAGATGACCTCGCTGTTTGGTCCCCTTCCCCAAATCAACAAACCACGCCAAAAAGTAGACCACTCTCTTCTTCCAGAATTGAAAGTTAGCCCTGTTCATCGATCGCAGCTTCTGTTCGGCTAAGAACCGAACACACTGTTAGAGGCTGATTATTTTCGTGGTTGGGAGAGTTTGAGTGGAACTCACTCGTCATTAGGCTGAACACCGGAAAAGCCGGCTAGCTAGTAGCGCTGCCGTCACGTGTCGCTGAACGCTAACACCGTTCTCCTCTCTGCGTAAAGCACCTAACGCAGTAACCTGTACCGAACGAAATATCTAGTTGCTCCATGCGTGCTGTGTAACTGACCTTTGGGTGCTGTTCAAAAACATGTGCAAGGAGTCACATTTGCGACCGTTCTCTATAATTTTCATATAAAAGTGTAGTCCTACAGTTCAAATGGTTGAAATGGCTCCGAGCACTATGGGACTTTACATCTGAGGTCATCAGTCCCCTAGAACTTAGAACTACTTAAACCTAACTAACCTAAGGACATCACACACATCCATGCCCGAGGCAGGATTCGAACCTGCGACCGTAGCAGTCGCGCGGCTCCGTACTGAGCGCCTAGAACCGCTAGACCACCGCGGCCGGCTTGGTCTTTGGTCTCGTAAAGGTTCACCTGATATTACTTTTGACTTTCCGTAGTAGTTACAGTCGTCGGAAAACCAGGAAATAGTACATTTCGGCGATGTCATCGTACGTACACTTATTGATGGAAGCAGCTCACAAGCACAGATCAGCGACATTGACAGGTTGAACAAACTGGGCTTGCGCTTCATACGACCATATATGCGGGACTAGCAGAAAGACGGCAACTCGTTACGTTACTTGATCATTTGTTAGGTACAAAGTCTTCCATTGGATTCATGGAAGAAGGAAATTGAACTTTAAAATAAATTTAAGTCTTTCGAAGTAATGAAAACTTTGTGTGTGTGTGTGTGTGTGTGTGTGTGTGTGTGTGAGAGAGAGAGAGAGAGAGAGAGAGAGAGAGAGAGAGAGAGAGAGAGAGAGATATGCGGCAGGCGGAAAACTATTGAGTAGACGTAAGCTAGATGTGACGGAAGCGTGACTCCAGGTTATGGACCTCGATGCAGCATTCTGTTTTGGTGAGTCAAGGCAGGCTTAGGAGGTAGCAATGTCCCTGGGTCGCCCTGGGTATTCAGTTTGCAACGCTGTTGCTGCTATTTGACGCTTCTAATCGTGGTTCCAAACAACTACAGGCTGAGTTTCAATTTCAATCGGAAATTTTCAGCATTCGGAGGCAAAGCTTCCTTAGCGTTCCTGCTTGAAGTGATAAGTGATACAACACGCCAAGTCTATGAGAGCGGAAGACGGCTGTGAGATATTAGGAAGTATCTTACGGCGAGCTTGTAATAAAGTTGGCAGGAAGTGTAATCCTGCCGTTGCGTGATAAGACGCCTTCGAAAGATTAAACGACGGTGCTCCTCCAGTCGACCGGACGACACGCTGCCGCTGTTAACTTCTACATTCGTTAAGTATGCGACACATGATCGCCCCTCTTCCTTCATCGTAAATGCGACGACTGCTGCGTCCGTCCGCTTGGAGATGCGCGGACGGCCATCTTCGGAAGGAAGTAGAAGCTCGCGGTGGCATGCGTAAGGCAGGGGGCACGCGGTCGCTGCCCTCACCACTGCTGCCTGCCCTTCCTGGGTGTTGCGGTTTGAGGCGACCCATACGTACTGACCGTACACACGAGCGCGCGCGCGCCTTCTCACTGACTACGACAACTAAAACTTCATATACATTGTTTTTATTATACGCATTTGTGATGTATTGAAATGGGGCCATATTTACAGTTAAATGGAAAGCACCTGGATCAGGTCCAATATTGATCTTCTGGAAAGGCAAGCGCTTGAGTGCAGTAGCAATGATAAAAACTGTCCATGCGACTTGATGTTAACGGTTAATGGATACTGTACATACAAATTATAGCCTACTTTAGATTTGGTGGTGATAATCAAGCAGAGAAATATATTACATGAAACAAGGACTAGTAGAATAACTACTAATGAGTCTATGTAATCAGATTTATCAACGTTTGCTGTCTGTATGTCAAAAGCATATCCCCGTCATGAAATTTCCTGATACGAAAATAGTGTACTGGACTTGAACTCGAGCCACACCGGTAGTACTCTTCCAAATTGAGCTATCACACAACCTTCTACAACTGCTCTTCGAAGCTCTTTAAGGTGGTTGGACGTCAAACGGGCCGACTTGCAGCTGGAGAGGCTCCACAGGACATTTTAATTTCCCCTGGCTATAGTTTTACAAATACATTCATAAAACTTTATCTGCATGACCAGGAAGGGTTCAGGTTCCACACTCATAGCAGCGTAAGTTCAAAAACATAACAAAACATTTTTTTACATGTGACATTTCATCATTTTTTCACTTGCTATTGGCTGCATTTGTTGCTACAGATACTCTTTTCTTCATAACTAAGAGAGATTTTTTGATGAATTTTGCACAGCATAAAAACCATACTTGAAGGTGTATGAAACGTAAAATTTTCCAAATCTATCAAAAACTGTAGTAAAAATTGAGATAATTAACGATATAATTTGAGTTTTTTCTAAACATGGAAGTTTAAAATATTACAGCTCACTCATTTTTTCATAAATTACATAGTTTCTTACACCTGTAAGTGTGGTTTGTATGTCGTGCAAAATTCATCGAAGAATCTCTTACTTATGAAGAAAAATCTACCTATAGCAACAAATGCAGTGAAAAGATGGTGAAATATCACATGTAAAAAAAAAATAAAATAAAAATGTTACGTTTTTGAACTTCCACTGTTATGAGCGTGAATCCTGAATCCGTAATCCTTCCTGGTCATGCTGACGAAGTTGTGTACTAACAAAAGGTGGAGATCCTTTTGCAGCGAAGAAGCCTTATTTTTCGTAGAGCAAGTAGAAGATAAATCTGGAGAACTAGATTCGTCACAAAAAGTGCTCCACGATCTCAAGTACTTTGAACTGGATGACCTGCAGGGTAATAATTGTAGAACTATATGAAATAAAATCGTCATAACTTCTAAACGGTTTGTGTTAGGACCTTCAAACTGCACGGTTGGCCGCGGGGCACGATGGGAATTAGTATGCGCTGCATAAATTTGTTTAGCGACGAAGCCTACTTCAATTTGGGTGGGTTCGTCAAGAAGCAAAATTGACGCATTTGGGGGACTGAGAATCGGCATTCCGCGATCGAGAAGTCCCTTCACCCTCACTGGGTAACGATCTGGTGTGCAATGTCCAGTCACGGAATGATCGGTGTGATATTCCTATATGGGATGGTGACTACCGAACAGTACGTGAAGGTTTTGGGAGGTGATTTCAACCTCATTATCCATAGTGATCCTAATTTCGACAAGATGTGGTTCATGCATGGAAGCAGGAGAGTGTTTGAAGTCCTGGAGGAGCACTTAGGGGACCGCATTCTGGCTCTGGGGTACCCAGAGGTCACTAGCATGGGCCTCGATTGACCGCCATATTCTTCAGATCTGAACACAAGCAACTCCTTTTTGTGGGCCTACAGCAGTAACCTCAAAACCATTGCTGAGCTGAAAACGACAGCATCAATATTCCGACACGTTAGCGGGTCATGCACAATTTCGTTATTCGTCGCTCCAAATCATCGCCAATACCGAACATGTCATAACCTAAACGCGAATATCTGTAGTGATGTTTAAATGTTGAATAAAGTGAGGGCACGCCATGGTTTGTAATAATTCACTTTTTTATATTGTTCAATAATTGTCGTCCTGTACCAGTGCCTATTCTACATGAAACTTTGAATATGATACAAGGAGTTACATTTCACTGAGATCTTACACTCCAGACAGATGAGAAGCTACATGCTAATGTTGCATGGCGAGGCGTGTATTTTGTCTGACGAGCACAAAAAGGTAAAAAAAATCGAATGGATTCAGGCGCTTTCCTCGTAGCCTGTGAAGGCAGTATCCGCCCAGAGAAAGTTGGTTGCGGTGTACAGGTGTGACGTGAAAGAAAATGCGGAAACAGTGGAAGATCCATTCACCAAGGTCGTCCTTGCGAACATTGGCCTTTGTGTAAACTGTACCGAACACCATTCCCCATGTTCACGGATTTGCCCAGTATTTAAAAAATAAAATAAACTATATGAATATAACACGATGGTCCGCCTGTTATTGTCTTGACACGAGGAAAACATGAACGCGCAAACCCAGTCGATATGACCAATTATACCAAAGTCGCTGCTACCACCGTACCTAACTCAAGGTTTTCAAAAATCTACTACTTGCTGTATACCAAGAACATAAAAGTAAACCGAAAAATTGTGTGAAAGAGACACCTCCAGCCATCGTGACTTCCATCCTTACAAAGCCCGCGGGAACCTACAGCAAAGCCTACAAGACTTCCAGCGGATACAGCAGAAGGCATTTCATACCTCCCAACACAACGAGAGAGGAAGAACCACTCCACAGCGTCCTCATCCCAAAATGTGAGTCGTGTACAATCAGTCAGTGGTACAAAGACACTAAAGCGTCGAGCCGAAGAATTGGCCGATCGTCTTCTTATCCCGACCTACACTATCGCATAAAAAGTATTTGATCACCTATCGCCCCTATGGAATGGTGATTAAACGGGAATTTTGTTTTGAATGAACTATCACGACGAGCGCTGATGAGTATACACGACAAACTGACGTGCTTTTACCTTAGACGATTCCATTCGAATATTCCTCGTTCCATCAATTGTCAGTGTAGCAGTCAGTTGGCATTACACTGGGGTGACAAAAGTCATGGGATACCTCCTCACATCGTGTCCGACCTTCTTTTGTCGGCCTAGTGCAACATCTCGACGTAACATGCACTCAAGTCGTTGGAAGTCCCCTGCAGAAATACTGAGCCATGTAGTCTCTAGAGCCATCCATAATTACGAAAGTGTTGATGGTACAGTATTTTGTTCATGAACTGATCTCTCGATTATGATCCCATAAATTTTCGACAATATTCATTTCGGGCAATCTGGGTGCCAAACCATTCGCTTCAAACCAGTCACAAACAGCTGTGGCCTTGTGATTCGGCGCATTGTCATCTATAAAAATTCCATGGTTTTTTTTTGTGAACATGAAGTCCCTGAAAGGGCGCAGATCGTTTCCATGTAGCCGAACATAACCATTTCCAATCGATGATGGGTTCAGTTGGACAAGAGGATCCAGTTCATTCTATGTAAACATAGCGCACATCATTATGGAGCTGCCTCTAGCTAGTACGGTGCCTTGTTGACAACTTGAGTCCGTGGTTTCGTGGGTTCTGCGCCACATTAGAACACATCAGCTCTTACCAACTGAAATCGGGACTCTTATAACCAGGCTACGGTTTCCAGTCGTCTAGATTCCAACCGATGTGGGCACGAGCCCAGGAGAGCCACAGAAGGCGACGTACTGTTAGCAAGACACTCGCGCCGCTCGGCAGCTACCATCGATCATCAACGCAAAATTTCAACTCCCTGCCCTAACTATAACGTTCGTCGTACGTCCACATTGATTTCTGCGGTTATTTCACACTGTGTAGCCACTGCGTTGTTCGTGGTGAAGATAACGCCCGAAATCTAGCTTTCTCGTACACTCTTGACACTGTGGATTTCGGAATATTGAATTCCCTAACGATTTCCTAAATGGAATGTCCCGTGCGTGTAGTTCCAATTACCATTCCGCGTTCAAAGTCTGTCCATTCCCATCTTACGGCCATAATCACGTAGGAAACCTTTTCACATGAATCACCTGAGTGCAAATGACACCTCCACCAATGTCATGCCCTCTTATAACTTGTGTTCGCGGTACTACTGCCATCTGTATCTAAACATATCGATATCCATGGCTTTTTTCACCTCCTTGTATGTAGGTGGTGTATGTAGGTGGTGTTTGTGTGCTGTGTTCGTTAGTTTACAAAAATACTACTACTACGCTAGTAAGTAAACAAATTTTAGAACCATATCTTGGCGTGATGTAATATAGTAAATTATGTTTACAGATTTGACGTGACTGTATATTGAAATAACAGGCCACACAAATATAATTATTAATCCTGTAAATACATATGTGTATATACCACTCCCATTATCCCATTGCAATCCACAATCTAGCGACACGCTTACTCATGAACAAGACAGCAGCTGTATGATTGGAAGAGCTCGACGGGAACTTGAACTTCCTTCGATTACCTGTATGCAATACATTTACGAACGCCTCCGTGATACGTTTCCAACCAACAGTGAGGATTTACCTATAATGCGGGACAAAAGACAATTTAACCTACAGTTTTTATCAGTGTGCTTTTAGTTCTGTCATCCAGAAGTAGCCACATTTTAATCTCTTTTACAGAGACGGCTCCAAAGATAATGAGGGAGCGAATCGGCTATGCATACGTACACAGCTGGATTAGAGATCAAGGTTCTCTACCAAAAGAATGCAATATTTATATTGGAGAGTTAATGGCCGTCTAAATAGCATCACGACTCGCTGACTTTGCCTGATAGCGACTCCTTGATTGCATTGCAAACAACAGCCAAGTGCTATCGAAAGTATCCATTGGTTTCTGCCATCCATGACCAAATGTGTGTGCTTCGCCGTAAAGTGATGTCCACCGTCTTTTCCTCTGAACAGTCACGTTGGCATTCAAGGCAATGAGCCGCTTGACAAACTAGCAAGAGAAGCAACAAGCGTGGAAACATTCGAACTAGATATTCCACGTACTTATATTCGATACTACATCGTTAAGAAATGAGACGGTAAATGATTATACAGTACACACTCCAGTAAACTACGGACCATCAAACACATCACAAACGTATGGCAGACTCCGCTACGAAGCTGAAGAAGTAGACTGCCTTGTGGTATCAAAAAACTCATTAATTTGTGTGACGACAAGAACACCCGAGGTGCGTTTATGAAGATCCACGAACGGTTCGCCATATTCGCTAAGATTATCAGACTGCCTAAGACCTGCCTAGGACACCACCTATCAGATATTCTAGCGGATGATGAAACAGCTGTAAACCGATTGATACCCTTTCTACGGAGGAATAGATGTTAAAATGAAAAATTGTTTTATGTTAGCTTAGGGAAGAGCGGTGAGACCGTTGGCCTCTCGCCACCAGTGTAGTCCTGAGGTGCCACCTACTCCGTTCTTAGCACTTAAACCTGCCAAAGCCGAAAAAGTACCTCGTTTTCTGTCTCTGAGGTACTAACTACATACCTTAGGTGGCCTTTTAAACTTCCACGCATTACTCTGTTTACATAATTTTGACAGTCGAATCTTAGGTTAGTTATCTGTTCATGTACCCAGTACAAAACGTATGATAGTTTCCTTACGATTAAAGAGAGGGACAAAATAGCGGTTCGTACCTATTTCATCGGAAGCTGAGAGAGGATCGAGGACTATAACCATGTAGTTACCACCCACCACCACCCGCCGCCGCCATCATAGTATGTAACATGACATTTCTAATGAAAGTATGTTTGTGTAGCATTCCAAGTTGGAAATGCCCCATGGTGCTGAAAGGCTGTTTGTAATATAGTAAACTGAGATTAAAACGAAATACGTTGTTATTGTCTTACTAAACAACTCATACGGCGAAGAAGAACGGTCAGACACATCGGACCAGATAAAAAAGAGGCAGAAAGATCTGGTTTTGTATCTTGATTCTCTCCCGTTGGGCACATGAGTAAGAAGCAGGGATGGAAGTGATTCAACAAGCTGCTATTATCGACAGATTTTATTTTGCTGTCGGCAGCGTGTCATATGAAGCTATCAGCGCCCGACACCAACTTCAAATCGGAAAGTAATTAATCCCTGTGGAATACTATCACCTGTTGCAGCTGCGTTCGCCGCTACTGATGAAAAGTCTTCTCATGTTCCGTCACCGTACAACTATTTTTTGCGTTTTCGTTTGCATTAGACCACTACCAATTACTTTCTATTACTTCGTGTGTTATTAGAGAATCTATATAAAAATTAAATGTAGCTTTTAATGAACCTAAGAGCTGCATTTAATTTTTTATATAGGCGGATTGGGGCGGGGGGAGATATTCCGTCCCGCACATTCAGCCTGCAGTTAACGTGTGTGGATAGACGACCAAAAAAGATTACATTAGGTACAGGGGAGCGGAGAGTGCCTTCGGTGTGACGTTCCTGTTTGGCTTTTGTGGAGGAGGCTGCGACGCCGACGGCTCTGCATTTGAATGGCCTAGTCTAGTGGATGTCGTTTCGGCTGACAGCAGCAGCAGACATCCACTTCGATTTTGCGCCGAAACAGTACTAGCCGCTTAGACGAATGACCTCATCACTTCATCAGTTTGTATAATTGTAATGTGTTGATTGTGTGGCATCTCACATCCAACCGACATTTGCACCGAAATCAAATCATTGCGATGCTGGCAGCATCTTTGTAAAATGTGATGTTTTACAAATACACATGTGAAATTTCAGCAGTATACGAGAGCCGAGAGGGAGGTATTCCTTAGCCGCAGAAAATTGGTGTTTTGTTACGTAATTTTGTCTTTGCAGACTCCCCACAAGGCGGCTGACGATTCTTTAGTGAGTTCGTGCATGGCTCCCACGGGAGCCCGAGCTGTTGCAGCCAATTCTCCTTTCCCGGGGTGCATTTCCTTCTCCGAGCCCATCCCTCCCTGTTAGCGCTCCTCCGGTGACCCATCATTCCCCTCTCTCTGTGGTGTTACTTATGTCGACCTGACTATCCACCTGGTTTCCTGTATTCCTTGTGGTTTTGTTCCCCTTGCCTTGCCTTTTCATCCTTCCTTTTGATCCATTTTGATGTTTTTGGTCTCCCTTTGGTGTTAGACCATCGCTTTTAAATTTTCTCTCCGTAGTACGAGTTGGAGAACAACTCCCTCTCTAGCGTCTACGGCGTGGATTCCCCTCCCCCCTTCCTTCCCCGCCGTAGACCGCCTGCTCACCGATAGATCACCAGTACGGATAGTCAGTCCGTGTGGTGGGGCTGTTACACTGAAGAGCCAAAGAAATTGGTACACCTGCCTAATATCGCGTAGGGCCCCCGTTAGCACTCAGAAGTCCCGCAAAACGACGTGGCATGGACTCGATTAATGTCTGAAGTAGTGCTGGAGGGAACTGACACCATGAATTCTGAAGGACTGTCCATAAATCCGGAAGTGTACAAGGGGGGGAGGGAGGGAGGGGGGGTGGAGATCTCTTCTGAAGAGCACGTTGCAAGGAATCCCAGATATGCTCAATAATGTCTGGAGAGTTTGGTGGGCAGTGAAAGTGTTTAAACTCAGAAGAGTGTTCCTGGAGCCACTCTGTAGCAATTCTAGACGTGTGGGGTGTCGCATTGCCCTGCTGGAATTGTGAAAGACTGTCAGAATGCACAATGGACATGAATGGATGCAGGTGATGAGACAGGATGTTTACGTACGTGTGGCCCCAGTCCCCTGCTGACATGCGGAGTCCATGGATTCATGGGGTTGTCACCATACCCGTACACCCATCCGCTCGATACAATTTGAAATGAGACTCGTCCGACCAGGCAACATGTTTCCACTCATAAGGAGTACAGTGTCGGTGTTGACTGGCCAGGGCGAGGCGTAAAGCTTTGTGTCGCGCAGTCACCAAGGGTACACAAGTGGGCCTTCAGTTCCAAAAGCCCATATCGATGATGATGGTGCTTCGTTGTACGGTTCGCATGCTGACACTCGTTGATGGCCAGCATTGAAGTCTGCAGCAATTTGCGGGACGGTTGCACTTACGTCGCATTGAACAATTCTCTTTAGTCATCGCAGATGGTCCCATTTTTGGAGGATCTTCTTCCGGCGATGTCGGAGATTTGATGTTTTACCGGATTCCTGATATTCACGGTACACTCGTGAAATGGTTGTACGGGAAAATCCCCACTTCATCGCTACCTCGGAGATGTTGTGTCCCATCGCTCGTGCGTCGACTATAACATCACGTTCAGACTCTCTTAAATCTTGATAACCTGTCATTGTAGCAGCAGTAACCTCTAACAACTGCACCGGACACTTGTCTTATACAAGCCTTGCCGATCGCAGCGCCGTATTCTGCCTGTTTACATATGAGTGTATTTGAATGCGCATGCCTATACCAGTTTCTTTGGCGCTTCAGTGTATGTACCCTTCTGGCTGACCATCCTGACCACACAGGGATCACACTTCTGATACCTCAGCTGTTGCTTCTCCGTGTATGCCTAGGAGTGATCGGTTATCATTCTAGAACATTGGAACTCCAGGCAGCGGCCGCCGTACCAGACGGTCCTTGCTGTTGCTTGGTGGCGCCCTTGGGGAGAGTCCATGATCGGAGTGGGAGTCGTATCAGTGCGGATGCTTTGCGTATGAAGCGTTTCAAGCTCAAAAAATCTGGCTGTTCTTCTAAGGTCGCCTGTTATGTTGATAAAAGATAATTAAATGCTGCTACGTATGGCCCTGTGGCCTTCCCTTCCCTGGCTGCACCCTGGGAGTAAGGCCAGGCTCTCGCCGGCTTGGAGTGAAACGCATTCCCCACTACCTGGTGTGTGTACTAGGACAGACGGGATACATTCACCACCGCCCACAAAGCAATTACGTTTTGGAAAAATATTGAAGGGAAGTTCGGTGAAGTGCAGTCTCTCATTAATGTGATCGTGTTGCCTGTTGATCAAAGCTGCTTCGTCACAGAGGCTGCAGGTTTTCATGTTTTTAATCGTCTTGGCGACGTTGCAGTGTCTATTACACGTTACCAGTCTCTGAATATGTTGCAGAGTGTCATTTTTCATAGGGACGTAATCTTTCATACCGACGAGAAATTCTGGGCTACTCTGGAATTACGAGCCGTTCATTTTGTCCGACGTGTGCAGAAAGGTCGTAAGAAGAATACGCTGAAGTTAGAGAAGCTTGCTTTTTTCAATAAGAATATGCATTATTTTCATTGCAATTTGAGAGATTGTAGCTACAGGTAGAAAAAATTTTTTCATAAAGGCGTGGTCGGTTATTGTACTTGAACATCATCTGCGTAGCTGGAGATGTGAAAGTCAAGGACAGTCTACTAGAAGAGGTCAGTGAATATGTCTACCTTGGCCAGTTTATAAATATGAAGGGAGACATAAGGCCAGAAATCAATCGACGCATCAAGCTTGGCTGGCAAGCATTTGGGAAGAATTCAAAAGTATTCAGATCAAAAACGCCAGTAAATCTGAAGATAGCAGTATTTGATCAATGCGTTCTTCCTGTGATGACGTATGGCTGCGAGACATGGACACTGAACTCATTCACAAAAGGGAAACTTAGGACAGCACAGAGAGCCATGGAGAGATCAATGCTGGGCTATACAAGGAAAAAGGACAGGAAAAGGGCAGATGACATCCGGTCTGTGACGAAGGTCAATGACATCTTAGAGAGAGAGTAGGTTCCTTGAAATGGCAGTGGGCTGGCCACGTCGCAAGAAGAAAAGACAACAGATGGACGAAGCTAGTACTGGAGTGGAGTCCGAGAGAGCACCGGAGGCCTAGAGGAAGACCACCAGACAGATGGGACAAAGACATCAAGAAGATCGCTGGTAACACCTGGCAGAGAACTGCCCAAGACCGTCCCACTTGGAGAAGACTTCTGAAAGCCTACCTGAATCCACGACTCGAAGAGGCCACATCATCTAATGATTGAATTGGATGATGATGATGATGATGATGATGATGATGATGATGATGATGATGATGATGATGATTTCGTCAGACGAAGATACTGATGCACTGGATCTTTTGTAACTCATAGATGTTGAGCAGCGAAGAAGATACTTGGCAAAAATGTTAGGTGGAAAAAATGGGAAGAAATATGGCACATTCGACGTAATGAAGCAACTGATCATGTATCCCGAACGATTCCGTAATTTTTACAGAATTTCTGAAAAGTATTTCTACATTGAGCTGAATAAAATGGACAGCCTAAGACGAAACTGGAGTATTCTGATAATTATTCCTATTTTTCATATGTGTTCATTTGAACGTAAGCCTAAACATTGCCGATTTTATAAGAGATGTTCAAAATATTAGGACACTTTTCCAAAATCTGATTGTTTCACTGCTGTAGAAGAGATATTCCTCGTCACAGGGCACAGTTTCATACCCTGTGATAGAGATTCGGCCATTGCAGAGTGTGACGAAATGTCCTTTCACCCAGACAATTTCCAGTCATTCCCATCGCGAAGAACAACGGACTCCTGTGTATGATGGAACCGGAGAATTTCTGGAATCTTAGCGCACGTTCACAATAACTTCAGTGTCTGGCTACAATTTCACTGAGGGGAGGAGTTGCAGCTAGATTACATTAGTTTTCCCTATCTTGCGCGATAAAATTCTGCCAGTTGAAAGTGCCACAACGGAGCCTTACTTGACATGTGACAGTGTGTCCCAGCAGAAAAGAGAATTTGTGAACTAGTAGCAAGTGAATAGTGGATTTTCACGTATGTCTGGTAAACCGCATTGACTGAGGACAGAAAATGTACTGCTGACTGTACATATTTAATGTAATTGCAACAGGAATCGTGTTAAATTTTTCTGTGTATTCTGTTGCAGCTTCTGCAGATTTGTATTGCAGTAAGCATTGTGCATTTTGACATGCATTGTTGTACTTTCTCAAAATAAGGTTTCTATTTATTAACGCAATATGAACGCAAAATTTGATTGAAACTGATTTTATAAACCACACACGAATGAGGAACATGGGATACAAATCCACATAACCCTCGGCCACAGCGTGAAGCGTTGCTGTCGCGGACTAACGTCAAAATACATCACTTATTTACTCGCGTCTGGAAAGATGTATCTTCCTCCTTCCACCATTAAATACAATTAGCCATTACGATTTGGGAGATAAAATGAGCAGCCGTCTTAGGTTGTTTGCAGATGACGCTGTCGTTTATCGATTAGTAATCATCAGAAGATCAAAACAAATCGCAATACGATTTAGAAAAGTTATATGTATGATACGAAAACTGACAATTGACCCTAAATAACGAAGTGTGTGAGGTCATCCACGTGAGTGCTGAAAGGAATCCATTAAACTTCGATTATATGATAAATTAGTCAAAGGCCGTAAAATCAACTGAATACTTAAGAACGATTTAAATTGGAAGGAACGCACAGAAAATGTTGCGGGAAAGGCTAACCAAAGACTGCGTTTTACTGACAGGACACCTAGGAAATGTAGCAGATCTACTAAGGAGACCGCCTACACTACGTGTGTTCGTCGTCCACTGCTGCGCGGTATGGGACACTTACCAGATAGGATTGACGGAGTACATGGAAAAAGTTCAAAAAAGGGCAGCCCGTTTGTATTATCACGAAATAAGGCTGGCTGGTTCAAATGGCTCTGAGCACTATGGGACGCAACTGCTGAGGTCATTAGTCCCCTAGAACTTAGAACTAGTTAAACCTAACTAACCTAAGGACATCACACACATCCATGCCCGAGGCAGGATTCGAACCTGCGACCGTAGCGGTCTCGCGGTTCCAGACTGCAGCGCCAGAACCGCGCGGCCACTTCGGCCGGCTACGAAATAAGGGAGAGTGTCACTAAAATGATACAGGATTTGGGATGGACATCATTAAAACAAAGGCGTTTTTCGGTTCGGAGGAGTCTTCACGAACTTTCCCCTCCGAATGCGAAAATATTTTGCTGACGCTGACCTTCATAGGGAGAAACGATCACGATGATGAAATAAGGGGAATCAGAGCTCGTGCGGAGAGATATAGGTGTTCGTTCTTTCTGCGCACTATAAGAGATTGGTACAGGGTATCGATGTAGATGAATTTCGATGTATTAGCACTATACAACCAAGGTCGTCCCACTAAATGTAAACTGGCCAGTGACTAACTACTTTCTTCGGTGCGAACTTTTCCAAATATGCCCGCTGTTTTATTTATTTTGGAAGTCTATAATAACTATGGGAAATAAGGAAAATAAAACCAGTTCACTATCAAGCTGTGATGTCACACTATAAGATGCGCAAAAATCTTTATTTTTTTTAATACCGAATAGTTACCTCAAAATCGAATGAGAGATACTGCACCGCAGAGAACACTCGCAAACCCCAAAAGCAGGTTTTTAATTTTTTATGTGAAAAGTAGAAGTTTCACTGAGAAACTAACGACAGACACGGGTGCAGTTTTGCTTCGTCTACATCAGTTCTTTTGGCACATCGGATGAGTAAAAATTAATAAAAACAGCAGCACGCCACTTGCACGTCTCCATCTCGCGTCGCTTCGGTGCACCACCCGTGGCTACAAATGAACTTGGCACAGACCACGAATCGACGCGTTTGCGCCACGGCGCCTCTGTGTGAATTTCACACTGAGTTTACGTTACGTGCTGAATGATTTCCTTGCTGATAAGTTTAACTGTAAATTACTTCCGTCTGCACATTTAAACTATTTCATTAATTTCTGGAGTCAGTAAACCTAGTTGGTCGATTGAAAGTTCAGTGACATACTTCCAATAATAGATCTCGCTTACAATCAATTGTCTCGTGACAATCAACGATCTTCTCAATAATGAAGCTCCCAAAAGTAGTGTATATCGAATACTAAAACTAAGAATTAAATTAACTATTACGTTCAAATTTGCAGGGTCACATTTGGAGTGTAGGGTGATTGTAGGATTTTGGAACATATGTTGTGTTCGAACATTATGAATTATCTTGAAGAGAACAGTCTATTGACATAGACAACACGGATTTAGAAAACATCGTTCTTGTGAAACACAACTAGCTTTTTACTCACACTAAGTGTTAAATGGTGTTGGTAGGAGATTTCAAATTGATTCCGTATTTCTAGATTTCCAGAAGGCTTTTGACACTGTACATCACAAGCGGCTTGTAGTCAAATTGCTTGCTTATGGAACATTGTCTCAGTTATGTGACCGGGTTTGTGATTTCCTGTTAGAGAGGTCACAGCTCGTAGTAATTGACGGAAAGCCATCGTTTAAAACAGAAGTGTTTTCTCCCTTTCTCCAAGGGAGTGTTATAGGCCCTTTGTTGTTCCTTATCTATATAAACGATTTATGAGACAATCTCAGAAGCCGTCTTAGGTTTTTTGCAGATGATGTCGTTTATCGTATAGTGGTCATCAGAAGTTCAAAACATTGCAGAACGACGTAGAAAAAGATATCTGTATGGTGCGAAAATTGGCAATTGACCCTAAATGATGAGAGGTCATTCACATGAGCGCTAAGAGGAATCCTTTAAACTTCGGTTACATGATAAATCAGTCAAATCTAAAGGCCGTAAATTCAAATACTTACGTAGGAAGTACAATTACGAACAACTTGAAAACAAGACATAGAAAATGTTGTGGGGAGGCGAACCGAAGACTACGTTGTATTTGCTGAACACTTACAAGATCCAACAGACCTACTAAAGAGACTGCCTACACTATGCGTCTCCCTCTTTTGGAGTACCGCTGCGCGCTGTGGGATCCTTACCAGATAGAATTAACGGAGTACATCGAGAAAGTTCAAAGAACAGCGGCACATTTTGTATTATCGGGAAATAGAGGGGAGAATGTCACTGACCTCATTTAGGATTTAGGGTGGACATCATAAAAACAAAGGCGTTTCTCGTTGCTGAGGAATCTTCTTGACATTTCAGTCACAAACTTTCTTCTCCGAATGCGAAAATACTTAGTTGACGCCGACCTACGTAGGGACAAACGATCATCATGAAGAAAGAAGGGAAATCTGAACTCGCGAGGAAAGATACAGGTGTTTGTTTTTTCCGCACGCTATTCGAGATTGGAATAATAGAGAACTATTGTGAAGGTGGTTCGATGACTCCTCTGCTTGGCACTTAAGTGCGATTTGCAGAGTATCCTTGTAGATGAAGATGTAGTTGTAGTTCGTGGCACAGTTAATCAGTTTTGGCGGTGACAGTTGCTTCAGCGGGTGATTTATTTTTTCGTAGATTCCATGGGAAATGCACTCAAGTGCGTAGGGCTGCATTTGTGATTGTGTTAATAATCAGTACGCTATGGGAATCCTAGGAATATGTTAGAATATGTAGCAGTAGTTAACAAAAAAGCCTTTCTGCCTGCTGCACATTAATTTTTTATTTCATTTATGCATCCAGATGAATTTCACCTTGTTAACAAGAAATCTTCAGTGCGTCACATATTGGTTGTAGATTTAAAACATTTCATGCAAGTTTTTTTCTATAATAAAATGAAAACATATCTACAGATTAGCGTTTAATCCATTATTTGAAAACCAAACAGAATTCGTTCATGCGAAAACCGGTTGAAAGCCTCCAATTTTAACCTCAAAAAAACATGACAAGGAAACAATTAGGTAGTATTCCAGAACGCCCAGTGAAGAAGCCTTGTTTAAAGGGTAAAACACGAGTAGGTGGATAAATAAAATAAAATATTAATTTGCAGGATGCAAAAGGTGTTGTTTTGTAAACTGCTCCATTTTATATACAATTGCTGCGAAAACCACCTTCACAAAAAACCTCGTTATTCTAGCAATTTTCACGCTTTTCGGAATATGTTAATACGAAAAAACCTGCTGGTTTTATTATTTGAAATTGTGTACGCACTTTTCAGCAACCTGACCATAATTGAAGGACGCATGAAAGTGCCCAAACACTGTAGGAAACAGGTGATTCGATTACGCTTAAATGTTCGTGCCGGATATAAAAACCCTGCTCGCTGGGAATTTTTACAGTCTGTGCTCTCTGAAAGTCGTTTGTTTGATACAGTGTTGTGGATGTTGTCGAATATTTATTTTGGTTGTTGCCTTCATCAGATATTCTAATATGGGTGTAAACAACCTCGCAAATTACTTTTATTTTTGCCGTTTCGATTCTTATAATTGCCACACCCAAACCTTCTGTGGATATAAATAAAAAAATAACAAAAATATCATTAATATATTCTAAATATATTACCGTATTAACCCAGATTTGTGTACTTGGATGTAAGCACAGCGAGATGTAATTTTGTACTGCAACCGTCGATAGAAGCAGTTGACGTGCCATTTAGTTTGGGGGGGGGGGGGGGGGGAGAGAATCTATCGCAGTCCGTTAGACTAGTAGGTTTTCGTCTGCCAATTGTTCGTAAATTTGACTGAAAACCGCAGCTGTTCTGAAAGTGCCACTTGGTACACTGTTTGAACACGCAAAACAACGTGGTAAGTTCCACTTTCAACCTGTTACCAAATGAGTGAAAGCAGTACAGTACTTGATAAATAAGACGCACTTATTACTGTAAAATATCTTTGTGATTAAGTTAAAATTTGTAAGCGGATTGTTTTTAGTCTACAATAGTAACCTGTAAAGCAGAATGACATAACATTCCAGGACACTCACTGATCATGCCCCGAAATGCGCTGTGTTATCAAGTAGCAACATGCAGATTGATACCAATTATATAGCTGCTACGGAAAATGGACGCTACAAGAAACTTTTTTTAGAACTTCTATTGCATGCTAGAGACCGTAAGAAATAGAAGTGAGTTATAGATTTGATAAGGATAATCGTTATTATTTCAGAAAATGGCAGAAGAAAAGTTTCCTTCTTCGACGAACGCGGGGAAGGGTTGTTCTACGTGAATCTCATTTCATAACAAAACTTCATGGACCGGACTCCATCGGTGTTCAATATCTTTCAACAATGTGCTACATTAATTATCTTCAGGGAGATGGCGTTGGGTATTATAGCTACCCGTCAGTTTAAAATGAAAGCTAGTTATCTCTTTCGGACTCATGGCGTAGAAGTTAGTTACTGAGTATCTTACATGGCACTGTGAAGTAAATGAGACAGAGAGAGAGAGAGAGAGAGAGAGAGAGAGAGAGAGAGAGAGAGAGAGAGAGGGGGGGGGTAGGAAGTTCACCCCAGTGTGTTCGATTTGGGCGAATGACCAATAGCATCCATTTGCGAAGCGTTGTGGTTGAACTCGATTGGCTGGTCGGCAATCCGGATAACAGCATTCGCAGTCGTGACGGGCATTAAAAACGAGTAACGACATGTGGTATGTTGGACGAAGCGCAATTTCCTGTCTCGAATGAGCGTTTCTCTCGTGGTCCCTCCTACCCGCAGTCGTCGAGCAGCGAACGATGGGGGTTCCACGAATTTTACCGCTCAGTACTTGAAATGTTGTTAAAACAACCGACATGTCAGTTTTAAAATCACTTCTAGATTTCCTTTTTATCATATTTTGCGCGCGCGCGTGTTTGTGTGTCTCTCTCTGTGTGTGTGTGTGGGGGGGGGGGGGGGGGGGTGCGCGCGAGGTTGTGTTTGTTTCGTTTACGTGAAAGCTTTTCCTTTGCTTTAGATTACACCCCTTGGGCGAAACGATAAAATACCTGACGGCTTACCAGAGAGAACATCAGCATCGTTGATAAAGAACGTCCGTCCTCAGAGACCAAAAACAGGAAAAGTTAACGTAATATTGGTAAACTGCAGGAGTATCCAGGGCAAGGTTCCTGAATTAGTATCGCTTATTGAAGGAAATAGTGCGCATATAGTATTAGGAACGGAAAGTTGGTTAAAACCGGAAGTGAACAGTAACGAAATCCTAGACACAGAATGGAATATATACCGCAAGGATAGGATAAACGCCAATGGTGGAGGAGTATTTATAGCAGTAAAGAATTCAATAATATCCAGTGAAGTTATTAGCGAATGCGAATGTGAAATAATCTGGGTTAAGTTAAGTATCAAAGGTGGGTCAGATATGATAGTCGGATGCTTCTATAGACCACCTGCATCAGCAACCGTAGTAGTTGAGCGCCTCAGAGAGAACCTGCAGAACGTCGTGAAGAAGTTTCGTGATCATACTATTGTAATAGGGGGAGACTTCAATCTACCAGGTATAGAATGGGATAGTCACACAATCAGAACTGGAGCCAGGGACAGAGACTCTTGTGACATTATCCTGACTGCCTTGTCCGAGAATTACTTCGAGCAGATAGTTAGAGAACCAACTCGTGAAGCTAACGTTTTAGACCTCATAGCAACAAATAGACCGGAACTTTTCGACTCCGTGAATGTAGAAGAGGGTATCAGTGATCATAAGTCAGTGGTTGCATCAATGACTACAAGTGTAATAAGAAATGCCAAGAAAGGAAGGAAAATATATTTGCTTAACAAGAGTGATAGGGCACAAATCGCAGAATATCTGAGTGACCACCATCAAACGTTCATTTCTGAGGAAGAGGATGTGGAACAAAAATGGAAAAAATTCAGAAACATCGTCCAGTACGCCTTAGATAAGTTCGTACCGACTAAGGTCCAAAGCGAGGGGAAAGATCCACCGTGGTATAACAATCATGTACGAAAGGTACTACGGAAACAAAGAAAGCTTCATCATAGGTTTAAGAGTAGTCGAATCATAGCTGATAAGGAAAAGCTGAACGAAGCGAAAAAGAGCGTAAAGAGAGCAATGAGAGAAGCATTCAACGAATTCGAACATAAAACATTGGCAAACAATCTAAACAAGAACCCTAAAAAGTTTTGGTCATATGTAAAATCGGTAAGCGGATCTAAATCCCCTATTCAGTCACTCGTTGACCACGATGGCACCGAAACAGAGGACGACCGAAGAAAGGCAGAAATACTGAATTCAGTGTTCCGAAACTGTTTCACTGCGGAAAATCGTAACACGGTCCCTGACTTCAGCCGCCGCACGGACGCCAAAATGGAAAATATTGAAATAAACGATATCGGAATTGAAAAACAACTGCTATCACTTAGTAGCGGAAAAGCATCCGGACCAGACGAGATACCCGTAAGATTCTACAGTGATTATGCTAAAGAACTTGCCCCCTTTCTATCAGCAATTTATCGTATATCTCTGGAAGAACGTAAAGTACCTAGCGACTGGAAGAAAGCGCAGGTCGTTCCCATTTTCAAGAAGGGTCATAAATCAGATGCGAATAATTATAGGCCTATTTCGCTTACGTCAATCTGTTGTAGAATAATGGAACATGTTTTATGTTCTCGTATTATGACGTTCTTAGATAATACAAATCTCCTTCATCATAACCAACATGGATTCCGCAAACAGAGATCATGTGAAACTCAGCTCGCCCTATTTGTCCAAGAAATTCACAGTGCCGTAGACACTGGCGAGCAGATTGATGCCGTATTCCTGGACTTCAGGAAGGCATTTGATACGGTTCCGCACTTACGTTTAGTGAAAAAAATACGAGCTTACGGAATATCGGACCAGGTTTGTGATTGGATTCAGGATTTCCTAGAAGAAAGAACACAACATGTCATTCTTAACGGTTCAAAATCTGCAGATGTAGAGGTAATTTCGGGAGTACCGCAAGGAAGCGTGATAGGACCTTTATTGTTTACAATATACATAAATGACTTAGTTGACAACATCGGTAGCTCCGTGAGGCTATTTGCAGATGACACGGTTGTCTACAAGAAAGTAGCAACATCAGAAGACTCGTACGTACTCCAGGAAGACCTGCAGAGGATTAATGAATGGTGCGACAGCTGGCAGCTTTCCCTAAACGTAGATAAATGTAATATAATGCGCATACATAGGGGCAGAAATCCATTCCAGTACGATTATGCCATAGGTGGTAAATCATTGGAAGCGGTAACGACCGTAAAATACTTAGGAGTTACTATCCGGAGCGATCTGAAGTGGAATGATCACATAAAACAAATAGTGGGAAAAGCAGGCGCCAGGTTGAGATTCATAGGAAGAATTCTAAGAAAATGTGACTCATCGACGAAAGAAGTAGCTTACAAAACGCTTGTTCGTCCGATTCTTGAGTATTGCTCATCAGTATGGGACCCTTACCAGGTTGGATTAATAGAAGAGATAGACATGATCCAGCGAAAAGCAGCGCGATTCGTCATGGGGACATTTAGTCAGCGCGAGAGCGTTACGGAGATGCTGAACAAGCTCCAGTGGCGTACACTTCAAGAAAGGCGTTACGCAATACGGAGAGGTTTATTATCGAAATTACGAGAGAGCACATTCCGGGAAGAGATGGGCAACATATTACTACCGCCCACATATATCTCGCGTAATGATCACAACGAAAAGATCCGAGAAATTAGAGCAAATACGGAGACTTACAAGCAGTCGTTCTTCCCACGCACAATTCGTGAATGGAACAGGGAAGGGGGGATCAGATAGTGGTACAATAAGTACCCTCCGCCACACACCGTAAGGTGGCTCGCGGAGTATAGATGTAGATGTAGATTAGCCTTCAACTGGTTTCAAGGGACCTTCCACGATTTCATCCCATATGCCAACCCTGCTCTAGTAATTGTCTTCCACGTATTCATTTTCACCCTGATTCTGTGGAGGACCGCCTCATTTCTTGTGTCATTAGTCCACTTAATTTCAGCATCCTTGTGCTGCACCACATGGGAAACCATGCTTTGATCTAGACGTACTTTCTCAGCAACCTTTTCCTCAAATGAAAGAAGGTTCTTGTAGTGAAGAATTCTCTGCCTTTGTTAGTCTGCTTCTTACATCGTGAGTTCTGCTATGTTCTGCCTCCAAGGTAGTATAACTTCTTCACTTCACCCAGTATGTGCTTTCCAATTTAAGTTCATCGCAAATCTGTATCTTGCTACACCGAATTTCTTCCGTCGGTCTTCCGTTGTAATTCTTCCTCGCTTTCGTTGAGGATAGGTTGTCATCACCTAATCTTATCATCGATAACCATTCACGGTGAATTTTAATCCAGCTGCAGGATCTTTCTTTCATTTCCGTCATTGTTTCTCTGATATCCAGGTTCAGAAGAAGAGAGGAAGGATGTAATCTTTCCCTTAGGCCCTATTTAATCTAAGTATTTTTTTCTTGCTCTACCGTTCTTGTTTCTGCCTCTGCCAGTTGCTACATTGCAGCTATCGTTACTATGTCGTAAGTCTGTTGCAAACATTTTTGTATTCATAATGAGTTTCTGGTTTTTATTCTACTTTTAATTCTGTGCTCTTGGAATTAGTAATATCCACAAAAAATATTGTTGACACAAGTCTAATGTTGTGATTTTTTTTGTTTCAGGTAAGTGTTCCTCCACCCATCGACGTAAGTATGCGTTCCAATTCCATTGGAATGTTAGTCTGTGACAGAGACTTGCAGTCGCTATCCGATAATGCATGTATGCTTCAGAATTGTTTTAGTAGCAATGTACAAAATAGCTTGAAAGGTAAGCGCACTTAGAAGTCTCGTGCGCAACCGGAGTCGCGAGACAGTTGTTCGCGCTCTATTAAAGAATTGCTTATTTAGACCCCTCCACTCGTGAAGTACATTTTTTAAAGAACGAAAGTGCCAGACTAGAAAACGAAATACACCGTAGATAGCTCTGCCGGTGACGGACTACGGGTTCTTAATTCGTTCTACTTCTTTGTTAGTCGGTGACTTGAAAGACGAGATTCATAACTAAGCCAGGTGCGCTAAGACGATGGACGCAGCTCCAGTTAAAATATTCTGTCGTATGAATGCATCTCTCCAGATCAGTCGACACCATAGAGGAAGAAAGACTAATAAAATTAATCCTTCTTTTCTGTTCACAGATTCTAACTCACATTAAAATTCCTAGCAAATTGATACCATAGTCAGACCGGTCAGCTAATTAATTGACAAGTTGTGGATCTTAATTACACATTTAATGCCGCTAAACTGATTTTCCCAGGTCCGCAGACACTACAGAGGTATTGTCTGCAAAGATGATCATCTATTGGAGCGGATGGAATAATTTTGGCATTCGCCGTTTAAGTAATAATAGAAAACGCCTAAGACGACGAAATCTAGCGTAGCTTTCAGGCCGTTATTTCGAATCGTCGTTGAAGCCATGTGATGGCGGAGACATTCTTTCCATGTCTCCGGTTTTCTGGGAATCCACGCCAATTCGGACCAGCCAACGTGAAGGCAGGATTCTGGGCCGCTCCAGTCGGCCAGAACAGCAGGAACGCTTACACCTCCAGCCTCTGTTACGCTGGCTGCAAGGACCTTTCCGTACACAGCGGAATGCACTATTGTTCATCGATCGAATCTTTAAGTACGAGGGAAGTGGCCGTGCGGTTAAAGGCGCTGCAGTCTGGAACCGCAAGACCGCTACGGTCGCAGGTTCGAATCCTGCCTCGGGCATGGATGTTTGTGATGTCCTTAGGTTAGTTAGGTTTAACTAGTTCTAAGTTCTAGGGGACTAATGACCTCAGCAGTTGAGTCCCATAGTGCTCAGAGCAATTTTAAGTACGAGGGTGGTTTGAAAAGTTCTCTGAATCACCACAAGATGTCAGCGTTAGCGCAACGAGTTGTTCACGTGATGGTCATTGGACTGTTTCCTGTAAACAAGTGCCGCGTCTGTGCACTTGGAAGAGCTGTGGCGGTGATGTGGCTCTGTTGTTCCCGCGTAGTGGTTTGCGAAGATGGAAAAAAATCTAAATTCGAGCAGTGATTAAGTACTTCGTAAAGAAAGGTATGAAAGCAAAGGATATTCATGCTGATTGCCAGAATATTCTTGGGGGGGGGGGGGGGGCGCTCTCTGCTGTTTCATATTCAACTTTTGCCAAGTGGACAGATGACTTTAAATTCGGTCGGGAGAGCTTAGATGTTGATCCGCGCAGTGGTCGGCCAAAATGTGTCGCTACTCCAGAAATCATTGCAAAAGTGCACAAAATGCTCACGGAAGATCGCCGATTTGTGAGTGAGTGAAATTGCTCGCGCTTGCCAGATGCCATCTGAAAAAGTATATCATATTATAACTGAAGAATTAGAAATGAAAAAATTATGGGTGCCGCGACTCTTGACGCTGGATCCAAAACATGTGCTGTCGCTATGGCAAAATTACACGAACTGAGTTATGAAATGCTGCCACACCCGCCTTATTCGCCTGATACGGCTTCGTCAAACTTCCGTCTCGTCCCAAAACTGAAAATTTTTCTTTGTGGACGAAGATTCACTTCAAACGAAGATTTAATAGCCGGAGTTGACAACTGTTTTGCAGGACAGGAGGAAACGCATTTTCGAGATGTGATAAAGGCACTGGAACGTCGTTGGACCAAGTGCATTAATCTACAAGGAGACTATATTGAAAAAATAAAAAAAAATCTTTGACATAAGTACTTTTTTTCTGTTCCGAGATATTTCCAAACCACCCTCGTAGCCCGGAGAGCAGCTCTCCAGCCTGAAGGAAACTCACCTCCGTATCACCAGAGGCCAGTTTTTCTGTGAGAATAGTTTTCTCCGCAGTAACTTCCTCCACATTACCTGAGGCCAAATCATCAAGTCAGTTAAACATTACACCACACAGAGAGGTTCAGCAGGAACAACATTTTAATGTGTAACCGACACCTATGCCGATCAAGGAATGCTTGTCAGGTAAACGACTAGCGACTCCCCAACGCATTTCTTTTCTGTTTCTAAAGATCGAGCACGGGGTCCCGGGTTCGATTCCCGGCGGGGCCAGGGATTTTCTCTGCCTCGTGATGACTGGGTGTTGTGTGTCTTTCATCATTATTTCATCCCCATCGCCACGCAAGTCGCCGAAGTGGCCTCAACTCGAAAGACTTGCACCAGGCGAACGGTCTACCTAACGGGAGGCCCTAGCCACACGGCATTTCCATTTTTTAAAGATCTCAACATCGCGAGGTTTATTGTACAGCAGTTATCGCGATTTTTTGGCAAGTGTTGTTTTCCATTGGCTTGGGAGCAACCTTGTGTTAGCCTGCGCGAGTTGCTCGTGATGTTTACAATTACGAAGCATGCGCTGGTTACGTCTGTCTGCCGCTATGTTTTCATCGCGAGTTACGGACTCTGCATTCCGACATGTAGCGTGGTAAGCTCTGTTGTTCGACCCTTTTACTGTGGCAGCATTCTTGACCCACGGCTAGCTTCTTTCGTTACAGTGATTCATGTTAATTAATTTTAGCGCTCTCTGTAGGGACTGGTTTTCATTCTCAAGAAGTTATTGTCTGTGAACTAGTGTTTTTTTGACTTGCCCTACAGCAAGTCCATCGCTTGCACAGCTATTGCTATATTGAGTGATAGTTGAGGAGCTTGGGACAGGGCTACCTCTGATTTACGTATCCATTCGTAAACAGATGCATTACCAGACTGTACTGACATTAATTGGTCTCTAGCTTCCGTACTGTCCTCAGTTCCTTACAATGCGACGAAAACACCTGCTGTTGGAAACAAAACCCGACGCCTGGGACAGATGATCAGGTGATTGATCTTCTAGGGAAGAATGATAGTTGTTACATCTCCAAAGGCAGTTTATTCCATCTTTCGATAATCTTTATTGATTCAAATTTTCGAAGGAGAGACGACAGAGGCCCGTGCTACAGCTACTCACCCAACAACACAGGCTTAAAAACGTATACTTGTGTGGACGGCGACGAAGTTACACTTCACATGCGAGTTTTTCTATGGTTGTGACGTAACAGGTAACAGCTCACAGCGCTAGCATATTTCGACCTAGTGCCACAAACGCAATGAAAACCACTCTCGCACTTGAGAGTATGCAGATACCGGAATAAGTTACTTTTTACGTTATTCATCTTCGTGTCTAACGATGAGAAGCTATATTGACACGGAATCAGATCGCAATATTTCTACCCACACGCAATCATTTAACTTGAAACATTCTGACATTGCTGATATTAAAACCTTCCCATAGCGTATAGACTGTTGCATGAAATTTTGGCTGAACTACTGGATGTCTGTGACTTGCAGTCATGATATTTCGGCACAGACCTTTCTGGTCATCGTCAGGTGCATCCTGCGAGAATGCACTGAACTGCCCTATTTAAGATCTCACCAGTACGTGCTTGGTGTACTCATCTGTCAATGACAGCGACTTGCTACGTATGACCTGCTGTTCTGAATAGCCCCAGACACTTTCACTGGGATTAAGCGACGCAGTCGAGGTATGGGAGGGTACCTGAGTATTCGTGAAGGTAGAACATAGGCGCGCAGCAGATAGCTATTGGAAAATAGGAGTTTCCACAGCATACCCATCGTGAACATGTACGAGGTTGGGGAACACTTGTTAACCGATAATATTCAAATAAACACCCTGGTTCATATTCACGCTAACCAGAATGTGTAGGTCCAAGTCATAACACAAAAAACACTTGCACGACTGAACTACACGCTTCGTCTCAAGCGAGTTAAACGTTTCATGTGGCGCCGCTGCACTCTATGCTTTGCTACATTTGAAAAGAGCAAAATTGGAACTCCTTGTCCCACACTACAATCAGCTACTGTTACGTTTCTTTGGCCTAGTCACTGAAGACGTGTAGCTTTCTGTCGGTTTGAGTGATGGCATTTCAGGAATTACCAGACTCCTAATGTCTATGGCACGCAGTAGATTTCACGATGTTCGCTGGGCAACTGGTTGAGATGGACGTGCATACACTGATAGCAGCAATTCCTGACGCATTTTAAACAGTGTCATTGACAGTACATGATTTTATTCTCCTATCTGTCAGTTAGGGTCTTTCTACGACCATTGTTCTTTGTGTGTTACATAGGTGCGAATGGTACACCATTCCATAAGGGTAAGTTGGACAGTCTCTGTTGATAGACCAACAATGGGGCAGCATCTCCCACGTTGTGGACATTGGTGCATCCACACACAATAGATTTTGTCTGCCGTTCAGTCACTTCTACGAGTCATCCCATCTTATGATGCGGTACCTGTGACGCAGCTGCTGGCTGCGACCATCGAATTTCTAATGATTTTGCCGGCCGGAAGCATTAACGAGCGGTTCCCACGAAGCGGCTGTGATTCGCAGCTGTTAGCGGCACGTGAGAAAATGACTTTCCCTATTCCCTTGCTCCCCCCAGGGGGCTCACGGTTTTTCTTGAGTTCTTGCGTGACGCCCTGCGCCCTCCTACCCCACCGATCGAGGTGGCGCAGTGGTTAGCACATTGGACTCGTATTCGGGAGGACGACGGTTCAGTCCCACGTCCGGCCATCCTGATTTAGGTTTTCCGTGATTTCCCTAAATCGCTTCAGGTAAATGCTGGGATGGTTCCTTTGAAAAGGGCAGGCGTTTTTAATCTCCCTTCGGGGTTATATGGCCAATGCAGTGGCAAGGTGGCACCCATAGGGAGAGCCATTGATGAGAGTGGTGGTATGAAGGCGCTTCGCACATGTAGCGTATCAAGCTCCAAAAATGTGGCCATACTATAGTCGTCTCTTCGAGTGGTAACGGATAATTAAATGCTGCTTCTTATGACCCTGCAACCTGGCTACCCCCTAGGAAGAGGGCCAGTACGGTCGGATTACCTGTTAATCAAAGCTGCTTCTGCTGCCCAGCTTGCAGCTCTTCATGCTTGTTGACCTTCTTGGCGACGCCCCAGTGTTAGAATGTGGCCCAGGGGGAGAGATTTTTTTTCTCCTTCTTCTATACGGACCTCAAACTGCAAAGTGATGAACTCCAGGCTAATCATTGTGGCTTTCGAGGGAGATAGCCTCCCAGAGAAGTTAAAGGTTATGTGCTGCAGATGTGACGTGACTCTGTATGTCACACCATCCATAAGGCGCTATAGGTGCTTACGTTTTGGGAATATGTCTCCCTGCTGTACGGCGGACATTCTGTGTGGTGACTGTGGTCAGCCCCACCATGAGGAGAGCCCTGTGCTTCACTACCCGTGCGTGTAAATGGTCGCAACCGTCAGTCTCCATGCTAGCTGTATTGTCCAGCTTACGAGAAAGGAAAGGAAGAAGGGATTGTACATCGTACACTGAGACTTGTCAAAAATACGACTGACCGCACCAAGTGTCGATGACTTTCATTTTTGCCTCTGCTACGTCCTTTCACCTTCCTACCTCTTCCTTACTCCAGTCCAGTCACACACTCCTTTCGCCCTCCCCTCCCCTTCACTTCCCAAGCCCTTCCAGGAGCTGCTCCTGCTCCTCCCTGGCCAAAGAAGTGCCTCCCCTTCTTCGGCGCCCACCGGTGATGGGGTTGTCTCCCAGTAGCTATCACATCGGCGTGTCTCAGGCCGGAGGAGGAGGAGGAGGAGAAACTCAATTCCCAGGAGAAAGGTCCCCCTGTGTGCCCCCAGAGATGCTATGATGCCCCTCGCAACTTGTCCTTGACATCTTATTTGTTGTTATTACCCATCATCGTTGGTCATAGGTTGTGAGCTGGCAACATGATTGACTCCAGCCCATTTGCCTCTCATTTTGATACCTGCTCTGTGATAATTCAATGGAACTATAATGGATACTACTGTCACCTTCCAGAGTTGCTGCCCTTTATTGCCTTTTATTCAGCAGCTTGTTTCTTTCTCCAATAATGTCATTTTACTGAAGTTCACTTGCTGCCACTTTGTGGGTTCCAAGCCTTATGCTGGAACCGGATCAGCCCTCTAAGAAATTCTGGTGACATATGCAGATTGGTCATTACAGATATTGTTAGTACATGGGTCGCAGTTTGTAACACATTGGAGGCAGTTGCCATTCAGGCCCATTTCGACTCTGCCGTCAAGGTTTGCAGCCTCTCTCTCCCCTGACAGACCGCCTACATTTGCTACCCTAACTGCCCTCCTTCAGCAACTGCCCCCTCGCTTCCTCCTCGTTGGGGATTTTAATGCCCATTATCCTTTGTGGGGCAGTGCTTCATCGTCTAGTCTGGGATCCTCATTGACCAATTTCTTGCAGACCTTTACCAGTACCTTCTTGATGATGATGATGGATTCCCTTACTCATTTTAATGCTGCATGTGGCACTTTGTCTGCCATTGATCTTCTAATCTCTTCCCCACACCTTCTTCCATCCTTACACTGGTCGCCACACAATGACCTTTGTGATAGTGACCACTTCCTGTTGAGTCTCTTGTTCCCTTCCCACCTCTTGATGACCAGGTTTCCTTGCTGGGCTTTTCATCCTGCAGATAGCACCTGTACATGTGCCAGGTCGTGTCAGTCAGAAAAAATGGGTGCGTTGGGAATGCTTTGACTCCTCTAGGTTCTTCTGCCCTACATCACGGATGTAGGTTACACTCCACACCCTCCAAGATTATAAGCAAGGGTCTGGCCCTTCCAGATGGCCTTGTGCAGATCCATCATTTCTCACTGAACGACCCATTTTACGATGCCATCGGCGCCAGCCTCTTACCCAGCTGCCTTCCTTCTCCAGAAGCAGTGGGCTGGAACAGTCTAGATGGAATCGTGCAGTGAGCGTTCTACTGGAAAGAAGCTTCTTCTGGCCCACTCAACTTCCGCAATTCAGCTCCTGGCCCTGATTTCATTCATAACCAATTGCTTCAACACCTCAGTCCTCCAAACGCAATATCTCCTCCAAGTGTTTAACTGTATTTGGCTCCAAGGGATTATCCCCCGTCAGTGGAAACTGCAGTTTGGCAGGCCTTCTCTCAGCGCCGCCGTCTTGTCGCAGTTTGCTGCGGTCTTTGTGAGGCCTATGACACAGTTTGGTGTCATCACAACCTCCTTACTCTCCATGAAGGGTGTCTTTGGGACCCCCCTCTACTTTCATTCGCCGGTTCCTGTCCCACCAGTCATTCGGAGCCCAGATTGGCACTCTTCCCAGTTCTCCGTGGACCCAGGAGAATGGCTTTCCACAGAGCTCCACATAAAGTGTCGTTTTTCTTATTGCTGTTAATGGACCTGTGTCCTTTCCCGGACCGTTGGTCACCCCTGCTCTGTATGTGGGTGATTTCTGTATTTAGGCTAGCTCCCAATTGGTGACCTCTGCGGAAGGACGGCTCCTGGATGCCATCCATCATTGACACTCTTTTCAGTCCCCCTCCCCCCCCCCCCCCCCCCTTACGTTGAGGGTGGTGCGTTTGTGTCGCCTACTACGGTCCACCCTCATATGAAGCTCTACGTCGACGCAAAACACCTGACTTTCGTCCTCCAATTTCATTTCTTGGTTGCCCCATGTCCGTCATCTGAAGGTTGGCTGTCTCTGTAAACTCAGTGTCCTTTGCTTCCTTGCCCACACCTCTTGGGGCACAGATAATTCTACCCTTTTACCAGGTGTTAGTTCTGTCTCGCCTGAACTATGGCTGGCAAATTTATGGATCAGCTGCCCCATCCACACCGCTTCTGGATCCGGTTCACCATCGTGGTACCTGTAAAGCCACTGTTGCTTTTCGCACTAGCCCTGTGAGCAGTCTTCTGGTTGACGCTAGGATCTTTCTATTCCTTAGTCACAGCTCCTGATTTCCTGCGACAACACTATTTGCTCTTCCCCTACTCACCCTTCCTACTATTCGCTCTACCCCTGCTCACTCTTATTATTCTGTTCTTCTCGTGGCTTCAGGCCACTGCTCGTCATCAAGTGGTTTTACTGGTTGGGCTTTTCGCTTCTTTCTGCAGTGACTTCCACCTCCCGTCCCTTCCCCTCTTCCCCACGTTCTCTCCCAAGCACACACTCCTCTCCCACTCGACAATGAATTCGGATGGATCTCTTCCTGGGACTAAAAGCCTCTGTCGCTCCAGTGGTATTCCATTGTTCGTTTCGACTGCTCTTACGGGAGTTTTAGGATGCCACTGTTTTTTACCTCTGATCATCTTGGTGACGCTGCTTGTTCGGTTGATTTCCTTTCGGTTCGTGGCAACATAGGTATGCCGGGTTATGAACTTCCTGAATTTGCGACCTTACATAAAATCGCTGTTTGGGCAATTGGGGAGTGACTGTTAGTAGACTACCTCGTTACATAATAAACTTTGCGCCATGGAGGAGACGCCCTCCATGTAGCGTTCTTCTCTCTGCCTCTCTCTACCGCGCTCTGCAGTCTTCGGATTGGCCATACTAGATTGACCCATAGGTGTTTTTATTATTATTATTATTATTATTTATTTGCAATGAGCCCCCACCCCCCTTTTCATGCGTGGCTCCGCTCACGGTGATCCACATATTGCTGGACTACCCGCACTTTTTGGCCCTTCGCACTAAATATGCCTCCCACCTTCTTGATAACGCGCGGTTACGCCTGTCCTCGGTTTTCTCCGCGAACGCGGCTTGTATCTTCAGGTCTAAGCCCTTGAATTTTCCTTTGGAATTTGAGTCCCTCAGCGTAGACGTTGGTTGTGCAGGCCTAGCTCTAGTCTCCACACCAGCCACGTTCTTCCCGGCGTTTCGCTATATTTTGTCTGATCTGTTCTGCTGTTTTGTACCCTATTTTCTTTTGTGTTCTTCCCCTTGTTTTGTTCGCGTTGTATCGTGATAATGATATTTTGTGCGTGTCGGGACGAGTCTGTGGCGTTGTTGGTGTCGCATTACGCGTAGCGTTTCTGGGGCTGCTCACCCCTTTTCCACACACTCCCTCCTGTTTTTTTCCCCTCTTCCTGCTGCCCTGACGCACCTTTTCCCTCTGCTTGCACGTTATCCCTTCCCCTTGACTGGACTGTACTCCTTGTCTCGTCCCTTCCTTGATTTCTGCCATCCTAGCTCGCTGTTTGGTTCGCTCCCCCCCCCCCCCCCCCCCAAATTCACCAACATCTATTTCCTTGCTGTAGAGAAATACTATATGTAAATGAAGCAGAGCTACAGCAACTTCTGGAATTACTTTTTCGATATAGCTTTCCCCTTTCTGTTAAAAAATCGAAAACACTTCGTCAAAATTGCGTGTTTTCGTCAGTTTACAAGGTGAGTCATTTAAGAATTGTATTTCGTGAACAGTTCCATATATCGAAACGAGGTTTTCGGCAAATGATAATACGCTAAGGAGCACGTACTTTTTTCAGTGATAGTCGTAACTCCTGTATCGATAGAGAAATTGAACCAAGTTCAGTTTTTTAAATAAAATTATATACTTCTTCCAGCGGCACCCGAGATTGCTTGAGAAGACGAATGCAGTGATAAAATGCGTCGCAAAGGAGTGTGAGAAATAATTGTAAAATTTAAAGGGAAGTCGGCTGGAACAGAATAACTGACAACCGTGACGTCTATCGGCAGGTAATTTCTGCTTCGCCAGTCCTTGCACGCAGACATCTACACCAGTAAGCCGCTAGACTAGTTTCCTTTATACGCCGAATGTCGAAGAAATGTTGCCGAGACGATACAGCGGTATAGGGATGTCTGTCCTGATGGTCGCGCCAGGCGCTTACACGAATTATTTGGTCACTAGTGCGAACAGGCACGGTTCATCGTCAGAGGTCGAGGTAGAAAATTGCACATGACAGAGCACATGAAGAAGCTGCTGTGGCGGCGACGCTTATCAGCTCGCATAAGTGGCACAAGGCGTATTGCCAGACAATGTCCGATCAGCCAGACGAGTGTCGTTCGCATCTTGCAACGACACGAGTTCCACTCTTATCGTTTCTACCAGGCACTCGGAGGACGTGATTTCGAACGTCGCACGGAATGTCCGCATGCTCTGCAACATCTGATAGGCGACACTACGTTTTTCCATCGTGTGCTATTTACCGACGGAGCAACGTTTACGAACCACGATAATATAAATTTACGCAAAATATACTACTGGTCAACTGAAAATCCACACTGGCGTTGTGAGGTAAAACACTAGTGACCGTGGAGCGTAAATGTATGGTGCAGCATCATAAGAAATTTCATTGTGGGATCTTATCTTCAAAATATCTGTTCTTCTAGAAGCGATTCCACTATGTACGCGGCAGTGTATGCTGTTCCAACACAACGGCTGCCAAACTCAATCAACTATGTTACAACGCAAATACTGAATGAAAAGTTTCCTTACCGTTGGATAGGATGGAATGCTGCAATAGTGTGCCGGCTGGGTCGCCTGATGCGACCTCTCTTGATTTCTTTCTGTAGAGAGCACTGAAAGATGTAGTCCTATGAAGCTCCACTTATGCCAGACGATACGTGTCGTCGAATCAAGACGGCATGCGACGGCATACTTATGATTCAAAGTACAGACTGATGACAAACTTTCGCTACTTCATCCAGTTTAGACGGAGAAAGTATACCGTGAGCGTAACCAGCGTTATAGGAACGATGTCCAGACTATGCGCTGCGAGATTTGCATGGTTTGTTGTGTTAGTGTCATGACTTGCCGTTAAGCGCCGGTGCTGGTACGGCGACGTGCAGTTGAAAGCCAAGCACCAGTGTGCATTACAGGTGCAGACAGTCGACACGTGTGTGGACAAGGTGAGCAGAGTAAAGCTGTTTTATCAAAGCAGCAATTTTTGCAAAAACAGACGTAATGTCTGATTGGGATAACAGCAATCGGTGATTCTATGATGATACTTATGTCTTGATTGCAAAATTTTTTTACTCATATGACCGGTTTCATTCAGAAACATCCTCAGATCTGATATTTCAGTTACAGGAGTAACCCGTCCAAATCCAGCAAATTTCACATGCTGCGTCACATAAAAATTTGCTGGATTTGGACGGGTTACTCCTGTAACTGAAATATCAGATCTGAAGACGGTTCTGAATGAACCGAAACCGGTCATATGAATAAATTTTGCAATCAAGACTGATTATAAGTAACATTAAAGCAGCAATTGTGCTACTGCTCTTCACGCGTATAGACGCGTCAAAGGAATACGAAGATGTCCTCTTTCCGCGCCGGCGTTGAAGAACTTGATTCGGAAGTTGGTATTAATTAGCGATTTGGGAATTGCTCCTGAGAAAGGACGATGGCCAATTGAGCCACAAATTGTTGAATTTACTACATGCTGGATGCAATGTGCTATCTTCAAGCAGTGCACGAGCTGTGTCACGCCAGCTGAACATCGATGTTCCATTACTGTAATCTGTAGTGCAGGTCTAAGCTGTGGTGGATGCAGATAGTCGTCGCACTGAGCAACGTTTGCAACGAGGAACGTAAACATGGTACGCAATCCGCAAATGTTACCCTCTCATGTGGTAACTAAATTCTTTCTTCCAATGGTTTGTTACTTATTTCTCTTCCACGTGGCCTTAAAATGTGTCCACAAAGTTTTATTTTCCTACGATCACTCGTTTTCCCCAAGTAGCGGAAGTTTGATTATAAGCAACCAGCACTATCATCTGTTCAACTTTCCCTCACGGCGATTGCAAATGTCCCTTGCAGTTGGTAAACAATTTGGCGCATGCGTAAGTATGACGTAAAGCTACGTTTCGTTAAGAGGTATATGTATTTTACGGCTGACAAGTCGTCAGTCATTCCAAATAACATATTTAATTTGAGGTGTATTCCGTCCAAATAAAATTTCAAGTACTACGTACAGGTGTTTTGCCTTTAAGTAACATTCAGGTCACTCCAGGCAGACAGATTACGTTCAGATCTAAGAAAGTTAATATATTAGTTTCTTTTTTCCGTGAATAGGGCTATTTATCATTATGAAGTATGAACGACCGACTTTTCTGTTTCGGCTTTGAGAGTAAGCGGCGTCAGGGAAAGTTTAAATGGAAAACCGCCAGACAAATCTGAGGTTAAAATTTTAAACATAGCTGCTGTTCAGCTACAGCGAATGTGAATGAATGGTTCGAGAAAATCAGACAACTAGTTGCATGTATAAAGGTTTATTACCAACCCTTGAGCATGATTCCAACAATTGTAATATTGTCTCCTTCAGGAGTACATGGGCTCGTCAAACCACATAATGGCGATGACAAATTTCAGAGCAAAGCAACTTAAGTCAAGTAACGAAGTATGTGTGACCAGCAGCAAAACCAATTAAAATCCCCTGGAAAACATTCCCATTGGAGCTGGGCTAAGTGTAAAAGTCTTTGCATTAAAATGTACGTGGCAGCTTTAGTTTCCACAAAAACGTAAACACATTTGAAATATTTATCTACACCCCATCTGGTGCGCCAGAAACTAGCATTTGCCGTAGTTCGTTATACAAAAATCATAGCGTACAGACTGTCTTCTTACAGAAAGTAAGGCTTTATCTTAATCGCGCAGGCCTGTCTTGCTGCTTATAACAAAGGAGCATGGCACGAGAGTTCTGCTTGGAGGTGTTTACGTTACGGTAGCAGACTGTCCGCATTTCTTTCCAATTTTAGTAAATTCCTGGGATTCTTTTGATAAAGATTTCAACCCCAATATTAACAAGCATTGTAGCACTGTAATTGTCTTTCCAAGAGCTATTGGCTAAAGTTATGAAAAGTATACGGCCCTATGAAAAACCTTGTTTCAGTGTCTCGGTTAGTACCAGAGTTTAGAGAATTATCCAAAAAAGCATTACATAAACCTTCGGCATTCTATAAACTGCGCAAACCTCATTTCGATATCTGAAACCGTGAATGAAATCAAAGGGGCGTTGTCGTCCATGACTTACCTCTGTAATCTAAATCTACGTTATTACTCTGCTATTCACAATAAAGTGCCTGGCAGAGGGTTCAATGAACCACATTTAAGATATCTCTCTACAGTTCCACTCTCGAACGGCGCGCGGGAAAAACGAGCACTTAAATTTTTCGGTGCGAGCCCTGGTTTCTCTTGCTTTATCGTGATGATAATTTCTCCCTTTGTAGGTGGATGCCAGCAAAATGTTATTGCAATCGGAGGAGGAAACTGGTGTTTTAAATTTCACGAGAAGATCCCGTCGCAACGAAAAACGCCTTTGTTTTAATGATTGCCACTCCAATTGACGCATCATGTCTGTGGCACAATCTCCCATACTTCGCGATAATACAAAACGAGCTGCCCTTCTTTAATCTATTTCGATGTCATCCGTCAGTCCCACCTGATGCGGATCCCACACCGCACAGCAGTACTACAGAATAGGACGAACAAGCGTGGTGTACGCAGTCTTTTTAGTAGACCTGTTGCACCTTCTAAGTGTTCTGCCAATGACTCGCAGTCTATGGTTCGCTCTACCCACAACATTATGTATGCGATCGTTGCAATCTAGGTTATTTGTAATTGTAATTCCTAAGTATTTAGTTGGATTTACAGCCTTCAGATATGTATAACTTATCGCGTAATCGAAATTTAGCGGATTTCTTTCAGTAGTCGCGTGAATACCTCCACGCTTTCTTTTATTTAGGGTCAATTGCCACATCTCGCGCCATGCAGATATGTTATCTAAATCATTTTACAATTTATTTTGGTCATCTGATAACTTTACAATACCGTAAACGACAGCATCATCTGCAAACGATCTAAGAGGGCTACTCAGATTGTCTTCTATGCCGTTAATATAGATCAGGAACAATAGAGGGCCTATAACGCTACTTTAGGGAACGCCGGATATTACTTCTGTTTTACTCGATGACTTTTCGTCTATTTCTAGGAACTGTGACCTTTGACAGGAAATTCAGAAAATGACAAATCCAGTCGCACAATTGAGACGCTATTCCATAGGCACGCAGTTTGGTTAGAAGACGCTTATGATGAACGGTGTCGAAAGCCTTCTGGAAATTTAAAAATATGGAATCAATTTGACACCCCCTTTCGATAGCACCCATTACTCCGTGAGTATAAAGAGCTAGCTGTGTTCCACAAGAACGATATTTTCTGAATCTCTGCTGACTGTGTGTCAGTAAATCGTTTTCTTAGAGGTACTTCATAGTGTTCGAACACAGTGTATGTTTAAAAACCCTACTAAACTCGACGTCAGTGATATGGGCCTGTAATTCAGTGGATTACTCCTACTACCTTTTTGGGTATTGGTGTGACGAGCAATTTTCCAGTCCTTAGGATTCGGATTTTTCTGTGAGCGAGCGGTCGTATATAATTGCTAAATATGAAGCTGTTGTATCAGCACATTCTGAAAGGAACCTGGCGCTGGTATACAGTCTGGACAGGACGCCTCGCCTTTATTTAGTGAGTTAAGCTGCTTTGCTACACCGAGGATTAAAAAAAAAAGTGTGTGAAATCTTATGGGACTTAACTGCTAAGGTCATCAGTCCATAAGCTTACACACTACTTAACGTAAATTATCCTAAGGACACACACACACACACACACACACACACACACACACACACACACACACCGAGGATATCTAGTTCTATGTTTCTCATCTTGGAGGTTGTTCTTGATTGGAATTCAGGAATATTTACTTCGTCTTCTTTGGTGAAGGAGTTTCGGAAAACAGTGTTTAATAACTCTGCTTTAGTGGCACTGTCTTGAGTGACTTCACCGTTCTTATCGCGCAGTGAAGGTATTGATTGCGTCTTGCCACTGGTGTGCTTTATGTATGACAAGACTCTCTTTGGGTTTGCTGCCAGATTCCGAGATAGTTTCGTTGTGGAAATTATTAAAAGCATCTCGAAGTACGCGCTATTTTTCGAGCTTTTGCAAAACTTTGCCAATCTTGGGGATTTTGCGTTCTTTTAAATTTGGCATGCTTTTTTCGTTGCTTCTGCAACAGCGATCTGACCCGTTTTGTGTAATCTCTCAATTGCCGTCGATACTCTCTCTGAAATCATTCCACATCTCTTCTACGCTTACATGACCAGATCTGAAGGAGTGGAGACTGTCTCTTAAAAAAGGGGTTAAGAGCATTGTTATCAGCTTTTTAAAATATACACTTCGCGTTTCTTTTTGATGGTTGTAGGTTTTACAGTATTCAGCCTAGCAGAAACTGCCTTGAGATCGCTAATACTGACATACACAACTGATTTAGTAGTATTTTATAAAATGCTGTAGTATTAAAGCGTCATCGATAGCTGCTGAAACTAGATTTACTAGAGGTCTGGAACGACGTAGGTGAGGAAATTTTATTGTGCTTTTATTTCAATAAAAGGTATTTTCATAAACTATTGACTAGGATTTCCACCAATTGCTGTTTTATTATTCTGTCGCAATTTCAACTGCATTAAAATTTTAGTGATGTGAACATTTACGAACTGTGCTGTGTTGTGGCAAAAGAGGCAAATTTAAACCCGGCAGGAAGGGAACTTAAACTATTACCCAAAACTCGCCACTGATAAAGTCTCTCTCAAGAAAAAGGCTGTAAGAAGTTTGGTGAAAATAAATATACTTCTGTTGAAATTTTGATGGAATCCTTACCCCAATGCGTGTTTAATAACGAATGATGCGATTGGCGTTGGCCAAAGAATTTCATTTCTGTAACTCAGTGATCTGAAAAACATGAAAACAATGAAATTTGCAAAAACCCAATCAATTACTAACAAGGTATAATCAGTTAACCAGTATTTTTGCCAAACTAATAGAAATTTGTGGTAGAAAAAGTACAAGCCCACGTTCTATATACGGGTAGGAAAGAAAAGATAGCATGCTTTGTGCTATTAATTGTTTTCATATTTCTTTGATTATCGTGATATAGTAATAAAATCCGTTACCCAGTTTCAGTTCATATCATTCATTGTTAAAAATACACTGGAGTATAGGATTTTGCCGAAAATAGCTGAATTTATAAATATTCATCCCACTAACATTCTGATGGAGTTGGAATTGCGACAGAAGCATAAAACAGCATCTGATGCAAAGATATGTCAATAGTTTGTGAAAATGCTCATTCTAGTTGTAAAAATAGAATGTAATTTCTTCATACACAATGTTGAAACCACACCTATTTCTCGTTTCGCCGGCTATTGTTGGAGCTTAAATATTACATTATTTCATTGAAAAAGTCTGTATTCGCTTTAACATCGCGGTAGATAGGGAAGTTTCGCGTATTAATCATATGGAGAAATACTATCCTCTTTGTATACTGTCATTTGCCAAAATCGTGTTTCGATATCTGAAACCGTTTGCGAGATACGTGGAATTTTGTGAATATTTCAGTCTGGCTTTTTCGCCAGCGCACGAGATCAGGACGAAGTACTTTACGTCCGACCCATTTTCTCAAGATTGGTGATAGATAGCAATATCCTTCAAAGTTTACGGAAAAATCAGCATGGTAGCCACATTTCATAGGATCGCAGGTCGGTCGGCCAGCCGCCCGGTGCGTGACTTTGTTTGGTCTCCTGGCGTTCGCCCTGTAGGCTGTGACGTGAGTTGCCAAACTATTGCGGGAAACATGTACGACTCCCTGCAGGGCAGCCGGCTGATGGACGACAGAGCCAAGGCAGCTGTCGCATGGGCTAGTAAGAAAGATTGCAGCGAATCTTACGTGTGAGCTGGGCTTGAGGAACATTGCGTGAGGTAACGCACGTTTCTCGAAAAGAGTGATCGCAATTTATTGTTGTACTTACTGGTGTAAAATAATGAAGATAAGATTCTACTCCGGCACAGTTTCAGGACATGGCTTGACGAAGGTTTCTTGACACTCGTCAACTGTCATGTAAGAAAGGATGAAGAAATGTGCTCTGTGGTTCTTCAGGTTAAATATTCTCTGGTTATAAATCGAAATCAGGTAATCAACATTTGTTACACCATAGCAATCCGAACCATCTGACTTCATATAGAGCGACACTACTTACGGAGGTCGATGTTTCAAAGTTAGATGCCGCCATAACTGATGTTGTTGTGGTCTTCAGTCCTGAGACTGGTTTGATGCAGCTCTCCATGCTACTCTATCCTGTGCAAGCTTCTTCATCTCCCAGTACCTACTGCAACCTACATCCTTCTGAATCTGCTTAGTGTATTGATCTCTTGGTCTCCCTCTACGATTTTTACCCTCCACGCTGCCCTCCAATGCTAAATTTGTGATCCCTTGATGCCTCAAAACATGTCCTACCAACCGATCCCTTCTTCTAGTCACGTTGTGCCACAAACTTCTCTTCTCCCCAATCCTATTCAATACCTCCTCATTAGTTACGTGATCTACCCACCTTATCTTCAGCATTCTTCTGTAGCACCACATTTCGAAAGCTTCTATTCGATTCTTGTCCAAACTGGTTATCGTCCATGTTTCACTTCCATACATGGCTACACTCCATACAAATACTTTCAGAAACGACTTCCTGACACCTAAATCTATACTCGATGTTAACAAATTTCTCTTCTTCAGAAACGCTTTCCTTGCCATTGCCAGTCTACATTTTATATCCTCTCTACTTCGACCATCATCGGTTATTTTACTCCCTAAATAGCAAAACTCCTTTACTACTTTAAGTGTCTCATTTCCTAATCTAATTCCCTCAGCATCACCCGACTTAATTTGACTACATTCCATTATCCTCGTTTTGCTTTTGTTGATGTTCATCTTATATCCTCCTTTCAAGACACTGTCCATTCCGTTCAACTGCTCTTCCAAGTCCTTTGCTGTCTCTGACAGAATTACAATGTCATCGGCGAACCTCAAAGTTTTTACTTCTTCTCCATGAATTTTAATACCTACTCCGAATTTTTCTTTTGTTTCCTTTACTGCTTGCTCAATATACAGATTGAATAACATCGGGGAGAGGCTACAACCCTGTCTTACTCCCTTCCCAACCACTGCTTCCCTTTCATGCCCCTCGACTCTTATAACTGCCATCTGGTTTCTGTACAAATTGTAAATGGCCTTTCGTTCCCTGTATTTTACCCCTGCCACCTTCAGAATTTGAAAGAGAGTATTCCAGTCAACATTGTCGAAAGCTTTCTCCAAGTCTACAAATGCCAGAAACGTAGGTTTGCCTTTTCTTAATCTTTCTTCCAAGATAAGTCGTAAGGTCAGTATTGCCTCGCGTGTTCCAACATTTCTACGGAATCCAAACTGATCATCCCCGAGGTCGGCTTCTACCAGTTTTTCCATTCGTCTGTAAAGAATTCGCATTAGTATTTTGCAGCTGTGACTTATTAAACTGATAGTTCGGTAATTTTCACATCTGTCAACACCTGCTTTCTTTGGGATTGGAATTATTATATTCTTCTTGAAGTCTGAGGGTATTTCGCCTGTCTCATACATCTTGCTCACCAGATGGTAGAGTTTTGTCATGACTGGCTCTCCCGAGGCCATCAGTAGTTCTAATGGAATGTTGTCTACTCCCGGGGCCTTGTTTCGACTCAGGTCTTTCAGTGCTCTGTCAAACTCTTCACGAAGTATCTTATCTCCCATTTCATCTTCATTTACATCCTCTTCCATTTCCATAATATTTTCCTTAAGTACATCTCCCTTGTATAAACCCTCTATATACTCCTTCCACCTTTCTGCCTTCCCTTCTTTGCTTAGAACTGGGTTTCCATCTGAGCTCTTGATATTCATACAAGTGGTTCTCTTCTCTCCAAAGGTCTCTTTAATTTTCCTGTAGGCAGTATCTATCTTACCCCTAGTGAGATAAGCCTCTACATCCTTACATTTGTCCTCTAGCCATCCCTGCTTAGCCATTTTGCACTTCCTGTCGATTTCATTTTTGAGACGTTTGTATTCCTTTTTGCCTGCTTCATTTACTGCATTTTTATATTTTCTCCTTTCATCAATTAAATTCAATATTTCTTCTGTTACCCAAGGATTTCTATTAGCCCTCGTCTTTTTACCTACTTGATCGTCTGCTGCCTTCACCACTTCATCCCTCAGAGTTACCCATTCTTCTTCTACTGTATTTCTTTCCCCCATTCCTGTCAATTGTCCCCTTATGCTCTCCCTGAAACTCTCTACAACCTCTGGTTCTTTCAGTTTATCCAGATCCCATCTCCTTAAATTCCCACCTTTTTGCAGTTTCTTCAGTTTCAATCTGCAGTTCATAACCAATAGATTGTGGTCAGAATCCACATCTGCCCCTGGAAATGTCTTACAATTTAAAACCTGGTTCCTAAATCTCTGTCTTACCATTATATAATCTATCTGAAACCTGTCAGTATCTCCAGGCTTCTTCCATGTATACAGCCTCCTTTCATGATTCTTGAACCAAGTGTTAGCTATGATTAAGTTATGCTCTGTGCAAAATTCTACCAGGCGGCTTCCTCTTTCATTTCTTAGCCCCAGTCCATATTCACCTACTATGTTTCCTTCTCTCCCTTTTCCTACTGACGAATTCCAGTCGCCCATGACTATTAAATTTTCGTCTCCCTTCACTACCTGAATAATTTCTTTTATCTCGTCATACATTTCATCTATTTCTTCATCATCTGCAGAGCTAGTTGGCATATAAACTTGTACTACTGTAGTAGGCATGGGCTTCGTATCTATCTTGGCCACAATAATGCGTTCACTATGCTGTTTGTAGTAGCTAACCCGCACTCCTATTCTTTTATTCATTATTAAACCTACTCCTGCATTACCCCTATTTGATTTTGTATTTATAACCCTGTAATCACCTGACCAAAAGTCTTGTTCCTCCTGCCACCGAACTTCACTAATTCCCACTATATCTAACTTTAACCTATCCATTTCCCTTTTTAAATTTTCTAACCTACCTGCCCGATTAAGTGATCTGACATTCCACGCTCCGATCCGTAGAACGCCAGTTTTCTTTCTCCTGATAACGACGTTCTCTTGAGTAGTCCCCGCCCGGAGATCCGAATGGGGGACTATTTTACCTCCGGAATATTTTACCCAAGAGGACGCCATCATCATTTAATCACTGATAAGTAACAAGAAATGCCGTAGATTCCTCAGATATTAGCATCCTGATCTGTAAATTGCTCTTCTGATTCGACAGAGAGTCTTGTTCATCTTCATGGCTGACGAAAAGCGTCATCTAATTGAGTGGCGTCTCTTGATGTAGTGGGTGTAATACTGAAAATAGAAGCAACACTTAACGAGAACCTTTCTATACCGAAAGAGTTCACAAATATTCTCTTTATTATATGTTGAACTTGTGGATTATAGCGGTATCATTTACACTCTGCAGCAAAATAGTATTTCGAATGAATGAACTCCTGACAATTCTTTCCGGACAAGCTTTCTACTTTGATCTGCTTTGTTTGTTATAGATCATCATGGTCATTATGAAACATAGCAATAGGTATCTTAATTTTACTTTGCTGTTTAATATGTGTTGGACAAAGAAAAGTGGTTCTACCACAGATAAATTGTGGAACAAACATCCTAGGTTAATATTGTTTATGCCGTCCTTATCAACTGTATGAAATGCTATAATAAAGTCTTTATAGTTATGCACAGTAAAGATTGAAAATGGGTCTTACGTCTAATACGGAGTTGAGAGTTTTCCACGGTGGAGGATGCAAACAAAGCTTCAAGGAATTAACCATATACTCGTATTTTTGATGCTATGTACAATTGTTTCTCACATACTATCAGCTGAAGTAGTTGGCCATAATCCAGTTGTCGCCATGGGAGAATACTACTGCTGGCAACACTGTAATTTTGATAGATTGTCACTAGCTTACGATGCATCTCATCCCATTGCTGTTCCCAGAGCATCTATTTAACTGCATTCGTTTCACATGTTTGAGATGCTTGCTTATCTTCAATGTAGTTAAATTAACACATCAATTTGTAACCTCAAACTGATCAGAAGTCAGTAAGAGACACCACATAGATAAATTATTCTAGGTAAGTTCTGTATTCTATGATCCAGCTATTCATTTTTTACATAGGCCAAACACTAACTCTCGCAGAATCTTTGGGCCACAAATGATCTTTTGTGGCATACATTCATCAGTACAAACGAAATTGCTGCACATAGCATTTATCTCTTTCGTTTCTACAAGAATGTTTTTAAAGACTTTTTACAATTGGGAACCACCTAAGCCCCTATCATTCATCCGCCTGCCCCTTTTCTCTTGGACTCAAATTAACCACACTACGTTTCAGCAGGCCAGTCACCCTCTCTTGTCCGCACGTCTTCACTATCGCTTCCTTTTTTTTTTTCTCCTCAGCAATCGTCGTCTTGCCCATCTATACCAGTTGCCCCCCCCCCCCTCTGTACCATTATCAAAACCTAGCGAAGATGCGCAGTTCAGCCCATTCGACTCTCATTTGGGAGCACGAAGATTCAAACGCTCGTCCGGCCACCCTGATTTAGATTTTCCATAATTTCTCTGTATCACTTGCCACCAAATGAAAGAATGGTTACATTGAAAGAGCACGGACGATTTCCCCCCCTCCCCCTCTCTCTTCCCCCCCTCCCCCCTCTCTTCCCCCCCTCCCCCTCTCTCTTCCCCCCTCCCCCTCTCTCTTCCCCCCTCCCCCTCTCTCTTCCCTCCCTCCCCCCCTCTCTTCCCTCCCTCCCCCTCTCTCTTCCCTCCCTCCCCATCTCTCTTCCCTCCCTCCCCCCTCTCTCTTCCCTCCCTCCCCCCTCTCTCTTCCCACCCTCCCCCTCTCTCTTCCCTCCCTCCCCCTCTCACTTCCCTCCCTCCCCCTCTCACTTCCCTCCCTCCCCCTCTCTCTTCCCTCCCTCCCCCTCTCTCTTCCCTCCCTCCCCCCTCTCTCTTCCCTCCCTCCCCCCTCTCTCTTCCCTCCCTCCCCCTCTCTCTTCCCTCCCTCCCCCCTCTCTTCCCTCCCCCCCTCTCTTCCCTCCCTCCCCCCTCTCTTCCCTCCCTCCCCCCTCTCTTCCCTCCCTCCCCCCTCTCTTCCCTCCCTCCCCCCTCTCTTCCCTCCCTCCCCCCTCTCTCTTCCCTCCCTCCCCCTCTCTCTTCCCTCCCTCCCCCTCTCTCTTCCCTCCCTCCCCCTCTCTCTTCCCTCCCTCCCTTCCCTCCCCCCTCTCTTCCCTCCCCCTCTCTCTCTTCCCTCCCTCCCCTCTCTCTCTTCCCTCCCTCCCCTCTCTCTCTTCCCTCCCTCCCCTCTCTCTCTTCCCTCCCTCCCCTCTCTCTCTTCCCTCCCTCCCCTCTCTCTCTTCCCTCCCTCCCCCCTCTCTCTCTTCCCTCCCTCCCCCCTCTCTCTCTTCCCTCCCTCCCCCCTCTCTCTCTTCCCTCCCTCCCCCTCTCTCTCTTCCCTCCCTCCCCCTCTCTCTCTTCCCTCCCTCCCCCCTCTCTCTCTTCCCTCCCTCCCTCTCTCTCTCTTCCCCCCCTCCCCCTCTCTCTCTTCCCCCCCTCCCCCTCTCTCTCTTCCCCCCTCCCCCCCTCTCTTCCCTCCCTCCCCCCTCTCTCTCTTCCCTCCCTCCCCTCTCTCTCTCTTCCCTCCCTCCCCCCTCTCTCTCTTCCCTCCCTCTCTCTTCCCTCCCTCCCTCCCCCTCTCTCTTCCCCCCTCCCCCTCTCTCTTCCCTCCCCCTCCCCCTCCCCCTCTCTCTTCCCTCCCCCTCCCCCTCCCCCTCTCTCTTCCCTCCCCCTCCCCCTCTCTCTCCCCCCCTCCCCCCTCTCTCTTCCCCCCCTCCCCCCCCTCTCTCTCTCTCTCTCTCTCTCTCTCTCTCTCTCTCTCTCTCTCTCTCTCTCTCTCTCCCCCCTATTAAATGACCTCCCTCGTGTTGTTCTACACCACACCTTCTTAATGAAGGTGACTTGCACCTCATCTACCTCCCCACTCTGAGCTTATTCCTTTCCCATATTGTTTCTTATGCTCTGGCTTTTATATTGTGTGTTTCGATGGTGATGTAATTTTAAATTACTATATACAAGGCGATAAGTTTCGCTTGGACACAGAAATGAAACTGTCGGTATACTTATTTCATATCTCGGTTTTTAAGCGATCGTGAGCTGAAAAGTAATGTGTGCTCCTGATCGTTGGGAAGAAGTGGCGTCGGCGTGTTCTTACGTATGTACAAAAACCAAACACTTCGTTGTAGACATTGTTTTTGATTAAAGGTGGTCTATAAAAAGGGGACATATGTTGAAACTTCCTGGCAGATTAAAACTGTGTGCCCGACCGAGACTCGAACTCAGGACCTTTGCCTTTCGCGGGCAAGGCAAAGGTCCCGAGTTCGAGTCTCGGTCGGGCACACAGTTTTAATCTGCCAGGAAGTTTCATTTCAGCGCACACTCCGCTGCAGAGTGAAAATCTCATTCTGGGGACATATGTTCTTTCCATTTTATATTGATCCTAATCAGACTATATTTGTCATCTAGAGCTTTTCGAAGATTGGGCATGAATTATATTGACCCGGTAAAGTGGCCACTGTGCCGTGCTGTGTTCGTTCACTCGATAGATGGCATCGTATTTGAGACGGAATGGTTCTGCACATTTTTAGAAACTTTCTAGCGAAACTGAAACAACACATTAACCCATAAGGACCGAAACTTTCTTGGGTGTATATATAACAAGATACTGGCACTGCGTCGCCGCTACATGTGTTCCTCCTGTCGTAGCAGCTGTAAGATCTGCCCTTCCCGTGGTCATTGCCGGCGTACAGGGCAAGGCCACTTACAGTGTCGTGAGGGTCGGATCGGGTTAGGCGGCGGGTCGCCGCGTATCGGTGGTCGGATCCCGGGTAATGTTACGTGCAGGTTTGCTTAAAGGGTGGTGGTAAACTTATTGTATCTCGCATTTGTGTTGTATCAAATTCATCTTATATGCCCGTCTTTCATCAGCACAATTTACGAGAGATCCTCATTATACGGGGTGTTCAAAAAGTCTCTCCGCAGTGCCGTATGATTGTTAGCCGCGCGTGCCGTATGAAACTTAGTGAAATAAAAGTTATTAATTTATTGAATATTCATTTTTACTTACAGATGTTCACATTAAATGTTGAAAGTTCCCCCCCCCCCCCCCCTGTGTCAAATACACAATTCAATTCGTCTAATCATGTTCCCAAACACAAGCTGTAACATTTCTTCGTAACAGAAGCAGCTACAGTGAATATTGCAGTTTTCAGTTCGTCGATGGCTTTTGGACGTTTTTACAGACAGTTGCTTTCTCTGCACCCCAGAAGAAAGTCAGGTGGTGTTAGGTTAGGCGATCGTGGATGCAAAGTCCCTGTGAAATTAAGCGATCACCAAGCAGTGACATTGAAACGCGAGCTGTATGCACGGTTGCACCATCTTGTTGAAAATAACTGTTCAGTATTTCACGTAACAAAAGTTCTCCTATGAATAGGTACAGAATACCGCTGCAGTATCGTTGTGCGTTTGTTGTTTCGTTGAAAAATATGGGACCCACAATCAGACGTCTAGAAATTGCAATCCAAGCTCCTATTTTTCACAGAATGAAGTGGTTTCTCATGAATACACAATGGATTTGCAGTACTCCACATACGAGAATTTTGCGAGTTCATATACCAGGATAAATGAAACCACGCTTCATCAGTAAAAAACGTTTCATTAAGAAAATCCCTTCCTTTTTGTTGAACGAAATTTTTTAACCATTCACAATAGTGCAGCCTCTTGCCACGATCAGTATTTTTCAGTTCTTGCACGATTGTCACTGTGTACAGGAAAAGTTCTAATCTTTTCCTTACAGCTGTGTGGGCCGTTCAGACACTAACATCGATTTCCTGGGCGAGTTTTCTTGCTGACTGGTTTGCACTCACGGACATTTTATCGGAAATATCGAGTAGTTTATCCTCAGACAAAACACTAGGACGACCACTTCTCGGTGCATCGTCACGTAACCCGTACTTCGAAATTTGTTAATCAAATCTCGCACAGTATCGCGATGTGGGAATGTTGTATCCGGGAAAACTGAATTAAATGTTTGACGAACTGAAACTTTGTATTTACCGTCAGCTTTGAACACTTGTTCGACTAAAAACACAAGTTCTTCAATGGTTAGCATTTTAACAGTGACAAAAACGAAACAGACGAACAAAGGAACTAAATTTAAAAGTTCAGTCAACAGGTAATGACACACACCAACGATACTACTGACGCTGGCTGAGATAAACGAAACAGTGGAATGTTGGGAGAGTCCACTTAAAGGGAAGTAACCCAGGCAGGCGAACGATCATACGGCACGCGTGGCTAACAATACTAAGACACTGCGGAGAGACTTTTTGAACACCACGTACATCTAATGTAGTTGTAGTATAAGCTTCTTTTTCCTGACTAACTGTAAGGGATGGAATTTTATGATAGAGACAACTGTCTAAAACAGTAACTTGCACAAAGCTGACGATTACTTCAGAGTTTAGGGAGAGACCAAATTCCCTTCAAATGCAGCACTTGCGAAGTTCGTTTCCGTGTTGTTGTTGTTTTTTTTTTTGGGGGGGGGGGGGAATGATTGCTTTCAAAATTTATTCTACTCAAATGAAACCAAATAAGCATCTGAAATAGTAGACATAATTCAACAACAGATCATACTAAATTCTTCCACGCGGCTGTACTGTACTGTACTTTCCTAGAGTTCTCCAAGTAAATGGAAGTCGTGAATTTAGTGTCTCACATTTTCTTTGTTCGTCACCTTTCGTGTCACGTAGTAACTTTAGGATTAAGCGCAGTCGGTGAGACAGGACTCTTAAAGTTAGAAGTCTTGCGCATTATCCCTCCTAGTCATTGACATTAAATGACATTTGTCCATATACGAAGTAAGCTACTTAACTACAGTAGCTCTATGATCGTGAACACATCTAGGACTGCCACCTGTTTTCCGTTCAGAAATTGAGAGGTAATGATCAAGTAATACATAGTCACAATATACTACTACGAAATCAACCCACAATTGTGGGTTACTCGTCGATTAGACGGTCCTCCATAGGAATAGTGAAATGTGATAAACCGTCGTAAGAAACATACAGGAGAAATTGTTAGTGACCATGAGAGACGGGAGCTTCAGTAGGGGCAAGCAGAATTCTATCGACGTGATTTAACACCTGACTGACTCTAAAGTAATAGAAATAAGTTCATGTCATTTAACGGTGACAGCGAATTCCTGCACTACGAATTAACTACTGTCGCCTATATGCAATTGAATGGGCCTCTTCTGAAGTCTGTCTGAGAGTGGGATGGACTGAGCAGGTGTCCGCGATTTTATTGTCTCAAAGCAAAGTAAGGGGAGCGCCTAAGAAGAAGAAGAAGATGAAGAAGAGTTCCTTCATGTAATCTTCCTGAGAGAAGAGGGGGTGGGGGAGAAGAGAGCACTGACCGTTCCAGCGCCTTTTGACCGGAGAAACGGGGCTCGACTTCTTGGTTGTAAAGTTACTGACGTTGGGAAATTGAACACAGCGGCTCTGTCTCTTATCGATTTACGTCATCTTCTGCCTTTTTTCAAATTAATTATTTGTCTGAGTTTAAACTGGTTCCTCTTCAACCTCCGATGATCCGGCATCTAGACAAGGCATTCGTAGGTCCAGAAAGTTCAAGAAAACTGATAAATCTCGATCCAGAAAGTTTGGTTAATGACGTCGTATTGTTCACGGTCGTAAGAGTGCGCCACCACCGAATCTTGCGCCGCACAGGTCTAGAAAAGTCTGAGCAAATTCCTGAATGGTGTCGCTGCGAGTGAGCTGCTCATGTGTAAACAGGACGTTATAGACTGAAGGTACAGTACACGTTGTCGAAACCCAAAAAAAATCAGCGAACGAATATGCTGTTCTGTTTCGAACTTGGAAAATCAGCGAAAGAGACTCATGAAATGCTGAGAACTGCTTACTAAGTTCTTACTGTTATCTTGAAGAGTGTTTGAGTGATTAAACTATTCCTAGAAGAGCGGGACACCTTGGAAGACACCCCTCTGAACTGACGAGCTTGCAACTCCACACACTGCGGACAAGGTACAGAAAGTAAAGTAACTTTCGTCCCAGGACCATCATACGACAGTGCGAATAATTGCAGGGAAAGCGGGAAACGGTCATGAGACGGATTAAATGGGTACGCCCTCAGTGCACTAAGCAAGAGAACTGGGTCGTGCTCCACGACAAATGCCCGGCCACACACTGCTTTTCCAGTGGTGCAGTTCCTGGCCAACAGGAGAATAGTCGCTCAGTGACCCACTATAATCCCCAGACTTACCTCCCCCAGACTTTCACTTGTTCCCAAGTTGAAATCAGCTCTTTAGACCCAGAGCTTTTCAGACATTTCGGACATGCAGCGTAATGTGACAACCCAGGTGAAGGCTATCCATGAAGATTACTACGCCAGGAAGTTCGAGGACTTAAAAAGCCGTTTCGTCAAGTGCATTACCATCACTGAGGGCTTGCTTCGGAGAATAGTAACTACTGTTTCGGGTAAGACGTCAATCCATTCGCAATTGACACTTTTTCATCAAAGTTTCTGGACAGAATGTGTTATTGATATTTGTTTATTAAGGTTAAAAATGTTTTCAGTTAGTTCGAGAAATCTTTTGACTCCGCCATTAGAAACAAACTACCGACAATAATGGAAGAAAGAGAATATATCACATGTCTTACACAAACTCAAAAACTAACGTGGAGGTTCCAAAATAATCATAAAGAGATGCAGTTCAAAAATAGAATAGACACAAATAATTGAAGGTGTCAGGTACCGATGTAGTCAATCACCGTCACTGACATGCGTATGACGATGCCTTAATACAAACAAGACAAGGAAACAAAACTTAGAGCGTTCGCTGTATGGATCACATGAACTAGAAAGTCAGTGTTGCAGTCTGAAAATGTTTATCACTAAAGCTAAGGTTAAGGTTCACTATGGAAAACGCCCAGTTAGATCAAAAATTGTTATTAAATACGAGGCCTGGAACAAGTCAAGTTTTAGATATTTGGGATCCGATATGGACTTAAATAATGAAACGATGTACAAAATAAAATCAGTAAATTTCAGCACGTAGGCCTAAGTGGAACTACAAATAATACCGTAAAGAAGAAGAAGAGAAAAAACACAGAATTCAAATTTTACCAAATAATGACTAAAAAGAATGCAAAAGCAGTATAAATCGGCCGAACTACAATTCGTAATATCTGTTAAAGGTTGCTCAGGTAGGAATCTTGTAATATAAGAGTATATACGAGGAGAATCAAAGATATTTAACTCAAACGACGAAGTGGAGGAATATAAGGAGAAGAAGAGGCAAGATCTTAAACATATGAAAGAAGATACCAGCCATTGTAAACAAGTACATGCCCCCAGGATAAAGAGACCTTGAAAGACCAAGAAGAAGCTGATCTTATATCAATCGGCAAGGATCAGCGGAACCAGGAGCACCTCTGAAGATCTCCAACGCAACTATGGACGAAACGTCAGGATCACGATTCGTGGACTAGGACCGCACAGTCCGAAAGATTCACCAGCAACTAAGACAACAGATTGTGAAAGCAAACCTCCTATTTCTCCAATTTAACACTATTCGTTTCCATGTTTGAGAATCAGTTGGGTTACTTGTTTGATACGTTATATAGAAAATCTTTTGCTGATAGTTACTTTTTCATGGGAAAACTGATATTTTTTAAGAATCTCTGTAGCATTGGCAAAATTTTATTCATCTCAAAATTAAAAACACACATCTGGACATTGCTTCCCCCTACTTATACCTCCCGAGGAGATCACGAATGTAAAATTAGAGAGATTAGAGCGCGCACGGAGGCTTTCAGACAGTCGTTCTTCCCGCGAACCATACGCGACTGGAACAGGAAAGGGAGGTAATGACAGTGGCACGTAAAGTGCCCTCCGCCACACACCGTTGGGTGGCTTGCGGAGTATGAATGTAGATGTAGATGTAAAAAACTACAGCAGGTTTTGTTAATATGTTATAGATGACGTTTCCCGGTGGACCCACTTTAGAACATAGTTACAATAGTTACTCTAAACTATTAAAGGAAAGTACTGGCGAAGAATTCAGAAGTTGTTATAAACCTGACGTTAAACAAGATTGTCGCTTTATGACTTTGAACATTAAGCGCGGAATTTAACGCAAGATGCTGTTCCATGGAAATTCAGTAAGGAATAAGATCTCAATGCAGTTGATAGATCTGCTAGTTTTGTTGGAGTAAAGGCGGAACAATCTTTGAATTAAAATGTTGCTACACAGCATTATTTCTAGACTGTCACATATACCTCCTAACGCATCCCAGTCTTTGAGCTTTTCATTCGACGTTAAACTCTGGCCGCTCAGAGTAATGAACGGGAAATAGCCCATTCAGGCCTTTCAAGGTGCCTGAGGGAGCGCTGTGAGGCAGCGTCTTTATGGTGGGTGAACTGCCGGGCAATAGACGGATGAAAGGAGGTAGCGACGTGTGGTTATGCGCCCGATCTCATTTCACAGAGGGGAGAGTAATATACGCTTCGTACATTCTTGTTCAATTTGCGCAACAATATTTTCTATCGACTGTTTTGTTCCGTCATTAACCTCGTGCTCATGGATTTGCGGACGACGATAAAGACAGTGACAGTGGTTTCTGGGCTCCGTCCTTCCAGTTGGCGTACGTTCATGGAAAACTTAAAGATATTACACAATTTTAAAAAGTATAAATAATTCAAAAGCCAAGATCGCTTAAACACTGTTTACTAGATGTCCGATTTCAACACACTAAAGGTGCCATCATCGGATCTGAATGTAGCTTAACATGCATAAATCATTTGGATATAACGATACATGAGGCACACCAGCTGATTTAAAATCATTGTCGCAGAAATAAAAATTAAAAACAACTGCTCTCATGGTCATTCTATTCCATCAGATATATAAAACCGAAGTCACAAGATCTTTTTTTTAATAAATATACGTGCGATTTTTGTCTGTGCTCGGTGGTTCTAGGTTTAAAATGCCGAACAGAACACACGACAGTTTCTATATTGCGGATACCACCAATGGAACAAGATAGTCTCAACCGATGTAGGTATTTGGCTCCCGCGTGTTCATGGGTTTTCTCCGCAGGTCTAACAACTCTGCGCAAGCCCTGCGCGTCGATGTGAACTTCGGCCATTGCGACAACATTCTACGAATGCAGTCTCTTCTTCTCAAACAGTTTTGTGTACCAGTATTTCGGCCGATATTCCAGTACGCTTGGTATCGAAGCAGTTACACCAGTGACCGGCCGTATCACTTTGAGCATCAATGGAAATACTGTTTTAACATTGGAAACATAATTCGTTCATTGTGTCAAAGTGCTAGGTTTCTAATATGTTGCTGGTGTCTGAGATCTCTCTTTTCGGAACGTTATTATCTAGCCATTCGCAAATGCAGTGTAAATGGAGTGTGTCATTAAGGAAATAGTGGAGTGCTATTTAATTATTAACTTCGTTATTCTGCGTTATTTACTTTTTATTACGAAGCTGACACTGTTACACTGAAGTAAATTTGCAGTTTTGCTATTCTTCAATTTGATAGGCGTAGTTAAATTGTAAATGGAAAACCATTAACTTGATTTCTCAGTAGTAATAAAGTTGCTCGGATTTATTGATTTTGATATGTAACTGCTACAGAATACTAATACGAGAATGCTGTGAAAATAATATTGAACGTATATGGGCGTGAATTTTGAGATATTACGTACTCCTGTTGCTTAACCTCATTCTCACCGGAAGTGTGTCTGTTTTATTAAGACTGCTTGTGTGAAATTTCAAACTGCAATACCATCTCGTGGGGAGTTACGCCGTTACTATCCTTGACGTTTCAACAACAGCCGTGTAAAAAGTCAAAGCAGCAAAGAAGGTCGCTGCAGCAGATGTGCTGGCCGCGAACGCGTCTGACTCTGGTCTGAAAATCGCGGTGGAGCAGCAAGGCAACGTGAAGTTTTGTTTGTGGCCGAGAATTCGTCGAATTCGATTCGAGTGACGAGAGACAGGTTCCTTGTCGCTCCTCCACGATAACGCAGGAGCCTACAAAACGAATATCGTGCGCGAATTTTTGGCGAATCTTGTGCCTGTTTTAGGTCAGCAAATTGATCGCAGTCGTTGATCACCCGCCGATTTGATTTCAGACAACTTGTGGTTGTTCCGCAGATTCAAGTTAGCAGTGAAAGAACACCGCTGCGTTGCAGTGAGGGACACCCAACAAATTGTACGGCAGTACTAAATGCAATTCCGAAAAATAACTACAGTGACTGTTCCAAAACACTTCTGAAAAGATTTAAACTAATTTATGGGGTGACTATTTGGAATAAATACATTGATTTTCTGAACATAATCCATGACTTATTTTTCATAGCCACACTCCTATTGGATCTGGGACACACTGTGTATGTTCTCGTACAACGTTTCAAAACACGTTGGGCAGACGTTGCCCCTGCCCCCCATCCTCTTGCCTCGCCTTTAACGTACCGCAAGGGCTCTGGTTGTCGGTTGTGAAAAACAACCGGTGCTCGCGAAGTTCAAAAGCTATACTCTCAGAAGCTCATATTTGCGTACGGTGAGAATAATAGCCCAGATTTTCGCTCGGGTTAGAGTGCTGGGACTGATATCCTGCTGATGTGCTTTTTTCTGCTCAAAATGTGAGGTGAGGTTGGTGATATTTCCTTGAATGGGTATTCTTCGTACGGAAGTTTTGGACTTCGAATATTGCTTGTAATTTTGCGTTCCTCTTCCTTGCTGTTTCACTACCATTATGTGAAACAGCCGCATCCGCATGGTTGTACAGTTGTCTGTTTCCGAAATACATACAAGGAAATCGTCCTTTCGTTCGAGGAAGATACGGTATGACGTATCGAGGCACCTTGGCTGTGTTGTCCACTGTTCCTCTTCCTTGAAAAAAATGGAAATAATAAATTTTTCTAAATACTGCAAACTGTTGAAGTAAACGCATGGAAAATAGGCAGCTTGATCCGTAAATTGATAGATAACAACTAGTTGTAGTCCGCCTAAGTACACACTATCCAGTGCTAACAACGGTAGCTTGAAAGGCATACCGAAATAAATCGAAACGAAGACCAGGTCAGAGTAGCATCACGGTCATGTTTCCACCCGAGAAACAGGGAGGGTATTAGTAACAGCGCACACTTCTGCGTTCTTCAAATAATAATGTTCCCTCAGGCGCTTCACAGCACGAGTTAAAACATCGACCTGCACTTTTGTTTGACATACACTATTTTCAAACAATCAGTGTGAAAACGTTTATTCACAGCGTAATGTTTATGAATCGATGTTAAAACTGAATAAACCACTGTCTACTTCAATTCTGATGCCTTTTGAATCCAAAACTCATTGAAAGAACAGTTTTTCTTACTATTTCCCAGTTAGTCTGGAAGTAAAGTTCTGTGCAGCCAAAGCTGTGAGGCTTTCGCAAGGCCGGTAATTTTTCGTGTCATAATACCTCAAAAATTGCCGCGGACTTACGAAAGGCAAAGATCTCGAGTTCGAGTCTCAGTCCGGCACACAGTTTTAATTTGCCAGGAAGTTTCAGAGTTGAAATATCAAAAGTTTTGGCTGGTTTCGTTGTCTAGGGGCTGGGATACGTAGTTGCCGCATTACATGCCAAATACTGCTGAGTCTACAGTATACAATGTGAATACACACATGAATCGCATGGTCGAAGGTTCGTATCACTTGACGATTGCGACTTTTGAATGTAACATAGAAATTAGTAAATGAAAGATTGCAATTAAATAAAATCTGCAGGTACTATTTTAACGACTTTAAAATGATGAGTACGATAGCAGAAGTACCTTTAAGAATGCCATTTATTACTGTGAAAGACTTACTGGTGTCGATGGTCCAGCAGTTAAATAAAATGTAAGTTGAATGACAGGGAAACAATAGATTCCTACTTCACGTAATCAGTTCCCGCGACCACGCGCAAACTGCTCTACACCCTGCAAGTCTTTCCCTGCGACCGTCCGTCGCGCCTCCCCGTCCAGCACTCCCCTGTGCTATGCCACCCGCTGCTCCTCCCTCACTTACATCCATTCTGTCCATTGACTTCGGTAGTCTCCTTTCGTAACGAGCGCTGTCATTGACTAGAGCGCTGCCGCCATGTCTCCAACGCACACTCACAAACGTATTGATACATACATGAAATACTGGATTTACATTTAAATAACTTGAAATTAAATAAATATTCCTACGGCTGGACCATAAACACGCTCTAACACACATTATTAAATACTTAAATAAATTAAACAAACATATATCAAAGGAATAGAAACAAAAGTAGGCCAGTAGCCTAATGCCTTTGTGCTTTCTAAAACACAGTAAATATTTGACCAATTTCTTCACGAGTAGTATATATCGGGTATAAACAAAGACATAGACGAATAAGTATATTTATAAGCATGCTGCTACCGTTTCTTCGTGTAACTGTGGAGTACTTATGGCCTGACGCGATCAATAGTAATCGGCCACTTTCACCTCCAATAACTCATGTACTATTCAAGTTACATGCCTGTAATTCATAACAATTTAGGTTTACACAAATAGCTTTCTAAAGACACGTCGATCGACAAAATCGGATGAACTGTTCAGAGTTCGGAAAGTAGTTTGCTGGGTGTTACTTCTATAATTTACAGTCACATACTAAACTTTAAACTAATAATGATACTGAAAATCTGATTACACCATCAGAATTGTCGTGCAAATAATGGTAATGTACATGTTTCTTTTTAAGGCATCATGATTCCTCTGGCTATTATTAATTTCTACATGAACTGTGAAATGTCTGCCATTATGGTGTCACAAAGTCCGTCATCTGTGGCACTCCCGGCATACAAATCTCTTTCATCGACACAAAGCCCATTCCTCGACACTGCATCAACATGGAATTCCCAGCCACGTGGTCGGCCTGGATCACGTGCTGGGGTTACCCCTCTTGCTCCGGCTAATGTTCGGCACCATGCGATTGCTGACGAGCCACGGCTTGCCGAGCGGCCCGTGCGGCCACGCCAATTCGTAACTTAGAATATTTTCAGGGCACCACAACTCGCCCGTTACCTTCACTTCCATTCCGATCAGCGCCGTTTTCCTCCTTCCGTAATTTGCACGCCGTCGAGATATTTTTGCTTCCACATTGTCATCTTTTTCGTCACAGTGTCACATTTCTCCTTCCCGTCGCCAGTAAATTTAATGATTTTTAACACCAAGTCTACAAATGCATTTTCCGCCATCGCTTGTACAACGAGGTAATGGCGTGTGAAACTTCCAACCAGAATGTGGCTTTACCTATTCAAGTGAGTGAGTAAGTTAATTCTCGCCACCGTGCAGTCTACATTTCGCTTCGTCGATTCGTCAGATTCCTACAAGCGATAGGCAAGCATTGAAACAGTGTTTCACGAGGGGTAACTACGTTCGTTTTTCTTCGTCGTTGAGACAATATGGTTATCAGAACCATAATCTCTCGACACATGCTTGAGCATGTGAGTCTTTAATTATTCTTTTTTTACCAAGAGACGGTTTACTTGCTGTTAGATGTGTCTTAGCGCATTTTTGCTGCGCCACTCAAGACGTTGTATTGAAATGAAGGTACATTCTTTGTGATATAGTAACTGTCAGTGAATGGACAGATTAATGCATGTAACAGTTGGCTGGAGTGGTTCAGTTTACAGGTGGTTACTGCAGTCAGAAAGTTGTCAGAGTGGATCCAAGCAGAATTCAAACTTCACACGATTCTCCGTTTCCACTGTAATACGAAGCGATGTATTTCGGTAGGCGTGAAACACTGTAAATATTATCTTCGCAAACTAGTTAGAAAAATTAACATGTACTGGATTATTCCGTCTGTAGTGTTCAAATTGATGACAAAAGGTTAACTCTGGTGTGGTGACGAGATGTGAGGTCGTCAACTACCAGTTTATTTATCAGGCCAAATCTGTTTTCATTGGAGCTCTGTTACTTACTCATATGTCACAAATTATGTTGAGAGACAGTTCAGAATCATAAAATTATATCTTATGGGAGCCTGTGAAGGACGCTGTTCGCAATAGAGAATCCACAAGTTTCCACTATCCCCAAGGGGGTGAAACTAATAAATAGATAAAAGCATTAGGTTGTGGAATGAAATCGGCATGTACAGATATCACGACCATTCTCCGTAATGAATAGCAATCTAAATCCCAATTCGATTAATTTGACGACGACAACAACAAAAAAGTCAGCAGAAACGGATAGGTACACCACCCAATGAAGACAGAAAAGTATCACAGCCCATCGACACATTTCGTATATATAATAATGCCCGCAGAAACGTACACATGCAGTTTTGTAGAAATACAACAAAGCTTTCTTAAGTTCTCTGCTGGGTGGTTCTAATTAAACTGATGGTGTTCAGAGTGTTGTAGCGCGGGTTGTATCGTAGGTAAGTAATTCAATCGGTGCGCCCACGGAGTATGCTTAATAAAGTACTAGTTCCACTTTCTGCTACCAAGAGAAAATACTTCGCTCTAAGCTGTCAGAATATGAAATGTTTCCTGTTGTTGCGTTAGTATGGTGTTTGTCGCTTGGCGATGCGTGTTGATTTTTTTATGAATTGACTGTTTGAATAAAGGGTTAAGACGGTTGAAGTTTTCTGTACGAAATTCAATGGGTAATGAGAAGAAAGGCGGAAATGTTTTCATCACATCGGCGGCTATAACGGCGCTGCGTTGCGGAATTTCGCCGACACAAACAGCTGCGAGGAAGTTCCATGTCAATGAACGGGCTAAAGAATATGATCAAGAAATTGGAAGAACCTCGTGAATCACGTGATGCAGCAGGGAGAGGGAGGAGTCGGCCAATTCCTGTGGCAATTGTTGAAGTAGTTGCTGCAGCTATAGACGGCCGTGCAGCACATGCGTCAAATTCTGCAGCCAGTGCTCGAGTTGTCACGGATTTATCTACCATGGTCAACAGTTCAAAAGATTTTGCAGCGCATTTTACATTGATATCCCTACAACTTTCAGAATGTGCACCAAATGAAGCACCAATATCGGCTACAAGCTTTCTTACACACATGGAAGTGAATGACATGTGGCCGGGGACGGGCGAGGCACATGGTGTCATTAACGCACAGAGCTTGTTTGACATTCTCGATCCGTTTTTCTTCGTGGAGATGATACCTCACAGGGCTGTTAAGTGTACAGTGGAAATGCACGTTACAAGGCATCTTCTTAACTCGTGATTCCAGCCAGCTTTGTAAGAATGCAGCTGCGTCCACGCCATTATTTTGAAGCAAAGTGGGGCGAAACTGCATGTCACGGTTAAACACCTGGTGTAGTGCTTTTGCCTCGATTTCAAACAATTGTCTGCAAAGTATTTCATAATTAGGGCTTGCAAGTATAAACGGTTACTCGCGTATTATTGTAGATTGTCCCTGTTGGTAATAAGGAATGATAATCAGATTGTAGGAAGATTGTTGATTGAATCAGGCAGATTTTTTGTTTCACTGCAGCGTGCATTGAAGTATCGGACGAAAGGTTTTGTGGGTCTATGAGCGGAGTTGTTGAAGTCCGCCGCCGTAGCGCAGCGGTAGCGTTTCCGCCCACCACGTAGGGGGCCCGGGTTCGATTCCGGGTAGGGGACTGGGTGTTGTGTATCCTTCTTTATTTTCATCGTCATTGACCCGCAAGTCGCCGAAGGAGCGTCAACTAAAAAGACTTGCGACACGGCTGCCGAACTCCCCCCACATGGGGCCTCCATGCCAACAATGCCATACTGTCATTTCATTTTTTTTTTTCAATTCCCAAATTCCCACTGAAAATGATACGTTAGATTCGAGAAATGTAATCTTTGTCATACAGAGGTGAGATGCGACACTGGCAGATAATTTGGTAGCAGAGTGGAGTACGATGCTCCGTTGAGCCTCGTAAAGTGTTGTGGAATCTCTAGAACCAATGTGGTAGTAGAGGCACCCAACAAACGCCGATACTGGCGCCAGAACACAGGTGGCCAGCACCTTTTTGCACGGACAGATTTCGAGACCTCCCTCACATCCTGCGGTGATAATGTTTTATTACAGAATTTATAAGATACCTGTTTTTATAATAGAAATCTGCCACCATGACGGCCATTATCTGAACATTGAGTAATTGTTCATTCTTACCGTGGTTATGGCTCAGCAATGCCAGTATTCGGTGACACCAAGCCATATTCGTCAATGTCTATATTTACTGCAGTTTTATTATGAATCTACTGTGCGCCTTTCCAGAGAAAAACTAGTCAACGTGCCAAAGCTAAAGCTCCGTTGCCAGCTTCGAGACCTTGGAGCCGCTACGTTCTCAGCTGGCCTCAGGAGGTCAAATATGCCCCGTCCCACCAAGGAAAAATCTCCACAGTAAAGGAAAGGTGCTAATATGAGAAACTTTTTTAAAACCATGTTGAAAAACCTGCTGTTGAATGCTGTGATCGTTGTTGTCATGGCAATACTAAAGTGTATTATGTAATTTTACCATACTTTTATCCTATTTCCAATAACAAGCAAACTTTCAATGCGATTATTAAATCTTTACAAACAAGGTATTTCACAAAAATGAGGTAAATGTTTCCTGATATGACATAGTAAACACATTTCTTTTTAATTGCCGAATAATATATGACCTTATAATATGTGTCTTCATTGATTTCTGTTACCCTTCACTTATTACACGCTATTTATGTTTATCTTTAAGACATTGCGGGCAAAAAAAAATTGTCTTCTTCGACACCGCAATATTTATGGGACCAGCGATAACGTTTCGTGCGCTATACGCATCTGCCTCAGCGTTTGCCGTCGGAAAAGCTCCCTACACAGAACATGCATTCCGCGTCATCGTCACCACTGTTGTTTTAGTCACCTCACTCACCAATAATGGACATCGGATGCAGTGTCCCTAGGCGATTTTTCCGGTTTGCGTTTTCCCTCTCTTCTTCCTGAATAGCTTTTTGGCTATTTCATTCTTCGATTCGGTTGCTGATTTCTTCTGTAACCGCTTCACGTGAAGAGATGTCACTAACTCAACATAGTGCGAACGTCCCGCCTTGGGGCTCGCCACACTTTGGGGGTTTTGCGCGTGGCTACGAGGCCCCAGCCTTTGCAGCATCTTTTCCTTCCGTGTTGCATTTCTGTCCTCTTGCTTTTCTTTTTCCCCTTCCTTGGGGAACATGTCTGGGGTGTTATTGGGAATGTTATGCATTTTCTGTAGCTGACATAAGAACAGTCTCACGACGGTTTTTTGTTCCCTTTTCTTCCTTTCCCTTCTCCTCTCGTTTCTCCGCTTCAGCGTCTGAGGTTCCTCTTTTCTTTCTTCCTCCCTGTGCGCTCCTGAAGGCCGGCCCACGCCTCTGACGCGTAACAGGTGGCTGGGTAACGCGTAATTCCCAGCCCCGGGTCGTCAGGTAGGGTTCGCATGTACCCCCTGGTATAGGTCAGGCCCAGGGAGGGGTGACTGCCTGAGCTGCAACCTTTCCAAATTGCCGATTGGTCCTTCTGTCAGGTGTTCGGGAGGTGTGACCTGAGGCGTGAACAATCACGTAAGGCGAGTGTGGCCCCTTGTGAAGGGGGCCCACAATTGGAAGGAGCGCGTCATCAGAGACGCTGGCAATCAGCATATTGCATATAACAAATTATAAAAGAAAGAGTTCCCCAACATGCAATAGGTATTGTAATACGCGACATTATCGCATATTTGGATCATCATCTCATAACGTATTAGGTATCTCGCCTTCTTGCACAAACAGTTACGCCCTTTCTAACAACATTCGTTGGAAAATGAATCCAGTTGTCAATAATTATGGGTAACATCTTCAGAAATAACTCTAATAAAATAATATAGTAATATTCACTCGCTTTTAAGCAAAAATATTTATTAAGCACCGATGTCACAAAAACTTCACACACCACACGCCATACATCTTGTAGTCTCTACGCACTCTGTCCAGCTCAACAATGGCGTCCTGGTCGCTGTGACGTCCTCGGCCAGGCTATAGACGTATTTAAACTCACCACCAGAGGTGTCCGGCATTAGGGAAGTTGTGCACAATAGACACCTGTCCTCTACTGGGAATCGAACCTCCCCTAAATATTTTGGATTGGATACTTGAGTTTCTAAAAATGCGGTCGTGTTTCCATGTTTTTGTTGATTTTGTTCTTGAAATCCCCAAAGTGGTAAGCTTTTTGACATGGCAAGACAAGTCCAAAATATTATTATTCTTTATATATAGTATTTTCTACAGATCCAATATTAAACAAAGTTAGAAAATTGGTGAAATATTAGTGTGCTTAGGCTATACTACAAGCTGGACTGAGGTGTTACATACTAGGGCCAGCATTCTCTTTATTTACATCTGTCTAATACAATATTTTTTGATACTGTTTACCTGCCCTGCTTTCTCATAAGCATAGTTCTGTGGGTGTTGTGTTAAATTAATTGTAACTTGTATCGATGACACCCTATGTCAACCACTGATATATACCATGTCAACTACCGGTGTTCAGGTGATCTGAATTTGTGACTTGATGTTTTTATATTATATAGGTCGTTACAGTGCTTTCAGCGAAAGGGAAGATACTCAATTATCCTGAGGAACGAAACCAGCTTGCTATCCATGCTGTAATTACTGAAATGCCTGTTGACACAGCAGCAGAAGATATATCACTTCCTCGAATTACATTAATGTACAAAGCCAGAGAGGGCAGACGCTTAGAAATTGTCGGATGGGTTCAGACACAGAGGAGGAGGGAACATTTCACTACACTGGCTTGTTACTACAGCTAAGGCCGGATTCTATATAACAGAACCGAAGCTTTTGGATAGTGTACAGCACGTGATTGAACAATTAAAACTGAAAAATCCTTTTGTGCTTAACCACCCAGGGAAAACTTAGTGTAATACTTTTCTGGCGTTAGAAAGACACAAAACCTTACTTCAAATAGAGCAGTAGGAAAGGAGGAAGCTATAGAGAGATGTTATGCTGAGGTAAACGAATATTTTAACTCACAATAATTTTAATACAATTTTTGGAAGTCATGAATGAATTTTAATTTAGATGAAATTGTCTTCTTTTTTGAAACTCAAAATGCACGAAGTTTTGGCCCTGAGAGGAGAAAAAAAGTTTAGCATGAAGTGAATGGTGAAGAAAAAGGAAGTCTAACGGTTTTGGTAACAGGGAATCTAAAAGGCGTCTTAACAGCTTCATTTATAGTGTTGAAATACGCGACAGTAACGCAGGAATTAGCTGACTGAGTGCCAACCTGAATCTGGAACAGGCTGGATGACGGACCCACTGTTCTTTGAATTTGTAACAAAAGTGCTCAGTTCTATCTTCTGCGAACTGCAAGTCCTTATGTTTATTCATGAGCAAGCACCACATCTCACCTTACACTCTATTACGTTTTATAATGAGCATGGAACAATACTAGTAGCTTTGCTTCCGAATTCCACGCACAGTCTTCAGCCAATGGATGTGTCAAAGGAAAATCGGAAAAACGAGATGCATCAGTGGAGAGTGCGTCATTTCTATCAACCAGTGCTTAAAAGACCCATACTGCACCCTTGCTAGAACAAACTTTGGATGAGTTCATTAAACATTCGGTTCTACAGAATGGATTGAGGACAGATGGACCTGTGCAGTGGGACCCAGAGATTGTAGACTACTCTCAGAGTCCATCAGTGTGTGATGATGTTCCACCTTCCTCTTAATAGAATTAAACTCGGAGAAACAAATTCACTAGCTTCGAGTCTTGTAATGATTTATGGGGAGGAAATATGAATAATCGGGCTTCAGTTTTGCTTTGCAAGAAAATAAGAAATTGTGATAATTCCATTGTTTCCCAGTCAGTTGATGATGTTGATCACACTAACTACTGTGAGGAAAATCAAAATGAAAAAGTGGAAGAAGGAACTGACATTCCAGATGAAAAGCAAAATAATGAAGGAATTGTAAATAGAGAAGTGGAAGGTGTAATATGCATGGCAGACCAAAACCGAAATGAAGAATGGATACAACTCAACACGTCGCCCTTAACGCAATAAAATCTACAGATGTAAGGGTAATTTCCGGAGTACCCCAAGGAGGTGTGATAAGACAGTTAATCTTTACAGTGTATGTAACTGATATAATAGAAAGCCCTTCAAGGCTGTTCGCAAATCGTGCACTTGTCTACAAGAAAGTAGCAACGCCAGAAGACAGTATCGATTTACAGAATGATCATGATCGAGAATAAATATAACATATTGCGCATTCATAGGAAAATAAATACACTACTGTAAAACTACACTATTGATGACAAACTGCAGGAAACAGTATCCGTCGTAAATTATCTAGCAGTAAGTATCCAAGCGACCTTAAGTGAAAGGACGACATAAATTGTAGGAAAAACAGTTTGATTGGGATTCATAGGAAGAATCTTAGGCAAACATGACTCATACACGAAAGAAGGGGCTTATAAGGCGCTAGTTTGTCAGATTCTTAAGGACTGTTCATCAATGTGAGATCCTTACTAGGTAGGACTGATAGACTGGAGAGAGAAGATCCAACGAAGAGCAGCGCGTTTCATACGGAATCGTTTAGCCGGCGCAGGAGTGTTATAGAAAAGCTCAACGAACTCCAGTGGCAAACGTTACAAGAGAGACGTTACGCATCACGAAGAGGTTTACTATTGAAATTTCGAGAGAACTCTTTCCGCGAAGAGTCGAACAACATGTAACTTCCTCCCATATATATTTCGCAAAATGACCACGACTAGAAAATTGGAGACGGAGATAATACAGAGACTTAGCGACATTAATTCTTCTCACGCGTCATTCGCGAGTGGAATAGGAAAAGGCGGATCAGATGGTGGTACTAGAAGTGTCCTCCGTCACACAGCGTTAGGTGGCTTGCGGAACATGATGTAGATGTAGAAGTAGATGTAAAGAAAGAGACCGACATAACATAGCAGTGTGTCACACCTAAGAATTCAATGAAAAATCCTGATATTCCTCCGTATGCATCAGGTGCAAGTATCAGCAGCGAGCCAGTGGATAGACTAATCCGTATACCATTTAAGAGTGCTTTAGTTTGAGCACAGCATGCAGAAAAACCGGGGGGAATCATAAAGAGAAAAGCCCCAAAAGTTTTCTGACGTCGAACCAGTGGGAGGAAAATAGGAGAAGGAAGAACTCAAGTTACAAAGAGAGATAATAAAAATCAAAGAGCAGAAGCGCGAAAACTGAATAAAGAACAACACGGAAACGCTAAGGAATCAAAGCAGCAAACTTGAGGCAGGTAATCACAGAAAGCCGAAAATGCATAAAAGAAGAAAAATTTCAGTGTCCTCGGATTCTGAAGATAGGAAAGGAATAGATTGAGTAAGGCAGCAGTGTGGATGACATTATTATGTTCCCTGATGGTGATTCACACAAATCTCATGACAAGGATAAAGAGAATCCTGATAAAAGAATTATAAATGAAAAAGGCGCAGAAAACAAAGAAAAGAAATGAAGAAATTGTATCAGAATGGTGATTTGTTCTTGTTTCTTTTCCTGCAAAAAGAAATAGTTCAGGTAGGTTTATGTGGTTCAGAGTGCTTTAGAGGATAATGAAATATAAGTAATGGCTCTAATATCTTGCAACAGTCAAAAAGTTTTTCAGGTTGATGAAAATGATATTAGTGTTATTAGTCAATCAGAGATAATTGATAATTATATGTGAAGTACCATATATTTTCAAAATAACGCAGATTTTGTTCAGTGTCAACTAATGAACACGTTGCATAACAGCTACCGACAATTTTGAGTTCGAATAGTGTCACCCACTGACGAGTGCACTTACAATTTTGTTTACATTTTTATTTGCTATTTAATATTCCACAATATTGGGAATTATAATATACACCACATCCCCTAAACATCAGATACAGGTCAATTTATTTCTTTTGGTATCAATTACCCGTACCATTACCTTAAGTTGTTTTACCGTCACCCTGCTCGAGGAGTGCCGTATATTCTTACTATCGTTTAAGTTATTTGGAACAAAAAAAAGTTACTGCCGTTGTGTTTGTGGTGTGTTGGGTGACACCCGAGGTCGAAGACTCCCCACGACATGCGATCGTTGAAGATCACAATCTGAGCAACAGGTGCAGCTACTTCGTCTTGAATAAATAATGCAGCGTGTGGGTGGGCAGTGCATTCCGAATTCTGCTGCAAGAAAGTGCCTTCTGTTCCCTGGGCGTTACAATCGGATAGGTGCCGGTGGTTCCGTAGATCTCAATATTTACCAGTCACAGTGTCCGCTCTACATACTCGTTCTACATATATCTAATTCTTTAGTATTACGCTAAGTTCCTAACTTTGACTCAAACACTAAGAACTTGGTATGTTCCACCAGATCATTCTGTTTGCTTTTTAGCTGCAGCTCTTACCTAAGTGAATAACACAAATGCAAAATGTAGTTGATATTTCAATGTCAAAAGTTGCAGCAGTAGAATAGCATAGTTGACAAATCCGTAAAGCAGTGATCAATGTGTGATACCTTACGTCGGAACCGATATGGAAAAAGCTCTACATTCATACATGTAGTTAAACCGGTGCCATTGTCAGACGCATACGTCTGTAAAGGTCGAAAGCCACACCTCGTTTCTGAACCTTTGTCATATGCTGTAACCCTTTAGCGTTAATTAATATCTGATCAAATTTAAAGTAGGCAGTAAATGACTATTACACAAGCGAATAGTACCCCACGACTATAAACTTGTTTCCCCGGCGAAATTATTTTCCTTACAAACGTTTTTTGTGTTACCCACCACAGGGTACAAAGTATTCATATCGCGATGACGCGTTTGCAGTACTACACCGGTTTTTATTAGACTCTTCATAATTTGTTATGTTGAAAATAAACTTCTTGGGCGAACGTTGGACAGAGTTACCTCCTGATGCGTTCATTTCATTTCTCGTTATTAAACCCCGAATTTGTGTGTGTGTGTGTGTGTGTGTGTGTGTGTGTGTGTGTGTGTGTGTGTGTGTGTGTGTGTGTGCACATAATACATAATTTCATCCCATTGTTCCGTGACTGCCTTCTTGGTTTAGGCAGAAGTTTACATTGCGGAAAATATGTAAGACGTAATACCATCGTACTATTTTCTTCATGAGGTGTTCGTAAATTTCATCAGTTTGCCGTTTGACATCGTTAGTTGTCCCGTCGTCGTCGTCGTCGTCGTTGCTGTGATCTTGAATCTGTATCCTACACTATCTTGTGCCAGTCTCTTCATCTCCGAGTAACTACTGCAACCGACGTCCTTCTGAATTGGCTTTGTGTGTTCATCTCTTGGTCCCTCTGCGATTTTTACCACTACACTCCCCTCCAGTGCTACGTCGGTGGTTACAATGTCTCCGAATGTGTTCTGTCAACTGATCCCTTCTTCTAGTCAGGTTGTGTCACAGATTTCTTCTCACCCCAATTCTATTTAGTACCACCTCATTAGTTACGCGATCCACCCATCTGATCTTCAGCATTCTTCTGTAACACCTTATTTCAAAAGCTTCTTGTCTAAACTGCTTATCGTCCATGTTTGACTTCCATACAGGCTACATTCCATACAAATATTCCAGGATCGACTTCCTAACACTTAAATCTATACTCGATGTTAACAAATTTCTTTTCTTGAGAAACGCTTTTTTTGCCATTGCCAGTCTACGTTTTATATCCTCTCTTTGTCGGCCGTCATCTGTTGTTTTGCTGCCCAAATAGCAAAACTCATCTGCTGCTTTAAGTGTCTCATTTCCTAATCTAATTCCATCAGCATCACCCGATTTAATTAGACATTCTATTATCATCGTCTTGCTTTTGTTGATGTTCATCTTCTATCCTTCTTTCAAGATCCTGTCCATTCCTTTCATCTGCTCTTCCAAGTTCTTTGCTGTCTTTGACAGAATTACATTGTCATCGGCAAACCGCAAAGTTTGTAGTTTTTCTCTCCGGACTTCAAGCCCTACGCAAGTTTTTCTTTTATTTCCTTTACTTCTTGCTCAATGTACCGGTTGTATAACATCGGGGATAGGCTGCAACCCTATCTCACTCCCTTCTCAACCGCTCCTTCCATTTCATGACCCTCGACTACTATACGTGCCATCTAGTTTCAGTACAAATTGTAAATAGAAATAGCCTTTCACTCCCTGTATTTTACCCCTGCTACCCGCAGAATTTCAAAGAGAGTATTCCAGTCAACACTGTTACAAGCTTTGAGTGTACAGATGCTATAAACGTAGGTTTGCCCTTCATTAACCTGTCTTCCAACCTGACTTTCGTCAATTACCTCCTCGAATTCCCTTCACTTCATCTCAATAGACATTTGAATGTTCGTCTTTCAGAATCGCTTTCTATAGTAAAGTCAGGAAAGTTAGCTGTAATTATCTGTAAGGCTCAAGAATACCTACCTCGGACGCAACGCTTTAACCAGCGCTATAGCCTTCACTTGAGCTGCTTTAATGAATCTTACTTCATTCATTGCACACTCCTGTATATTCTGAACAAATACGACAGAAAGACAAGTTTTCGTAAAATCAGAACACCGTCGTTGACACTTTGAGTATCTCATTTACAGTTTTCTGTTCTGCATTTTATGACATAAAAACTGTGCACGCCGAAGAAACCCTTAAGTCGTCAGATACTGGAGCAATACCTCAACAGCCACGTGTCCCCTGGAGCACTCCGTGCTGCCGTTTCGGATCTTTACAGATACGTTTACACATTTCTTCTGCGTTTATAAATAGCTCATTTGGCTAATGTTGAACACCAGTGTCACCAAGAGTACCTGCCGCAAATGGAGGAAGGCGGTGCCCTGCAGATCGAAAACGCATGTGCGGAACAGCTTTTCCGGAATTGAAGCAGTTACATTCTTAGCCTTTTGATGCTGTTTTCAAAAAAATAGTATTGACTTCAGAAACCAAATTTCGCCAGTGCCTTTTCTGCGCCTGTTAAAACTGGTATCGTGTTCTGTTTTATGTTGGTTATGCCTAATGACTTCCTTGTTGGAACTGACAGTACAGCAGATGTGGCTGTACATTTGATACCTAGAATCTTGTTTATTACCGAAAGCTGCTTCGCAGAAAATAGTCTGTTGCTGTGAACAGTATTTTTGTTTGATTGGACGATTTTCCATTCCAGAGTGTGATTAAATAGCAGTACTCAGTTTCATTGGCGAGCGATTCTTGACGCAAACAGAAAATAAACCTGCACTCCTAAAATTACGGTGCACGCCAGTAATATCGGACATGTAATAGGTGTTCTCCGAGAAGCCATGTTAGTCAGCAATGACGTTGAACGAAAGCCGGAAACTGCGGATTCGGCATTAGTCAGTACCTTCAGCAAATAAAACTAGAGCATCATAAGTGTGTCGGCTGCATGGCGGGTACGGGTGGTCTGAGTAATGCGGGCTTTCCGGCCCAGCCGCTGTTATGCAATGCACTCGCCCGCTGATGTCGCAGTTGCCGGCCACGAACCATCCCCGTGAGAACCGCTGCTGCTGTCTCCGCCGGCCATGACCATCTGTGTGAACTGCTCCTCCGTCGTAACTCTGCTTCCAATAATATATTTCGGATCATGATGCCAATAGTGTTTGGCGAATGCGGAAGCATACAGTCTTATCAAAGATACCCGGACACCTATTAGTGGATATTAGTACGGGTTGTGTCCGCTATCCACTATTATAACGGCTTCAGGTCTGCAGGGGGCACTTTCAGTAAGGCGTCCGAATGTGTCGAGGACGAATAGCAGGGAATTTTCCACAAGAAACCAAAGGTGGTGGTGGTGGTGGTGGTGGTGGTGGTGGTGGTGGTGTTGCTCACTGGGATCTTGAGCGAAGTCAACATTCTAACCATCCCAAAAGTGTTCATTGAGTTGAGTTCGGGACTTGTGCAGACCAGTCAATTTCAGGAATGTGTGCCCCCTAACCAATGCGTTGCTTAATGAGTGTTCATTGTCATGCTGATATAAATAGTCGTTTGCAAACCTCCCCTCCACTGTACGCAGTACACAATTCTGTAAAATGTGTTCATATCCTCGTGCGAGTATGGTTTTTTAAGCGTAATTATGCGACTGCACCCTAATCGTGAAAACCACCCCCATAGTGTAACCCCAGCTCCTCTGTAGTTCACTGTTGGCACTACACATGATGGCAGGGCAAGTTATCCAGATATTCGCCAGCGACGAGCATCGCGTAACATTGACTGCAGAAATGTGTGGCTTATGAGTATCCGCTGGACGATTGTACCCCATTCGCTTTAACCCCTATGCACAGTCATCGTGTTAGCTGGACTGCTGGTAGCACTTCCGAAGTCACTGTTGATTCCTTCCACTGGTTTCAAAACACTTACTGCAACCTCTCTCCGCAATACTCTACTGCGCCTGTCCGTTAGTACATGTGGTCTGCCTGTTCTCGCTTTAGCTGTGGTTGTTATTTCGCAGCAGTCTAGTTGGGCACCTTTAGAATGGTTGAAATGTTCCTGGTGGATTTGTTACTTCAGGTCAATCCAGCGACTAGTCCACGGTCAAAGTCACTGTGCTCTTCTCACCGACAAATGCTGCTGTTATTGCTGCTCTACTGACAACGCAATACTCCACGCCTCCTTATACTGGCGGGTCCGTCTCTTGATATCTAGTGTTCAGTGCTTACGTAGGAGAATCAGAGTACGTTTGCTCGGTTAGTGTACCGCTGTGTATGATGTATACAGTTTGCATTAAAGACACAGCTATGCTATTTATTGTTCATACTTACGAGTTTAACCTTCTGTTGCGTGCAAGAACAGTGACAAAATTTATATAGCTTGACTCGTATCGATGATGAATGCTTGATGGCAAAATTCACACTTATGAAGTCAAGATAAAAGTCTTAATCTGACATTTTCGCCATGGTAAAGGCGAATTTATTTTTCGGTATACGTCTATCGTAGGTCAATACGTGTCTCTCAATTTAGTTATTATTTCCAGTGGAGAGGTTCCGCCAATGAAGTAAGATTTTGTAAGGTCTGCAAAATAATCATTCACGGCTGCTACAAACTCTTAATTGTTTACGGGACGTTGACCATCTACAAATACGCACATAGGACCTAAAATTACATTCCATCAAGACACATCACTCTACTACCATGTAATACGTGCGGTTAAAGGCGCTGCAGTCTGGAACCGCAAGACCGCTACGGTTGCAGGTTCGAATCCTGCCTCGGGCATGGATGTTTGTGATGTCATTAGGTTAGTTAGGTTTAACTAGTTCTAAGTTCTAGGGGACTAATGACCTCAGCAGTTGAGTCCCATAGTGCTCAGAGCCATTTTTGAACCATGTAATACTGCCTCAATTTGGCGAGGAAGTGCGCCCACAAGTTTCTTCGGTTATCCTGTATCCACTTGAAGCCACCCACAGATGATTAAATAACGTAGAGCTACAAAATTGCGGGCACGCCTGTTGCTATGTATCGCCCGCTGTTCGAAATAGTCAAATACTTTATCGTGAGGTGCCGGAGTGTCCGTCAAACCAGAGATGTAGGCATGCAGCTTTATAAACGGACTGGTGTCGTCCTGGAAGACAGGAACTGTGGAGGGTCACATGGTCGGGAGGGGTACCAAATATAATGAAAAGGTTAGATTTTTAAACAGCTCCTCAATTTTTCCGTGTTTACAGGTCAGTTCTTCAAAACAAATAATTTCCTAGTTTTTGTATCCTCATTTCCGCTTAATTTTTTTATCCATTTGATCCACCAGAGTAGCGTAGTATACGACAGTTGCTGTTTTGCCGTCCGTTAGGTAATGAACGACCTTTCTGGTTAAAAAAAAAGTCTTAGCTCTGACATCAGTCGTCGTTGCCTTACAGCAGTCCGACTGCACTCAGATAAAGTCCATGATCCGACCATTGGACTGAAAACAAAGTACGCAGTCCCTCTCCCCGGAGAAGTTAAATATCGGGAATTATAGACTAGCATCATTTTCGTGTAGAGTTAACGTGGAAATTGTAGAGTTGTCACATATATCAAAGTTCGACATAACGTCAAAAATATTGAAACAGTTTCTATGTAGATGAGAACGTTGAACCATGTACTTATGTGTTGTTACTGCAGAGTACATTTCTTGATAATTGACAGTCTACTGTTCCCCACTAGAAAATTTTCAGCTATTTGTGAGAAATCTAGATTCGTTATCGAGCTACTTCAAGGGCTCGGTAGTAAAAAAATGGTAAGGGACAAACCTGTAGTCCTGATAAAAAGCACCACAAACATTTCAATGAAATCCCGTAAATCAGATATCTGAAATATATACAAAATCATTCCTTTTTTCGGGTACAGCATCGCTTTATTCCAGAGCGTCAGTAACATTTTTAGTATGTAATATCAACCCGAATTTTTTTAAATTGTAGAAACATGTACTTAATACTTACTCGAAACACTGTAGTATCAACAAACTTACTTAACATTTTTTACACGAAAACATTTTATTCTCAGTGCATTTACTTAACATTATTAGTTTACTTAAAACGTTGTTTTCTCAGTACACGATTGTCTTATCTTTCTTCTTCGTCTTCTTGATGCTGAAGCGCAGTGCCTCCTTCTGCTTGGAGTGAGTTGTAGGAGGTATCCATTTTTAGCTTGAGAGAATGTCTTAGCTTGTCTCCTTTAATAGGAAGAGGCCCAGAACTGCTTGCAGGTCTTCCACGTTTTGATAAGGCAACAGATTCTAGGCAACCATTATATGTATCAGTAAACATTAATGTCGGGATGGGACTTACTAGCTCAGCAGAAAATACAAGTCGAACATAATTTCTAACATTGAATTTGCTTTGAGCAGTTGATGCTTGTGATGGATGGAACAGCTGTTTCAGGAGTTCAAATGGCTGTGAGCACTCTGGGACTTAACATCTGAGGTCATCAGTCCCCTAGAACTTACAACTACTTAAACCTAACTAACGTAAGGACATCACATACATCCATGCCAGACGCAGGATTCGAACCTGCGACCGAAGCAGTCGCGCGGTTCCAAACTGAAGCGCCTAGAACCGCTCGTCCTCACTGGCCGGAATTATGAATACAAAAAAAAAAAAATGCTCGTATGGTGTTAATGGAATTTCAGACAGAATTGTGAAAACTTGTTCCAGCTTAAAAATAAATGTCCTTAATGATTTATGTTAATCTCTGGCATAGGGAATTTTTCCCTCCAAATTAAAATAAGCAGTTGTTTGAACCTCATAAGAAAGGCGACAAAGAAAAATTGCCATCTAGTTTCCTTACTGATGTGTTTCTCCAATATATTCTAAAAAGTTGTGTATTCAAGAAAAGTCGTAACATCTATCAAGATAAAGTTTACTTAGCTTATCACAGTTTGGGTTCCAGGTAGGTTGCGTGACACTGTACAAATTGTACAAACCTCAAATAATCATAAGATCGCCAGTTGGTATTTTTTGTTACCTTCCAAGGCACAAATCTGTGGAGAGAAGACCTCTGGCCCTTACGTATTAATCATGCCATTAACTCGCTGTGGATGTTAATTTAAATGATTGTTACTAGGAGTTGGAGAAAATGTTTGAAGAATATAAGCTGCAAAAGAATGCACATTGCAGCTATGAAACATTAACCTCTTACAGAGAAACTTGCACAAGATTCGAAAATAACCAAGCAGATGAGGTTCCACAGAAATGCTTTTCAGCTTGAATGAGATTTTCACTCTGCAGCGGAGTGTGCGCTGATATGAAACTTCCTGGCAGATTAAAACTGTGTGCCCGACCGAGACTCGAATTCGGGACCTTTGCCTTTCGTGGGCAAGCGCTCTACCAGCTTGCCTTTAAGTGGAAAGGTCAGAAGAGGAACGAAAAAGTTATAAAATAATGTGTGTATGAAAAACGTTGTATAGCCATTTAAATAATAATCACCCTCATTCCTCCACCAGCTTTGCCCTGGACCAATTACATCATCTTCGAACGCTTGTATAAACAACGCTCTCAATACCACGTGCTGACATGATTTTCATAACATACGTGAACGACATATTTTCATTAAATTTTTTCTGTTTTCAAAATTTACCATAAATTTACTTTTTTCGCGCACATTCTATAATTTGGATTCTACAATTCGTTCCATAATCATGTATCCTATAATCCATGTGGTAAGCAAGATACATCTGTGAGAGGTGAAAAACTCCGAAGAACGCAAGTGCTGATTATTTTGAATATTGAGGCAAACTGCTAGAAATAGACCTCAGGGAAGACCAGTTTGGGTTCTTTAACCTCGATTTATTGTGAAAGACTTGTAACCCCCCCCCAGGCGGCTCACATCTGTATTGTATGTGCTTCGCCACCACGGGGTCCCACCCCTTAGTGATGGGAACAGTAGATTGTCGTTTTAGTTTTATGTAGCGATTGAATTATTCATTCTTTTGACTGACATCAGTTTGTGAGAGCAATCGAATGGAAACAATCGAATCAGTCGGTTGTAGTTTTACGTATCGTTTGTATTATTATTCATTCATTTCTTTCCTGTGAAACCAGTCTCGGGAGCAACTGAATGAGAACAGTCAACACAGTCCGGTGGTGTTTTACTTATTGAGTTATTTATTCTCTTTTCAGTGAAATCGGTCTTCAGTTTTCTGCCGGTTGAAGCATACATTTATTCGTTCATTCAACTGAAACCACTGTTTACTGGTTTACTCCACTAAGTTATCCAGTTATTCTTCTGGGTGAAACCAGTTGTAATACTTGAAGTAAATACAAACTGAAACACACACACACACACACACACACACACACACACACACACAGAAGTTAGCCCTATCCCCAGGTTTAAGCGAAAACATCTCAATGGGTACGCCAAAGATAAAATAAGCATTATACCTATTCATCTAATTACGTACTGAAAGACTTATTCTGTTTTTCACCCTTTAAAACTCACTGATAGATTGTTGTGCATTAAATTACTGCAGATGAGATTAATAGCACGTAGCTAATAAAGCTTCATTGGGAATACTAAGTATAAAAGCCCTTTTACAGAAAAGGTGTGGTGATGTCCATTAATTTAAAAAAATTGTTCTAATCTAGCCTCTGAGATTGCGCCCGCATGCTGTGCAACAGCGACCTGCCGCTCCCAGGGCCAGGGTGGCGGGCGGCGGAAGTAGCCAGTCACCAGTCGCCGCTAGCATAGGTCCCAGCAGGACTGCATTCGCACCGGCCACTCCGCCATCTCCTCGCACCGGATGAGAAAATATGGAGCGAAATCGCGCAAACCTAGAGACTAAGTGAAAACACTAATATAATTGACGTAACCAACAGACGCTGGCCAGTCGGTTGTCTCACATAAAGTGGCGAGGCCGCAGACTCGTTTCATTTTGTTGTGTTTTTTTTTTTTTTTTGTTTCATTCGATTGAAAAAACCGACTGAAGTAAAACGCAATCGACTGGCCAAACGGATGCTGAAAACAGTCGGTTGTCCCATAGCTACCAGATCTTACAGCACTATTTCTGTGCTGAAAGTCTTTCTTTAACCTATTCTATTTTTTTCCTCTCTCTCTCTCTCTCTCTCTCTCTCTTTTCTGGATCGGGTGTGTGTTTTGGACATTTTCTTTCCTTCCTGCTTCGTCAACTTTTCATTGTTAGCCATATGGTCCCCTTGTTGGGTTTGACTTGCCACTTTTACCACTTTTATTCCTACATTTTACAGAAGTTCACTTTTTTTTTTTTTTTTTTTTTTTTTTTTTTTTTTTTTTTTTTTTTTTTTTGTCATCAGTCGACTGACTGGTTTGATGCGGCCCGCCACGAATTCCTTTCCTGTGCTAACCTCTTCATCTCAGAGGAGGACTTGCAACCTACGTCCTCAATTATTTGCTTGACGTATTCCAATCTCTGTATTCCTCTACAGTTTTTGCCCTCTACAGCTCCCTCTAGTACCATGGAAGTCATTCCCTCACGTCTTAGCAGATATCCTATAATCCTGTCCCTTCTCCTTACCAGTGTTTTCCACATATTCCTTTCCTCTCCGATTCTGCGTAGAACCTCCTCATTCCTTACCTTACCAGTCCACCTAATTTTCAACATTCGTCTATAGCACCAGATCTCAAATGCTTCGATTCTCTTCTGTTCCGGTTTCCCCACAGTCCATGTTTCACTACCATACAATGCTGTACTCCAGACGTACATCCTCAGAAATATCTTCCTCAAATTAAGGCCGGTATTTGATGTTAGTAGACTTCTCTTGGCCAGAAATGCCTTTTTTGCCATAGCGAGTCTGCTTCTGATGTCCTCCTTGCTCCGTCCGTCATTGGTTATTTTACTGCCTAGGTAGCAGAATTCCTTAACTTCATTGACTTCGTGACCATCAATCCTGATGTTAAGTTTCTCGCTGTTCTCATTTCTACTACTTCTCATTACCTTCGTCTTTCTCCGATTTACTCTAACCATACTGTGTACTCATTAGACTGTTCATTCCGTTCAGGAGATCATTTAATTCTTCTTCACTTTCACTCAGGAAAGCAATGTCATCAGCGAATCGTATCATTGATATCCTTTCATCTTGTATTTTAATTCCACTCCTGAACCTTTCTTTTATTTCCAGAGTAGGGGCGAAAGGCTACAGCCTTGTCTTTCACCCTTCTTAATACGAGCACTTCGTTCTTGATAATCCACTCTTATTATTCCCTCTTGGTTGTTGTACATATTGTATATGACCCGTCTCTCACTATAGCTTACCCCTACTTTTTTCAGAATCTCGAACAGCTTGCACCATTTTATGTTGTCGAACGCTTTTTCCAGGTCGACAAATCCTATGAAAGTGTCTTGATTTTTCTTTAGCCTTGCTTCCATTATTAGCCGTAACGTCAGAATTGCCTCTCTCGTCCCTTTACTTTTCCTAAAGCCAAACTGATCGTCACCTAGCGCATTCTCAATTTTCTTTTCCATTCTTCTGTATATTATTCTTGTAAGCAGCTTCGATGCATGAGCTGTTAAGCTGATTGTGTGATAATTCTCGCACTTGTCAGCTCTTGCCGTCTTCGGAATTGTGTGGATGATGCTCTTCCGAAAGTCAGATGGTATGTCGCCAGACTCATATATTCTACACACCAACGTGAATAGTCGTTTTGTTGCCACTTCCCCCAGTGATTTTAGAAATTCTGATGGAATGTTATCTATCCCTTCTGCCTGATTTGACCGTAAGTCCTCCAAGCTCTTTTAAATTCCGATTCTAATACTGGATCCCCTATCTTTTCTAAATCGACTCCTGTTTCTTCTTCTATCGCATCAGACAAATCTTGACCCTCATAGAGGCTTTCAATGTATTCTTTCCACCTATCTGCTCTCTCCTCTGCATTTAACAGTGGAATTCCCGTTGCACTCTTAATGTTACCACCGTTGCTTTTAATGTCATCAAAGGTTGTTTTGACTTCCCTGTATGCTGAGTCTGTCCTTCCGACAATCATATCTTTTTCGATGTCTTCACATTTTTCCTGCAGCCATTTCGTCTTAGCTTCCCTGTACTTCCTATTTATTTCATTCCTCAGCGACTTGTGTTTCTGTATTCCTGATTTTCGCGGAACATGTTTGTACTTCCTCCTTTCATCAATCAACTAAAGTATTTCTTCTGTTACCCATGGTTTCTTCGCAGCTACCTTCTTTGTACCTACGTTTTCCTTCCCAACTTCTGTGATGGCCCTTTTTAGAGATGTCCATTCCTCTTCAACTGTACTGCTTACTGCGCTATTCCTTATTGCTGTATCTATGGCGTTAGAGAACTTCAAACGTATCTCGTCATTCCTTAGTACTTCCGTATCCCACTTCTTTGCGTATTGATTCTTCCTGACTAATGTCTTGAACTTCAGCCTACTCTTCATCACTACTATATTGTGATCTGAGTCTATATCTGCTCCTGGGTACGCCTTACAATCCAGTATCTGATTTCGGAATCTCTGTCTGACCATGATGTAATCTAATTGAAATCTTCCCGTATCTCCCGGCCTTTTCCAAGTATACCTCCTCCTCTTGTGATTCTTGAACAGGGTATTCGCTATTACTAGCTGAAACTTGTTATAGAACTCAATTAGTCTTCCTTGTCCCAAGCTCATATTCTCCTGTAATCTTTTCTTCTACTCCTTCCCCTACAACTGCTTTCCAGTCGCCCATGACTATTAGATTTTCGTCCCCCTTTACATACTGCATTACTCTTTCAATATCCTCATACAGTTTCTCTATCTGTTCATCTTCAGCTTGCGACGTCGGCATGTATACCTGAACTATCGTTGTCGGTGTTGGTCTGCTGTCGATTCTGATTAGAACAACCCGGTCACTGAACTGTTCACAGTAACACACCCTCTGCCCTACCTTCCTATTCATAACGAATCCTACACCTGTTACACCATTTTCTGCTGCTGTTGATATTACCCGATACTCATCTGACCAGAAATCCTTGTCTTCCTTCCACTTCACTGACCCCTACTATATCTAGATTGAGCCTTTGTATTTCCCTTTTCAGATTTTCTAGTTTCCCTACCACGTTCAAGCTTCTGACATTCCACGCCCCGACTCGTAGAACTTTATCCTTTCGTTGATTATTCAATCTTTTTCTCATGGTAACCTCCCCCTTGGCAGTCCCCTCCCGGAGATCCGAATGGGGGACTATTCCGGAATCTTTTGCCAATGGAGAGATCATCATGACACTTCTTCAAATACAGGCCACATGTCTTGTGGATACACGTTACGTGTCTTTAGTGCAGTGGTTTCCATTGCCTTCTGCATCCTCATGTCGTTGATCATTGCTGATTCTTCCGCCTTTAGGGGCAATTTCCCCACCCCTAGGAGAAGAGAGTGCCTTGAACCTCTATCCGCTCCTCCGCCCTCTTTGACAAGGCCGTTGGCAGAATGAGGCTGACTTCTTATGCCGGAAGTCTTCGGCCGCCAATGCTGATTACTTATCAAAATTTAGGCAGTGGCGGGCGTCGAACCCGGGACCGAAGACGTTTTGATTACGAATCAAAGACGCTACCCGTAGACCACGGGTCCATTACCAGAAGTTCACATCGTACAGGAACGGTCGCTCAGCACAGCGTAGATACCAATTTTACGCCCTTCTCACTTCGCACCCTTCTTTCATGATGGTGCTGTGGCGGATGTACATACCTCTTTGCACCGTAATAAGCTTAGACTGCTGGGGTCGTGCAGCCACCAGAAGAAGAGAGTTTAATTCGTTTCACGTGCGAATCTTCTGTGGAACACACACATTCAACATGTACGACATAAGCAGTGTGTTTGCGTTACACAACTGATTGTTTCGAGGCTGAACGAGGACAACTCCATTTTTCAGCAAGATGAGGCACCCCCCTCACTGGAGTCGAAAAGTGCGTGAATACCTGAATGAAACTCTGAGGCGTTGGATTGGTCGTCAAACAGATTGCGACTTACCACGTCTCAGCTGGCCTCCATGTTAGCGGAGCGCCTTGGAATTTCTTCCTGTGGGGTTTCGTTAAGAACAACGTATGTACAAACACTATCACAGAACATAGAGGAGTTGTAAACCCGAATGGGTGGTACTGCCGTAGCTTCAGTGCTTACCCTAGTACGGAACGACTATCGGTGATGTTCGTGTCGCTGGTGGAGGACATGTTGAACATCTGTAACCTAAACCTGGGAGCTTCGTAAATGTGCGTTCCAAGTTTCAGTTTAATAAAATATGCGTTCTACATGCGTATATTCATTTTGAAACACACTATATTTTCTACAACATCAGGTTCCGGGAAGACACAGGCGAGCCCTCGCAAGTAGCATAATACTTCAACCAACGGACGGCGTGCAACCTGCTATGCATGAGTCCCGCAATCGTTGTTCTGGAAGACGGCCGCGTTGATATTGTGCAAGTGGAAGTTCGATTTATCAGACCACGAAATTTATTTACAGTGTTCCGTTGTCCAGTCGAGATGTCTACAGAGAAATAACTGCAGCACGAGGAGAAAGAATACACACACAGTAATGAGGTGTAGAAGCCCATTTACAGCAACGATTATGAACAGTGCATCCCAGACACTTTACGCCTTGAGCATAGTTTAGTTATTTGCACCACGCCTATCGATCTGTTTCACTTAGCGAGCATGCGATTGAAGAACATGCTTGGTGGTATACGTCACGGACGACCAAGAACCACTCACTGCGGCCATATAATAATCGTCTAGGTGTTATATTTCCAGCAGATGGAGTTATGATTTTTCTGAATCGTCGTCATTTGTTTTGAGCCTTGTTTAGCTTAGATTTCTTGATGCGCTCTGACTAGAGGATGCTGTTTTTGACTTGTTCAATCTATGTATCCGTGTCGGTTTGTAATATAAGCTTCCAAACCCTACATTACTGCTGTGAACTCAAAGAAAATCTCTTCATTTAGAATTCAGAATTTCTTGATGAATTTTCGCCCCGTAGCCCTAATATGAATCCTCCAGGCATGTGGAAACAGTGTCCCAGACCGGGACTTGAAAGTGGGGTCTTTGCCTCAGGCAAGTGCTCTACCCACTGAGCTGTCCAGGCACGACCCACGACCTGCCCTAACACCGAAAGGCAAATGTCCCTTATTCGAGTCTCGGTCCGGCACACTGTTTTAATCTGCCAGAAACTGTCATAATACAAGATGTTTGAAAAATATTCACCCGATTTCTTAAGGTGTATATTCCAGACAAATGAAGACAGAAGCTTAGGTTCGATTTTAGCTGACGCACAGAAATACAGAATTCGTTTATTTTCGAACCATCCAGTTTTAAAAGGGCATGTCTTTCAAATTCATGCACATATGGTATCGGGGAATACTTTCTAGAATTTCGTTTAGGGTCAGAGATTTAGTGTATAGTTTTACGAATGTTCGATAAACCGTACACCAACGTACAACATACGTCTAGTATGGTTTAGAACGCAAACGTAGGCGCAAAACACTGTTGACAGACAGGTAAGAAATGATTAATTCTCTGCTCGCACGAAAAGTAGCCTTTTGTGAATTAAACGCAAAACCGTTGAATGCGTGTAAGTCTTTTACGAACACTCGGGGTTCGACCCTTGGATCCTTGCATAAACAACCGGTCTCTTTGAAACTGCTGCTGCCATTGTTGAACCGTTTCAGTTGTAATATATCTCGACGAAAATAACTCTGCACATTTGTTACTGAATTGCACCTGTTGAAAACGGAGAACGCAAAAAAGCTTTTGTTGCTGTTTTGGCGCCATTTGGCTTGGACGAGCATTGGAGCGATCTTGGGATATCCTTGCTGTCAACCACATGAATCAGCAACTTAACAACTGGCGCCAAGGCAATTCAAAATTCACCTCAGGTAGGAAGAAGATATAGTCACGTGAAACGGAATGAATATTTTTGAAACACCCTTTGTAATATGTAAATATCAGGTTCCAACCGACGATTTCATCGTTCAGCAAGGAAGCACCGCTTTCGTTTCATACTAAAAGTTTTATTCATTCGATCTGTCATTCGCCGCTCAATTTCTACACTATATTCCGGTGAAAGGCTCCTCCTTTAACATCATGTAATTTTTTTTGTGTATTACTTAAATAGTGTTCTTATTCTGACTCCACTGGATACAGTGATCGTTTTTAGAATCCTGTAAAGCTACTTCGCAGTGTAAAACACTTTTTAATTCGACCGTTCATGTCAAGTCAGTATTCGTTATGCTGAATTTGAGTAATAATGGTATTTACATGGAGCAGGCGGAGGTTCAAGGCCTAAGTGGGAACTAATCAGGTTTCAACTGAAAAATTGCTAGCTGACAACAGTTCAAACTTCTCGTGTAAGTATTCCAGACCATACAAATCATGGGCGGCAACACCTCTGAGAAAGGCCTGGACGGTATTAATACGTTAGCGACACACCTGGGAACAGTAAGTACATAGCTTATGATAACATGATAGGAACCATAACTTCTTTTCAGGTCGAAGTTCGGTTGAGATGTACCACACCAATTTGATGCGGGTTTGTAATACACTCCACCATAAATGCTATTTCACAACTCGAAAGTGCAGATTACATGATGACATTATATTCATATAGCTGTCGTTTGTCTCTAATATGTAATAGGCAATGTCCCGGAAGACTGACTCACTCCCTTTTTCACTCACCATCGCCCAGCTCAAACCGATAAGGAAAAAACTTGAAATTTGTAGAGGGTGTTGATCTCACGCTGTAGGCATCGTTTAAGAAGAGGGTTTTCGAAATTCCGCCCCGGAGGATGTGAAATACGAGATGAAATTTTTAAGAAAATATTTATTTGTATTAAAAATTTTAAAGCTAAATCTGTGAAAACCGTTATTTTACTTCTCGGTTAGATAAAAAGAACTATATGTTACGGATTAAAGTGTCCGTGGAAATATCTCCATAAGGCTGAAAAAGGCATAATGAACAAAAACTAAATAATTAAACACTTAAATAACATTACAATTACTATTGTTAATTTTATAAATACGATCATGCTTGAGAACTACTCCTAAGTGAAATAGTGTACCATCAATGTCATCAACATCATAAAAGTGTCTGGCATCCCCTGGAATGAGATGCATTATCGATTTTATGCCCTGCAATTCTGGCAGTGATACTGGTTTACCATTGGGCCATAAAGGTAGCAAGAATGCTGTTAGCGGTGGCGAAGACTTTTGGCGGACTGCAGAACGTCTCTGAATGTTTACTTAACGAAATTCTCGTTGTTCATAAATACTGAATAAGGTTTCTCCTTGATTATTCTTATTTGATGACGTTCGAGCCAATTAACTTTGTTGTGTAAGTCATGCGTTGTGTTGACTATGTATTTTTTCTAGGAGTGAAGTACTCCAAATGTTTTCTTTTATCATCCTGTGGATTTGAAGAGGGTATTTATTCTGTCTTGTTCTATGACAGTGATGGAATTTTCCAGGCTATACAGCCTTTGTTGCATTTTTGATACATATTCTATATTACCAAAGTAGCTGTTACGCTGTAAAAATGAGTGACAGGAAATATTACATTTTAGAGTAATCGGTGTAAGGGTGGTAAGTTCCTGTAGACCAGTCTTAAACTTCAAAATCATTTTTATGTATCTGTTCTGCTTTCCTCAAGAATCGAGCCACAAAATTATTAACTTCACTTGTAACTAACATTGCTAAGAATGTCTCCTCAAGGAAGACCTTACTTCTTGTGCTCCACGATCAGCAACTCAAGTCACGCATAACAGATTCTTTATTTTACCCTGTGTGGATTCCGTTGTTATCCAACTACTGTTACGGTTTATAAAAAAATTAATTAGTTGGAATTTGAGGTAAGGGTAAAGTTTTTTTCAAAGTCAGATGTGATGGTTTCTATTTCTTCCTCTATTGATGATATATCTTGTTTTAGTAACTTTATCTCCTTTATCTGCATGTATCCTATGATGTATCCTATGATCCGCCTAAGGCTGCACAGTCCTAACTTCATTATTTGTGGATTGGATTTCTGAAGTAAGTCTGTCACAAACTTTGCAAGTATCTATCTTTATTACAGTTATGTCTGGTGGAAGGTATTTTGAAACTCTATTGTTTCTATTGTAGCGCCTTACATACTTGGAACTTTTCTGTATGTTCCATTACATCCTGAGTCCACAGTTATTTTTGATTTGGTCCAAAAGTGATAGCTCTGAAAGGTGCGTCACCAATGTACAGGATGGCGCACGATAAGTCACCTATTTGTTTCATGAATCAAACTTGTTGTTGACAAAATGTGTAATTTATTGATATAGAAGTAAAGAATACAGCTTGGAAATACAGCCTGATGAATCACATGTTCAATCTGACTGCCGTTTTGGTTTACAACTTCAAGTCGCACATGTGCATTTGTGACGACTCTCCGACAAAAATCTTGTAAAATGGCGCGGCATAACTCCACAATGATGGCCCTAAGTTGCACGGCATTTTCGGGTTTTCTGTGGTACACCTCTTTAAGGAACGCCCTAAGGAAGTAGTCACATGGGTTAATGTCCGGGCTGTGGGGCGGCCACATTCCTCCTCCTGCACAACGTTCTGGAAATCCGTTTAACAATACCCTAAGGCAAAGTCTTTCTTGTAGGAAATAAAGCACAACGTTGGCAGTATGGGGGCATGCTCCATCCTGCATGAACCATTGTCTCTGCAGTGGAAGACTTGAGGCCATGAGTTGAGGAAAGAATTGGTTTCGCAGCACGTGTAAATAGCGTTCACCGGTTACTATAGCATCGAAGAAGAACGGACCGACGATTCTATGGCTTGAGATTGCGACCCACACGCACATTTTCTCCCCTGGGTGTGTTTCGTGTGGATTATTCGCGGAGGTTCACGTGCCCAGAATCGAACGTTCTGTTTGTTCACAACACCGTTCACGTAAAAGCAAGCTTCGTCAGAAAACCATGTGTTGCGTAGCACTGCCTCGATTGCCCACCTTGCAAACTGCAGTCACCGCTCACTCGATTATGCGCCACAGTCATTTTGTGTGGATACAAGCGAAGGTCGGATTGAATAATTCTTCGTACAGATCGACGTGAAATTCCCAACTCGTTACTGGCTTTTATTGTTGATTTACAGGGACTAAGAGTCAAAGCCACTCGAACTGCTTCAGTGTTTTGCGGCGAATGTACGGTACGTGCATGTGGCCGCTGACATTCCTAAACAGATCCAGTACCTTCAAATTTTGTATGTAATCTGCGTATTGTCTCTGGGCTGGGAGCCGCCGTGTGCCGAAAAGAGCGCGAGACCTGTGTGTTAGTGTAACTCTGTTCGTCACCGTGAAGAGTAACGGTCTCCGTCTTTTGTGCGACGATCAACCGTCCTTAGACCGCCATCGCGGCAAATTGCAATGGCGGACTCACAACGGAAGCGATGAACTCGCAATGACATATGGCGTAATTTCCATGAACTGCACGAAGCTGAGCGCACAATTTGAAAGGTATTGCCCCACTAGTGTACTTGTAGGATCAAAATACAATCGGGTTGCGTATTGTGCGCCACCCTATAGTAATCACTCTTTTTCGCTGACATTCGTAATGTTTGACGCAAGTAGGCCCTACAGACTTCGGTTTCATTAAATTTTTAAACTCCGCTTACTGTTGTTGTTACCCCTCTGTCAGCTTACTGCACGTTTTTGAATCGTATTGCATAACACCGTTGGTTGAATGTTAGTCACCGGTGTTCCAAAATTTGTTACAACATTCTTTTCTCTGCTCAGTGTTTATTTTCTCATTACTTTTTTTAAGGTTGCATATATAATCTCGGAACATCTTTGGATCTACAGTTTGCTTGGACACAGCTCCTGTTAGTAATTTTTTTTTCTTTCTTTCTCGCCTTGATAATCATCTGGACTTCCTCTTCCTCCCTTTTTCTGATCTCCCTTTCTTTCAGTAGTCATTAACAACACTATTTTCACTCTGATTGTGTGTACTGTGCTCAATACGAGGAAGAGCCCTACTGTCATACTGAGACAAACCTAACTCGTTAATTTCACCATTAATTGTTGTAACTGAATCTGAATTCCCGTCCTCGGATAAAAGCATCTGAAATGTAATTGCACAAAGATATAAACCACATTTTTATTTCCATTATTCATAATTTAAAGCCAACACATTAACCCTTTCGGAGGTGAATTTTTTCCTGAGGGAGAAAAATGTTCGTTTATGTGGTAATGATCGCGATTTTTTAATAATTTTAGGTGCAAGATTTGTACAAAAATGTGTACTCTTTATCAAAACATACTTTGTAGACTTGGCTTCATTTTATGGACTAAAATAACTAATTACGGAAGATTCTGTAGTGTAATAAATAGTAGTAAAATGACCATTCAATAATTACCATGCAAAATAAATACTATAATGCTCAGTTAACAGTGGAATTTAGCGAACCAACGACATAGTGTGTTCTGATAGTCACGAGCTGCTGCGCCCTTGCTTCATTGACTTGCTCTTATTTTCACAGTGATGCCCAACAGTTGGCAGCACTTGCGCATGATGAAAAGGCTGAACATTCACAAATGAGTAGCTCAGGTTTCCGTACTCCGACTGCAGTTGACACACAGTAAAAGTTAAAGTACACAATTCTAGCCACAGAATCTGAAGGGTAATAATAGTACTCCGGTCATTTGATATGGCTATATTAACATTAACAGTGTGTCTCAGAACTGCGTGATAATGCCATATTAGTCATCAATTGAGAAAAAAATAACAATTATAATGATACAGGCCTATATAAAACATTCTGTGTCTTATAATTATCTTATTATAATTTGGCGATTAATATTATTAATTGATATGTTATATAATACAACCCCTAATAACCATTACGTGTGTGACGTAGAGCATGGCCATATTAACCTCATAATGACTGTTTCCAGTATTTGCTGCCGAACATAGACACCAAGGACTTCCCTCTGAATAACATCTCTGTGACAACAGTATATCTTTTTAAACAATAACATGCAATAAAATACTCTCCTCGTAATAATTACCAGTCAGTTACTTACGTTTCAACTCCAATACGTAAACAAAGCATGTGATATTCTGTCATGAATTTGGTTCCATATTGCAAATCACTGCCACATGATGGATTTAGCAACTAGTACTTGGTTCAGACTTGTCTAGAGAACAGTACGTGAAGGCTTGGAGTTGGTTCTATTTTGTATGACTTACTGCACATATTTCATCAATTACAAGACCTCAGACTACTTACTCGAACAAGGCTCAGGCCTTGACAGACATACAGTTAAGTTTTACACTGATTACGCTTTTGAAGAGCTCCTTTCCTAACTTAGTTTATCCAGAATCTCTTATACTTCATGGTCCAGTGACTGAAATGAGCACGGGTCACACCTGTTTACAAAAAGGTTAAGAGATGGGATGCACGTAATTATAAATATCGTTGGCGTCCATCTGTTGCAGGACCCTGCAGCATATTCTAAGCTCCACCATTAAAACATCCCTGTGGGAAAACGAGATTGTCTCAAAGAATTAGCACGGATGCAGGAAGAACTACTCGTATTAAAAAACATATCACGTATTATTGATACACAGCATACTGCAAAAATATATTCAGGTAAACGAGGGGTAGTCAGTCTTACAAGACTTCCGAAGGCTTTGGACACTTTGCCAAATTAAGACACTTACGGGGTCTGTTCAAAAAATTCCGGAGCATTGTCCAAATTGTTTTCTACGCTCACCTTTTGCATACTGTGCATGGACGCCTTTGAAATATTCTCCACAGTTGATGCACCGCTGCTGACACAGTTTCCACTTCCAGAGGCAGTTTTGATACGCCTTTTGATGGATCGCGCGAAACGCCGTCTGCGAATCTTCTGTTATCTCGTCTATCGTTGCAAGTCTTTGCCCTTCCAGCGTCCCAACATCATAACCGTAGACCCACATCTCATCACCGTTGTGGTTCTCTTAAGGAACATCTCGTTCCAATTTGTGCGATCCAATAACTCTTCACAAATTGGGAGGCGAAGGTCTTTCTGGTCTTGACTCACGAGCCGTAGAACCAACGTGGCGGCAACACGATGCATTCCAAGATGCTGTCTCACGACTTCATGACGTGATCCAACTGAAATTCGACATTATTATGCAATCTCTCGGACAGTCTGTCTTCTTTCGATTGCCACACACAATTTCGTTGATATTCCTGAGATAAGCGTTGTCGGTGGACGTCGAAGGGCGTCCTGAACGAGGATCATCGTTAACTTCCGTCCGGTCGTTTTGAAACCGTGTGAACCATTCGTAACACGGAGTGCGGCTTAAGCACTCGTCACCGTAGTCTTCCGGCATCATTTGGTGTGTCTCTGTAAAAGTTTTCTTGAGCTTCACGCAAAATTTAACGCAGACGCGTTGCTCCTCTAACTCTGCCACCTCGAAATTCGCAAACTGTGCGACACAACGTTCTGCTCAATACAACGCTGATCAATAACTAACAGACATACAACAATGAAACTTCCGGCAATTACACATTGAACACAGGGTTAGCTAAGTGATGGATTTTTTGAAAAGACATCGTACTGAGTATTTTCGCAGATATCGGCTTGGCTAAATGACTATTTGACTAACACGACCTAATACGTTACATATGGGAGAGCCTCAGGCTTCCACATTCTGTAATAGGCGTGCACATCCAATATCGCCTGATCTACTCGTGGTTTCAATGTCCTTCAACCACTTTCCATTGACGCTCTAGAGAGTAGACAACAACACACGAACGGCCCACCATCACCGCCGTCTGCGAAATGCTTGTTCCCAGTCGCCGGGTCTCGACAATCTGCCCTTTGCCAGAGTCGTTAACGTTGTTGAATTCCCTTGTTTGCCTGTCATATCATCGCTAAAATGATACCTCGTTCGTCTCTGCTCCGCTTACATGCTTTCCTTACTGCATCATGTCCACGCAGCTCCACCGGGAGGCATTCAAACACACGGTGGGCGGTAGTCATAATGTTACGGATCATCAATGTATATGAAAATATACCGCAAATGATCGTTTTTCTAGGAACAGTGCAATGTTCCGAAAGATATCTCTGAGGTGTTAATGGAATATTAGATGCAGCCTGCTGGACTCGCATATTGGGTACAAAAAAAACGAATCCGGACACGGAAGTCATGGCATCGGAGCTTGGAAACTTTGATAAATAGCGAGACATAACCGAAGACTGTGTAAGAGAACTGGATAGAAATCATTTGATGCCAAATCGGTTTGCACCAGGCGTGGTGACAGCTTGCATTAGTACATCGCCATCACGACTTCGAAATTTGACTCCAGCTGTTTATACCTAGACAACAACAATGCGATAGTTGAGAGTTACAAACTCCAAGAGCCCCGCCTAATCGCACTAAGTCAGATTAGTAGTCGCCGTTGCACTGTGTTGTTGTAGATAAATAATTGTCGATTGTCGCCTACTCTCGGTCTAGGTACTGCGGCTCGTCATCAAACAGTCAGGTCGTATGGTGACTCCAGCTGCATGTGGAAAGAAGGTGCTGTTTATTAATGATTTCATACTCTTCAGGTGCATGTATCTCATCGTAAAATCATGCTATTCAGCACTTAACCATAATGGAGGAAAAGTGGTAGTGAAGCATGTCCATGGCAAACTATCGAAGGCAGTCTCTGTTATGATATCATGTTCTTTACCCAAATCTGCTAGTGTTGTCAGAGGGAGCGTTTGTTCCTAAAAGTCCATCTTCGTTATTGTTCAGCGTTGTGATTGACAGTGGACTATTGTGATTGACAGTGGACTATTGTGATTGACAGTGGACTATTGTGATTGACAGTGGACTATTGTGATTGACAGTGGACTATTGTGATTGACAGTGGACTATTGTGATTGACAGTGGACTATTGTGATTGACAGTGGACTATTGTGATTGACAGTGGACTATTGTGATTGACAGTGGACTATTGTGATTGACAGTGGACTATTGTGATTAGATTAGATTAGATTAGATTTACTTTCATTCCAATTGATCCGTAGTGAGGAGGTCCTCCAGGATGTGGAACATGTCAGAAAAACAACAATACATGACAAATATTTACAATTAAAACAAATAAGCTAATGTACCATTCCACAGGTCCCAAGTGGAATGATCGTCATTTTTTAATGAACACTAAGAGTAATTTTACAAATACTAATGCACTGAATTTAAAATAAAAAAGTTTTTTTATTTATTTATAAGGTAATACAACTACTGTAATACTTATTTACAATGAACACATTACTGCACTGAAATGGTGCAGAAGTTAGATTATACTAACACACACACACACACACACACACACACACACACACACACACACACACACACACAAATTTTCAATGAACACATTACTGCACTGAAATTGTGCAGAAGTTATGTTGTACTTATATACAAATCAGTTGGTTTTACTAAGAAATTCATCAATGGAGTAGAAGGAGTTGGCCACCAATAAATCCTTTAGGCTTCTCTTAAACTGAATTTCATTGGTTGTTAAGATTTTTATGGCTGCTGGCAAGTTATTGAAAATGTGTGTTCCTGAATAATGCACACCTTTTTGTACAAGACTAAGTGACTTTAAATCCTTGTGAAGATTGACAGTGGACTATCTTTATTTTTTGTAAAAAAAATTACAGAAAAATTTAGAATTAAGCTTGTCAATTTCAGAGGAAGAGTGTTTCCTGACAGCGGGTCTCTGTTGTTGCAGCACATGGTGCAGACGGGCATGGCGACCCCGTATGCGACGCAGTACCCTCAGAACGGGGAGGCGGGCCCACCCAAGACCGACGCCGGCAAGGAGGGCCCGCCCGTCGCGGTGCCGCCCTTCTCTCCGCCCACTGTCACGCCCAACGGCATCGAGCAGCAGACTGTCAGCATCGTAAGTACTGCTCTACCACTGCACTCACGTGGGTGGCATCCCGACTTCATGTCGTGTAGTGTTCTCAAAGAACAGTTGCTACTGTAGGAAAAGAAGTGAAATATTGGGGGGGGGGAGAGGGAGAGGGGGAGAGAGAGATATATATTTAAAAAAAACTGACGTAAATGGATTGACAGTAGTCAAAAACTTTCTTTCGACGGTGTTCATGAAACTCAACCATTTTTTTTTTTTTTTTTTTTTGCGCTGTATGATGATAATTCAGGCACACATTAACTGTAAAACGAACTGCTAACAGGGCTCTACAAATTAATCCTTACAAGGGAACCTCCCCATCGCACCCCCCTCATATTTAGTTATAAGTTGGCACAGTGGATAGGCCTTGAAAAACTGAACACAGATCAATCGAGAAAACACGAAGTAGTTGTGTGGAACTATGAAAAAAATAAGCAAAATATACAAACTGAGTAGTCTATGAGCAAGACAGGCAACATCAAAGAGAGTGTGAGGTCAGGAGCGCCGTGGTCCCGTAGTTAGCGTGAGCAGCTGCGAAATGGGAGGTCTTTGGTTCAAGTCTCCTCTCGCGTGAAAAGTTTACTCTCTCTATTTTCGCAAAGTTATGATGTGTCCGTTCGTTCATTGACTTTTCTGTTCACTGTAATGAGTTTAGTGTCTGTTTTGCGACCGCACCGCAAGACCGTGCGATTAGTAGACGAAAGGACGTGCCTCTCCAATGGGAACCGAAAACATTTGATCACAAGGTCATAGGTCAACCGATTCCTCCACAGGAAAGCACGCCTGATATATTCTATACGACACTGGATGACGGCATGTGCGTCACATGACAGGCATATGTTGTCGACCCACCTAACTTGTACACTTGGCGAATGTGTAAAAAGATTCTTCTACCTTGCCCGATTTAGGTTTTCTTGTGGATGCGATAATCACTCCCAAAAAAGTGATGAAAAGATAAAGAGTTTGTCACATATACTGCAACAAATGAATGCAACAGTTTCACAGTCGCACAGTTTTCCTGTGCTCTGTAAAAAAACATATGTTTTTAACGTTTTCAAATTTTTCCGTCAAATCCTGCATATGTCCAAGCAAACCTGAACATGTCCTGGAATTTTCACACGATCACGTAAACAATACTGCTCTGTGTACCTGTGCAGCTTCGCAAAATAATTGTCTGAAAATAAAAAAATTATACTTTTCACTCGACGGAAGACTTTAACCAAGGACCTCTCGTTCTGCAGCTGCTCACGCTAACCACGGGACCACGGCGCTCATGAGTTCACACAGTCATTGATGTTGCCTGTCCTGCACATTGACTACTGTTGGTATATTTTGCTTATTTTTTTCATAGACCCACACAACTACTTCCTGTTTTCTCGAGTGATCTGTGTTCTGTTTTTCAAGGCCTATCCACTGTGCCAACTTATAACTAAATCTGAGGGGGGGGGGGGAGGGGTGGTGCGATGGGGAGGTTCCCTTGTTAGCAGAAAGCTATTTGGTAACAAGGTGAATAGCAGACAAGTCACGGTTCTCTCTGTGTCGAGTGCTGAAGAAGCCTTTTATGTTCCTCCTTACCTTACTACAAATTGAAAGCGGTACTCCTTCGTAAATTTTTCTCATTAGTACACATGGCTATGCCAAATTCTTCGAGAGCCATGGTTAATAAAGTAACACACTGAATAGTGCAGTTATTGTTACTCATATCTCTGCGTTTAGACGGTGGTGCAGTTAAACTCTGAAGTCTTCAGTTAATCAGATACATAACTGCCATCAGATAGCTTTTTTCAGTTCACTGTGATTCATTCTATTTGTGAACCGTGTCATATCGTCATAGGCATCCAAGAAACTTGTTGCTCCATCCTATCATCTTCACACACTTGCGTGTGTCCAACTTTTTCGCAAAGTTACCGTCCTCCTTATTCTTTATTTACATAACTTATAACTTCTTGAAAGTGTGCAGCAGGAGTCCATTGCATTAAATTTTATTTAGGTAACGTACAGCGTATAGAATTATTTTTTTACAAGTACATACCTAACAAGATAAGTTATATGGTATAAATCAGTACCAGTAGTATGTATTATTTGGTGTGTGCGTGTGTTCCAGTGTTCAGATTGTCCGCAGTCGCACTGATTGGGTAGCGTGCTTTTGTCACTGCGTGACCAGTTCTGATACGGTTTAGGGAGCTCCATATTTCTCTTGGTTGGTTCACTACCGGGGTTCGATGGTCGGATCTATTTTACCTAAATTCTTATGACCATGGAAGGACGTCCACTGTTTTCTCCAACCATCTCTTAAATTACAGCTTTCTGGGACGGTTTTGCCATTCTTTACCCAGACTAGTCATCTAGGTATCTAGGTTTTAGTCAGATGCATGGTAAAATGATAACTGTTAGACGAAATGCGAAGTCCGTAGATTTTCTGAATTTCATCCATTGATATGTTACTGTTTGCTGTCGGATGTTTGGTGGGGGAATAACGGCTAGTAGTGACAGCCCTGGCATTCGTTTGGATTTAATAAGTTTCTGTCGCAGTCCTCATCGCGCGTGGAAATCTATTTTGTTGACATGGCTACTTGTACCCCAAAAAGGAGAACAATATTCGGCGACCTAGCACCAACCACTTTCTTTAACATGTTACTTCTTGGTTTTAACTTCTGTTCGGTTAGTTCCAGCACCCAGATATTCAGGTTGCCGACTATGTTGTAATTTTGTTGTTGCGGAAGGTGACATTCAGTTCTCTATTCGCCATTCTGTTGGTCAGGTGGAATGAGCTGACTTCTGCTTTATTAGGGTTCGGGCAACGTCTCCCCTTTTTGTAATACTAGAATATCTTTAGTAGATCGTTAGACAGAGTTCACCTCCTTCGACTGTAGTGCAGACTACAATGCGAGATGCTTTTAATAGATTCCGCAAAGTAATTCTGTCTCGAAAACTGACAGGATATCTGAAGCGATTCTGGTCAAATGTAAGTGTACCAGCGACAAGACACAGTACCTTCACTACGTGATGCTAATGTTAGTATTATCGATGACACCGCCACTAAAGTGAAGTTATTGAACACGGTTCTCCGAAATTCATTCACCAAAGAAGACGAAGTAAATATTCCGGCATTCGAATCAAGAACAACTGTGAACATGGGGAACTTAGTAGATGTCGTTGGTGTAGCGAAACACTTACGACAAATCTTCTGATGCGTATAGTGTACCACGTAGGTTCCTTTCAGAGAGTGCCAGTTCAACAGCCCCATACTTAGTGATTATATACAACCGCTTTCTGACGAAAGGTGCGCACAAAAATTCTGGTCAAGTTCGACAGGTCGCACCGATACTCAAGATAGGAAACAGGAGTTCTCCATTGAATTACACCGATGTCTATTTTCGGTAGGGTTTTGGAACAATGAATTTCTGAGTTTACATGGACGCCCAAAACTGTATTCCATAAACCGTTTTTCTTATACCGCTTCTGGTTTGTCATGTAAACACTCCAAAATCAATTCTGGAAATCTGGTTCTAGCTGCTTATGTGCCTGTGTGGTACCGCCTCATTTGTGCGACTTGATTCATGATTTATCAGTATGTGAAGTGACAGTACATAGTAATCGATAGAAAGTTATTGAGTAAAACAGAAGTGATATCTGGCATTCTACATGGATGTGTTATAGGCCCTCTCCTGTTCCTAATCTGTTTTAATGATTTAGGATACAATCTGGGCAGCCCTTTTAGGTTGTTTGCAGCTGATGCTGTCGTTTACCATCTAGTAAAGTCATCATAATAAAAACCAGTTGCAAAACGACTTAAAAGCGATTTCTGTACGGTGCGAAAATTGGCAATTGTCACTGAATTGTGAAAAGTGTGAGATCATCCACATAAGTACAAAAAGAAATCAGTTAAATTTATGTTACACGATTTAACAAATTTAGAGGCTGTCGTTTCGAGTAAACATTAGAAATTCAAAGTACAGCTTAAAATGGAATGGTCACATAGATAACGTCGTGGGGATGGGAGACAAAAGACTGCGTTATATCGGCAGAACACTTAGAAGATGCAATAAGTCGTCTAAAGAGACTGCCTACACTAAACTTCTTTGTCCGCTGCTAAAGTACTGCTGTTCGCTATGGGATCCTTGTCTGACAGGATTGACGGAGCACATCAAAAAAGTACAAAGAACTCTTAGATTTCCTGGCGGAGGTTAGAGTCCTCCCTTGGGCATGGGTGTATGTGTGTGTTTGTCCTTAGGATAATTTAGGTTTAGTGTGTAAGCTTAGGGACTGATGACCTTAGCAGTTAAGTCCCATAAGATTTCACACACATTTTGAGTCTTGGATGCCCTTTCGATTGTCACCAGTGGAGGGGGTCACCAGCGTCAGGATGACAGTAGTTTAGTTTAATTACCTTATTTATTCCGGCCCTTAGGCTAAGTACGTAAGTAACAGCTTGGTGGAGGATTGCAGTTGCTTCTCATGCTATACAATAGATATCAAGCATTACTGACAACCAAAGAGCGGGCGTGGTGTGATGTCACTCGAATGCCGCCGTCAGCGACGTCTCAGGCGGCGACCGCGATGACAGCATTGAAGCTCAGCTGTCAGTACCACGGGGGGCGGCCGTGACCTCCCTCCAGCGAACGGGCGACATGCTGCCCTGACATCAGCTCCTTTGTGACTTGGAGCAGACTGCGGTGTCCTGTGGTCGAATGCTTTACAGGATGTCACTTCAGTGTCTCAGGTTAATGATGTAGGCTGTGACACAGATAATAATATTTTAGTACACGAAGGCCGAGTACTTATACCCTCCAGATTATGTTCATTTACTGCTTAAGGCATGTACTCTAGACACCCCCATGGTGACAAGTGGGGAAAGGCATTCACCCTTCCGTAGCGTTTTGCTGCGTCAACTGTTACTATACCGGTCCATGCTGCCTCCTCGTCACAACACATGTCGGCTGTGTTTTGCTTAACAACTTGCTGTGCTTTGCTTAATTCTCTCGTCTGCTTACGGGGATGGACTATTGCAACTCACTTCCACTCGTGTTTACTTTTTGATCGAATGCGATCTATATGCTACACAAGGGCAGCTAATTTTGTATTAATAGAAATAGAGGACAGTGTGTCGTGGATATGAGCAGCGGTTTGGGGTGGCAGCCATTAAAACAAAGGCATTTTTCGTTGCGACATGGTCATTTCACGAAATTTCATCCTACTTTCTCCTCTGAATGTGAAAAAAAGAAAGAAAAAATTGTCGCCATACTACATAGGGAAAATGACCATCGCAATAAAATAAAACAGAGCTCGTACAGAAAGATTTAAATGTTCATTTTTCCCACGTGCTGTTCAAGAGTGGAACGGTAGAGGTAATCTGAAGATGATTTGAACAATCATGTCAAGTATTTAAGTGTGTACTGCGGAGTGTGTAGATGTATAGTGAATTTAAAATTAGTTGCGACTTTTGACGTTTGGCTCACCGGAGGGGACACGACGCTGTTGCCCAGGTAACACCAATGGCGACCCGGCTTTCCGTACCACGCCTCAGCAGTTAGGTTGGTAAAGCGCTCCTGTTGCCACGCCGTCAATAAACAGTACCGCGTGGTGTCGCGCATTACAGGCACCTCCGTTCATCACCCTCTCGTTGTAAAGTGATATTTTCTGGCGTTGAAGTGTTCTACAGTCGTCAGGTATTGTGAACGAGCTTTCGTGTTGGCGCTGCATTAATAACAGTGTATCACTTCTGAACACGAGATTCGCAATAAAAGTGGTCGTCCAAGAACACATCCGCCGGCTGCGAAGATAACGTTCTGTTGCAAAAAAATTCCTCCTTATTCGACAGTAGTAATAGACAATGCGCAATAGTACTCGGTTGTGATGGATAAACCTCCAACATTGCAGCGGAGGAAAGCTGCTGTTTTTCTCTGGGTACAAAAAAATGTTCGATTTGATAAACTTAAATCTAGCTTGTGTAAGACGAATTAATCAAACTTCTAGTACTGCACAAGCTAAAAGCTCCACACTACCAGGTCGTAGAAATGTCTAACGATAAACAGCATCAGTTTAATCAGTCTTCCTCCGTATCATGCTCATTTAAATCCGACTGAGAATATGAAAAGTAATGTGGCAAAAAGACCAAGAAATTTACTCTGAGGTTGAATTGCTAATAAAAGAAGTCCTTGCAAATGTTACATCACGTGACTGGTCTAAAGTTGTGAGACATGCCTATAATGTAGTTCGGGAGACATGGATTCAAGGAGGAGCGTGTCGGGTTTTGAGTAATATATTACTTTTCATGTTGCTGTGTTAACATCTGTTTCGTTTGCCTAAACACAGCAGAGTTTACAGGTATGCATCTCACTAATATTCTAATGCAGTTGAAATTGTGGCAGAATCCTAAAACAGCGTAGTACTAAAAGTAGCAACTGAGGGCAAGACATATCAGTAGTTATGAGAAAGCCCATTTTCTGTATAAAAATTAATGTGCAGCTTCTTCACTTACATTCTCCAAAATCCACAGCAATTATCGTTTCATAGACTGCTGATGGTCCTTAAAAATTATACTATTTAATTTAAAAAAAATTCTGTAGTTGCTCGAATATCACGGTAGATACAGAAGTTTCGCATATTAATCATATGGCAAAATACTCTTCACTTTGAGTGCTAGCATTTGCCGTAATCATGTTTCGATGTCTCAGACCGGTTATGAGATACGGGAGATTGATGGATGTTTCATTCTGGCTTTTTCACTGGTGCGTGCGTGCGTTCGTGACGGGAGCCCTTTACATACATTTCATTTTGTCGCCATTGGAGACAGATGGTAATATCCTTCGAGGTTTAAAGAATAATTTAATACTTTGTCTATATGGAGCAACATATGACGTAACACACACCAAACGCTAATTCATGGCGACCCCTATTTTTCACTGCAAACTTTAAGAATTTCTTGCAGCGTTTTAGCTAATTCTGAAATTATGACCATTAACGAAACGATAGGCAGTTCATTATGAAACTGACGAATGAAGCCATAAAATGTGCGAGATTCAGAGTTAATCGCCGTACGGTTTCCTTGAAATCGTTTGAGAAAAATTGCAGATCGGCCAGCTTGCGCTGCTGACGTGTAGATGAATGTGTTGATTTGAATTGCTATCGATTGGTGGTCAGTGTAACTAAATTTAACAGAATCAGTGGTGGCTATGTCACTGGTGTAAAAGTTAAACAAAAGGCGGCCCCTTTCTGTATGGTACAGGGTTTATTTGTAGTTTGCCTTTAAGAGTAGTTTTTAAGCGTGTTTTCTATTAATGTCGTGATTGTTGTGTCAGAAATGACAAAAAAATGCAGCAGAACCTAGGTCTTCGGCCTACCTTTAACATTTGTTAGCTGGTTCTGAAGTCGTAAATATTTGCTTCCATCACCATAGCTCCAGATGGAAACGATTGACGCTACGTGGTACTGCGAAGAAATTCACGCAGACCAGCTGTAGGCAGTCTTCCCATCACAGCAGCCTAGCGTGAAGTGTGAATCATCCTAGAATGCAATACTACACTGTTAGTTTTGTCATTTTGTTGGTTTTGGTTCCTTACAGAATACGAGTTTGGCAAGAAGTTGCCATAAGGATGCCGTACTTTTACACCAAATTGTTTTAAACCGGTTCTCTGACACACAGCGCTAGTTCTGGCCTCTTGGGCGTATAATTTGAAGATACTGCAATGGTCAGTAGCATCACGTCAGCTAACTTCATATTTTCATGGTCTGTAAGAGCGATAGTCGCAAGACTCGATGACGTGGTAGTATACGATCTAGGCAGCTTTGTGATTGCCCACGGTTATTATGACGCGCACTCGAACTAGTTTATGCAGATCTACTACATGACGCTTTCGTAAAACATATCAAAATATTTCTTGAATTTACAATTTAGGCTGCACGCGTACCTCATAATGGCAGTGTACTGTTCCTCAAAGCTACGTTTTGGCTAGTCTTCTGTTACAGACAGTGATCTGTGTCGTGTAAAATACGCAAGTCTTCTGTTATTAAAGTCATATACACACTGAGTTGCATATAGTGAATGTGCTATATATTTTCGTACTTGTGAATTGCTGTGTGGGCATTTCACTTCTCTTGTACAGTAATATGTATTGCACTTAGCCGTTGCCACAATGTGCAGACGTTACTTTAACGTGTATCAATTCAGATATGTGTGCTATAATAATGAGATGTGGTGAATGGCCATCAGCATGTCATTCATCGATGTAGTATAACAATAAATATCTGACGGAGTGATTGTTTCGGAGCGCGGCTCAGCGATCGTGGTATCTCTGTGACGTAATTATGAATCATGCAAGTGGTGGCAAGCCTCAAATGAGCTGTAGCGGTACTGAACATCTTGGACTGAAATTAGTTCTAAAGGACAGCACAGCCCAAGCGTTTGACCGGAAGACTATGATAGTAGTTACTCATACTTCCTTTTCTATTTGCGTTTAGACTACCCCAATTAATAGGTAATTTTGTAGTTTCTTTTTATATATTGGTGAATGTAGCTTCTAAATTTTCTCATAATACAACGTTTTCTCGTTTTAGAACTAATAACTTCGCCAGTAAACTTTCATTGTTGCTTTTGCATTTCAAGTGTTGTTTAAGCAGGAAAAAACTGCGAAAACAACTGACGTACCATAGCAGTTACTCTCCCGAGCAAACAAATCGCCCGCCGATATGGTGTGTGCTGTCGCGCGGGTACAGAACTGTCATTTAAGGGAGTTGCATTCAGTTGAAGGAGTGCCATTGGGCAGTCGCAAGCATGCTTCAACCGCTATGGCTTGGTATTTAACTGTCTCAAAACTTTTAATCCACTTGATTTCTCTAAAACCATTGAGAAAAGCATCGTATCAGTATAATATTGGTTACATTTAATAAGGATCTCCTTGAGTGAGAGGTTGCAAGTTCAGTCTTTAGCAAGGCTCATTTGATGACAGGAAAAATACTAGCTGCTGATGACTCACTGTGTGCATCAGGATGACGACAGAAAATTAGTGGCCGGGAGCTGCAGAGATTAACCCTGAACACCGAATGAAAAATGACGCGCCACAGTGATCTCAAAGGTTCGCACCATCAAGATCGAAGGCGAACTCCTTGGGAGTTACAAACCGTGCAGGGCGTTCTGCTAGCTATCCACTCACAAGGAATGCATGTACAATCATATTGGCGTAGCGGGGCGATGAGATCTGATGGAATGTCATGTCATGCAGCGGAATGCGAAATAGTCTGTCGTGGAGGTTATTGTGAAAATGGCTATAGTTTAAGGCGTAGCTGCAGGTAGTGCGATAGGTAAGGAAAAAAGCAAATATCCAGAGGCTCAATTTATCCAGTGGTTCCATGTGGTATGAATTGCAGTGCCGCACACTTTTCGGGATGGATAGTTCACTCAGTAGTAGTGATTATTATACGGAGACGAGGAATCGAGCAAAAGCAAGTTATTTTGACCAGCTATTGGTCAGAAGCACAGCTCATGTCATGGTTGTAGTTATCGTACTCCCATTTTCCCACTCTTGCTTGCTGTGATGTAAACATGCCCTACTGCTTTTACAATGTCGCGCACACGAGAAAGGATCGTAGCGGACAGAGCACCTCTAACTTTCCCCAGCTCAGTACATAACTTTCCAACCAGTTTACCATCCAGATTAACAGTCTGCATAATTATATACGAATGCGTTGGCATAATTGTGTACGAATGCGTTAATCTACATATGATGGTTGATCTTGATACAACTCTCTTGGTACCTTTAATTTCCAGGGTTCCTTTCACATGCATTTCCTCCTCTAATCCCGATTGGAACAAACTGAAAACAAATTCTTTACTGGACAATGGGATAAGTTTGTGTACCTAATCTACAAATTTTCGGACCGATTCCGCAATTTGCTGTGCATCGCCAAATTGACGCTTTGTTGGAAATATCGTTGTCTCGCGTCTTCATAGTATGCAGCACTATTTAAAATTACGCAACCACCAACTGCTTCCCTTGAAATCACAGCAATCTATGCCGTGCGCAGTTTGATGTGCATAATGCAGTAGGTCACTGTCCTGCGCATCCTATTAAATTGTATCGATCATCCTTGAAACCCGCGAACACCAGTTTTTGTAAAAAGTGCACATTTTCCTCTCTTGAATATCGGGGGTTTTTCTTACGGGCTTCACTGTCATATTATTGCGGACTTATTCGAAATCTGTTTTATTATTATTATTCTGCAGATGATCTTCCATGTGCGTAGTTATTTACTGCTCGCTCCTTGGACAGCGATTGTCCTTCACTACGTTTCACTGGAGACGGAACGTGAGACTCCCTGTCCGACTAGGGTGATGAACTACATGGCTCAACACCTGTTTCAGTATCACTTTCACTTGTTCAGCACGTATCGTCGTCATTATACTCCTCATGTTCATTGTTCGCACAGTTGATGTATACGGCACCACAAATTCCATTGACTCACCTTGTAGAAACGCTAATATCTCATCTACCACTTCTTTCTCATTCTGCGAAATTCCTTGGGTTAATTGCTGACGAAATTTCAACTTCGGCAACAGTTGTTGCGGATTTAATGCTTTGTTTGCTCTGTTTATCGTTGTCATTGCTCTGATTTGTATGAACACCACTAGCACTGTTGGGAGTTCCTTGTCGACTAAGCATTTCAGCTGGGCTCGGTAGCCTCATGCTGTGCTCACCACCGGATACCTCCCGTCCCGCCCCCTTTTGCCATTAGCAGTTAATATTGTAGTTTCATGGCAAGACAATATGTGGTGCGTGGAATACCGTAAATACCATTGGCCTTATGCTACCTCGCACTCAAGGGGTTCCTTGTAAGTGTGTACTAAAACCGTGCGAAATTTCAGCAAAAGGGGTGACACTTTGGGTCTGTGCTGTAAGGCGAAACATCACGAACGAGATAAGCGATACAATAAACATCAAAATTTGGGACCATGTAGTAGAGGATGTTAAGGAATCCGGCTACCTAGGAAGCAAAATGAGTGACGGACGGAGAATGGAGGATGTAAGAAGCACAATAGCAGACAAATATGGTATTCATCGCTAAAAGAAGTCCGCTATCAAAAATGGATCTTAAGATTTTTAGGAAGAAGTTTCTGAGAATGTGTTCGGAGCACAGAATTGTACGGGAATGAATTATGGTCTGTGTAGAAACCGGAAGAGAATTGGAGAGTTAGAGATGTAGAGCAGCGTGTTTTATGACAGCAGGGAATAATTTTCGTGGCATTACGGGGATCCACAGACAGCAAAAATTGTGAAAAACAGTGGATTATACAGAACAAACGGCTGAAGACGTTGCATGTAACTGTTACTCTAAGGTAAAGAAGTTGGCATAGGATGGAGAATCGTGGCGGACCGCTTCACACGAGTCAGAAGACTAGAAAGCTGAAGAAAACTAACGCTTCACAAGCTCTGGCTTGCGTCGCAACGCATCACGCATTTTAAATAATTATTGATTATTTATCTAATGAATATTAGAATGTAACGGAACATTATTAAAAGAAAGTTTACAGACGAAACTACAATAACACTGAAACTTCCTGGCAGATTAAAACTGTGTGCCCGACCGAGACTCGAACTCGGGACCTTTGCCTTTCGCGGGCAAGTGCTCTACCACTGAGCTACCGAAGCACGACTCACGACCGGTACTCACAGCTTTACTTCTGCCAGTACCTCGTCTCCTACCTTCCAAACTTTACAGAAGCTCTCCTGCGAGCTCGAGTCTCGGTCGGGCACACAGTTTTAATCTGCCAGGAAGTTTCATATCAGCGCACACTCCGCTGCAGAGTGAAAATCTCATTCTGGATACAATAACACTGCTTTTGTTCGTACCCTTCAGGAAATGAAGTCAGAACCAACAGGTGGTAATCATACACACATTGGAAACCACTGTTCTAACTAGAATCAGTGCTTTGCGTTTGAGCGTGCTTTCACTTCCGAGTTACAGCTGGTTGGTAGTCATGATTAAGGGATCGTTCTACGTCTACTGTAAGCAACAACTTCTTTTCATGGTTTGCAACAATATGTGGAACTGTGTACAAGTATTGTGCTGTTGTTTGTAAAAGCCCGTCAACCTTTTTTCGCCCATTCGGGTCAGATGTTCTCTGTAGCGTTGCGACACAACAGGAGGAAAGATTAGAAGCTGTTAGCTTAACTGTTCTCGCCTTGACATTTGTATATTTACAATGGCTTCATAAGTAGATCAGCCCATTCCCTACAAAGGTAGGAACTGAATATTTGTGCCGCCGTTGATGAAATAAGCTTCACAACATGTAGACGTGCAAGGACGGTTGTTTAAATACTGAAACTCGGAGCCATCCAGCTAAGAATTTTATATTGTTGCTCCTCTCCCTTGCATTTTAAACGGATTGGCGGAATTACGCTCGAGCAGTTCTTAATGTATGTGATATTCTTACTGTGTTAAAAAATTGCCACGGAAAATGGACGTAAACGAAGGCCTTCATTATGTGGAAACAGAGCAATTTATAATTTTTATTAGGTTGTAAAAAGTTAAATATATTTCCATGTGTTTGATAGGAGACGAATGAAAAAAGTCGATTCGTTGGCGCTATTGTCATATTGCATGTACAAATTATTATAGTATCCCGGGAATGGCTGAGCTTACTTTCTGCCTTTTTGCTGTAAGAGAAATGTTCTCCGGTGACAAAGGGTGGAAAGGATTTTTGAAGCCTCGTGGAACCGGATATTAATTGTGCAGCATCGCTGCCGGATATTAAGAGCGGCTTGGAAACTTTGACTACTCCGGTATGGAAACAAAGGCAGTGGAGTGCGGAGTTCCCACTTTCCAGGTGTAGCAGTTTCGAATAACTGCATTCAGTAAGACCAAATGGCCTTGCAGTATGTTCTGGTGAGAAATTTCTTGCGTGAAATTCATTACAGTATGGGAATACATGTAATCAAAAACAGTGACATAATTCAGTTACTACTACCCCTCACGGAACACAACACTGTTTGCCTTGTCCTTGAAAGTGGTTCTAGATGGAGACATGGAGCGCATACGTTGCAGGAGAATTGCAGGTTGTACAGGAATTCTTTTCATTACTACTCGTAATGAAGTTGCTCATTGTTGACAAGGAGAATTTATCATTGAACTAGCAGATAGGAATGGCAAGTTAGAACTGCAGTCCATCACTGACTCAGTTGAAGCAGTGGTCAGTTAAGACCGTTTTGAATCAAATAAGCAGATGATCCTGTTCCCGGCAAACAAGGGAACAGGAGCTAGTTGCTTCGGGAACGTAGCCAGTGTCACTCAAGAGGGCTGAGTCAGATAACCCAAGATGCCGATGACCCTGCTATCTAGGCAGTTATCCCTTTCTTTGCCTTGCACGTTCCGATGGCAGCAGAAACATTAGTACTGAAAAAAAATGCTACTCGTTAGCCAGCTCAGCCCTGCTGTCTAACTGCCCGTTCGATTAAACATGATGTGACGTCGTTAGTCGGAATATTTCTACATATAGTCTTAAATTCCTCCTGATAATCATGTACTTGGTTGTTGATAGCGACATCCATTTGCTGCACGAAATCATTCCTCCTAGGTTATCGAAATAAATTTAAAGAGGTGGTGGGAGACCACTGTCGTTCAAGACGTACGCTCTGATTCAAGGCGGTTTGAAAAATTTTACCTTGCCATTTATAAGATGTCCGTTACAATCCTAAATGAAAATATTTGCATACGATTATTTGAGAAGAGATTTTGAATGATCCTTATACCTTACATTGTAGTTTACACTGAGATGATAAATCGTGGGATGGCGATATGCACATACGCAGATGGCGGCAGAATCGCGTATGCGAGGTATGTAAGGGGAGTGCACCACAACACCAAAGCAGATAAAGGAGGAACAGTAGCCATTCTGCTTACCCTCCGCCATACTCGGACTGTATGACCAGTCCGCTCGTTAGTGCAGGGCAGTGATTCATGTGAGAAAGTTTCTGGTGATTCATATGAAAAGGTTTCCGACATGATAATGGCCGCACGATGGCAATTGAGACTTCGATTGCGTAATAGTAGTTGAGCTAGATACATTGAATGTTTCATTTCGGAAGTCGTAGGGAATGCAGTATCCAAAGATCCTCAGTGTCAAGAGTGGGCCGAGAAAGGCAAGTTCCAGGCATTACTTCTCACCTCGGACAACGCAGCGGCCGATGGCCTTCACTCAACGACTGAGAACAGCGGAGTTTGCGTAGAGTTGTCAGTGGTAACAGGCAAACAACACTGCGTGAAATAAGCGCAGAAACCAATGTGTGGCGAAATATGGCGTTAATGGGCTATGGCAGCAGGCGACCGACGTGAGTGCCCTTGGTAAAAGCACAACATCACCTGCGGCGCCTCTCCAGGGCTCATGACCATATATCGGTTGGAACGTAGACGACTGGAAAACCATGGCGTGGTTAGATGAGTCCAGATTTCAGTTGGTAAGAGCTGATGGTAGGGTTAGTGTGTGGCATAGACCCCACGAAGCTATGGACCCAAGTTGTCAACAAGGCGCTATGCAAACTGGTGGTGACCCCATAATGGTGTGGGCTGTGCTTTCATGGAATGGACTGGTTCCTCTGGACCAACTGAACGGATCATTGACTAGAAATCGTTCAGCTACTTGGAGACAATTTGCAGCTATTTATGGACTTCGAGTTCCCAAACAACGATATAATTTTTATAGATGACAGTGCACCGTTGCACCGGGCCACAATTATTCACGACTGGTTTACAGAACATTCTAGACAATTCGAGCGAATAATATTTCAACCAGATCGCCCGGTATAAATTCAAAAAAATGGTTCAAATGGCTCTGAGCACTATGGGACTAAACTGCTGAGGTCATCAGTCCCCTAGAACATAGAACTACTTAAACCTAACTAACCTAAGGACATCACACACATCCATGCCCGAGGCAGGATTCGAACTTGCTACCGTAGCGGTCGCGCGGTTCCAGACTGAAGCGCCTAGAACCGCTCGGCCACCAGCGGCCGGCGTATAAATTCAGTCGACAATTTATGGGACATAATCGAGAAGTCAGTTCGTGCCCAAGATCCTGCACCGGGAACGCTTTCGCAATTGTGGACGGCTATAGAGACAGTATGGCACAGTAGTTCTGTACGTGTCGTCCAACGACTTACAAAGTCCATGCCACGTCGAGTTCTGCACTACGTCGGGCAAAAGGAGGTACGAAACGATATTAGGAGGTATCCCATTAATTTTGTCACCTCAGTGTATGATGATGAATACAGTAGTCAGATTATGGTACTCTTGTTCCAAGCATGCCATTTGTTTTGTCTACGAGAAGGAAGAAGTAGTTACATGCTGATGAGTACCTCTTTTTATGGGCAAAAGTCGGCAATGGCAATTGTAAAATAAAGATCAACGGTTCTTCTCGTAGTCAAAACAAAAGGCATGCTTGGAAGAAGAGTGCCATAAGGCTGTTTAGCCAACAGTCCTGTAGTCTCAGCAATACTCCATGTCTTCCAAGCCAAAATGTTAGCATCTGGAAATGCTTCAAGGCCACCATAATCTGCTTGATTACCCCATACAACTGCAAGTGTCAACCAGGTACTACCTCCAAACACTGCTTGAACATCACAGGTAAAGTTCAGATGGAGTCCACGAAAAACATTTGGACCTCCAATCAATTGCTGTTTATTAAACTGACCAGCCAAGTCAATATCAATCGCCTTCAAACTGCGATACACAGGTACACTGCGCCGCCAGCGGCGACGGTAACCACGTCGCAGAGGCATTGCTGTGGCACGTATAATATAAAATCATAACCACTCGCTATGGAAGCGAGCTTTAAGCAATAGATAACCGATGAGAAATTCAGTAAATTTATGCATTTAGATTTCTTGCGTTTCTGTATATCATTTTCGAGACAGGTACACTGACGGGAAGAATAAAGTTTGTCTATCAGTTAAACTTAAACTTAACCGTAACCATGTTCACAAAAACTTAATTTCTGCTATATTCCAGGTCATTCATTTTACAGCTTTTAAGATCATTCACTTGCACTGACTGTTGCCTCAGCAGACACGCAAGTTGTCACACAGCAGATGTTTCTTGACTAGCTGAAGTAAACTAAATGTTGCAGAAGGCTTCAACTCGTAGTTCGAGCGCTCAGTGCGGAACCTCGCGACTGTTACGGTCGCAGGTTCGAATCCTGCCTCGGGCATGGATGTGTGTGATGTCCTTAGGTTAGTTAGATTTAAGTAGTTCTAAGTTCTAGGGGACTGATGACCTAAGGTGTTAAGTCCCATAGTGCTCAGAGCCATTTGAACCATTTTGAATCGTAGTTCGAGGCGAACACTGAACTGCGTTTCTAAGCATGGTCCTATTTCAGTTGGTATGCGTTTACCTTCCTTCGACCTTCGAGCTGATTTACTCACCCTGTCATAGGGGGGCACTGAACAACGGAGCTGCTTGGCGTTATTCCCATGTATAAATAGTTGCCGGTGTTGAAAGAAGCGATCGGTGAGGGAAAAAAATGATAGAACCGATTGAGGAGTGAACCTGGAACGCTGGAATTTAAAGGCTGGCCCTTAGCCACCGAGTGACTCGTGGAGACAGTGTCTTAAAACATTTATATTCAAATCAATAAAAGTAGTTAACGTCTTCACTGAAGATCGAATTTACTTGTATTATAATTTCTTGAAATCATTGACATCTTTGAAAACTTTTTCTCACTTGATACCTAGTCGACAATTTTTCACTGTAGTCTTGTCGCCCTAAGGAGAGTACGAAAAGTTCTAAGAATTACCTGCCATCATCCCTTCCATAGCGCGTGTTCTTTATCCCGCAAGTGTAATCTTCTATTGGGCTCTTAAAATTTAGTCATAAAAGCTGTCTCCATTTACAAAGCTAAGCAATATCCTGCCAAACGAAAATGAAGACTGCAAATGTTTATGGTACTGAATTAGAAGCAAGAAATTAAATAAAAAAGCACACGAATATATTCATGTTTGGATACTGAAATGTCATCTATCATCCTACACTTCTCCCAGCGTTGTGCTGTCTCACCCTCCTAAAATCATAAGAGCCTGGCGCAAATGCTTGACTCAAACGCGGACACTTTAGTACAACATAAGGCTACCTATCGATAGCTATCGCAGTAAGGTCAAACACACAGTCTGTTACAATAGACACACACACACACACACACACACACACACACACACACACACACACACACTTCCTCCTGATACCATGCGCATCTTGCTCACACCCGCTCGACTGCAGAAATGACAGTTCGACAGGTGCATTTTAGAAAAGAAGCTAGGCAGTCAAAAATAAATGATTTACTGATTTTATTAAGCTAACAGTAGATTTTAAAGCTCTAGCAATTGCGTGACCTACCTCAAAGTTCATCTCTATGATTAATAAGGTCATACAGCACTACAAATTATTTTAACTCTGTTGTATTACGGCAATGTATCGCCAATATTGTTGATCATCAAGGTGTTGCCAAGACGACATGATCACAAGGATGGGATCGCAATAATACGTAGTAGGGGTGGGGTGGGGGTTAGGATGGTGGTGGTGGTGTCGGGTCGGGGAGGTAACTGATGACACCATCCACGAAGCGAGTTCTTGTCCGGCGAGTCAGCCGAAATTCCCAAGCGAGCTTGGCAACACGGCGCGACTAATGAGGAAATCATTGCGCTCGTTTGTTTCAATTAGGCCCATGGTGGTGTAGCGTGCTATGCGAGGCGTTCTCACGTGCGGGTGTCAGCTGCCAGGCGCAGGGCTATTTTGCGGTTGGGCCAGAAAATCTTACTAAACTACCACACTGTCACATCCCAGTTAAAGTACAAAACAACAGCTGATAATGTGGTTTCCGTGGTCATTGCTCTCTGAAGCATTTTGATATCGTGGAGCTACCTTCAGTGTCGCATGTTTTATATGTATATACAGTAAAAGACATTACAAAAAGCTAGCAGAAATTGTGACGACATCTAAATGACTTATTTTCGGAAACATAATAGCCTCATCCTCGTGAAATTTTGTTACCATCTGATAATCTCTCTGTCCGCAGCCCGTGGTCTAGTGGTTAGCGTTGCTGCCTCTGGATCACGGGATCCCAGGTTAGATTCCCAGCCAGGTTGGGGATTTGCTCTGCCTGGGGACAGGGGGTTTGTTGGCCTCATTATTTCATCATCGTTCGTGACAGTGGCTCGACTGGACTGCGAAAAAATTGGGACTTTGTACGGACGCTGATGACCGCGCAGTTGAGCGCCCCCCAAACCAATCATCATCATCATCGGTCTCTCTCTCTCTCTCTCTCTCTCTCTCTCTCTCTCTCTCTCTCTCTGTCTGTGTGTGTGTGTGTGTGTGTGTGTGTGTGTGTGTGTGTGCCACTCACTGCGTCATGAATGAACAAACTTGCTACTACTATCCCCTTCATTTCGTACTCAATATCGTGTTTAGTGAAAAGTTCCTTCTTGTTCAAGATTTCTCACCACCAGCACTGATTCATCCCTGGCACCTGAAAAAGAGATGATATAAAGATATACAGAAGTGGTGGGGAGGGGGAAGACTGATTTAGAACGGTACTATCTTCTGTCTTGAGTTGCTATTCAGTTATATTTTCATGGACATTCGTTTTACGTATCACTATAACAGTGCCAACCCTGCAGTGCTTCTGGAAGGTTTCTTGGGTGTACTCCATAGACCATTTTCTTAAATTTGAAGCTAATGTCGTTTTCTTGGGATTCCATCATCACGTTGCATAGAACTTAACGTATTCTTACATATTCGAAATAGGAAAACAGTCGACTTTACAGTATTCCTGATTTCGAAGTTTCCATGTAAATTGATTTCTTTTTGCTAGTAGCATAAAAGCTGTTAATGATGTAGTCGGCATTTCTTTCGGAATTTCGTTACACTCTGATAACGTAAGTTGAATAATATATTTGGCTGCCCAGGTTCTAAGTTCCTTGCAGTTGATCGAATTTTCGTATGAGTTATATATCATCATCATCATCATCATCATCATCAGCCAATTCAATCATTAGATGATGTGGCCTCTTCGAGTTGTGGATTCAGGTAGGCTTTCAGAAGTCTTCTCCAAGTGGGACGGTCTTGGGCAGTTCTCTGCCAGATGTTACCAGCGATCTTCTTGAGGTCTTTGTCCCATCTGTCTGGTGGTCTTCCTCTAGGCCTCAGGTGCTCTCTCGGACTCCACTCCAGTACTAGCTTCGTCCATCTGTTGTCTTTTCTTCTTGCGACGTGGCCAGCCCACTGCCATTTCAAGGAACCTACTCTCTCTAAGATGTCATTGACCTTCCTCACAGACCGGATGTCATCTGCCCTTTTCCTGTCCTTTTTTCTTGTATAGCCCAGCATTGATCTCTCCATGGCTCTCTGTGCTGTCCTAAGTTTCCCTTTTGTGAATGAGTTCAGTGTCCATGTCTCGCAGCCATACGTCATCACAGGAAGAACGCATTGATCAAATACTGCTATCTTCAGATTTACTGGCGTTTTTGATCTGAATACTTTTGAATTCTTCCCAAATGCTTGCCAGCCAAGCTTGATGCGTCGATAGATTTCTGGCCTTATGTCTCCCTTCATATTTATAATCTGGCCAAGGTTGACATATTCACTGACCTCTTCTAGTAGACTGTCCTTGACTTTCACATCTCCAGCTGGGACCCATCTGTTGGATATTACTTTTGTTTTGGAAAGGTTCATGTTCAAGCCAACCAGCTGACATTCCAATGCAAGATCTGTAACTAAGTTTTGGAGCTCTGCGAAGTCTTTGGCCAGTAAGGCAATATCATCAGCAAATCTCAAGTTGGTAAGCCTTCTTCCATTAATTCTAATTCCCTTACCTTCCCAGCTCAGCTTTGACATAGCCATTTCCAATACAGCAGAGAACAGTTTTGGGGAGATGGGATCGCCTTGCTTGGCACCCCTCATGATGCGGAATTCTTGAGTTGATTCGCCGATGTTAACATAGGCTGAAGAATTCTCGTACATTTTCCTGAGCACTTCAATGTATGCTGCTCCCACTCCTTGTTCACTCAAAGCTTGGAGGACAGCTACATGGCTAACGGAGCCAAATGCCTTTTCAAAGTATATATATACTGAATTATATATACTGTTATACATTGAGTGTTGTACTAGTGCGATTTCATGCTACATGCAGTACGATTTTTGTTGGCACAAAAGCCTTTGGAGATTAATTCGCTTTACCTGTTTACAGAGTGTCACATAATCGTAAAGGCATTGTCACATGTCCGTTACTTCCAGCCAAATCTTGTTGCGTACGCGTTGTTCTTAGCTGAGTGGTAACGTGCTTACCTCACATGCAGGGGGCCCGGGTTCGATTCCCGGCAGGGTTGGAGATTTTCTCCGCTCGTGGACTGGGTGTTGTGTTGTCCTCCTCATCATTTCATCCTCATCACTGGCACGCAAGTCGCCCGATGTGGCGTCGACTGAAGTAAGACTTGCACTCGGCGGCTGAATGGGGCCTCCCGCCCAACAATGTCATTCACTCATTTCATTTTTGCTCTAATTTAAGATCAAGTGGTTACCGTGTTCGATCTGGCAATACTTCAGCTCAATACTGTACAGTTACCGCAATTTGCACTTGACACGTAATTTTGCGTAACTTATACAAGCAAGATATACAGGGGTTGGACAAAAATACAGAAATACCGCGAGACACGCATGCTTCAATGTAATTACAGATTTACGAACGTGCAGCTTGCTGTAGATTATCCAGTGTCTGACCCATGTGGTGCATTTACTGTTGCTGAGGCGTCCACAGTGGCGCTTTGACCATCACTGCAGGGACAGTTTTTATACATAGACATTCGCCTGTATTGAACACACTTACGATGCAGATTGTTTGCAAATGGACATATGTGTCCGAAACTAGTCACCATCAACAAATAAAAAAGACAGTTCTTAGTGTATCTTACGACGGAGCTACAGCCAACTACTTCCTATAAATGCAGATGCTAACGAAGCCTGCTGGTTGCTCTGTTGTATTTGACCACGAACGGCACCAATACAATGTTCTCAATACGTTGCAACTGTCAGTCGTGGCCAGAACAGTGTCCTGTGTAGATTTGAATGCATAGTGTCAGACCCAAGGGAATTCGAACAAGAGCAAACTGTTGGTGCTCGTGATGTGGGTGCTTCGGTACTAGTAACCAAGGTAGCTGAAGTGTTTGGTGTTTCAAGAGGGATCGTATCGAAGATTCATACTGCATACAGGCAAAGGGGGAAACCATCATCCGCTAAGTCACAACGTGAACGAAAGTGCGTGTTGAGTGATCGTGACGGACAGTGACGAAAAGTTAGAGACGACAGCTTCAGAAGTCTCTATAGAATTGAATGTCGCATTCGCGAACCCTGACAGCATCAAAACAATATGAATCTCGTAATTTCAGGGCAAGCTGGAATTCCAAAAATACAATTAAATGATGCAAATGCCCATAACAGTGAAACGTGGTGCAGAAGTCGTAAAACCTAGACTATAGTGCAATAAAAAGCCATTTGTTCGAAACTGTCTTGTTTCACACTGTTTCCAATGTCTGGCCGAGTTCACGTCCCAAGAATAAAACGTGGGGAGGATTCGGTGATGATTTGGGCAGCGATATCGTGGTATTCCATTGGCCCTTTGGTTACTCTGTAAGGTCACATTCCTGCCAAGGATTATGAGAACATTTTGGGATCAGGTCCATCCTGCGGTACAGTGTTTGTTCCCCAACGGTCGTGATGTGTTCCAAGACGACAGGACCCCTGTTCAGACAGCTGGCATCGTTCAGGGCTGGTTTTTTTGAGCACGAGGATAAACTGTCGCATATCCCCTGGCAACCACAGTCAACAGATTTCAGTGTTACTTAGTCTTTGTGGTCTGCTTTGGAGAGAAGGATGCGTGACCACAATCCACTTCATTCATCGTTACCTGAACGTGCCACCATTTTGGAGGAAGGATGGTGCAAGATTCCCTCGAAAACCATACAGGACCTGTATTTATCCATTCTGAAACGACTGGAAACTGTTGAGTTTTTTGGTTTCAACTGTCTTTGTCCACCTATATTGTTACATCGTCTCAAGAAATCGGTACTACAAATAGTTCTCCCTTCAGATTGATATAGGCGTTATAAGCGCACATAAAAACGTGTCAAATCGTGGTAGCCCCGGCTGTGTGCTATGGAATTCGCCGACAGAAAAATTCTCAACCAGTTGAAAGTAATAAATTGTTAAGGAACGGTTCCACGGCCTGTAGAAATGGTTTGAACGAAGACATGCCCACTTACGGCTTTCTCTATGCGTACTATATGTTGTTACAACTTTGAAATTATGCCATTGCACTCTGTAAGCTTTAGTGTATAACAGATACGACGAAGTTCGGTCTTTGTCACTGGTAAATCGAAATTAGAGTGGCGCAAAATGAAAGCATAGTCCGCCATAAGCGGACATTGTTCAAACAGTTCCAAATAATGTTCAGTAAGAGAGCTTCAAAAGCCATGAAATCACGAAATCATTAAATCATTAAATCATACAATTAATGAAATATAAGAAAATGCTATGAAGAGTTCAATGAAGACGAAGAAAACAAAAATCGAAGTGTGGTGTACATCGTCATTTCTCCGGAGTATAGTAACGTCGTCACTTTCCCAACATTAGAGCGCGAAACCAGGTTTTTCGATTTAATGCACTTCCATGGCACATGTCAGAAAATAGTACTAGGTGTATTATCTACATCACAGCTCTGACAGCAGCGATATAAGAACTAGCACTGTCCTTGCTGAACAATCGTTGAATGAAGTGGTCTCTTACAAATCTTTTAGATTTGGTTGCGCTGCGTTTTAATGGCGCTAGTGATGTCGAGCTGGGTAGAGGATGGTGGTCGGATCGCTCGCATCCCCAAATGGCCTCCGACAAGCAATTGTCATGCTGGCGGCGCTACTTCCGTTGGCCGCCGTCCCAGTCGCTCGCCGCCGCTAGCTGCTGGCCGTGTAGGCAAGCGGATTTCATGTGGGTGCCGTGGCGGCGGACGGAAAACAGTCGCTTACAAGCTATCTCTGTTCTGAATCATTAGTGAACTTGTTGTTGTTGTTGTTGTTGTTGTTGTTGTTAACGGTTTCTTTCAAAGCTATTTCAAGTCCTTGTAGTATACCGTTTATATCACATTAGGTGTAGGTAAGAGTTTTTTGCAATGCAGAGTGCGGCTATACAATACAGCAAGTGTTAAGATTTGTGTGATACACAATGGGAAGATAGATCTGGAGCTAGCCCGTAGAATGTCGAAATGATGAAATTTTGGTTTTTGTTACGTTGGTACGGGTTGCGTAAAACCGTTAAGCAGCTCCTTTTCAACCGTGGAAATGGTTTTTACATCACTTTCGAAAGTACATATAATTAGATGGTCTTGAACACTGTGCCATCATGAAATTGTTTACGTCAGACACTTACTCGGCAACTAAAATTCCTATACATGTGGGGAAGATTTGCAAGTAATTAGCCCCTGCGTTTAAAAACAGATAGGCATGGCGAGTGAACTGAAACTTGGCCACATACGTAGCTTTTGAAAAAGACTCACGTGAAGGATGTGTTAAAAATTACAATAGCAGGTGAGTGTTGAGAACCTCAAAAGCATACTTTTGAACAGTCGGCGATTATTGTATTAGAATAGCTGACGCAATGAACATTTTAGCAGGAAACTAAATTTAACATGTGAGATGAATTGCTGCGTTGATTGGATGTTGATCAAAAGCAACTGAGATGTTGCGCTGTTTTAGAAGCCTCTTGTATCTTACCAACAATATGGTGTTGTGCCGAAGTCATGTACTCATTAGTTCCCTCCATCACCAAACAGCAGCCAAAAGCTGTGGATGGGAATAACTGAACTTTTACAAAGCAACGAAGTTTAATTTATCCGCTGGAAAGGCTATGATTAGTGTTTTCTGGAGTGCAAAACTCGTTCATGCCCATGATAAGGTTGAAACATTAAGTGACGAATACTGCCTAAGTCTTGTGGAAGAAATATGAAGAGGAAAAAAAAAAAAAAAAAGAGAAGACAGCTGAATCATAAAGAAAGAATCCTCATCATGACAATGCACATTTCCACGAAAGTCCTTTAGTAGTTAGTATTGTGAGGGATTTGAAGCAATAGTTGTTGCAACATTCATCCTCTCAATAGATGTAACATCTGCCTTTCAGGTTCCCACACCAAACGAAATTTGTCGGAAAATGTTTGTTTTAAGGAAGAGATAACAGAAGCTGATGACAGACATTCTTCAGACCTCACAGAATCGCACTTCTCATACGGTACACTCACTGGAAAAACGTTAAAATTTATTGATCTAAAAGGATAGCAGATTGAAAGACATTTAAGACGCCATAGAGACCTTGCTGTGGTGACGGTGGTGTTTAAAAGAATCGGCAGACTGGTAGCATTTCTCAACGATGAATGACCAATATGCTGTATGACATTTTCAAGTGGCTTCAACGCACACCAAATGGTGTCAAGTGACGTTTGCTGATCAGTGGCGTTATTTTCGTCTCTAGCGATACATAGTACTTTCTTCGTAGACCTGGGCAGAAATAGTAACGACAGCAGTCTGGGTATAGTACGTAGCAGCAAAAGAAAATACGAGAAAGTGAAAATGCACCTCTACTGTGTACTCTGAGTACTTAGATTGTTAAATAGCTTGCATAAATGCATGTGAATGGATACAGAAAAACTAGAAATTAAGTGTTTTCATTCCTTGACAAATGTGTTCTGCATGAAACACACCTAAAACTGAAAGAAAATTGCAGTGCACCAGGAAAATGTATAACAGATAAAGTTGGAAAATTAGCCTAAACTCAGTTGAAGCCGTTGAAGACCATGACTGAGTGGGCTGGAAACAAACAGAACGGTAGAAGTCGCCTGGGGTTCTTTTGGTAAGGAAATAGGACAATCAGAATAAAACTTCCAATGTTTCTGAAAAAGGAAGTTGAGAGTCAGTCTTGCACCTGTTTTGGTGGTAAGACATTGGCTTCTTGATGTCAAAAGCATTTGAAAATTGAAGGCTGTTCAGCGAGCAATCGAGAGATGCATGATGGGAATTACTAAAAGAGACTGAAGAAACCTACATTTCAGGGAGCATACTGGAGTGAAAGACGTAATTATGACTGTAACAAAAATGAAAGGGAGTTGAGCGGGAATGGATTCCAAGAGACAATAAGACCGAGAAGACGACCTAACGCAAGATGGGTGGATAACATTAGAAAACCTGCAGAAATAATAGCTGAAGACTATAAGCCATGGAAAAATATTGGGACGCTTTTATCCATCAGTGGATTTAAATTTGCTGCTGCTGCTGCTGCTGCTGATGATGATGATGATGACGGTAGCATAATTTTATTGTGATTATCTCAGTAAATTTCATGAGTAGGTGGGTTTAGGAGCACAAGTAACTGTTTTTTTTCTGCAAAAAGCCCCTCTCCATCAGGGCTCACTACTCTTTTGTTAGTATCTGCGTGGTGAGCGTGAGACCCCAAGTCTGTACAAAACTTCTTTCTTTTCTGTGCTGCAGTTTCACTCTCCGACTCAATCCATCCTCCGATTTATTCTGTTGGACAGATTACCTGCTGTCGATCTAGTTGGCTTGTAGGACTTAGATTCTGGCACCTGCCACTTCATCCCTTATTTTACACCACACACGTTTCATTTAACTTAGGTTCTTTCGTCAGATCTGGGTTTGACTACATTTCCAAAATTTTTACAGATAGTGCGGGGAAGGTCACTCAATAACCTGTATGTGGCAGCGGGAGGATGTCAGATACCCGTGCAGTGGTAGCCCCATGACCACGCGCTGTTGATGCTGAAGCTGACACCACCTTGTGCTTGCCGAGGAGTTGGTGCCAGCCAGTTTGGGGGCACCGGCACTCAGGACAGTGGCCATCATGCCGGAAGCCTTTGTTCTGCCTGGGTAGCGCCCTTGGAGGGGGGGGGGGGGGGACCTCGAATAGACGGCGTCAAGGTGGATCTCCGGCTTCATGGAACGACCAAAGTTATGGACCTAGGTGTGTGCCAAGCTCCAAAGTCTTCTGGACCGCCAAATACAAAAAACTACTGCTTTCTTCCTTCACTATAGTATTTCTGCAGTTGTGTCGCTTCTTTCAGAACGCCTTGTGACCCACTAAGCGACAGTGTTGAGGCCCCCCGACTACCTTTCAAACACACAAGAGAAGCTGAAGACATTCACCTATCCTTTATCCCTGTCACACGGAATTATATAATGAATCTTTCAATGTGATTGAGCCAGCCGCGGTGGCAGAGAGGTTGGCACTTCAGTCCGGAACCGCGCGACCGCTACGGTCGCAGGTTCGAATCCTGCCTCGGGCATGGATGTGTGTGATGTCCTTATGTTAGTTAGGTTTAAGTAGTAAGTTCTAGGGGACTGATGACCTCGGATGTTAAGTCCCATAGTGCTCAGAGCCATTTGAGCCATTTTTCAATGTGATTCTTGAAATTTTCCTCGTGTAAAGAGTACAGTATTCCATTAAGTTTCGGTATTACAGCCCGATAACGTCGACTTACTGCCACGATTCAGCGGGCAACCATTCAGTGAGTGTTAGGCACTGGAGATAGCTAAGGCTCTCCCGTTCACCCCCCCCCCCCCCAACCTTCACCCCTCTGCCACATTTCGGCAGGGGAGGACTGGCAGCGGCACAATCCGCCGCTCTTCAGCTGAGTGCTACATTAAAATAAAAAGATGAAAACGAGACACACAAAAGGCGATAAAAGGGGGCATAAGAACATAGTAAGGGGAGACAGCAGGGTTTAAACTATACACATACATGGAGACATTCAAATGTGTGTGAATTCCTAAGAGATCAAACTGCTGAGGTCATCGTTCCCTAGACCTACACAATACTTAAACTTGTGCTAAGAACAACACACATACCCATGCATGAGGGAGGACTCGAACCTCTGGTGGGAGGGGCTGCACAGTCTGTGACATGTCACCTCAAACCGCACGGCGGAGACATTCATGTGGAACAGTTTAAAAAGTCCACATAAAGGTAAAAAACACAGTTGGCTATTTGCATAGCACATAAAAAACACTGAAGTCACATGCACAAGTTAAAGGTTGACCACAGTATTAAAATTCACCAGAATGACGTTTAAAAACCACTGGACGAGACAGGGTACACACGACGAAGAGTAAAACCTGCCGGGAGGGACTTGCCGAGTTAGGGGTGGCCTGAGAGGAGGGAAAACTGGGGACAGGAGGGCTGGAGAGTGTGGGTCGGAAAACAAAGGTGGTCGGGCGGCAGATTACGGGCGGGGTGTGAGATGGAGAGGGAAGGCAAGTCCAGGGAACGCAGAGATGCAGAAGGGGTGCACTGGAAGGGAAGGTGAGGGGGTGGAGGAGGGGGGGAAAATCGCTCAGGGGAAGGGAAGAATAGGAGAGAGGGAGCCCTGGGGCAGGGGGAATTACTAGGTCGTATCGCTATCTTTAAACCAAAAATTGGTGCGGAGAGGCACGCGCAAAGGCAGCTGCTACATGAGCGACCTCTGGCTAGTTTCTCATACTCTTCGAATATTGCTCCATGTATGGTGTGCGGCGCATGCGTAATCTGATACTACATTCGTGCTCTCTGTCTGAATGTGCATTCACGGGGTAAAAATTTAGATATGAAACTAAAATTAACTGTCACTAGAAGTTTCATTGATGATGAAATGTTCCCTTTCTGAAGAAATTAAACTCAAGGTCCCATGCCTTATTCAGTTGAAAGCCGCCATCACGATTAATAAGATCTTGACTAAACTTACTTCCACCAGTTACTTAATATTGATGCCATGAAGTGGACGGCCATCCATCAAGGACTAATTAGAAACCAGTAGAACTGAGATTGGCAGAGACAGTTACGTTGTCTTGTGCATCTCATGAGCACAATTGAAAGTTCTCTGTTTTAGTGAAAGTGGATCTATAATGCTGATTATCTTTTCAGTGTTCAGTTATTTGTTGGATGCTGTATGCAAAAGGGAGGTATTTATTTCCCTTTAAGTCGTCGCTGTTTCTTTAGATTCGTTTTCGGCTGTCGATTGTCACTTTATACGGCTGTTGTGGACATATAATTTCCGAACCGTAATTGGTCTTGAACTTCGTAAACAGCATGTGTCCTACATCTCTGAAAACCTATGTAGTGTTTGTGTTACAAAGAAGTGATGTTTTCTTTGATGTGCAAGGTAGTAGTTTTCACTTTACAGTTTGACACAATAGCTTATCGTAGACAAACTTGGAGGGAGAATTATGTCATGCGCTGGGAACATATTTCTTACATTGGAATATTAACAGCGTTGTATTCCACACGATTAATAGGTCGGATACCGCACCGCTCTAGCATTATACCGTGTTTTAAGTGCAGAACTGTGTAGCTGTAGGAATACATGTGTTTACGTTCCACAATCATTTTTCTTTTACAAATACCTTCCTGGTACTAACTCCAAACACTAGAACAATACTTCAGAATTGGTAGCGCAGTTGATTTATGTAAAATGCTTCAAACTACAGCCATCTTCAGCTGTACCGTGCATTATACACCGATAAGAGGTGCTAACCTCCTAGACATGTGCGCATCAGGAGAAATCTTGTGCACTCACATGTACGCCATGAGTAAGACTGGTGCGGAACAGTCTTCGCTGAACAGCTGTTACAGACTTGGTCGCTCTGTTCCTTCACGAGACATGGAATGTGGTACGTATGGGGAGGGGATATATATTCGGAATCAAGTAAATGGTACTGGCAAAAGTAGTGAAGGGGTGGTTTAGCGGTGATACAGAAATTGGGCAGCATGCTGCTGCGTCACTGATCGGCGTTGAGATTACGGAAAAAACTGGTAACATTCCTAAATTTGATCATACTATCCGCTGCGATGGTTATTAGAGTAAATCGGCGGTGTCTTTTCCATCCCATATGTCCACTGGTACGGTGTTGATTAACTCATGATGATTGACTGACAGTAGTTGTTTCAGATGGAGAGTGAGTTTTAGTGGAGGGGCAACATCCTCTGGCAACTTGCCTGCACCGGAACAGTGATCACTTACATGACTGCAATATGAGGGATCAATTGAAACGACACACCTAGACATCTGATACCCGTCACTCTGAAAGATGGAATTAAATGTAGAGGCCATCAATCACATTTGGACCACAGTTTCGAAACACCTTACAATGCCGCAAAACTCTTAAAGTTTCCATACGTCATGATGTAGTCTGCATTCTTTTTGTCAATAAGAAACACTACTTTTTCTTTTACTTCAGTCAACCGGCATTTGTTTTGAAAGCAGGGGCAGCGTAATTTACACCATGCGATGTCCAGTTTTCTGTGAGAAATAATAGATCGATACATGTTAATGACGGTTTAGCACCTGACACAGACGCCGAAGTCGCAGGGAAAAAAAAATGATGGCAGTGCATGTAGCTGTAGTTATACACTGCTGAGATGTGTTACAGCAGAAAAAAAAGGTCAAACAACATCATAGGGAATCCTCTCTTGTGATCGATAGTCTTTGGGACACGGTCCTCCTACAGTACAGGTAACAAAACTTTGTAATGATCTGTGGAAGCGACTTAGATCACGATCCACTTGCTCCAATGAAACAATACCTGTATATTTAATTGGATCGCCACACATATAGTGGTATTTGTTTTGCGATATATTGAAAGACAGGGACACGAATGTCCTGTAGAGTTCTCTATTGCATGATGTTAATGGAGTTTTTGTAGTTCGTTGTTTTTCTGTATTGGATGGTCCAAATTACAAGGAGGGAGAGAATGTTTGGGTGACAGGCATGAATGAACCCTGAGAGATGCAGATCTCCTTCGGACTGCAGTACCAGCATGTAGTTTAGAGACGTATTGCAATGCAGTAGCAAAGTCCTCATCCTTCACTTTCCTGTATGCTGTTGGGTCTTTCTAATCCTCCTGATACGAAACACCACCATAACTGCTTGCACTATCATTTCTATTACCTCGTGTTGCAGGAGAAAGCTTCGTTAGTCGCTGGCCTTACACATTGTACACAGTTGGCGGAGCTCTTACAGCATGTTTCCATTTTCACTGAGCGGTCAGAAAAGTCAGTCTTGCAGAAGATGCTAGATATAGCATTCTTAAGATTTCCGCTTAGATTCCGAATTAAATTGGGACGATCACATGAACGAAGCTGCAGGTATGGCGGGACAGAGACTGAGGAGCAATTTCAAGATGTGAAGTTTTTGTGGTAGAGGATCCTTAGCAGATAGGTCCGAAAAAGATGACTCGTTTCGAAATATGGGATTACTGGAGAGACTTGATTCCTAATCACAGGCAGCATTTCTACCAGTAAGCGTAAGAGTATCAGTGACGCTTGTGTGTGCTTGAAGAATGATCTCTTTTTATACAGGGTGACGGTTACGTAGTCATTGCGATCATGTTGTGAATAGCGCGGTCCTTACGTGTAATGTGTCAATAGTAGAATCCTTCTGTGGTCAGCTTCAAATGTCTGTACTTCGTAGTGTTCCTTGAAAAGAACACAGTCCTCCCTCATGGGATCATTTCCATACCGCCTCTCTCTCTCTCTCTCTCTCTCTCTCTCTCTCTCTCTCTCTCTCTCTCTCTCTCTCTCTCTGTGTGTGTGTGTGTGTGTGTGTGTGTGTGTGTGTGTGTGTGTGTGTGTGTGTGTGTGTGTGTGTGTGTGTGTGTGTGTGTGTGACCTGAAATGTTGTGGGGGGGGGGGAGGGGGGCGAAATAGCTAACGCGTCTGCCTTATATTCCCTACATCACAATCATGTGACCGGAAATTAATTACTTAGTAATTTAGCAGTATTTCAGGGTCGATTTCTAATCAGGTATTTGCTTGGGAAGGAAGGTATCCCTCGCATATACTGATATCTGAGAGGTTGCTTCATGCATGCAGAAACAGATTGTGACCACTTGAGATGTCAGCGGACACCAGTGCGGCAAGCCTGGTGTTGCTTTCCTAGTCCCTCTGGGGCTCCTGACCCTGGGCAGCCTGCGCAGGTTCCGAGACGTCAGAGTTTTTCAGATATGTTTAAGTGGTCTGTGACAATGTAATTACGTGTTTCCTTTTGTGATTGGGATAAAAAAAATCGCAGTTGTATAACATATTCCATATACCACTTTTATCCCGTAAATAGTTCAAACAATATTCCATGCACTGCAATCGATTTCCCACAAAATTCTTGAAATAAATAAATAAACTGTATTTCGAACACCGCCCGGTATCTCGTAAGTAGTTCAAATAAAAAATGTTCCACACATTGTCTAAATTGTTTAAACAATATTCCATACACTGCAATCGATTTCCCACCAAATGGCCAGTCAACTGAGTCTTTATCCTGTAAATGTCCAGGTGTGTGGGGGTTAATTTGATCGATATAATTAATTTGTCATTCAAATTTATATCAAAAGTATACTTGTATCAGCGAGGGGAATTTCCAGAGGGTTGAGAGAGTAGGAGGGGAGGGGGGGGGGCAGTTTTGAGGATTTCTTCAAAAACCGCTTAACTGAACAATAGGTTAACGTCCTGTCAATCAAAAGGATGGATTATCCCCAGGGGGTCATTATCATTTTAACGCAACATTAAGTTAATGACCTGTCAACCAAGAGAGAACAATAGGTTTTGCACTGACTGTATACATGTCCATGATGCAGAGATTCCCCCCTTACATAGATTCAACGGCCGTATCGTATGACCTAAGGTTCAGGTCCATTTATAGCAGTGTAGAGCAGTGTGCGTACACACACAGGGGTTGGACAAAAATATGGAAACGCTGCAATCACAACAAATCACCATGTCTAATAACTGTTGGCATTCAAAACAGCTTCCAGTCATATCGGAACGGTTAACTGCAGATCCCGTACGGTTGTCAAGGGTTCTTACTGCAGAGCAGTGGCAAGACAGTGATCGGGGTGCATAGCAATTATATAGCCTTCTATCCAAAGTCGACGACAAAAGCTTAATAATATGGAGATCTGGTGACTGTGGTGGCCGGGTGATTTGTGACAGTCCTGCTTGTGCTCACAAAACAAGCCCTGGATGATGTGAACAAGGGCCCTGTCAGCTTGGAATATAGCAGCACGATTGGGGAGCAAACATTGTCCCAGGTTAGAAACTCGCAGCTGCTTAAATATTGAATAAAAACCAACAGCATTGGCAGCTTGAACACTTCTGACATAAGAAGGCACCTTATTCTGCCAATGGCCTTGTGAAAGAGGGCAGAGGAGTCGACAGAGGTTCAGGGCACTATCTTGTCCATGGGGCGGGAAACTGCCCGTAAAGGCGGAAGAATTAGCGATGAAAAACGGCATGAGGATGCAGAAGGCAATGGAAACTACTGCATTAAAGACACAGAATGTTTATCTGCAGGGCGTGCGGCTTGTAATTGAAAAAGTGTCGTGATCATCTCTTCATTGGCAAAAGATTCCGGAATAGTCCTCCATTCGAATGTCTGGGAGGGGCCTGCCAAAGTGGAGGTGACCATGAGAAAAAGATTGAATAATCAACGAAAGGATAACGTTGAACGTAGCAGGGAAGCTAGAAAATCTGAAAAGGGAAATGCAAAGGCTCAATCTAGGTAGGTGGTCAGTGAAGTGAAATGGGAAGAAGACAAGCACTTTGGTCTGATGAGCGTAGAGAAATATCAACAGCAGCAGAAACTGGTACAGTGTGTGTAGTGTTCGCTATCAAAAGAAAGGTAGGGGGGAGGGAGGGAGAGAGAGAGAGAGAGAGAGGCTGTGAACAGTTCAGAGATACGGTTGTTCTTATCGGAATTGACAACAAACCAACACCAACAACGATAATTCAGGTATACGTGCCGACGTCACAAGCTGAAGAGATAGAGGAAGTATGTGAGGATATTGAAATAGTAATACGGTACGTAAAGGTATATCAAAATCTAATAGTCACAGGGGACAGGAATGCAGTTGTAGGGGAAGGACTAGAAGAAAGGGTTACAGGAGAATATGGGCATGGGACAAGGAATGAGAGAGGAGAAAGACTAATTGAGTTTAGTTATAAATTTCAGCCAATAATAGTGAATACTCTGTTCAAGAATCAAAAGAGGTGGAGGTATACTTTGAAAATGCCGGGTGGTACAGGAAGATTGTATCATGGTCAGACAGAAATTCCGAAATCAAATACTAGATTGTAAGGAGTACCCAGGAGCAGATATAGACTCAGATAAAAATGTACTATTGATGAAGAGTGGCCTGAAGTTAGAGAGATTAGTCGGGAGTGCAATCGGAATTCCAATGTTACATGCAGGGGAGCTGATAGGTGGAAAGAGTACATCGAAGGCCTCTCTGAGGAGGAAGATATGTCCGATATGGTAGAAAGAGAAACAGGAGTCTGTTTAGAGGAGACAGAGGATCCAGTATTAGTATCAAAATTTAAGAGAGCTTTGGAAGACTTAAGATCAAAAAAGACAGAAGGGAGAGATAACATCCCATCAGAATTTCTAAAATGATAGGGCGAAGTGGCAACAAAACGACTATTCACGCTGGTGTGTAGACTGTATGAGTCGAGCGAAATACCGTTTGACTTTTGGAAAAAAAAATATAATCCACACAATTTCGAAGACTGCAAGAGCTGACAAGTGCGAGAATTATCGCACAATCAGCTTAATAGCTCATGCATCCAAGTTGCTGGAAAGAGTAACATAAAGAAGAATGGAGAAGAAAATTGAGGATGCGCTAGATGACGATCAGTTTGGCTTTAGGAAAGGTAAAGGCACGAGAGGGTCAATCGATGTTGCGGTTAATAATGGAAGCAAGACTAAAGAAAAATCAAGAGACGTTCATAGGATTTGTCGACCTGGAAAAGGCTTTCGACAATGTAAAATGGTGCAAGATTTTCGAAATTCTGAAAAAAAGTAAAACAGCCAAGAGGGAATAATAAGAGTGGATGACCAAGAACGAAGTACTCTCATTAAAAAGGGTGTAAGACAAGGATGTGGCCTTTCGCCTCTACTGTTAAATCTTTGCGTCGAGGAACCAATGATAGAAATAAAATGATAGAAATAAAAGAAAGGTTCAGGAGTGGAATTAAAATACAAGATGAAAGGATATCAATGATACGATTCGCTGATGACATTGCTTTCCTGAGTGAAAGTGAAGGAGAATTACATGATCTGAAGAATAGAATGAACGGTTTAATGAGTACAGAGTATGGATTGGGAGTAAAACGAAGAAAGACGAAGGTAATGAGTCGTAGTAGAAACGATAACAGCGAGAAACTTAGCATCAGCGTTGATGGTCACGAGGTAGATAAAGTTAAGGAATTCAGCTGCCTAGGCAGTATAATAACCAATGACGGACGGAGCAAGGAGGACATCAGAAGCAGACTAGCACTAGAAAAGGCATTCCAGCCCAAGACAAGTTTACTAATACGAAACGTAGGCCTTAATTTGAGGAAGAAATTTCTGAGAATGTACTTTCGGAGCACATCATTGTATGATAGTGAAACATGGACTGTGGAAAAACAAGAACAGAAGAGAATAGAAGCATTTGAGAAGTGGTGCTACAGACAAAGTTTGAAATTTGGGTGGACTGATTAAGGTAAGGAATAAGGAGGTTCTGCGCAGAATCGGAGAGGAAAGGAGTATGTGGAAAACACTGACAAGGAGAGAAGGGGCAGGATGATACGACATCATTTAAGACATTAGGGAATGACTTCCATGGTACTAGACGGAGCTATGGTGGCAAAAACTGTAGAGGAAGACAGAGATTGGAATACATGCAGTAAATAATTTAGAGGACGTAGATTGCAAGTGCTACTCTGAGATGGAGGTTGGCACAGGAGAGGAATTCCTAGTGGGCCGCATCAAACTAGTCGGAAGACTGATGGGCGGAAAAAAAGGTATGGTTTTAGTGCGTGGCGCAGAATCCACGAAGCAATGGCCCAAGGTTGTCAGCAAGGCACTGTGCAAGCTGGTGGTGGCTCCAAAATGGTGTGGACTGTGTTTATGGAGAATGATCTGGGCCCTTTGATCCAACTGAACCGATCATTGAGTGTAAATGATTAGGTTCGGCTAGTTGGAGACCATTCGTGGACTTATTCCCAAACATCGATGGAGTTTTTATGAATGACAATTCGCCATGTCACCGGGTCACAATTTTTCGCGATTGGTTTGAAGAACATTGTGGGCAATTTGAGCAAATAATTTGGCCACCCTGATCGCCCGACATGAATCCCATCGAACATTTATGGGACATAATCGAGAACTCGATTCGCGCACGAGATCCTGCATTGGCAACACTTTCGCAGTTATTGACTACTATAGGGGCAGTACAGCTCAATATTTTCGGAGGGGATTTAACTACAACAGAAGTCCATGCCATGTCAAGTTGAAGTCCATGCCGTGTCAAGTTGAAGTCCATGCCGTGTCAAGTTGAAGTCCATGCCGTGTCAAGTTGAAGTCCATGCCGTGTCAAGTTGAAGTCCATGCCGTGTCAAGTTGAAGTCCATGCCGTGTCAAGTTGAAGTCCATGCCGTGTCAAGTTGAAGTCCATGCCGTGTCAAGTTGAAGTCCATGCCGTGTCAAGTTGAAGTCCATGCCGTGTCAAGTTGAAGTCCATGCCGTGTCAAGTTGAAGTCCATGCCGTGTCAAGTTGAAGTCCATGCCGTGTCAAGTTGAAGTCCATGCCGTGTCAAGTTGAAGTCCATGCCGTGTCAAGTTGAAGTCCATGCCGTGTCAAGTTGAAGTCCATGCCGTGTCAAGTTGAAGTCCATGCCGTGTCAAGTTGAAGTCCATGCCGTGTCAAGTTGAAGTCCATGCCGTGTCAAGTTGAAGTCCATGCCGTGTCAAGTTGAAGTCCATGCCGTGTCAAGTTGAAGTCCATGCCGTGTCAAGTTGAAGTCCATGCCGTGTCAAGTTGAAGTCCATGCCGTGTCAAGTTGAAGTCCATGCCGTGTCAAGTTGAAGTCCATGCCGTGTCAAGTTGAAGTCCATGCCGTGTCAAGTTGAAGTCCATGCCGTGTCAAGTTGAAGTCCATGCCGTGTCAAGTTGAAGTCCATGCCGTGTCAAGTTGAAGTCCATGCCGTGTCAAGTTGAAGTCCATGCCGTGTCAAGTTGAAGTCCATGCCGTGTCAAGTTGAAGTCCATGCCGTGTCAAGTTGAAGTCCATGCCGTGTCAAGTTGAAGTCCATGCCGTGTCAAGTTGAAGTCCATGCCGTGTCAAGTTGAAGTCCATGCCGTGTCAAGTTGAAGTCCATGCCGTGTCAAGTTGAAGTCCATGCCGTGTCAAGTTGAAGTCCATGCCGTGTCAAGTTGAAGTCCATGCCGTGTCAAGTTGAAGTCCATGCCGTGTCAAGTTGAAGTCCATGCCGTGTCAAGTTGAAGTCCATGCCGTGTCAAGTTGAAGTCCATGCCGTGTCAAGTTGAAGTCCATGCCGTGTCAAGTTGAAGTCCATGCCGTGTCAAGTTGAAGTCCATGCCGTGTCAAGTTGAAGTCCATGCCGTGTCAAGTTGAAGTCCATGCCGTGTCAAGTTGAAGTCCATGCCGTGTCAAGTTGAAGTCCATGCCGTGTCAAGTTGAAGTCCATGCCGTGTCAAGTTGAAGTCCATGCCGTGTCAAGTTGAAGTCCATGCCGTGTCAAGTTGAAGTCCATGCCGTGTCAAGTTGAAGTCCATGCCGTGTCAAGTTGAAGTCCATGCCGTGTCAAGTTGAAGTCCATGCCGTGTCAAGTTGAAGTCCATGCCGTGTCAAGTTGAAGTCCATGCCGTGTCAAGTTGAAGTCCATGCCGTGTCAAGTTGAAGTCCATGCCGTGTCAAGTTGAAGTCCATGCCGTGTCAAGTTGAAGTCCATGCCGTGTCAAGTTGAAGTCCATGCCGTGTCAAGTTGAAGTCCATGCCGTGTCAAGTTGAAGTCCATGCCGTGTCAAGTTGAAGTCCATGCCGTGTCAAGTTGAAGTCCATGCCGTGTCAAGTTGAAGTCCATGCCGTGTCAAGTTGAAGTCCATGCCGTGTCAAGTTGAAGTCCATGCCGTGTCAAGTTGAAGTCCATGCCGTGTCAAGTTGAAGTCCATGCCGTGTCAAGTTGAAGTCCATGCCGTGTCAAGTTGAAGTCCATGCCGTGTCAAGTTGAAGTCCATGCCGTGTCAAGTTGAAGTCCATGCCGTGTCAAGTTGAAGTCCATGCCGTGTCAAGTTGAAGTCCATGCCGTGTCAAGTTGAAGTCCATGCCGTGTCAAGTTGAAGTCCATGCCGTGTCAAGTTGAAGTCCATGCCGTGTCAAGTTGAAGTCCATGCCGTGTCAAGTTGAAGTCCATGCCGTGTCAAGTTGAAGTCCATGCCGTGTCAAGTTGAAGTCCATGCCGTGTCAAGTTGAAGTCCATGCCGTGTCAAGTTGAAGTCCATGCCGTGTCAAGTTGAAGTCCATGCCGTGTCAAGTTGAAGTCCATGCCGTGTCAAGTTGAAGTCCATGCCGTGTCAAGTTGAAGTCCATGCCGTGTCAAGTTGAAGTCCATGCCGTGTCAAGTTGAAGTCCATGCCGTGTCAAGTTGAAGTCCATGCCGTGTCAAGTTGAAGTCCATGCCGTGTCAAGTTGAAGTCCATGCCGTGTCAAGTTGAAGTCCATGCCGTGTCAAGTTGAAGTCCATGCCGTGTCAAGTTGAAGTCCATGCCGTGTCAAGTTGAAGTCCATGCCGTGTCAAGTTGAAGTCCATGCCGTGTCAAGTTGAAGTCCATGCCGTGTCAAGTTGAAGTCCATGCCGTGTCAAGTTGAAGTCCATGCCGTGTCAAGTTGAAGTCCATGCCGTGTCAAGTTGAAGTCCATGCCGTGTCAAGTTGAAGTCCATGCCGTGTCAAGTTGAAGTCCATGCCGTGTCAAGTTGAAGTCCATGCCGTGTCAAGTTGAAGTCCATGCCGTGTCAAGTTGAAGTCCATGCCGTGTCAAGTTGAAGTCCATGCCGTGTCAAGTTGAAGTCCATGCCGTGTCAAGTTGAAGTCCATGCCGTGTCAAGTTGAAGTCCATGCCGTGTCAAGTTGAAGTCCATGCCGTGTCAAGTTGAAGTCCATGCCGTGTCAAGTTGAAGTCCATGCCGTGTCAAGTTGAAGTCCATGCCGTGTCAAGTTGAAGTCCATGCCGTGTCAAGTTGAAGTCCATGCCGTGTCAAGTTGAAGTCCATGCCGTGTCAAGTTGAAGTCCATGCCGTGTCAAGTTGAAGTCCATGCCGTGTCAAGTTGAAGTCCATGCCGTGTCAAGTTGAAGTCCATGCCGTGTCAAGTTGAAGTCCATGCCGTGTCAAGTTGAAGTCCATGCCGTGTCAAGTTGAAGTCCATGCCGTGTCAAGTTGAAGTCCATGCCGTGTCAAGTTGAAGTCCATGCCGTGTCAAGTTGAAGTCCATGCCGTGTCAAGTTGAAGTCCATGCCGTGTCAAGTTGAAGTCCATGCCGTGTCAAGTTGAAGTCCATGCCGTGTCAAGTTGAAGTCCATGCCGTGTCAAGTTGAAGTCCATGCCGTGTCAAGTTGAAGTCCATGCCGTGTCAAGTTGAAGTCCATGCCGTGTCAAGTTGAAGTCCATGCCGTGTCAAGTTGAAGTCCATGCCGTGTCAAGTTGAAGTCCATGCCGTGTCAAGTTGAAGTCCATGCCGTGTCAAGTTGAAGTCCATGCCGTGTCAAGTTGAAGTCCATGCCGTGTCAAGTTGAAGTCCATGCCGTGTCAAGTTGAAGTCCATGCCGTGTCAAGTTGAAGTCCATGCCGTGTCAAGTTGAAGTCCATGCCGTGTCAAGTTGAAGTCCATGCCGTGTCAAGTTGAAGTCCATGCCGTGTCAAGTTGAAGTCCATGCCGTGTCAAGTTGAAGTCCATGCCGTGTCAAGTTGAAGTCCATGCCGTGTCAAGTTGAAGTCCATGCCGTGTCAAGTTGAAGTCCATGCCGTGTCAAGTTGAAGTCCATGCCGTGTCAAGTTGAAGTCCATGCCGTGTCAAGTTGAAGTCCATGCCGTGTCAAGTTGAAGTCCATGCCGTGTCAAGTTGAAGTCCATGCCGTGTCAAGTTGAAGTCCATGCCGTGTCAAGTTGAAGTCCATGCCGTGTCAAGTTGAAGTCCATGCCGTGTCAAGTTGAAGTCCATGCCGTGTCAAGTTGAAGTCCATGCCGTGTCAAGTTGAAGTCCATGCCGTGTCAAGTTGAAGTCCATGCCGTGTCAAGTTGAAGTCCATGCCGTGTCAAGTTGAAGTCCATGCCGTGTCAAGTTGAAGTCCATGCCGTGTCAAGTTGAAGTCCATGCCGTGTCAAGTTGAAGTCCATGCCGTGTCAAGTTGAAGTCCATGCCGTGTCAAGTTGAAGTCCATGCCGTGTCAAGTTGAAGTCCATGCCGTGTCAAGTTGAAGTCCATGCCGTGTCAAGTTGAAGTCCATGCCGTGTCAAGTTGAAGTCCATGCCGTGTCAAGTTGAAGTCCATGCCGTGTCAAGTTGAAGTCCATGCCGTGTCAAGTTGAAGTCCATGCCGTGTCAAGTTGAAGTCCATGCCGTGTCAAGTTGAAGTCCATGCCGTGTCAAGTTGAAGTCCATGCCGTGTCAAGTTGAAGTCCATGCCGTGTCAAGTTGAAGTCCATGCCGTGTCAAGTTGAAGTCCATGCCGTGTCAAGTTGAAGTCCATGCCGTGTCAAGTTGAAGTCCATGCCGTGTCAAGTTGAAGTCCATGCCGTGTCAAGTTGAAGTCCATGCCGTGTCAAGTTGAAGTCCATGCCGTGTCAAGTTGAAGTCCATGCCGTGTCAAGTTGAAGTCCATGCCGTGTCAAGTTGAAGTCCATGCCGTGTCAAGTTGAAGTCCATGCCACGTCAAGTTGAAGTCCATGCCACGTCAAGTTGCTGCATTACGCCGGGAAAAAGAGGTCCGACCGATACTAGGATGGATCCCATTATTTTCAACTCAGATTATTGGAGACATTGCTGAGTGCCGTTCGTAGTCAAAACAGAGCAACCTGGGGGTATGGCTAGCATCTACATTTATGTTCAAGCATGGCTTTCTCGTGTTTCCAAATTGCTGTCCAACTCCTTTAGATTTTGTCCATATGCCTTTTCTGCGATAGTATTATTAGTAACTCAGATCTGTGTTCCATTTTATGGAAAATACACACACCCTGGTGTATCTTCGCACTGCGTCGCCAGTGACTTTTAATGCCGCTCATTCACAGGATGTGTAAACGCACATAGACGAGGAACTGGTGACGTAACAGCTTGGCGTTGCACGTTCCACTACACTGGCATGCCAGATTTGTGCATCCTGGAGAGAAATGTTCCTGGAGAGAAATGTGGCCAGTGACATTCTACATAGTTTTAAGTTAGAGGGCGAGACAGTGCGAAGACACGCCAGGGGATGTTCATTTTCTCAAAAATGGAATACAGGTATGAGTTACTGATAATACTAAAGCAAGAAATACGGATGGACAAAATCTACCGGGGATGGACGGAAATACGGAAACACGACAAGAAATACATGCTTGAACATCGTATTTTTGGGTTTTCTTTCTTGTAGAGTGCCGGGTATAAATATAAGCTGTTTCAGAGCATCAACAAATAGATGATTTCTCTAATAAAACTCGTCGCTTTAGCTACGATCTGTTACAATAAAGTGATATAGAGCTACATATCAGTAGGTAATGTCTTGCGTTGGGTGATGTTTTTAGTGTTGTAACTTGTGCGCTTCGAAGGTATTTCAGTTTCATTGCTACGACACAGTGATCTGTCCAAAGCGCTTCTATTTGGGAGAACTCGCTTAGTAAATGACATTTGTAGAAGTTCTTTGGCCGGTGTGTGCCTTATACGGAGTCCCATTTTATGTTTTGATCTGTAGCACAGCTGATAGCGGGGTGAGATTTGTGAAGAAATTTAGCAGATTCGCGTCCACCTTCTTCCAAAGACTTTCTTTTTTAATCTTTCGTTTTCCAATAGATTTGGGATCTTCGTTAATAATTTATAGAAGTGTTGTTTAGAAAGTCTGAAGAAATGATGTATTTGCTGGAGTTGCCAAACTGGTACATTAATAACTGGTGTAACAGCCAGAATGTTGAATGAATGCAAGCATGCAAACGTGTATGCATTGTGTTGTAAGGTGCCGGATGTAGTTTGTGGGACGGAGTTCCATGCCTGTTCCACTTGGTTAATACAGTGACGGTTAATGCTATTTGTGGATGAAGCTGAAGTTGCCGTCTGATGTCCCACACGTGCTCGAATGCAGACAGATACGGCGATCGAGCAGGTCAAGGCAACATATCGATACTCTTTAGAGCATATCGAGATAAAACAGTGGTATGTGGGCAAGCGTTGTCCGGTTGGAAAACAGTCCCTGGAATGCTGTTCATGAACGGCAAGAAAACAGGTCGAATCACCAGAAAATTTTGCGGTCAGGGTGCATGGGATAACAAAGAGAGTGCAGACAGTTCCATTGCAGGCCCTCAGCTGGTCTCGTCCTAACCGACACATGGTCTTCACTGGCACCGAGGCAGAACCAGCTTTCATCAGAAACACAACAGATCTCAACGCTGCCCTCCAGTGAGCTCTCGCTTGTTATTATTGAAGTCGCAAATGGCAAGGTTTGGGGTCAGTGGAATGTAAGTCACAGGGCGTTGCCTCGAAGTTGCCCTTGAAGTAACCTATCCGTAACAGTTTGTGTTATTGTGGTGCCAGATGCTGCTCAGATTCCTGATGCAGGTGCAGTACGATGCGCCAGAGCCATACGATGAACACCATGGTCTTCCCTCTGGATAATGCCACGTAGCTGTCAGAATCCCGGTTATTTTGTGACCGTATATTGTCACCACCACTGCCAGCAATCATGTACAGTGACTACATTCCTGCCAAGTCTTTATACAGCATCGCAAAAGGAACATCCAGCCCTCTTACACGACCTTGTTCAAACTGGGTGAGGTATTGATAATAGGGTGTTTGTCACCTTGAACGCGTTAGTGACGAACATAAACTCACCGCACCCAGCCCCTCTGCGGGTCTGGGGATAGAATAGGCCCGAGGTATTCCTGCCTGCCGTAAGTGGCGACTAAAAGCATTCTCAAACATTTTGGCCTTTACGTGATGGTCCCCCGTAGGGTTTGACCTCCGTTTTTGAGAATTTTCCCGAAGAGCGAACCAATTGAGGAAGGTGCTTTATGTGCAGTGTCCGCCATGTGCTGAGACCTCTCACATCCTTCGTCGACGTGGATCTGCACTTCCGCTTATTCTCCAGCTGTTGGGCGAGGTCACCCTCTTGGATGCGTTTTCCTCCATTCTCTGTGCAGCATCACTTTCTGCACTGTCGACGATAATGGACCTCTTAGCTCGTTTCCGCCTGATAGCCAGCACCGTAGCCAGTCCATTGTGGTGGGGCCGCCATGTGCTCTGTTGGTTGTAGCCCCCTGACCACATAGGTGTCACTCTGCTGATGCCTGCGCTGTTAACTCCCTGCATATGCCAAGGAGTAGATGCCTGTGACCCTGGGGCTTTGGGACTCCTGGCAATGGCCATCCTACCACGAAGCGTAGTACGTCATCTCTTGCTGGTGGTCAAGCACCAGCGGTCTCTAAGCGGCCAAGGTCTAACTTCAGTGCTAAGAAATACGACCCCAAATCGCCTCCTCCCCCCCCCCCCCCATCTGACCACACCATGATGGGAGGATCGCCAGGCTAAGGACGGCATCGAAGCTTATTCGCTCCAGTACCTCGTATGTATGAGAGTTGATGGGGAATCTTTCTTGTGAATGAAAACTCAGCTTTTGTGGAGAATTTAGAGGAAGAGTTTGGGGAGGTGGAGGGCTTGTCCAAAATGCGGTCAGGGTCAGTCTTGATCAAAACAGCATCCTCTGCCCAGTCAAGGGAACTACTCGCCTGTGACAAGCTGGCGTACGTTTCCACCACACCCCATAAGAACTGAAATATGTTCCAGGGTATCATATTTCACAGGGACCTTCTTTTGCAGCCTGACGATGAGCTGCGCGCCAGTTAAGAATGGCGAGGTGTCCTTTCATATGGCGTGTGTACTGGGGTCCGAGGGATAATCAGGTTGCCACTGGTGCCTCCATCTAGGCCTTTGAGGGTGACACATTACCCGAGAATTTCAAGGTGATGGTCTTCCACTGTGATGTAACGCGATATATCCCTCCACCGAGCCGGCCGGAGTGGCCGAGCGGTTCTAGGCGCTCGAGTCTGGAACCGGGCGACCGCTACGGTCGCAGGTTCGAATCCTGCCTCGGGCATGGATGTGTGTGATGTCCTTAGGTTAGTTAGGTTTAAGTAGTTCTAAGTTCTGGGGCACTGATGACCTCAGAAGTTAAGTCCCATAGTGCTCAGAGCCATTTGAACTATTTGAACCATCCCTCCACTGATACGGTGCTTTAAGTGCTGGAAGTTCGGCCATATGTCTTCCCACTGTACTTCCAGCATCGCCTGTCGGGATTGTGGACTCCCTTCACATCCCAGTACTCCCTGTGCCCCGCCTCCCATCTGTGTCAACTGCGGGGCCCACCATTCGCCTTGCTCGCCAGACTACAGGATTCTCCAGAAAGAAAGAAAAATAATGGAATCAAAGACCCTGGGCCGACTGACCCACATTGAGGCTAAGAGAAAATATGAGAGGGTACATCATGTGCATATGACGTCAAGCTATGCCGCCGCTACGACAACGGTTCTACCATCTTCCGTTCCACTGCGTACAGATGGCTTTCAGAGCCGGCAGGCTCCACCTGCTCCCTTGATGGTGCGGGGGGGGGGGGGGCACTTGCCTCCCTATTACTCCTGCCTCCCTATTGCTCCTGCACAACCTCCCGCCAGGAAGAGATCCCTTGGGTCACGCCCTTCCCAGATTCCTACCAGTGGCAAAGCTGACACCCGCCAGTGGCTGAAGCAACCACAGGGAGCTGGTCGTAGGGCTTCACCGTCCTTCTCAGTCCCTGACTTACGAATCGGTGAAGCCCTCCCAGCCGGACAAACCTAAGGAGCAGCGAGAGAAACCTAAAAAGAAAAAGACCGCCTTTTCTTTTCGGTGTAGTTCGTTGCGTTTGGTCTGGGCGGACGTCACAAGACATCCATTCAAGTTGATCGTTCATTCCTTGCTTCAGTTTTTTTATTACCGAGAGCTCGCAGCAGCTCCATGACCGAACACGCTGAGCTACCGTTCCGGCGAAAATTTGGTTTTCAGCGAGTCTCGAAAGGCGAACGATAGCAGGTTGCACCTAACAGGCAAACACGTTAAATTGCCGAGCACTTTGCTGAGCACGCACTATGCTCGAGCCTCTGCCTAGAACTACCCCCCCCCCCCCCCCAGCCTTTCGCACCCTCAAACGGCGGATGGAAAGGAAAGTCCTCTCGTTCACTCTCGTTCCTCTCGCCACAGTGAACCCTATAACGCCCCATTTACAGTGTGGGAGCGCCGGAGTCCCTCCATTGCAGATTAGGTGTGCACAACTTCCGGCCAGTTACATTGCACACTTCCGTTGTTCCCTTTAGCATCCGAATTACAGTTTCATTTCCCACACACGGTGCTTCATCTCCTACAATGGTGGCCCGGTCCCTTCTGTCTGAACTAGAGTTCTCCCCGTTACCATCTCTCCTCGAGGTCCATTCACGTACACATTCTTGGTGTACACTTAGGCTGCAGATTCCTGTGGACCTTTCGCGTGGCCCTAAGGACTCCATTAACCCTGCGGCTCTCCACTATCACTTCCTCTCGATTCTCTACATGTACCGGGGCCATGAAGTGGTTTACACAGACGGCTCGATGGCTGATGGTCACGTAGGATTTGCGTATGTTCGTGGAGGACATACTGAACAACACTCTTTGCCAGATGGCTGCAGTGTTTTCACTGCAGAGCTGGCGGCCATATCTCGTGCTCTTGAGCACATCCTTTCATGCCCTGGCGAGTCATTTCCTCTTTGTTCTGACTCCTTGAAGAGCCTACAAGCTATCGACCAGTGCTACCCTCTCCATCCTTTGGTAGCGTCCTTTCAGGAGTCCATATATGCCCTGGAGCGGTCCCATCGTTCAGTGGTGTTTATGTGGACCCCAGGACACGTCGGAATCCCAGGCAACGAACTTGCCGGCAGGCTGGCCAAACAGGCTACGCGGAAACCGCTTCTGGAGATATCTCCAAAACTGACCTGCGTTCTGTCTTACGCCGCAGTGTTTTTCGGCTTTGGGAGACTGAATGTCATAACAGTACGCACAACGAACTGTGCGTCATTAAGGAGACTACGAATGTGTGGAAGTCTTCCATGCGTTCCTCTCGCAGGGTATCAGTTGTCCTCTGCCGGCTCCACATTGCCCATACGTAGTTAACGCATGGTTCCCTCCTCCGTCACTAGTACCCACCTCGGTGTCGCTGTGGCTCACAAACGATGGTCGTCCACCTCTTGCTGGACTGCCCACTTTTAGCCGCTCTGCGGCGGACTTTCAACTTTCCCAGCAGCTCTACCTTCTGTGTTGGGCGACAATGCCTCAGCAGCAGCTTTAGTTTTACGTTATATTCGTGAGGGTGGGTTTTATCACGTGATCTAAGTTTTAGTGCGTGTTCTTTGTCCCTCTGGGTCGTCTACCCTAGTGCTTTTAGGGGGGAGGTTTTAATGTGTTATAGAGTGGCTGGCTTCTCCTTTTTATTCTCATGGTCAGCCAGCCATGGTAATATGTTTTCTTTTCTTGATATCTTCTACAGTTTTCTTGGGTGTCTCTGTGGTTTTCCTGTCTGATTTTGTCGATTTTAGTGTTTGTTGCCCTTCTGTCGTTCTTGTGGTTTACTGTTTTATTTCAGCTGTGTTTTGTATGTCTCGATTCTTTTACTCACACCCTTGCGTAATTATTTTAATCGGAATGAGGGACCGATGGCCTATCATCCTGTAACGCTGATGCATGGAAGCTTAGAGGCAGGTGGTTCTCTGTTTTTCCACGGAAAGCATCAGAGACAGTAGACAACTCGTGCGCATCCCAATTATCTTAATGGACATACAGTGGGATGCTGCCTCGACAAAAAAAAAGTGTTTCTCTGGTTCCAGTGCTTCCATGTCAATGTTTTCTTGTTTTCCTCTTGCTATCAAAAAAATGGCTCTGAGCACTATGGGACTCAACAGCTGTGGTCATAAGTCCCCTAGAACTTCAACTACTTAAACCTAACTAACCTAAGGACATCACACACATCCATGCCCGAGGCAGGATTCGAACCTGCGACCGTAGCAGTCGCGCAGTTCCTGACTGAGCGCCTAGAACCGCTAGACCACCGCGGCCGGCCCTCTTGCTATCGCATACTCGTTACCATGTATGAGAATTGTTTTGCGCCAACCAGAAGAGACGCAATTAATTCAATTTTCCCGCATTTCGGTGTAATTTCACCTAATTTATACATATTTTCCGTCATTTGTCGTAATTCTATCGATTTTATTTCACTTCTACCCGTGCAATCATGACATCACTTCTCGTTCCATGTTCTAAAATTGCTTGTAAATGTAACACAGTTGCTAACCTAGTGCAAATGCACTGTTTTTCAGGTCGGGCAGCATAGTGTAGGACTGTACTTGATTGCATCCAGTCGCCTCCACCCACTCATTCTACAGTTGCAGTTTGTTTGCTCTGTTTTCTGTACACCTATGTCTGTGCATGTATCGTGGATGGCTCCAAGGACCCATAGTAGACCCGAGTTAGCATTAGAGAGTGGGTCTTCTGCGTGTTATATCCGAAGCGATGTTGGGATGCGGATCCACAATATGCCTCGTCCGGGATATGGTTTGAAGGTGGATCCGCCATGCATAATGTCTAGAGCAACGTTGGGATGCAGATCAACAGTATACCACAACCGAGTTAGCGTTAGAGTGTCGAATTGCTGTGCATTATATATTCAGAGCAGTGTTCAGAGGCAGATCCAGCACAGGTCACATCTGTGATAGGGTTCACAGGTGGACCAACCACGCATTACGTCCAAAGATGTGTTGTATTTTCGAAGTTGGGTCCACCAGTGGGAAGACTGGGTCATGGGAGCCGTCCGCGACACACGCACATACACAAACATACAGAGCAAATGTAGAATACATGGGTGGAGGTGACTGGATGCATTTGAGTACAGTGCTATACTATACTGCCTGAACAGAAAAATAGTGAATTTGTGTTAGGTATTGGGAGCTGTACTACCTTTACAAGCAATTTTAGAACACGGAACGAGAAGTGATGTTATGATTGTGTCTTCTGGTTGGCGCAGAATAATTCTTGCATATGGGAACGAGTATGCGACAGTAAGAGGAATATGAGGAGTTGATATGGAAGCTCCAGGAACCAGGGAAACAGTCTCTTTCTTCTGTGTTGGCAACACTCTACTATATGTCTATTGAGGTAACAGTGATACATTCTAGTTGACTACTGTATTTTAAGCTTTCCAGGAACAGAGAACCATCTGCCTCTAAACTTCCTTGCATCTGTATTAAAGGAAGACAGAGAGTGGATGGATTGATCGGATGGGATGGAGTTACAAGGTACGATTTATTGCTGGCCTGATGTTGCTGCAGGTCATTTGACCATTTTTCCATTGTTCCGTCAGAATGCATCAGTCGTGTGACTTAGCCTACATTTGACTCGTATACAATCACGTGTTCTGTCTTACAGCACTGTCTACTTGAGGTTGGTAACAGCAAAGATCTCTTGTCATCAGAGGACTTCCATCGTGTGATGAAGCGTGACCGTCACGTTTCGACACAATCCTCTAAACGAACGAAGATTTATGCGACGTTCTCCATTCCGCTGTCGCATATTGGGTATAAAACAGAGACTTCATTTGAAAACTAAGGTGATTCGAAGTTAGCGACAGGTGTTGGTGAGGCACTGCAATCCCTGTGTGTACATCTGCTTGACAGAGGTCCTGTTTACAGAGTAAGTGGTGGCATGACGTGTAATTTCACATGTCAAATGCCGCTGCAATGCTTCTATCTGTTTCCTTGTAAGAGGTATTCCCCGTTACTAACAATCACTTTATATAGGACTAATGTGGGCATAGTATAATTTCTGAATGGTGATTGGATGGGAACAGTGGACGCTACACACCTCTGGAAAGCTACATTGTCCATGTTTCACGCAGAATCAGTGTTTTAAGGAAGTATTTTTTTTAATTTTACAGTTTGTTCATAGAGAAAGCTGCAAGGAGGATGTACGTCATGCGCTGTACATATATTTCTTACATCGGAATATTAACAGCGTTACAGTCCACATGACTAATAGGTCGGTAAATGCAACGATCTAACATTTACAGCTTGTTTTAAGTGCAGAACCATGTAGCCTTAGGAGTGCATGTCTTTATGTTCTCTCTTACCAATACATCCGTGGTGCTGATCCCAGACACTAGAACAATACTTTAGAATTGATAGCGTAGTTGATTTGCATAAAATACTTCCAACTCCATCCGTCTGAAGCTCCATCATGCATAAAAACCACCCATTTCTGGTTCTTCTTAACCATATGCTATTACATCACAACACTTTCATATATACTACTATACACTCATAAGGGGTGCTAACATCCTCAACATAACGCTCATCTGGAGAAATCTTGTGCTCTTGGATGGGTACAGAACACCAGTTACAGACTTGTCATGCTCCAGTCTTTCTTGAGAATGTAGCAGTCTGCTTATGGTCAGCTGCAGATTAAATTTATGACAGTGTTGCAGGGTGAGTTGGTCAAAGACATTGCGAGGAGATCGTTGTCTCCAACTTTATCCTGAGAATGTGAAATGCTGTGTGACTTCCATCCACATAGAAAAAGATAGATTACTCACTATGCTCAAGAATTAAAAATGAATGGACGTACTGCACATTTATCTATCTACATCACAATGGTACTCGCAAAGTAGAGGAGGGGCGGTTTAGCAATGATACAGAAACTGGGAAGCATGCTGCCCAGTCATTGGTCGGTGTTGAAGTTATGGTAAATTCTCAAGTGCCATGCTTATTATTACAGTATATCAACGGTGTCCTTTCCATCCGATTCATTCACGGGTACGCTGTTGATTACCACATAATAGTTGACTGACATGACTTGTTTGAGATGGGGGGGGGGGGGAGGGAGGGGGGAGTGTCTTAGTGGAGGGGCAACACCTTCTGGAGATGGCTAACACTAAAACAGTTATCGCGTACATGACTGCAATATGAGGAATAAATCGAAATGGAACACAGAGTCATCAGCTATTCTGTCACTATGAATGATGAGTTTAAATAGAGGCCGTCAATCACCTTCGGACAGCAGTTTGGAAACACTCCACAACGCCGCAAAACGCTTCCAGTTTCCATATCTTGTGACCGTGTTTTATTTAAAATCCTCCTGTGTGTGTGTGTGTGTGTGTGTGTGTGTGTGTGTGTGTGTGTGTGTGTGTGTGTTGTGATGGCACAGCAACAACATGATTTGCACCGAACATGTTGATATCAGTTTAGAACCTGACACAGATGTCGAAGTCGTGGTAGAAAAAACAAACGTATGGCTGTGTACAAAGTGTGTTACAGAAGAAACAAACATTGTTTCAAACGACGGCTCGGGGACCCTCTCTTGCGACTGATAGTCTGTAGAATATGGTCTTCCTACAGTTCTCTTTTCGATATAACTGAATATAGATATGCGGTACAAATCCTATCGAGTTCTCTATCGGATGAAGTCAGTGGAACTTTTATAGTTTGTAATTTTTTCTGTTGGATGCTAGAAATAAAGATGCTAGAATGTTGCGATGATAGTCGAGAATGGACCCTGATGGACGCGGATGTACTTCAGACTGCAGTACCTGTGTGATGTTGAGTCTTCCTAATTTTCTCTATAAGAAACGCCACCCTAACTGTTTGTACTAACTTTTGTACTACCTCGTATTGCACGAGTGGGCTTCATTTTGTGCAGACCTTACACATCGTACACGGTTGGCAGAGTTACGCCAACGTGTTTCCTTTTCCACCAAATGGTCAAAACACGGTCCTGTCGCATCAACTCAGGTCACTGTGTTTCTACACGGGTTGCAGGAGTTGGTACAGATAGATCTCTCCGACTTTTACTCTGTTCCAACTTATCCTGGAACATGTGCAAAGCTGCAGGGATGGCAGGGCAGAATCTGAGGAGCAGTTGCAAGATCCAAAGGGCTATCTAAAACCACATTGGAATTTTACTGTAGCAGAAAGGTTCGAAAAAGTTGACTTGTTTCGAGATATGAGAGTGCCACGAATATGGTTGACTAGTGTCTGTAATCATTAAGACTTCTCCATAGGATCCAACGACGGGTGTGTGGTTGAATGGAAAGACTTCATTCCAAATCGTAGACGACTTCTCTACCAGAAAGCGTAACAGTATGGATCTGAAAAGCCTGTGTACATTTCTTGCGACCTCAGACAGTACACCATCTACAGTATGTGAACGTTTTCAATCAACCACCACCTATAACCCAGTGGACATACTGCAGAACCTCTGATTAGGCATCGAGACAGAATGCGTTACAAATACTGGAGAAATATCTAGCTGCGGTATGCAAGTACTGGCTTCAAACCACTTTCCTTAGTGGAATCACTTTCTAAATTAGGTGATTTTATTATGAGCTTACACCGTCGGCGACGTGTAACCACGCTGATGGTCTGTTAATATACACTCTGACGATCAGTGTCGATATTTAGTGTCGTGGCATTTGTCTGGAAAAACCACTTCATTCGGAGGTAATACCATACCTCGATTTTTATAGCTTGTACACTTTTTAACATGGATATTGTTAGCGATACTTGTGAGCAACTGTAGAACCAAGACAGTAACATAGTCGTTGCGATCGTGTTTTTAACATCTGGTGGCTTGTAAGACCATTACGCTTCTCTTTTGTAAGACAGAATGGCACCACTCGCAAGAACAACTTATGAGACATGTCCACCCATAGTGATTTTTGCTCAGTATTGTATCATATCGCCAGCATTCAATTATTGATAAATTATTATATTTAGTAGTAGACAATGCGTGATAGCTGCGCCTTTAGCAGCAGGATTATAACGTATGTTTGTGTTTCGGAATGTTCAAAGAAAGTGACTACGTCCTGTCGTAAGGAAGGGATGGATTTGACGTGGAATACTGTGATGGCAGCAAAGGGAACTAATGATTTTTTATTACTTTAAAAATTATGTCAAGTCATAAGAATGACACAGTCACCACGAGGAGGTGACTACGAAGTCATTCGCGACGGAGTCCTTGCATAAAACTTTCTCTGTTTACTTGGGTCAAAGTTGGATAAAATCGCGAGCTTTCGATGACTACCTCCGTCATCTTCGTCAGGGGTAAAACTGACTGTCGTAGACCGGTGAGGCTTCCGCTTTTATAAGCAGTGGACGGCTTCTCATTGGCTGGATGACGTCACGGTGAAAACGGCGCGTACGGGGATAGCGGCCTCTTATGTCCATAAATTTTGTTTGCGCGCTTTATCCAGCGTTGCTTGCAGCGCAATCCATCACAACAGCCGGAGAACTGCGAGGAATGTAAGAAGTCTCCCTCTGCGCTCTTTGTTTATCGACTGCGCGCTTCAATGCATTGCTGAGTGCATATCCGGAGCCTCTATTGAAATTATTTTCACGTAGTCTAACTTCAACTGCTTCATTGATGACAAAGTCCCAATAGTTTGAAGCGTGAGCAAGAATTCTTGTTTAATCGAATAGAAGCGTATGTTCATTTAACGAACTATGCTCAGCCACCGCTGATATTTCTAGATACCTGTATTTCAGGTGACCACCTATTTTTTGTATGATGGAGAATATTATGAAATGACTGACGGACCATCCATGGGTTCGCCACTGCCACCAGCCATAGCTAACTTTTTCATGGAGAATTTCGAAGAACGAGCGTTGAATACCACTCCCTTACGTCCATACTCCTCCTTCAGGTATGTTGACGATCCATTTTTAATCTGGCCACATGGCAATGAGGCACTGCAGCAGTTTGTTGATCATTTGAATGGTATACACCAGAACATAAGATTTACAGTAGAGATGGAGAAGGATGGGAAGTTACGCTTCTTAGATGTGCTGGTGGAGCGAAAATCAGATGTACGTCTCGGACATTCTGTGTACAGAAAACCGACGCACTTTTATTTATATCTAAACGCACGTAGTTTTCACCACCCATCTCAGAAGAGAGCTATGCTAAATACTTTGGTACACAGAGCAAGCACTATTTCGGACAAGGATCATCTCGGCTCTGAGATTAACCATGTTGTTGTTGTTGTTGTTGTTGTTGTCTTCAGTCCTGAGACTGGTTTGATGCAGCTCTCCATGCTACTCTATCCTGTGCAAGCTTTTTCATCTCCCAGTACCTACTGCAACCTACATCCTTCTGAATCTGCTTAGTGTATTCATCTCTTGGTCTCCCTCTACGATTTTTACCCTCCACGCTGCCCTCCAATACTAAATTGGTGATCCCTTGATGCCTCTGAACATGTCCTACCAACCGATCCCTTCTTCTGGTCAAGTTGTGCCACAAACTCCTCTTCTCCCCAATCCTATTCAATACTTCATTAGTTATGTGATCTACCCATCTAATCTCCAGCATTCTTCTGTAGCACCACATTTCGAAAGCTTATATTCTCTTCTTGTCCAAACTATTTATCGTCCATGTTTCACTTCCATTCATGGCTACACTCCATACAAATACTTACAGAAATGACTTCCTGACACTTAAATCTATACTCGATGTTAACAAATTTCTCTTCTTCAGAAACGCTTTCCTTGCCATTGCCAGTCTACATTTTATATCCTCTCTACTTCGACCATCATCAGTTATTTTGCTCCCCAAATAGCAAAACTCCTTTACTACTTTAAGTGTCTCATTTCCTAATCTAATTCCCTCAGCATCACCCGACTTAATTCGACTACATTCCATTATCCTTGTTTTGCTTTTGTTGATGTTCATCTTATATCCTCCTTTCAAGACACTATCCATTGCGTTCAACTGTTCTTCCAAGTCCTTTGCTGTCTCTGACAGAATTACGTCATCGGCAAACCTCTAAGTTTTTATTTCTTCTCCATGAATTTTAATACTTATTCCGAATTTTTCTTTTGTTTCCTTTACTGCTTGCTCAATATACAGATTGAACAACATCGGGAAGAGGCTACAACCCTGCCTTACTTCCTTCCCAACCACTGCTTCCCTTTCATGTCCCTCGACTCTTATAACTGCCATCTGGTTTCTGTACAAATTGTAAATAGCCTTTCGCTCCCTGTATTTTACCCCTGCCACCTTTAGAATTTGAAAGAGAGTATTCCAGTCAACATTGTCAAAAGCTTTCTCTAAGTCTACAAATGCTAGAAACGTAGGTTTTCCTTTCCTCAGTCTTTCTTCTAAGATAAGTCGTAAGGTCAGTATTGCCTCACGTGTTCCAGTGTTTCTACGGAATCCAAACTGATCTTCCCCGAGGTTGGCTTCTACTAGTTTTTCCATTCGTCTGTAAAGAATTCGTGTTAGTATTTTGCAGCCGTTGCTTATTAAACTGATAGATCGGTAATTTTCACATCTGTCAACACCTGTTTTCTTGGGGATTGGAATTATTATATTCTTCTTGAAGTCTGAGGGTATTTCGCCTGTTTCATACATCTTGCTCACCAGATGGTAGAGTTTTGTCAGGACTGGCTCTCCCAAGGCCGTCAGTAGTTCCAATGGAATGTTGTCTACTCCGGGGGCCTTGCTTCGACTCATGTCTTTCAGTGCTCTGTCAAACTCTTCACGCAGTATCATATCTCCCATTTCATCTTCATCTACATCCTCTTCCAGTTCCATAAAATTGTCCTCAAGTACATCGCCCTTGTATAGACCCTCTATATACTCCTTCCACCTTTCTGCTTTCCCTTCTTTGCTTAGAACTGGGTTTCCATCTGAGCTCTTGATATTCATACAAGTGGTTCTCTTTTCTCCAAAGGTCTCTTTAATTTTCCTGTAGGCAGTATCTATCTTACCCCTAGTGAGATAGGCCTCTATATCCTTACATTTGTCCTCTAGCCATCCCTGCTTAGCCATTTTGCACTTCCTGTCGATCTCATTTTTGAGACGTTTGTATTCCTTTTTGCCTGCTTCATTTACTGCATTTTTATATTTTCTCCTTTCATCAATTAAATTCAATATTTCTTCTGTTACCCAAGGATTTCTACTAGCCCTCGTCTTTTTACCTACTTGATCCTCTGCTGCCTTCGCTACTTCATCCCTCAAAGCTACCCATTCTTCTTCTACTGTGGTTCTTTCCCCAATTCCTGTCAATTGTTCCCTTATGCTCTCCCTGAAACTCTGTACAACCTCTGGTTCTTTCAGTTTATCCAGGTCCCATTTCCTTAAATTCCCACCTTTTTGCAGTTTCTTCAGTTTTAATCTACAGGTCATAACCAATAGATTGTGGTCAGAGTCCACATCTGCCCCTGGAAATGTCTTACAATTTAAAACCTGGTTCCTAAATCTCTGTCTTACCATTATATATTTTGATACCTTTTAGTATCTCCAGGGTTCTTCCATGTATACAACCTTCTTTCATGATTCTTAAACCAAGTGTTAGCTATGATTATGTTGTGCTCTGTGCAAAATTCTACCAGGCGGCTTCCTCTTTCATTTCTTAGCCCCAATCCATATTCACCTACTATGTTTCCTTCTCTCCCTTTTCCTACTACTGAATTCCAGTCACCCATGACTATTAAATTTTCGTCTCCCTTCACAATCTGAATAATTTCTTTTATTTCATCATACATTTCTTCAATTTCTTCGTCATCTGCAGAGCTAGTTGGCATATAAATTTGTAATACTGTAGTAGGTGTGGGCTTCGTATCTATCTTGGCCACAATAATGCGTTCACTATGCTGTTTGTAGTAGCTTACCCGCATTCCTGTTTTCCTATTCATTATTAAACCTACTCCTGCATTACCCCGATTTGATTTTGTGTTTATAACCCTGTAGTCACCTGACCAGAAGTCTTGTTCCTCCTGCCACCGAACTTCACTAATTCCCACTATATCTGACTTCAACCTATCCATTTCCCTTTTTAACTTTTATAACCTACCTGCCCGATTAAGAGATCTGACATTCCACGCTCCGATCCGTAGAACGCCAGTTTTCTTTCTCCTGATAACGTCCTCTTGAGTAGTCCCTGCCCGGAGATCCGAATGGGGGACTATTTTAGCTCCGGAATATTTTACCCAAGAGGACGCCATCATCATTTAATCATACAGTAAAGCTGCGTGCCCTCGGGAAAAATTACGGCCGTAGTTTCCCCTTGCTTTCAGCCGTTCGCAGTACCAGCACAGCAAGGCCGTTTTGGTTATTGTTACAAGGCCACATCAGTCAATCATCCAGACTGTTGCCCTTGCAACTACTGAAAAGGCTGCTGCCCCTATTCAGGAACCACACGTTTGTCTGGCCTCTCAACAGATACACCTCCGTTGTGGTTGCACCTACGGTACGGCTATCTGTATTGCTGAGGCACGCAAGCCTCCCCACCAACGGCAAGGTCCATGGTTCATGGACGACGATATTCAGAAAAAAAATGGATATTCTGATTGCGATATCAGATCTACTCTGGCGAAGAAACCTAGGAAGGACGCTGTTCGAACAAATCGAGAGGCCCAACACATCGCGCGGCTACCATTCTGCGGTGCAACGACCAGCAAGATCGGTAGAGTCCTGAGCCGGCAGGGAATCAGACCAGTTTTCCGGCCACCTAGGGAGATTAAGGAAATGTTACGACCCGTGAAAGATAACCTCTGCCTGAGATTACCGGGAATTTACAGCATTCCTTGCGAGTGTGGCAAAAATTATGTGGGCCAGTATGTAAGAACTTGCCGATCGCTGTGTGGAATTTTTTGCTTTATAGAGTTTAGATTCCCCCGAAGGGGGCTGGCTGGCTGGCAGCAGCTTAGTATGCCGCTCTTCAGCCTTCAGAATTTGTTTTAAAAATGTGAAGATAATAATAAAAACAGGCGATAAAATCGGAGGCTTAAATGGTAACGTGGCGGAAAATCGTGGAACTTAAAGGGTTGATGAAGCAGACAGGTAAAATAATAGACAATTAAAAAAAACACGGCGACAGTCTGGTTTCTGTTCGCAAGAGACATAAAATTCACACTCAGCGACAGCATGATTTCTGTTCGCAACACTTTGGAAAGACAAACAACACTGAATATTCACTTGAACACTGGACTAAAAAGTTGGCACAAATAAGACATACCACAGCCGAGGGCAGGCGGGGGGAACCTGGAGAGATGATGCGAAAGAAAAAGGGGGGAAGGAGAGGAAAAACGAGGGGGGAGAGGGAAAGGAGCCGATGGAGGGCGAGTACCCAAAGAGGGGGGAGGGGTGCTGGGCAGACGCGACAGGGAGTGGGAAAGGCAGAGGAGGGGAGTACAAAAGGATTTGGGAGGGGGGAGAAGGGAGGCAGGGAGTGGTTAGGTGGGGAGAAAACAGGATGGAAGGGGGGAGAGGGAGCCCAGGGAAAGGACAGAGGAAAGGAGGGGGGGTGAGGATCTTAGTTAATGGGAGGGATAAATGGAAGGAGAGAGAGCATCATCTGGGAGGTGGAGTTGACGGAAGCCACCTTGGGAAAGGAGATGAAGGGTGTAGAGATGGAGGGTTGGGGGGGACACAACATTGAAGGTGTGGCAGAGGGCGGAGATGTGAGAGGAGAGGAGCAACAAGGGGGTGAGGGGGATCAAGGTGGCGGGAGGTGTAGAGTATGCGGATATGTTCCAAGGAATAGGAGCAGATGGCGGGAAAGGAATGAGGTCGTAGAGGATCCGTGTGGGGGATGGGAGGCGCTCGAGGATCTGGAGGGACTTACAGAATTTGTGGGGGGGGGGGGGCGGATATGCGGGCGGGCGGGACTGGCATAACAGAGGATGGGACGGATTAAGGATTGTAGGTGTGGAGAATGGTAGGGGGGTACAACCCCCATGTACGGCCAGAGAGGAGTTCGAGGAGTCGGAGGTGGTTGTGGGCTTTGGGTTGAATGGAGCGGAGATGAGGGATCCAAGTGAGGTGATGGTCAATGGTGAGGCCAAGGTAGGTGTGGGTGGGGGGGAGAGATGTGGACAGGACCGGGGGGGGGGGGTAGAGGTGGACAGGACCGGCGCTGTGTGGAACATCAGCGTCACCTGAAATGCATGTATCTAGAAAAATCAGCAGTGGCTGAGCACAGTTTGTTAAATGAACATAAGATTAAACAAGAATACGAGGTGCGACTAGAAAAAAACCGGACTGATGCTGGAAAAAACATTTATTTACAATTATTTACAATTTCATGTTATCTCCTTCAATGTACTCTCCTCCTCGGTCTCTACACCGCTCCATACGAATTTTCCACTCTTCATAGCAATGCTGCAGATCATTTTCGGTAAGTCCATACATTACTTCCGTCGCTTTTTCTTTTACTGCTTCAACAGTCTCAAATCTAGTTCCTTTCAAAGCTAACTTGACTTTAGGGAAAAGAAAAAAGTCACAGGGGGCCAAATCAGGTGAGTAGGGTGGATGATCTAAGATGGGAATGTTGTGTTTTGCCAAAACGTCTTCACTGACAACGCACTGTGAGCTGGGGCATTGTCTTGGTGGAGGATCCATAACTTTTTTCTCCACAAATCGTTCCGTTTTCTCCGTACTCGCTCACGTAGGGTAGCCAGGACGCTAATGTAGTAATGCTGATTCACTGTTTGTCCCTCTGGTACCCAATCAATGTGCACAATCCCTTTGATGTCAAAAAAAACAATCATCATTGCCTTGAATTCCGATTTTGACATTCGTGCTTTTTTTTGTCGTGGAGAACCAGGAGTTTTCCAATGCATCGATTGGCGTTTAGTTTCGGGATCGTAAGTAAAAAACCACGATTCATTGCAAGTAATAACATTTTGTAAGAAGGTGGGATCACTTTCAATGTTTTCCAGGATGTCAGAACAAATCATTCTTCGGCGTTCCTTCTGTTCAATTGTGAGACACTTTGGAACCATTTTTGAACACACTTTGTTCATGTTGAAACTTTCATGAAGAATCTGCCTAACACTTTCCTTGTCAACTCCTGTTAACTCAGACACTGCTCTGATTGTTAAACGGCGATCTTGTCGAACAAGTTTACCGGTTTTTTCAATGTTTGCATCAGTTTTTGCTGACAATGGTCTGCCAGTGCGAGTGTCATCACTGGTGTCTTCGCGGCTATCTTTAAATCGTTTAAACCACTCAAACACTTGTGTTCGCGATAAACAATCATCGCCGTACACTTGTTGTAACATTACAAACGTTTCACTTGCAGTTTTTCCTAGTTTGAAACAAAATTTGATGTTAACACGCTGTTCTTTCTGTACACTCAACATTTTCCGACGCACAGACAAAACGTCAACTACTTAAAACAGACGCCACGGGCAGACTGAGTGCAAGAGGCAGATGAAACTCGAGCAGTAGGCGGAGCGAGAGTCACGTGACAGGCCACGCGACTTTCAGCCTTATTGCATTCGTTTTATTGTTTCACCAGTACTAGTCCGGTTTTTTTCTAGCCACACCTCGTACTTGCTCACGCTTCAAACTATTGGAACTCTGTCATCAAGGAAGCAGTTGAAATTAGACTATGTGAAAATAATTTCAATAGAGACTCTGGATATGCACTCAGCAATGTATGGAAGCGCGCAGTTGTAAAGAAAGAGCGCAGAGGGAGACTTCTTACGTTCCTCGCAGTTGGCCCCTTACTTAGTTTACACTTATCGCGAATATCTCCACCAGTGCGAGGTGCCAAGCGATTGGGAAAAACAAAGAAACAAACATAGGTGACTCCCGTATATAAGAAGCGTAAAAAGAACGGACCCGCAAAATTGTAGAGTAATATCCTTAACATCGGTGTGCTTCGGAATAAAACCTAGAGCATATTCTGAGTTCGAATGTAACAAATTTCATAGAGGCCGAAAAGCTCGTGTCCCCGAATCAGAACGGCTTTAGAAAGTAGCTCACATGATATAGTGCGAGATATGGATGAAGGGTAACTGGCAGATTCCATACTTCGAGATTTCCGAAAAGCATTCGACACGATACCCCACTGCAGGTACGAGCATAGGGAATTGGGTCCACATATGTGACTGGCAGGTACGAGCATACGGAATGGGCTCCCAGATATGTGACTGGCTCGAAAACTTCTTATGTAATAGAGCCCGTTATGTTCTTCTCGACCGAGTGTTCATCGGAGAGAGGGGTTACATCAGGGGTGCCCCAGGGAAGTGTGATAGGACCGTTGCTATTTTCTGTAAACATAAATGATCTGGCGGAGAGGGTGGGCAGCAGTCTGCAGTTCTTCGCTGATGAAGCTGTGGTGTACAGGAAGGTATCGAAGATCAGTGACTGTAGGAGGATATAAGATTTCTGGTTGGTATGATGAAAGGCAGCTGGCTCTAAATATAGAAAAATGTAGGTTAATGCGGATGAGTGGAAGAAACAAAATACTTAATGTTCGGATACAGCAGTAGTAGTGTCCTGCTAGAGTTTAAATATCTGGGCGTAACACTGCTAAGCGATATGAAATGGAACGAGCAAGTGCGGATTGTGACAGGGAAGGGGAATGGTCGATATTGGTGTATTGTGAGAATTTTAGGAAAGTGTGGTTCATCTATAAAGGAGACCACATATAAGACGCTAGTGCGAACTATTCTCGAGTACTGCGAGTGTGTGGGATCTGCACCAGGTCGGATTGAGAGAAGACATCGAAGCAGTTCAGTGGCGAGCTGCTGGATTTGTTACTGGTGGGTTCGATCAGCATGCAGGTGTCACAGATATGCTTCGGGAACTCAAGTGGGAATCCTTGGAGGGAAGAAGACATTCTTTCGAAGCGCAGTGCTGAGAAAGGTTAGGGAAGCAGCATTTGAAGCTGACTGTCGAACGATCCTACTGCCGCAAACATACATTTCGCGTAGGTATCATGAAGATACGACAAATTAGGGCTCGTGTTGGGGCATATAGACAGTCGTTTTTCCCTTGCTCTATTTGCGGGTAGAAGAGGAAGGGAAACGACTAGTAGTGGTCCAGCGTATCTTTCGCCACGCACCGTGCGGTGGCTTGCGGAGTATGTATGTAGATGAAGATGTAACAGAATTTTCCTCGTGAAGACAATTTTAATTGATTTGCAAACACGTCGTCATAGTGTGACCACCTATGCACTAAGATATGACGTTGTTTATCCCTACGCTGTAAATTACTAACTTAAACATTTTCAGATGTTTGTTGAGTACAGTTACTCGAAAGATGTAGACGAAACAAATTACGTCACAGATCTTTTGACCAGTGATAGATCAGTATTACACCCATAGAATTGAAATTAGGTGACGAAAGTTGGATGGAGGACACAGTAAAAGATAATAAATGTGATACCAACCCTTTCAAAACTGAAAGCTATATACTGACGTCACATCGATAAATGCGTAGACTACCAAAATGAGGTCATTATAGAACTTTAATTCAGTCGCAACGCATTGACAGATGTACGACATAGGGTAAAAGGTAGAATTGCAGTAATTAACCGCACAGACGTGAACAACAAAAGAATGTAGTTGCTCACCGCAACGGATATTTGGCCGTGTCAAGAACGTAAGAGAATATGCACCGGCTAGCTCAAAAAAAATGGTTCAAATGGCTCTGATCTATGATCATCAGTCCCCTAGAACTTAGAACTACTTAAACCTATCTAACCTAAGGACAGCACACAACACCCAGTCATCACGAGGCAGAGAAAATCCCTGACCCCGCCGGGAATCGAACCCGGGAACCCGGGCGTGGGAAGCGAGAACGCTACCGCACGACCACGAGATGCGGACGCACCGGCTAGCTCCTTCATAGTTTTCTTCGTATACACTCATGTAAAGAAACTGGTGCAAAATTCCGAAATGGCTGTTGTAAAACGTAACGTAATTTGTATTATATTTCAACTTATCATTGTTCCGATGTCCGCCCCCTGTAGCTGAGTGGTCAGCGTGACAGAATGTCAATCCTAAGGGCCCGGTTTCGATTCCCGGCTGGGTCGGAGATTTTCTCCGCTCAGGGACTGGGTGTTGAGTTGCCCTGATCATATCATTTCATCCCCGTCGACGCGCAAGTCGCCGAAGTGGCGTCAAATCGGAAGACTTGCACCCGACGGGAGGTCCTAGCCACACGACATTTCATTTTTTTCATTGTTCCGATGTTAGAAAGGTTTACGTTGTTAGAAATATTTTATTTACGAAATGTTGTAAAACAGGAAAAGAGTACTCAGTCGGCAAGAGTGTTGCTCACGAACGGTCCAAGGTTCCAGATTAGAGTCGTGGTGCGGTACAGAGCTTTAGTTTACCAAGAAGTTGTAGGCAAGCGCGTTTCTTACGTTCGATTTCCGTATACACAGCCATAGTGAGAGCTAGAGCGCGTAACAGAACTGCGTGCTGGCTGCCTTTTATTTCTTGTTGTAGGCTTTCGCATATCATACAACGAGAATATATTCCTCGCTGAAGGTTGTCTTTCAAGACTTATTTCGGTGTAGGCAAACTAAGATATTCGGATTGATATGATTATGGGGTTAGTGTGGGAGAGCGGAAGAGGAAATATTCAGAGACCACCATAAAGAAATCTGGCGTTCTTCTGTGAGCTAAGGTTGATTGTGGCAAGCGTAAATCACCTTAACTAGACTGAAATTTGAGGGCTAGTGGATTGGTGAGGATAGCCGCACCGACGAGTAACAGTGAACTCATTGTTCATTTCGGGAGAGACCTTCAGATTCAGGAAGTTGCGTCAACACTGGGTGTGCGCGATCGTCAGGCATGTCCATTTCCTGTGCGAGAGGTGAATCGAAGTTACCCAACAAGCTGCTCTTCCCACCATTAAAGGCTCCTCCTGTACTGCATTTAGTATGTATTGTCAAGCGGTGTGTGTGTGTGTGTGTGTGTGTGAGAGAGAGAGAGAGAGAAACAGACAGTAAGAACGCTGTTTTATTTTTAGTTATTGTTCTACCAAGCATCGCCGAAAATTGATTTAAAGTCACTGTAGTAAGGGAGCATTTTTTTAGTACCAACACCTGACTGTTTACAGCTGTGTCGTTGAAAGAGGGAGGACAGACATTCTGCGAGGAGAACTAAAGTGTGTGGAATGATATGATCTTTAGTGTAGGCTGGTTTCCTCCGTTTCAAAAAGAGAATCGATTTTGTTTTTAAGATGATTAGTCATCAGAAAACAGTCGAACATATAGGCAGCCCCCAGTCACCCAAAACATGAGATGTAGCGTATTACCATTTAAATTAGACGATTAATTATGTAAACAGTCGGAATGTTATATGTTTCACTTTGAATCTTCCTTCCCAACCATCCCCCGTCACTAAACAGATCATCTATTTGCGTGCGCTACCTTGTATGTTATTCTGTTACACGTTGTTTCAGATTGTAAGTAGTTATCATAAAAGGTTGTGTGTTCCTACCAGTTCTGTTGGAGATAGCAGAACATCTTGTTGAAGGCTAACATTAGTACTTGGTGTTGCTAAATTAAATATTTATCAGCATTGAATATGTAGCCTTCAAGATTTTAGTAACTACATCTATAGAAAAATCGTACGACATAGTTATGATATAATGAAAATGAAATATGGAACATAAAAATTAGTGGCCGGCTGGTGAATGTACTTACGAATATACAAATAGTACTATATTCCTTGTTACATTCAAGTTTTCATTTTTCTGCAGTTGGCTTAAGTCTTTTATCTTCTCGCATCCTAAACACATTTTAGAGCTTCGTGTGCCTCATCCGTAACTTCGCTTATTTCTTATCAGGTTGTCATGATAATTCTAAAGTGCTGTCGTGTTGTATGCTTCATGATACATCGTATAGGGAGGGAAGAGGGGGACACCACTATGCTACTTCGTATTTTTTGCGTTAACTCTATCTCCCATCGCGGTCTTTCCAGTTAAAGAAGATAATGTCGTTCAGATGATGGAAAAACATGCACAGTGATGTGCTTCACCTCATTTAGACTCGTAATTCCTCTCAACAGGGTTCCAGCAGTTTAAGTTGTATATGAATCTACTGTGACCGTATTCGAGCGATCATCACGTAAAGTGATCTAAGGAAGTAGCAATTACCAGACTAACAGTCGAACGAGAGACGTGACTCATTTTTAAGTTCCTAGTATGTAACGGGATTTATTTGAAAGTTATTGACGTGTCCATCAAAAAATGGTTCAAATGGCTCTGAGCACTATGGGACTCAACTGCTGTGGTCATAAGTCCCCTAGAACTTAGAACTACTTAAACCTAACTAACCTAAGGACAGCACACAACACCCAGCCATCACGAGGCAGAGAAAATCCCTGACCCCGCCGGGAATCGAACCCGGGAACCCGGGTGTGGGAAGCGAGAACGCTACCGCACGACCACGAGATGCGGGCGACGTGTCCATCAGAGGCAGTATTAAGTCATGGAAAAACCTTTAGTCACCCAACTCTTCTGGGAGTCCATTTGCGATTCGTCTCAGCAGCCTGTCTGACAAGGAGTATACTTACTGCAATATAAATCAGACAATTATGTCAGAAGCTCACATGTTACGAGACGTGGCTTTGTTACAGTTATAAGTGGCTACAGTTTATGCAGCAACCGGCCACAAGCATGGTTTAAAAAGTTTATTTAACTCAATCCATTACCAGTTCCTGATTTTTTACAAATCTATTTTCAGATTGCTAGAACAGCTTTCCTTTCGCGGCATCATTTTGTATTCATTATTAGTGTGGTGCACTAAAAGGTTTTTCGTTCTCCATTCGGTAAAAGTTATGAGAGATTTATTTCGTTTTGTTTTTCGTAGGAACATTCATTAAACTGTCTTTAACTTAACATGAAAGGTGACGAAAACTTGTGGCTGGTTGCTGCTTCAATTACAAACCTAATAATTAATATTTTGTTTGTATTTATTTGGCCGTCATTGAGAAGTAGGTAACTAATATGTGACAATGTCGTGCGTAGAGCAACCCTTCCCTGTTGAAGACCATCGCATGGCGCTGTTGCGTCGAACTTAATATTTTCCAAAAATTGGCATGGAGACTGCCGAAAATCGTTGCACCCGCAGAGCGAGGATTAGAGTTTCGCAGGGCGGTGCTGTAGTTTTCCTGCGAAGGCCCACCCTTGGCCTGGCAGTGGTGTGGAAACGACGTCCCCGTGAAAGCGTTACCGCCAGTGTTGCAACGTCTTCATTCTAGAAGCCCACCCAGCTGCCGAAGTAGAGGCGCGAACGTGCCCAATGCTGCTCCGAGGAAGACGACAGGCCGTAAGCTCATGTCCAATTATTACCGTCTTCCTTCCCCACACATTCTTCAGTTGGTAACTGACGGATGAAATTTTGATTTGAGGTTATGTATTTCAGCACACTATCTCGGCTTCACGGTTCTCATACATACACCGACTTTTGGGTGAAGCAGTCGTCACAGGGGCAAGTTAGCTAACGTTAACGTGGTGTCCTACGAGTTTGTGACGTCGGTTACTGCCATTTCTCATAGAGGAGCCATTTCTTCACCTGAAACACAAATTCTGTGAGTTTGCTGTTCGTAAGGTAGTGCGCAATGAAGTTGGGCACTATGTTTCTAGAGAAATATTTCTCTGCTTTTGAAGTCTTAGTGGCGGCTTTATAGTGTGACAAGCTGCAGCCCGGAGATTGTCGAAAAATGAAATATTAAAATTTTTAAGGACGTTTCTCGCATCTCCTGCGTTACACGCGAGGAGACCAGGACTGATATTGATAAATCGCCACTGCCACAACTCTGCAACCTACCGTCAACTCCTGTGAGATGTATGCTACGTTTTACGTAGGCGTACTTGGTGAATAGACGCCAAGTTACGCTGCTTTCTGAAAATTGTGACTTAATCAAACCCCAAGTACGAGCAATGGGGTCTTATTTGAAATTACATAACTTATACTAACAGCAGCATTATAGAAATATTTTTCACTAAGAGCTGTAATTGAAATATTTAAGGAAAAAATAATAGGCTGCAATATAAACTACGAAAAAAGACAAGTAGTATTTCAAATGACCTATTTTGTATTGGCGTTTAGACTGAAATAAAAGTTTTCACTTCCGCGTAGCATTACACAGTACATTCAAACAAGTAAACATTCAAAATGATGGATACGCCAACTACCATCACTGTCGACTGGCTTAAACCTGCTTTCCGCGCACCCAACATTGGTGCGGACTCTTCTTTACACACGCTCCAGCCGCACCACCACCCGTTACAAATCAGCCGCAGCAGACGTCGGAGACAACCTTTGATGTGCCATCAGCAGCATGTGCACGACCCCGTTGTTCCCTGGTACGGACGTTCCGTCCGATTCAGCAGCAAATATCTTTGACACTAGGGGAGAGTGGTGAAGTGCACTGTTATGCACCGTGTAATGCTACGCGGAAGTAATCTGTTTTATTCATTATCTTTTGCGCAATCACTGACTTACGTTTTCTTTTTGTTTGTATACATGTTTTATTCTGTTGTTGAATGCACTGTGTAACGGTGCCGTATGATCTACGCTTCAGTTGTTACGTTGCAATAAAGTTAATTATCTATATTCACATCATACATTTTCGGTTACAATATCTCTACGTCCTTTGTCAATTCTCAGTGAAATTTTTTCTATAGCCTCCCTTTTCAGTGACCATAAGCTCACAGACAATCTCTCCATATTTCGGAAAAGCCCAGAATAGCAACTCGTGATCTCAGAAAATCCAAAATTAATAACAAGTTTAGTTCCATAGCAACCATGAAAGAATCAAAATAGTTTAACTACACATGTGCTACTCATTTAAGAAAACTCTCAGGTCCAGTTCTAAGTTCGTTGTACATTAGCTCACAGGTGTCTCCCTGGTCTTCGCTCCATGATATCTTTGAGTCCTTAACCCTCGCAGTTGCAAGGGGGGAGGGGCACTTTACGCCACCTTTTGAAAAAATGATGTATTCATTTTATATTTTAAAGTTTTGAAAAAAAAATAGTTTTTATGAATTCTTCTGCCAAATTCGATATGTATTTTAAGTTCCTCAACTGAACTTAAACCAAAAATTTAAGTCTCAGTAGTAGATGACATTATCCCTGATCAGTGTCATTTTCAGTATTTCCAGGTTCAGGACCTTACTTACAAATTAGTATCTCTTTAAAAAGTATGTTGTTAAAGTGGCACTCATGAAATTAGACACCTCACGGTCACAAAAGCTGTCTGCAGTCGGCCCGCGATAAGCGCTGATTTGTCCGCATGTACACTGGTAACAGCGCAAGCTAAATGTTTTGTGATTCCGTGTAATATTGTTTTTCCACGTGCGGCTTCAATCTCCCGTGGAACGTTGCATTGACGTATGTAGGGTATTGAGCGAAATAAAGAAGCAAGGGTCTCCGTGTAGTGCTACTCTAGTCGGCGTGCATGAAGGGCGAAAAGACATTGGAAAATAATTTAAAATTGTGTCGAACGTACTGATAATTTTTTACTGATCTTACCAACATTGAAGAAGCCAGGGGCAATATAGATTATGCTCAAATTCATAAAATGACGACAAAATCTTGTGTTTCCGAATCGATTGTATTCCGCATTAACATGATAGAACGTGTAGATGTGAGCGCAAGTTTTGATTCTCCAAGAAAGAGGTATGAACAGAAGCAGAAATCACGGAATTCGATGATTTTTGCCAATAAGTTAATGGGTTGAACTATACTTCAGTACTACGGAAGTGGGTTAGACCCGACGGCTAGAAGAATACGGAGTGGTCCGGCGCAGGTAACTCCGTTCTTTGTCGAAGTTCACTCTGTTTTGATCCAGAAAGTATAATGACGGCCAAAAAATTTTAGTGGAATGCAGAGACATTGCAGCAGCAAGAACGAATGTTTGTATAAAAAGCATCTACTGCGTGATGAGGACAGTAGAAATGTTTGTAATATACTTTGATAAAACTTGGATTTCACAAAACCACGAAGATATAATGTCGCAGAAGAAGCTGAGTAGTGCCGTTACTGTAGCGGTTATGATACTAGACTGTTGCATGGAGTGTCGTGAGTTCGAAACTCAACTGAACTGTAAAATTTTAATTTATATATTCGGTTCGAGGACATTCTAGAAGTATCCACAAATATCAAGAATCACTGTACTGGAATGTTCCGTAACGCACGTACACCGTACGTGTTCTGGCCGGAGGCAGTTTCGCTCCGCGCTCTTGTATGTGCAAGTGTTGAATAAACCTTCGTTAAGTGAAGTTAGTGTTCGTCATTCATCTAATTACACCTCCTTCTACGTAACAATATTTTACTCGACTTCAACGAAAATATTGATCTGAAATTACCTGCAGTTACTTTTGCATTGCGTGTGTCGGAGATTTGGGTGATGTGTGCAGTGACGAAGGGTCGGTCAGAGCTGCAAATTTTCAAAAAGTAGGGAATATTCTTTGTCCTATGAAGGTGAGCCGTCGGAACTAAAATCCTGGCGGCACCACACAAGCACTTCCGCGCTGTCGCGTACGGAGTATCTCGTAAATGAAATGCGTTCAAACTTGACGCGATGCCGTAACACTGTCTCAGATGTTACCAGAATTAATTTTGTAGTTTCCTCAACTTTCATCAAGGTCCAACAGAACACGAATTAATCAGCGACGACATTTTGTGTTGCACAGGCGGAACAATTCCACTTCTCTTACGCTATTTCCTTTCTTATCTCGAAATACTATTATGTTTTTACGATAAAATATGTATCACATGCATCTATAAACTTTGAGACTTCATATATTATTTTCAGTCCGAATGTGTCAGTGGTTCTGTTTTTTCCACAGGTTGAAATAAAAACTTTTTCAGGATTTCTTGTAACGTTAGTTTTTTTAGCAGCTGTCAACAATTTTGGTATGGGAAGTCCTCCATCTATTCTAGATTAAAAGTAGATACGTCTAATATTTTTTCGGGAAATTTTACCAATATTTGAAATTATCACGAACTGGCAGCGTTGTAGGACCCTATTTTCGTGACGGATGCTACAGTAAAAGTCAACAACACTCAGTGAAATTTTCTTTCAAATTTTTGTCTGTTGGTCTTATAAGTACGACCCTCCCTATTACAGTACAGCTTTTGAAAGTGGGTAGATGTTGCTAAGTGTGCTAAAACATATTTTAAAGTTCTGGGCTTTACTTACACTTCAGTGTGATGTTGATATGTCAGTAACAATTAACGATTTTTTCACTGTTTATTAGAGTGGGCATAAAGTACCCTCGCCTCTTGGTTGCTGCTGTTAGTGTTAATCCCAATAGATGGCAATACTTCCGCCTGTCGCGGATACACACACACACACACACACACACACACACACACTCTCTCTCTCTCTCACTCTCTCTCTCTCTCTCTCTCTCTCTCTCTCCACATCTTTTACGGCACGGAAAACTAAACAAAACCTATTTTAACTGCTGCTTACTCTTTATCGACATAGTATTTAAACATTCTGCATACTGTTCTTACATTAATCCCATTTGTGTGCTGTGAGAAATGTGGACACGCTCGTGAACGGACAAAAAGAGGATCTCACCCCAACAAAACAGTCGATAGCATGGTTTATACTTGTTCTTCCTTTGGGTTTAAGTTTTGTAATAGTTAAAAAAATTGCGAAAATTCAAATGTGATGTGGAGACATAAATTGCTACACAGTACGTTACGATTTCTTGTTTAGTTTCTGAAGGCTTTGTTACATTCACACATCTGTGAACTACATTTTCAGTCAGTCAATGTATAGTTTCTTCCAAATAACATTGATAGTAGAACTGGAGTATATGCAACTGCTCATGAAGACGATCTTCGCCTAATAAAAGATCTAGAGCGTGGGTCTGAACCCCCTTCCCCTTCGAAACATTGATTTTGGTGACAGACTGGTGTGTAGCGTATCCCGAGGTGCAGGTTAGAGTGGAAGGTGGTGATTGGTTGAGAGTTAAGGAAGCAAACGAATGGGAATGCCAAGTAAAGCTTGTGGTAACAAAAAAGACCTTTACCGTAACCTAAAATCTATATTCATGCCGTAATTAAAGAAGAATTCACCATGAAACTGAAACTGCGAAATAAATTCAGAAAACCTGTATAAAATGGTGGAAAAATTTCTGGTAACCATTTTGATGCTTGTTACCTACATATATCGTACATGAACTACAAGAAATGGGACTCCACTTCGTAGCTTTTGCTCAAGAAACGTTTTTCTGAATGAGCTTGAGTGAGATTGTTAATTGCAAAAGTGAAGACCTCCCCCATTCAGCTGCTCTCATTACCGCAAATATTAAAAGCTTTACACTGTGACTAACATTTCTAGTAGTGTGTAAGAGTAGAAGCGTTTAACAATCTACGTGATTTTCTGAACACGGGACTCAAGTTCTTAGAACGAAGTACGAACTTGGGTCAACAGAAATTAGGCACGTGTGCACTAGATACTGTACCAGAGGCTGCTGTTCAGGTAGCTGTGTGAGTAGAGTAAGAACAAAACAAGTTCCTCCTACAGCCGGGAATACTGAAACCCTTGTAGTTAACTGCCGAACCATTCGCAAAAAAGTGACAGTTTGAAGCGTTCTAAAAGCAGAGGCACTCACATGCCCTAGGCGCAGAAAGCTGAAGAAGTTCCAAGGTCGAAAAGATTGAGATGTTTGGGTAAAGTTTAAGCGTACATCAAAGGATAGGCGAATGGGAAGTGGAGGCAGTGTATTTGTCGCAGTAGAGATAGAAACTAAAGCTACATTTGAGATTTTTGGGGATGACTCAGTATCAGGGGATAATTAGAGCCTTCCATTGACCACTAAACTAACATCCTGATGTAACCGAAGACTGTGGCGAGAACCTCAATTCAGCAATACGTAAGTTACCGAATCATACTGTAATCATTGGAGGAGGCCATAATCATCCAACAATCTAATGGGATAATTACATTATTTTTAGCTGCTGGCGTGAAAAGACGTCCTGCAAACAATTACTAAATACCTTCTCTGAAAACTACCTACAGCAGATGGTTCGGAACCACACTCTTGATGAAAATGTTATATTTAATGCCAACGAATATTTCACCTTTTTCAAGATGTCCCCTATCGAAACTAGTATCAGTGACCATGAGGCAGTTCTAGCAATGGTTAGCAAAGTACAGAGGGCAGCTAAAAGGAGCAGAAAGATTTTTATGTTCAGTAAGCTAGATAAAGAAGCCTTAGTGTCATAACTCAGTAAAGAACCTCAAACTTCTAGCTAAGACAAGAGTATGTAGAGGAACTGTGGTTCAAGGTTAAAAGAATAGCTGACCATGTTCTGGATAGAGTTGTACGCAGTAGGACAGTTAGTGATGGGAGGAAACCTCCGTGTTATACAGTCACCGTAAAGAAGCTCCTAGAGATTCAGTACGGCTTAATAGGTCTAAAAGAAAGCTTACGGCACCTTGCAGACTTTTTTTTTTGGTAGACGATGCAGTTAACTGTAATTAAAGATACTCTCTGGAAGAAGTTGTGCGAATTTCCATTCAGATCTTTATAAGTTGTCGAAGTTGCGCAAAGATTGGAAACTTGCTTTAAATATTCAGAAATGTTAAGATGTGCACTTCTTACAAAACGAAAAAACGTGGTATCCTAAGACTAAAGTATCACTTAGTCACAATAGGAATAGGTTAACTTGTACAAATAGGTGTGTGTGACTGATTGTCGATATATGAAATGAACATCGTCGTCGGTCGTAGGTGGCAGACAGCAATTCATTGGTAGAGTACTAAGGAGAAGTAGTCGGTTTGCAAAGGAGACTGCATATAACACATTCGTGCAGTCTATCCTAAAATATATCCATACCAAATAGGAATAACAGGGGATATTGAACAGATACATAGGCCAGCACGAATGGTCACACATTTGTTCTATCAATGGGAAAATACAAGAAGTTCTGAAAGAACTGAATTAACAGACGCTTGAAGGTAGATGCAGAGTATACCGTGGAAACCTAGAAAGTTTCTAGAACTGAGTTAAAGTGTGAATTTAGGAATATATTAAAACCTCCTACGTATCTCTCCCATAGGAATCGCGAAGACAAGATTAGGATAATTATAGTACTCACAGAGGCATTTAAGCAATCATTTTTTCCGGCATTCATACCAGAATGGAACGGGAGAAATCTTTAATAACGGGTACAATGAGGCGGACCCTCTGTCTGCCATGCCCCTCAGTGATTTTTAGAGCATAGATGTAGAGGAGCCACTGCGTTGGATGTGACTACAATTTTGACTATAATCACAGTCAGATACTGATAACTTGTTACTGTAAAAACTGCGACTTCTCAGTCACTTATGAGTTGTAAGGTATGTTATATCTTGCCCATCTCCAGTAACGTTTATGCCGCAGCATTACTTTCCAGTCCATTTACGCCTCCATATTAATCATTGCAATGGTTTGTGTATTTTTTCATTGAAAAATTGAAAATAACATGGACGTGGAAGCTTTTGTAATTGCATTAGCTTCTTTTTATCCTCCTCCTCCATGCCACACTGTCACTTGTATCCATTCAAGTGTTTTTAAATGAATTTATTAAGCAATTATATTCAAATTTTTGTTAGGAATAATACCAGGTTTCCATTCTTTGCGCATTTCAAGTTTTATCACTGGATTCTCCTTTCCACTTGATCTTTAATATTTTCTGTAACCACGTCTTTACCCCAAGATGTTCGTGTGGAAGAGGATATCCACAGTAATAGTTATTTTGCAGACAGAAGCTCGCACAAATCCGGATATCCGCAGGTGTATCTAGGGATATCCGCAATAATAATTACTTTTTGATTAACTTGATGTTAGTGGTTTTGTACGACTTTCGTCAGTCGGTTACCTGCGGTGCATGAACGCGATTGCACGAAGCCGCACCCTTAGTCAAAAATGGTTCAAATGGCTCTGAACACTTTGGACTTAACTTCTAAGGTCGTCAGTTTCCTAGAACTTAGAACTACTTAAACCTAACTAACCTAAGGACATCACACACATCCATGCCCGAGGCAGGATTCGAACCTGCGGCCGTAGCGGTCACGCGGTTCCAGACTGTAGCGCCTAGAACCGCTCGGCAACCCTGGCCGGCACACCCTTAGTCAGTTGTTGAAAAAGTAGCTGAAAACTTGCAGTTTGCGGGAATTCTTGGAATCTTCGCAAGGTTCAGCGGAAGTCTTGTTTCCGGTCGTATCTTTTGTCTACGAACATTACTGAAAGCACGTTTACAAATTCATGTTTGTAGATATAATGGAGCTAGATGGCTACAGATGGCAAGAAATAAAACTGAGCTACGGTCGCAGGTTCGAATCCTGCCTCGGGCATGGATGTGTGTGATGTCCTTAGGGTTAGTTAGGTTTAAGTAGTTCTAAGTTCTAGGGGACTGATGACCACAGATGTTAAGTCCCATAGTGCTCAGAGCCAAATAAAACTGAGACAGTCGATTTGGAAGGATTTTGATTACGTATTTGCAAGGCAAGGAGAAAATCGAAGATATGTACGAAATAAGTACCAAATTTCTTCTCAACAATAGATTTAAACATAAGTAAAGTACAAAAATATTTGGTGCCACTGTTAAATGCAAAAATAAATGAGTTGAAATATGAAATGGCTGACACTGAAATATGTCCAGGCGTTAATTAGCAGCTAACTTCAAAGCCGAGAGCGACTCAGCAGACCAAAATTTGGGCCAGACGCAAATCTGTCTTCGGAGCTGTGGCGTACCGAACGGGTTAAAGTGCCTCAAAAAACTTCAATTTCTGCGGAATTCGAGTCAAAGACTTCTCGATACGGATAAATTGTCTTAGCCACGCTTTCAAACGAATATGACAACACACATCACAGATCGTTCCTACTTTTCCATGCCAAGTGGCTTACGTATATGTAAAAACGCGATTGGATATATAGGTTGACTCCTATACTGAAGATTACAGCCACTGGTTGCTATGATCTTCTAAGAGTCAACCTATATTTTGTACACACACTGGCTCAGTACGCCAGTTTTCGGCAAAATAGCGATTGGATATAGTTTCAGTTCCTGACACAAAGCAATATTGAAGATAATCTACATCCAGGTTGCCTGTGCTTGCCGAAATATCACTTGAATGAATATTTTGTCTAAAAATTCGCCCATGCAGTAAGAGTTCTCAAGAAGAAATGGTTTCTAGATTGGATCTAAGACTTGCTTCGCGATCTGTCACTTTTTCCTCTAATTTTGTAGGTATGGACATAACTGTTCTTCCCAAGTTGTGATGGGTTTGTTTGACGAATTTATTAGTATTATTGCTGGATTTTGCATTATTTGATTGAATGTTGCCCTACTAATAATACTTAACGTTCATCTACAGACTAAGCGTTGCATGTATTTCATCCCCCAACCCTTTTCTTCGTACATTCTCATTCTTGCTATTTTCAGTTACATAAAGCCACGTCAGTGCATGATAGCACTCTGTTAAATACTTTCACGTATCCGAAATCTTAGCCAAGCACATCACAACAAAAAAACATACAAACAATAAATGCTTCGCTAAGGTACTGGCTACTCAGGTATTTTTTTAGGTGTGATTGGCAACAAATCTGCATATATTTGCATAACCAAGCAAGGATGGTTTAATAAACAAATTAATGGAAATACTCTTTTTACATGTGTGCAAGCCACTGAAATATATCCCAGATTATTCTGCTGCTACGGTTGGTGCAGCTGCCACCACCATTGATTGAACCTCCCCCCTGCGGGTCTGGGGATAAGAATAGGTCTGAGGTATTTCTGCCCGTCGTAAGGGGCGACTCAAAGGAGTCTCTCACGTTTCGGCCTATGTGATGGTCCCCTGTAGGGTTTGACCTCCATTCTTCAAAATTTTTCCGAAGAGCGAGCCAATTGGGGATGGGCGCCTAACATGGTGCATCGTGTCCATCGTGCTTTGAGATCTGTAGCCTGCTTTCTCGTCGTCGCATTGCAGTCCCGCTCATTCTCCATCACTAGGGTGAGGACACGACACCTTCCTGGGTGCGTTTTCCACCATGCACTATGCAGTGTCGCTTTCTGCGCCGACGATGACCATGGACTAGTTTACACCTGAAATCCAGCACTGTAGCCAGTCCGTTGTGGTGGGGCCGCCATGTGCTCTGTTGGTTGTAGCCCCCCGACACACACAGGGATCGCTCTGCTGATGCCTTCGCCGTTAACTCCCCACATATGCCAAGGAGTACGAGGGGTGTTTGAAAAGTCCGTGCAAAAATAAAAACTACTTAGGTATTTGGGGTAAACCTTTACTATTTTTCGACATAGTATCCTTTTAGACTTACCCACTTCGTCCAACGCTATTCTAATTTGTCGATCCCTTCCGAATAATAGGAATTGTTCAAGTCTGCAGAATAGCTATTAGTTGCTGCAATCACCTCCTTGTTTGAATAAAATCTTTGTCCTGCCAGCCATATCTTCAAATTGGGGAACAAATAATAGTCCGAGGGAGCCAAGTCTGGAGAATAGGGGGATGAGAAACGAGTAGGACTTTCCTGCGGTCCAATCGCCGGCGTTTTTCTTGCAGCTCGGTTTTCAGACGGTCCAATAACGATGAATAATATGACCCTATAATAGTTTTACCCTTTTCCAGATAGTCGATGAGGATTATCCCTTGCGAATCCCAAAAGACAGTCGCCATAACCTTTCCGGCCGAAGGAATGGTCTTCGCCTTTTTTTGTGCAGATTCTCCCATGGTAACCCATTGTTGAGATTGTTGTTTGGTCTCAGGAGTATAGTAATATATCCATGTTTCATCCACAGTGACGAAACTACGCTTTAAGTCCTGCGGATTCTTCCTGAACAGCTGCAAACCATCCTTGCAACACTTCCACACGATTCCGTTTTTGGTCAAGCGTGAGCAATTACGGAACCCATTTTGCGGATAGCTTTATCATGTCCAAACGTTTATGCAAAATATTATGTACCCGTTCATCAGAGATGCCCACAACACAAGCAATCTCGCGCACCTTAACTCTTCTATCATCCATCACCAAATCATGGATTTTATCAATGGTTTCTGGAGTCGTAACCTCCACTGGGCTTCAGGAACGTTCAGCATCACATGTCCTCATATAGCCACTCCGAAAATTTTGAAACCACTTATAAACAGTTATAATCGAAGGTTCAGAGTCACTGTAATGTTTCTCAAGCTTCTCTTTAATCTCCTGAGGCGTTTTGCCTTTCATAAAGTAATGTTTAATCACCACACGAGATTCTTCTTCATCCATTTTTTGATAATCACTCCACTTCCTTGATTCACACGAATGAGAAACACAAAGAAATAGACCAATATGGCTGAAACTTGGTGTGCGTTCTTTCCAAAGATGCTACTAACTCAACACGACCTCGATACGTGCCGGTGGTGCCATCTCTCGGACTTTGCACGGACTTTTCAAACGCCCCTCGTAGATGCCACTCACCTTCGGGCATCGGGGACTCCTTTGTTTCAATGAAGCCACAAGCTTAAATATGGCCCGGGGTATTATATTCCACAGGGACCTTCTTTTGCAGTCTGACGAGGAGCTGCGCGCCAATTTAGAGCGGCGAGGTGTCCATTTCATGCGGCGCGTCCATCGGGATCCGAGGGATAATAAAGTTGCCATGGGTGCCTTCATCTTGGCCTTCGAGGGTGACACATTACCCGAGAATGTCAAGGTAATGGTGTACCGCTGTGATGTCAATCTCTATATCCCTCCCCCGATGCGGTTCTTTAATTGCTGGAAGTTCGGCCATATGTCTTCCGCTGTACTTCCAGCGTCACATGCCGAGATTGTGGACGTCCATCACATCCCAATACTCCATGTGCCCCGTGTGTGTCATGTGTACCATGTGTGTCAACTGTGGAGAGCATCATTCACCTTGCTCGCCAGACTGCAGAATTTTACAGATAGAGACGAAAATAAAGGAATACAAGACCCTGGACCAACTGGCCCACACTGAGGCTAAGAGAAAGTATGAGCGCCTACATCCTGTGGCTATGACCTCCTCATACGCCGCCGCTACAAGAACAGTTCTAGCCCCACCATTTCCGCGAATTCCAATCAGCCCTCAGAGCCAGAAGGCTCACCTGCCACCTTGATGGGGGACAATTCCTCCCTGTTGCTCCCATACCACCTACCTTGGGAGCATTCTCCCCCCCCCCCAACCATCGGGGACACCAGTCCCCACTTCTGAGCCGGAGAAGTGTAAGTCTTCTTTGGCTCCTCTCGCCAGAAAGGGATCCATTGGGTCACTCCCTTCCCAGGTTTCTGCTAGTGGGAATGATGACGCCCACCAGTGGCTGAAGTGCCCGAAAGCAGCTGGTAGTAGGGCTTAAAGATCTTCCTCAGTCTTAGAGACTGAATCAGTGAAGCCCTCCCAGCGAGTGAAACCCAAGCAGCAGCGAGAAAAGTTAAAAAAAAAGTCCATAAGACAAAGGAAATTACGGTGGCACCCTCACCACCACCACCACTATCTACAAGCTCTGTGTCCGAGGATGGTGTGGAGATTCTGGCGTCCGATGAGGACCTAGATCTCGCCGGACCCTCAGTCACAATGGATACAGACTGCTCAGACAAAAAAAGTCGGTGGCAGCAGGTGACCATGAGGCGTAAACTGCCTCACTGAATGTTCCATACCTTCCCAGTCTCACGTACATGTCATCCTCCAGTGAAATTCCGGCGGTTTTTTCCACCACCTGGCTGAGCTACAGCAACTGTTAAGCTTTACACCTGCTTTTTGCTTTGCCCTCCAGGAAACTTGCTTCCCGGCAATTCGGACCTTTGCCCTCTGCGGCTGTAAGGGATATTACAGGAACCATAGCGACTACAATGGAGTGTCAGGTGGAGTTTGCGTTTATGTCCTGTAGTGAACCTGTGCCCCTTCAAACCGCTCTTGAAGCTGTGGCTGTCAGAAAACGGACGACCAGGAAATAACTGTCTGCAATGTATATCTTCCTCCAGATGGTGCAGTGCTCCGGAACGTATTGGCTGCACTGATCGATCAACGCCCTAAACCATTCCTACTTTTGGGAGATTTTAACGCCCATACCCCTTTGTGGGGTGACACTGTGCTCACTGGCTGAGGCAAAGATGTCGAAACTTTAATGTCTCAGTTCAACCTCTGCCTCTTAAATACTGGTGCCATCACACATTTCAGTGTGGCTCGAGGTAGTTACTTGGCCATTGAATTATCAATTTGCAGCCCAGGACTTATCCCATTTATCCACTGGAGAGCACATGACAACTTGTGTGGTAGTGACCACTTCATCTTCCTGTCACTGCCCCGGCGTCAGACCCATGGACGCCTGCCCAGATGGGCTTTAAACAAGGCGGACTGGGAAACTTTTACCTCTGATGTCACCGTTGACTCTGTAAAAGCGATGTGATGGTTGAGGAGGTGACTACCACAATCTTTTCTGCGGCAGAAAACGCGATACCTAGCTCTTTAGAGTGCCCCCAGCGAAAGACGGTCCCTTGGTGGTCGCCGGAAGTCGATTCGGCAATTACAGTGTGTCAGTGAGCTCTACAGACACGCTTCCGTAGAGCATCTGATAGCCTTTAAGCTGCTCCATGCCTGTGTACGCCTGTGTACGATGGAAACACGAGCATCGACCATTTGGGGCCATTCGTCACCTTTCCAAGTCTGGACGTAGATCAGACGTCTTTTCGGGTACCAGACCCCAACAGGTGTCCCTGGCGTTACCATCAATGGCGTGCTATGTACTAACGCAAACTCGATTGCCAAGCAGTTCGCTGAGCACTATGCTCGAGCCTCTGCGTCGGAGAACTACCATCCAGCCTTTCGCATCCACAAACTGTGGATGGAAAGTCCTCTCGTTCACTACACGCCACAGTGACCCCTATAACGCCCCATTTACGGAGTGGGAGCTCATCGGCACACTTGCACATTGCCCCAACACAGCTCCTGGACCGGATCGGATCCACAGTCAGATGATTAAACATCTCTCATCTGACTACAAGCGACATCTCCTCGTGATCTTCAACCGGATCTGGTGCAATGGCGTCTTTCCATCGCAGGGCCGGAGAGCACCATCGTATCAGTGCTCATACCCAGCAAAAACCCGCTTCATGTGGGTAGCTATTGGCCCATCAGCCTCACCAACGTTCTTTGTAAGCTGCTGTAACATACGGTGTGTCGGCGATTGGGTTGGGTCCTGGAGTCACGTGGCCTACTGCCTCCATGCAGGGGCGCTCTACTACTGATGATCTTGTGTCCCTCTAGTCTGCCATCCGCACAGCCTTTTCCAGACGCCAACACCTTGTTGCAGTCTTTCTCGATCTACGCAAAGCGTATGACACCACTTGGCGACATGATATCCTTGCCACATTATGAGGGTGGGGTCTCTGAGGCCCACTCCCAATTTTTATCCAGAATTATCTGTCGCTCCGTACTTCCTGTGTCCAAGTTGGTGCCTCCCATATCCAGGAGAATGGGGTCCCGCCGGGCTCTGTATTGGTGTACCACTATTTTTAGTGGCATTAACGGTCTAGCAGCAGCTGTATGGCCATCCGTTTCACCCTCTCTGTATGCAGACGACTGCTCCTCCAGTACTGGTGTTGCTGAGCGGCGCCTACAGGGAGCCATTCACAAGGCGCAGTCATGGGCTCTCGCCTACGGCTTCCAGTTACCGGCCGCTAAATTGTGCGTCATACACTTCTGTCGGCGTCGTACCGTTCATCTGGAACCAGGACTTTACCTTCATGAAGATCCACTCACTGTAGTGGAGACATATCGATTTTTATGACTGGTTTTCGACGCCTGATTGACTAAGGCTACCTCACCTTCGCCAGCTTAAGCGGAGGTGCTGGCAGCACCTCAATGCCCTCTGCTGCCTGGGCAACACCAACTGGGGTGCAGATCGCTGTACTCTGCTGCAGCTCTACAAAGCCCTTGTTCAATCCCTCCTTGACTGCGGGAGTCGGATTTATAGTTCGGTGGCGCCGTCAGCGTTGCGTAGCGACAGGAGCTTTTAGGACGAGTCAGGTGGCCAGTGTCCATGTGAAGGCCGGACTCCCTCCATCAGACTTGCGCAACTGTTCGCTAGTTACGTTGCACTCATTCCTAGTTCTCCTTAGCATCCGAATTACCGTCTCCTTTTTCCACCCGAGGCAGTTCATCTTCCGCTTCTGCGGCCCAGGTCAGGGCTAACGATTGCGGTTGGCGTTCGATCCCTTCTGTCTGAACTGGAATCCTTCCCTTTACCACCTCCCATCCAGGTCCGTCCACATACACCTAGACCGCAGACTCGTCTGGACCTTTCGTATGACCCTAAGGCCTCGGTTACTCACCGCTGTCTTTTCCTCTCGATTTTTGACGTGTTCCGGGGCTCTGAATTGGTTTACACCGACAGCTCGATGGCTGATGGTCATGTTGACTCCGCCTACGTCCACAGAGGCTATTTCAAAAAGCATTCCTTGCCCGATGGCTGCAGTGTATTCACTGCAGAGCTAGTGGCCATCTCTCGTGCACTTCATTATTGTGTGGCGGGTTAGAAAATGATGGCTCGTTCGTCGTACTGAACACTGCAAAAGTCCCACCTACCGGAGTCCGGCGTCAGTTCATCATCCCGTTTCTCTTCAAACACCGGTACTACTAGTTCGTCGAAATAGCGTTGATAAAACGACGCCTACACTTACGTTGCAAAGTCCGTGTAACTCTAGTAGCCAGCTATTCTGTAAATATAATTATTTTCGGGCGGAAAGTGGTTGCATCATTCCTTTAGTAAAATGTCAAAATTCTGATACAAGTCTTTTTATTTCCTCTAGCTCAAATGAAAAAAAGAACCTGCCATCTAGTCCAAATGTACTTAACTAACAAGACCACTGTTTCAGTTCACAGGTCATGCAATCCAGATCACATGCAAAGCAGCCAGAAATGTACATAAGTCCGACCCGAATAATTACGCGATTTCACAGTCACAGTTCCGCTACTAAAAGTGAGTTTCACTCTCGATCCTTTTTAATTGATTTCTTCAACAGAAACTGCTCGCCAAATGTTTCAAAAATGAATACGAAACATGCCACGTGGGATTTACACACAGGCCGAAAGCAATTCCAAAACTTCCAACTTTCACCAATCTGTCCGTAAATTCAACTGCTTTCACGGCAACACAATCTTGACGCGAGAAACCAATTACTTATTCATTTTAAACATAATGAAGACTGAAACGTTCAAGATGACCTGCACGTCCAATAGCTAATTAGTGAATCCTCCCGGTGCTCCTTCCACGGCCTATAACTACCTGGCAGTACGGGGGAACTGCTAAACTCTTGATTGGTTGATCAAAATGACCAGCCAATCAGAACAATCGTTAGGGATCATTATCGCGCCGAAAGTGTCCTACGCCAGTCACTATTCCCAGTTGCATTCGCGTCATTTCAATATGCAAATATTAATATAATGTTTAACAAAAGCAAACGAAAGGAAAACTAATCTGGAAATTTATTTAGAAAACTATTACTCTGCAAACGGCTATTCTGGCTGTCTTCTTACGAAAGCAAGTACTCTTAAACATACGTAATCAGCAATGAGGGGAAAACACGAAACTTGACTTCAATAAAGCATTTTCTACAGAAAAAATAACATGTATTATCCCATTAAATGTGTGTCATAGAACTAAACAAGAAAAATGACTGTTTGCATTTTCAGGGGCATTGCCGTTTATTGCGTTGTCTTAAAATTTACCACGTTGTTGATTTTCAGGAATTTCCATTGCATTGATGAAGTAATATCTTCACAATAGTAAACAGAGGGTTACATTAACAAATGATACCACAAGAATAAAATTAAATTCGTTGTTGAGAAACATCAAATATGATGTCCCACAAGATCGAATACTAGAGTCATTCTTGTTCTTAAATTTCATAAATGATTCACAAAAGAAATTGGAGAATTCTTCAAAAACCGACCCGTACTGATGAAACAAATATACTGACAAAAGATTCAGACACATTCAGGAGGGTGATGCAACATGCCTACATTTTGTTCAGTCAACAGTTAAACCCCATCAGCTTAAAAGGACACGTATTATACGATTAAAACAAGTATACAGATATTAAAAGTAGAGAAAAATGTACACAAATTGGATGAGTCGACATGTGTGCTGATCCTAGTAACCCAGGTGGATAATAAATTGAGATGGCACCAGCACGTGTAAACGTTAACTAGAAAGTTGGTTCTCCCTGCTTTGCATTTAGAAATATCACTAATTGAGCTGACTGACAGGTGGAATTACTATCATACTTACACCTAAAACAGCACTATGGCATAATCTTACGCAGTGCAGTAAGATCAAAATACATCACCTCGGTTTCTAGAGTTCCAGAATCTGTACAGAAAATTGGAATAGACATCAACATAAACACCATTTCTGTCCTTTTTATTGCTTATGAAAACCACACATTGCATGTTGTAGCACCATACAGCGAGACCTTCAGAGGTGGTGGTCCAGATTGCTGTACACACTGGTATCTCTAATACCCAGTAGAACGTCCTCTTGCATTGATGCATGCCTGTATTCGTCGTGGCATACTATTCACAAGTTCATCAAGGCACTGTTGGTCCAGATTGGCCCACTCCTCAACGGCGATTCGGCGCAGATCCCTCAGAGGGGTTGGTGGGTCACCTCGTCCATAAACAGCCCTTTGCAGTGTATCCCAGGCATGTTTGATAGGGTTCATGCCTGGAGAACATGCTGGCCACTCTAATCGAGCAATGTCGTTATCCTGAAGGAAGTCATTCACAAGATGTGCACGATGGGGGGCACGAATTGTCATCCATGAAGATGAATGCCTCACAAATATGCTGCTGATATGCTTGCACTATCGGTCGGAGGATGACATTCACGTATTGTACAGCCATTACGGCGCATTTCATGACCACCAGCAGTATAAGTCTGCCCCACGTAATGCCACCCCAAAACAAGCAGGGAACCTCCTCCTTGCTGCACCTGCTGGACAGTGTGTGTAAGGCGTTCAGCCTGACCAGGTTGCCTCCAAACATGTCTCCAATGATTGTGTGCTTGAAGACATATAGAACACTCATCAGCAAAGAGAACCTGATGCTAATCCTGAGCTGTCTATTCGGCATGTTGTTCGCGCCATCTATACTGCGCTGCATGGTGTTGTGGTTGCAAAGATGGACCTCGCAATAGACATCGGGAGTGAAGTTGTGCATCATGCAGCCTATTGTGCACAGTTTGAGTAGTAGCACGGCTGTGGCTGCACGAGATGCATTATTTAACGTGGTGGTGTTGCTGTCAGGGTTCCTCCGAGCCATAATCCGTAGGTAACGGTCATCCACTGCAGTAGCAGCCCTTGGGTTGTCTGAGCAAGGCATGTCATCAACAGTTCCTGTCTCTTTGTATCTCCTCCATGTCCAAAAAACATCAGTTTGGTTCACTCTGAGACGGCTGGACACTTCCGTTGTTGAGACCTTCCTGGCACAAAGCAACAATGCGGACGCGATCGAACCGCGGTATTGACCGTCTAGGCATAGTTGAACTACAAATGACATGAGTTGTGTACGTCCTTCCTGGTGGAATGACTGGAACTGATCGACTGTCAGACCCATTCCGTCTAATGCTCATGCATGTTTGTTCACATCTTTGGGCGGGTTTAGTGACATCTCTGTACAGTCAAAGGGGCTGTCTGTAGTACAATATCTACAGTCAACGTCTATCTTCCCGAGTTCTGGGAATCGGGGTGACACAAAAACTTTTTTTTTTTTTTTTTTTTCATGTCTTAGTATTTGCTCCACAGAAGTGCATAGCATGAATGTTCATGTAGACATCGTAACCAATCATGTATAATAGCTTCCTAGACACTACTTCTACTACTACTACTACTACTACTACTACTACTACTACTACCGCTGCTGCTGCTGCTGCTGCTCTTATGAATCATCAGGTCTAGTTGCACATATCAGAAATTTAAGAGCTTCCACTAAAAGTATACTCATAAGTTGACTCTAGCTTCCACTGCTACCATACTCGTATAAGTTGACCGTTCCTTTTACCTATGTCCTGTGGCTTACAGCTACACATACCAAAACGTTCCAAAAGTTACTTAATATAATGAAACTGATTTGTATGCAACCATCGTCCGTTTTACGAACGTCAAGGTCCAAATAAAATGAGAGGAGCATATGAATCATTCTTGCACCCTTGTTTAAAATTACTTCTGAATGTATTAACGTCGTATTCACTGTTAGCTGCTACTAATTCATCACTGACATAAAGTACACAAAAGAACCTTTGTGTTTCACAATGAGGCAGGAATCAGGTTCACTTCTTTCGAATTCCAACTCAGTTATGTAGTTGCTAATTTTTTTTTATTCCAGCTAGGGATGGTGTCCTTTAAATCAACATACATGAAAGCAGTTCACCCATTTATCGGAGTGAATTTCACGTTTTCATTTGTAGCAACCCTCAGTACTGTCAGAATAATGGGGGATGTACGTGCCACAGGAGTAAAAATTTGGTCATAATAATTCTCATTGTTTAATAATTATTGTTGTAAGAAAACCCTTAATTACCAGTAAAAGTTTCGATTTGTCAATGGAACAGTCAGAATTGATTTTCATTTTATAAAACCATTTGCAGGGCATGGCTCTTTTTCCTAGAGGAAGATTGTGTAAAACCCAGTTGCTATTGTCTCGCAGTACTTTATTTCTGGAGTCATCGAATCATAGAGGCAAATGTTAAGACTTATTGCAAGAAAGAGTCAAAATAATAGCAGAATTGCTTTGATGTGTCATGCTGCCAAAGTATTTGAGAAGATACTGATCAAGAGTGTGGAAGAGATGATGATGATGATGATGATGATGATGATGATAAAATAAATAAATAAATAGAATATTAGCAGAATATTTCAATTTTGACAAGACAACCATGAGAGACCCACACTGAAAGCAACCAACATTCGAAGAAATTAAAGAAATCATTCAAAAACTTAAAAGTAAAGCTTCTGGGGAAGACAATAGTTGCAGAATTACGGAAGCACTCTTGTGACAGTGTGATAGCACATCTAAAAGAAATAATTCAAGAAATCTGGGAAACAAACAGCATGTCATCTGGATGATCATCTGCATCAGTACATCCCCTATGTAAGAAAGGAAGATAAAACTGATCTTAACAAATGTAAGAGGCATTTCCCTTTTATCAGTTACCTATTAGATCTTGCCGAAGGCAATTCTAAGCAGAGCTGAAAGAACACTTCATCCACAGTTACGAGAGTAATGAAGCAGGCTTCAGAAAGTGCAGATCATGCACAGAACAAGTCATAAACTTAAAACTCAACTTAGAAATTTGGACCACCAGAAGCTTAAAATATGTGGTAATGTCTGGATTTTAAAAGGGCACACAGTTCTGTTGATAAAATATGTTACAAGCATTTTCGGGTGGGATGGCTCTTATTACGCACTCTACGATACAACTCAAATCAATGACTGAAGATGGATTTACACACATGTGAAGCAACAGGGCCGCGACAGACCTATGATTCTACCGACATGGTTGGTAGTTTCGTTGTAGGAATTTAAATGGCAACACACTCTCACCGCTGCCATACCTATGTGTTACTCATTGTTTTCGGTTTCGTATTGACATAACCCTCCTTTACAGAGTTGCGTTAAATCGTCACAAAGCTGTGCCGTTGCTAGATGCATTTTGTAAACTGGAAAGCTATAACGTTGAATTGTAATTGTACACCAAGGATGTCCCAGTTAAAGTTTTCTTATGCCTCCATTGTCAGTGATTTATCCGCTGAGCTACACGTTTTTAAAGGAAATTAACAGAGAAAATAGTGCTTACAAATCGCTGCTTCCTGAGTCTTCGTCTCATCCATATACTTTCCATTGTCTCTGCAGTTTCCAAATCTCATTAAATCCACATCTGTATAAAGAATATGCGGGTGTTAAAGACAGCTTGAAGTAATTGCACCAGCGGAGAAATGCTCATAATGGACCATAAAAGATATGAATATGCCCCTGTTTAAAAGACTTGAGTACCTCATTCTACCTTGCTCAGCTCCCCTAATTGTAACTCGCACACACCCGCTAGTCCCTCGCTATAAGTAATTCATACCTACCCATTCCCACTTGCCCTTTTCACTTACCATTCAGCCCAACTCTCTCTCTCTCTCTCTCTCTCTCTCTCTCTCTCTCTCTCTCTCTCTCTCCCCCCCCCCTCCCTCGTCCCTCCTTCCCTCCCTCCCTCCTTCCCCCGCACACACACGCTCACTCTGTGTGTGTGTGTGTGTGTGTGTGTGTGTGTGTGTGTGTGTGTGTTTTGACATCGCAAGAGCTTCAGTATGTAGTATTGTACATTCCGAAATCCTGGTGTCTCGATATCAACCCTACAGACTTCCACAATTTCCAATTTTGTAAGCAACCGAGTATGAAGAAAACTGTGTGAATAGTAATTAAGCGAGATTTCCACGGGAACTGAGAGAGACCCAGGTTCATTTGTGGGTGAGTGTACCCTCCAAGATATCAGTTTTTTGCCATCACCCAGACCATGTCATGCAGATGCGAGGATGGTTCCTTAAAATGGCCCTGGCTGCTTCCTTCCCCTCCAGTAGTAAGAAATCGGACCAAAATTCTGTCTCTGAAATCTCTGCTGCATTCTTGTTGTGTCTGGGTGTTAAATGAGGAAATTCAAGCAAGTTATTCTTGAGAGTAATTGTGTCAGACTGACTTCCAAGTCAACAAATTACGATCAGTTTGTGGCATATTATTATGTTGTACACTTTCAGCCACCTGTTCACACACAATACTGATAATTTTCAACGTACAAAAACGCCACACCTGAAACTCCCCATAATTTTTATCTTGCCTGACCATCGACTGCACTTCCTGCCCTCTTTCTGAGCTCTTGTCTCACTGATCATAGTGTTGATGATTTAGTTTACCAGATAAATGAGTGTTAAGTTGAGGTACAACATACAGAAAGCAAACATTGCTGCCATTGTCCGGATGCCACAGATTGATATTGAGCACTATTTAAGTTTCTAATCATACCATCGTGGTCCCACTGAGAGTGGTACATACAGTGATCAGCCTATACATTGTAACACCTGCTAAGCAACTCATTCCAGTTTTGGAGCACAGTACACCAGCTACTCTGCAGGAAGTGGATTTGACAAGTCCTTGGTGGGTTTCCAGAGATACTGGCACTAGATGCCTAAGCACAGATAACACAATTCTCGTAAATTATGGCCCAGTGGTTTGTGGCTGTGGAGCTGGCAACTGATGCCTCGGATAGGTCACAGAAAATACCAGCCAGCACTATTTCATTATTTATTTGTTGGTCCAGCTTTATACCCTGAGATTGCAATTACAAACAATTCAAACTAAAACAATCACATAGAAAATAGGGAAAAAAAAGAGCCAAATTTTTTCTCTCTTTTTATTATTCTCCACTGGATTGTGATTAGGTGAATGTGGTAACTGAGTCATTAAAGTGAGTTCACTATCACGCTTCTCAAATCATGTCAGCATGATTCCGGCTCTGTGACTTGGTCAGTTATCCTTCTGAAAAATGCAATTGCTGTGAGGGAAGACCTCGAACATGAAGGGGTGCCGGTGGTCTGCAATAATTTTAATATAGCTCACAGTTTTTGTAGTGTCTCAGATTACTGCTACAGGTCTCGTGGAAGTGCAGGAGAATGGCCCCTGACCCGTAAGCGTAATACTGCCCAACCTGGCCTGCCCCTTTGGAACTGTTAGCCTCTCGAGCAGCTCTACACCTGGATGGTGGTGTATGACCATCACCCTTTTGTAACAAGAAATGTGATTCATCTGACAAGATGACATGTTTCCATTTATCCGTGGTGCAGTCTCAATGATCCCATGCCCACTACGGTCATAATTGATAATCTCGTTTGTTGAATATGGGGCTGAGCATGTTACCATTCTGACCAATGAGTGCTGGACAGTGTGCTCTGAAACATTTGTGCAAGCACCAGCATTGTAGTCAGTCATCAGATCTGCAACAATCATTGCTTCTCTTGCATTGCAGAGCAGGCGAGCCTCCATCTCTGTTACTGTGAGGAATAAATTACATCCAACAGTTTGTTACCTACTCATGACTACAACGTCCTTCAACCAATTTCCAATGACTCTCACCACAGTAACTTGCAAAAAGCAGACGAACTTCGCCATTATAGAGATCGTCATTCTCAGGAGCTAGGACATAACTTCATCAAAGTCCCCCAGTGATGGTCTGTATTATCACTAGACTGATTCTCCGTTTTTCTCTGATCTGCACACATACTTTCCTTACGGTGTTGCAGGCCCGCAACAGCACTAGGCAACATTAAATCTTGCGGTTGGCAGTGGTCATATTGTTTCGGCTCATCAATGTAGAAGGCTGCAATACAGTTGTACATTTTCACTAAATACTTCGTAAGTTAGCTTTTGGGGCATAATTGGTGTGTATCTCCAGGTGTCTGGCAACTCAGGTTTTTCAGCATTTCCATTGTGTTCTCCCATGTGTTAAACAAACGTGACCATTAATGCTGCCCTTGTTTGAATACATCTAATGTATCAAGATAATTTGTGTGAAGTGTCAGCATAGGTTTTGGCGGTTTCGTGTTGCTGTCCTTTAAGTTCAGTGTACCACTAAAGTGTTAGTTTTAAGTGTATAACAACAACAGGATTACTGCAAACAATCGCCACCTTAACACACTGTGAAGTAATAACCCACGCCATCATTTGCTGCCAGGAAGGCAGCAGATTCCCACCTACTTCACCATGTCCTAATAATCGTGGAACAGCACTTGAGAGGCATTTCTATAAGATGTGGGTGCCACAATTTGTGCCGATGGGCACTTCATTTAACTTAGTGTGTAAATCATTGTTTAAACTTCTGAGTGAGTTCTGATCATAAGAAACCAGATACTTCAAACTGTAATGGAATGCTGATAACAAATTTCATAAGTGCCTTTCGCAGATGCTATTCTTCACTTCAACATTGCTACAAAATGGACAACATGTGGTGTTGTACCAGGAATAAACCTTTGATCCCTTACTTGCGCATTAACTTAATGCGGATAATAAGATTGTGGAAATGAAACTAGAAAATTTATAATCTTCTTTTCCCGATCAACAGATAAGATTATGCATTAGTTACAGTATCGTAAAATTATGTTGAGTAATAACATTATTAAAAGGTGTTCTTAACTTGTATAGGAGTAAACGTGTTACTGGAAGAACAGAATTGTTAAATTATCTAGCCTTCAGCCAACATTGCCTCAATTACTCCGATAGTTCAACCATTACCAGTGTTTTCACACTCAGTTGCTGCATTTGCTGAAAACTTCAAAAGAGAGGCCATTAAATGATATCTTTGTTGCCAGTTATGGTCTTATGATGTAAAATATAAAAAAAAAATTAATGTCAAGTGGATACTTTTCACATATTTTAATTTCTTCGGCTTTCTTAGTTCACTCTGCAACTTTCCTGTTAGGAAGTCTATGTTAGTTTGTTAGTAATTCAGTTGGTTAACTGTTCTTTAACATAAAAATCTTTTAACAATTATCATAGACCTATCAGCACAATCCAACAGTAAAACCTAGTTGCAAGTTAACTTGCGTATAGGTATAAAATTATCTGCAGTCCTAGTTAATTCCAGAATTGTTACACTGTTCATTCATATCTCATCACGTTCATTACTCACTACACACACATCCTTGGGAGAGATCGGGAGCATGATGATGATATTCCTGCCTCTCTGTTAATTCATTGTGCATTCTCATGTGTTTGTCTGATAAACTGAATCATCCTTTCTCAAGGAAAATTTGATGACAACTTCAGGAAAATTAAAGGTGGCTAGTATTTTCTGTCACAGATCTTGTGGACACAGTCTTCCAGTAACATGTGTTATAGGTGTAGAATGATTATATTTTGTGAAAGAACAGGTGTTTATTTTTTTAATTTTTGCAGCTTTAATTTGCTACTGAAGTAATCCTTATGGTGCAATATGTATGTGTGTGTGTGTGTGTGTGTGTTTTTAAGCGAGGCAAAAATATTGGTACAAGGCTTCCTTTTGAAATTCCTCAAACACAGTTTTGTATTTAATTCATTTTTTGCATTTAGTTGTTTTTGTGGGTCCTTCCTGTATTTTGAATATTGTGGCCATGAACTACACCTTAACTAAAGACTCAGTATACATAGGAAAAACATCCAATTACAAATCACCCGAAACTATGCACTCATGACAAGACTGTAAGGGTTAACATCCTGCATTCTCTTTGCAGCTTTGTGTATTCGCTCCACTTCAGCTATGCTTGTTACACTATTTGTGCAGTCATTGTATACATTCAATATGGCAGTTTTATTGTTCACTTTCAAACTGTTTGTTTTCTTCATGTTCAGCATTAGTATATTGCTTACTGATCAGTTACTAAATATCCCTGTGTGTTTCATTTGGTTTTTATCCTCTTGCCTCATCTTGCCTGAAAACCATTGATGTATACCAAGAACAACAAAGATTCTAAGATGCGACCTCGAACTAGTATAATAATGTATTTTGAATCTGGTTAGCATTTATTAAAAATTTCACTTTATGTAAGACACACATTCTCTATCCTCCACAGAACCACTCATTTGCTATATCTCTTCCACTAGCGATTGCCATTACTTAACCATTTTCAGTTTGACTAACAAATCAGGTGCAAAAGGCTTAGTTATTCTGTTGCTGACACATTTGAATTTACACTTGAACAGGAATGGTAAAAGGAAATATAGTTGTGGGATTCTGTCATCTACATTGATATTGTTTCTTGGGCAGAACACAAGTTAGGGGAAGGGGGTGGGTGTGGCATGTGTGGTTTAAGGATAAATGATCTCTCAATGTTCAGATGACATTGACAAGAAGTTATTTATGAAAAACAACAGGAGGAGGAATACAAATGGTTGGAAGAATATTTGAATCCTTTTCCACCCTCTTCGACATATTCATTTAATTATGTAAAAGAGAGAGGCAGTTGTGTGGAAACTGGTTCTACACCAAAGCTATAAAGAATATGCAGGACGTCAACAAGGAACAGCTTACACATGTTGTCAGAAAAATTAATAAAGCTCCTGAGACAATGTGATGCGAAAAGTTACTAGCAGAAATGAGCTGGCATATCTAACACTTAGTCTTTAAATTTAGCAGGACTAATAGTGGCACAAGGCAAAGAAAGGATTGAACTTGCACTATATGTAGAAAAGGTCACCAATGGTAATGACCTGGGTATTCCCAACTTCATAGACCATATACTACTTTGAGAATGAATAGAAAACGTTGTAGAAAATTTTGTTATTTGCCAGAGAGACGCGGTTGAACCAAGCAGTTTATTAAAAAATAAATTTATCTGCATTTGACAGCAGGTGACGACAGTTGTGAGCAATATGGCAGATACTTTAAAATTTCTGCCCACACTGCTCAAAGAGTAAAATAAAATGACCCAACAAAAAATGATACTTTGGATGAATAAAGTCAATGTTGTTTCATTACTATGTTTCCTCATTTTTAAGCTAATGTTTCATTGCAGACCCCCCCACCCCAACACACTCATCTGCTGCTATGTAGAATCTCTTCTTATTTCACTGTTTCTTTGTTACAGCAAACGGAACCGGAAGCAGAAACTCCTGCACCAGCTCCAGCACCTCAGGCAACACCTGCAGCAACTGTACCTGTGACCACAGTTGCACTTCCAGGTGGAGAAGCTGGGAAAAATCAACCAAAGCGACTACATGTCTCAAACATACCCTTCCGTTTCAGGGACCCAGATCTAAGAGCGATGTTTGGGGTGAGTTACTAATCAGCGACGTTGCATTTTTCAACTGAATTTTGAAATAAAGCCAGAGGATAAGATCAACAAATTGTAGCATCATCCATTCATAGAAGACTTCTATGGAAACAAATTTTACATGTATGGAATATAACCATATAATTTATAACAATTGAACATCTTGTATTTTCATCCCTTGAACTGGCTTACAAGTATTTCGCAACCGTTACAATTGTACGTCCACAACTTGTATAGCTAAGTGAAAAAATTAACATCGTGGGATACAAAATGTTACATTTTTGCCGTATTTATTTCCTTAGAAGTAAACGTCGAAAAACTTAGTTTTCGAGAATCTTGGGGGTTACTGGCAGGTAGAAAAAGATTTTTTTATCTACCTGTGATACATATTGTCTTAATTGTTGGACTTTGAACTATGGTCAGTGTCATAATGAAGTACAAAATGTAGCTTTATTCCAGTAAACTATGTAAGTTTGTTGAATGAGAGAAGAGCTCAGAGCAAGGAGAATGATGTGAGTTCATGTGAGGGTCACTTTGAAAGTTTGAAGAAGGTATTTGAAAGCATCATACAGTTTAGTGTAGTGTTGCAAGGTCAGAGAGATGTGACAGACAGACAGACAGACAGACAGACAGACAGTTGTGCAAAATACTTTTCAACACACATTCTAAAAACTGTCTTCAGCAGCTAACTCGACAGCTTACACACAGTGAAAATATCTTAGATCTTGTAGCAATAAATAGGCTGCACCTTATTGACAATGTCAGTATAGCACCGAGGATTAGCGATCATGATGTCATTATAGCAACTGTGATATAAGTCAAGAAGGCTAGGAGAGTGTTTCTGTTAGATAGAGCAGATAAGCAGCTACTAGCATTTCACTTAAGTGAATTGGCATCACTTAGTTCCTGTAAGATGGATGCAGAGGAATTGCGGGCAAAGTTTAAGCAGATTGTAAATCATGATCTGGAGAGTTATGTGCCTAGTAAGTGGATAAAGGATGGAAAAGACACACCAAGGCTTAGTAATGGGATTTGGAGGATGCTGAGGAAGCAGAGGCTGTTGCATACTCAGTTCAAAAGGCTATGCACAAATGATGATGGTGGCAAGCGAAGGTTAACAGAGATTCAAGCATCTGTGAAAAGATCTATTCACAAAGCATACAACAACCATGATTGTCACACTTTAGCAAAAGATCTGGCAGAGAACCCGAGGAAATTCTGGTCTTACGTAAAATCGTTCAGGAGATTTAAGGCTCCCATTCAGTGCCTTGTGGACCAGTCGGGTGTGGCAGCAGATGGTAGCAAAATGAAAGCCGAAGTTTTAAATTTCATGTTCAAAAAATCGTTCACAGAGGAGAATCATACAAACATATAGTAATTTGAACGTCAGACTGACACCCGTATGGAAAACATAGTAATAAGCAGCCCTGGTGTAGAGAAACGGGTGAAAGCATATAAATCATCAGGTCTGGATGAAGTCCCAGTTTGACTTTATAAAGAGTAATCTACGGCATTGGTCCCCTATCTAGCTTGAGCTTATCATCAGCCTCTTGCCCAGCACAAAGTCCAAAGTGTCTGGCAAAAGGTGCAGCAAAGAAAAATGTTATGGAAGGGGAAGAAAATTCAGTATCTTAAAAGTGCCAAAATAGATAAGAATACCAACACCAGTACAGTGAAATTCCTAAACTACAGACCAGTAGAAGGAGAAAAAGTAAAAACAATAAGGACGTGTGCGGTTTAGATGATATACTGCTATGAAATTGGAAGGAATTACCCAAAGCTCTGAAGTTCTCTCTCTCTCTCTCTTTTTCTCTCTTTCTTTTATTTTTGCAGGGGATGGGGGCTCTGTTATTGCACCCTATTCAGGAACTTTGTAATTCCAGACTTCCTAGTATATGTAATAGCTTCAGGTAATTTTTATATACATCTAGTGAAAAAAATTGTCTTTTAGTATTTTAGATTTATTATGGTACAGCTTGTTTATAATTTTTGCCAAGTCCTGAGAGACTGTAATGTAGTGACACATGTATCTGATATGTGTTACAGAATGAAAGAAAAAAATTATCAACTTACTGTGTACTAATAAAAAACATTTTCATTTAGTATGTATCTTCATGTTTGTTGCAGCAATTTGGTCCCATTCTTGATGTAGAGATAATATTTAATGAGAGGGGATCTAAGGTAAGAACTATCTTTTCATTCATATTTATCTCTCTCTCTCTCTCTCTCTCTCTCTCTCTCTCTCTCATATTCTGAGTCATCTTGAAAAGAGCTCTATTAATTTTGAGGAATGCACTGTTGTAAAAGAATGGACATCATTTTACCTAAAACATGGCATAACTTTCAAATGTTGTGTCTAGCTTTTCATATAAGTTTTTTTTTTTTTTTTTGGTTTTCCCTCCAATATTTCAATGATTATCATCTCCATTGTAGTGCATGATGTACACTGTTACAGAACTGTTGCACAAGTAGGTAAAAGCAGTGTGTCATTGTTTCCCTATGAAATTGACATTGGAACAATCATTTGTAAGTTATGTCTGTGAATGTCTGTATGAGATTGCTGGCAAAGTTAAAAGCAGAGTAATTATTATATTCAGTAATTTCTTGAGAAAATAAATTTGAAATGCATAGATTTATTAGTCATTTGATGGTGAAGTGAGACTTATCTATAATTAAATGAAAAATTTTGGTCACAAAGTCTATAAATAGTAGAATATTCCTTTGCCAGCTATGTACCGAGTTCTTGATCATACTTCTTTGTGTCTGCCATTGTGTGTTCATAATAATGTTTTACAATTATATAACTTTAATTACTGTTCAGACAGTTTTTTTGTGCCAAAATGTGGAAGAGCAGTGACTCTGGAGCAAATGAATGAAATGTACCACAAAATCGTTGAATATTTGTAACTGAATGTAACTGTTCGTTTAATATTACATGGCCATAAAGCAAAATTTTTCTTCATTCTTCTCAAACAATCATAACTGGACGAGGATGGTTTTGATGGTATATTTTATTAGTCTTGCTCCATGTATCATCCCATCTGCCAATGTGGAATGCTTTCAGAAATCATTCATAAAGTAATATGGTCAGTTGGTTTATAGCAAAAGGCAACTGTTGTGTTTTAATCATAGGGGTTTGTGTACAACAGAAATTATTTAAAAAAATGAACTTACTAGCACATGTATCTGATGTGCTGTAATCCACTGAAAGTTATACATAATTTCTGCAGTTGTGATGTAAATTTAAGAGCCTGCTCTGCCAAACTCGTGTGATTCCATGTCCTGTAAGCATCATAGTAAAAGTTTGTTTTTGATGTATTCCTCTTTTCTGTGTACAAATCATAACTTTATCCTTGCAACTGTTGTTAACGCTACTGTGAACGTTCTTGCGTTATCTTTAGTATTGTTAGCTCCAGTTGCAGCTCTTGATGTTATATCATTTTGAACTTCACGCAACACTTCGTTCTTGATTTGTAGCAAAAATATTAAAAGTATGAAAGCTTTTTCTGCATAACATACTGCCCGACAGACAAACGTTGTGTGCCTGTAGGACTTCTTAATAGTGTGGTAGCTACCACACATTGATTTTTATGAAATAATATTTTGTAATGTTATCTCCGAAGTAACAGGGCTGTATGTTTACCAGAGGACTTAAAACGGAACATAGATATAATAATGTGTGGTTTGAATGTAGCATACATTAGTTATAAAACAACAGGTACACATTGATAGTATCTCAAAGTTTTATGTAATAGAATATTAATCTGACACCCTACTTTTCTTTGTTACTGCTTCTTGTTGGCACTTCCTTTGTGACAAGGCATTTCTTTTTACTGTTGGCACCATAGGAAACAGTTAATTTAGATTGCAGTGAATGTTTAGTTATTTTCACAAAGCTATGTTTGCAGCTACTGTCTAATGGAAAGTCTTGTGATGCAGTCATTTTTTCATTGTCATCATCATCATAACCATTATTATTATTATTATTATTATTATTATTATTATTATTATTATTGTCACACACTTCACTATCACCACTTCTACTAATATAGTTTTTTATTGCGTTTGTACGGAATTGGGGTATCCTTTTTGTGAACGCTGCACTGAAATACATGTAGCAAGAGATGATGTATCAAAGCATGCAAGAAAACAATCACTTTGATATGTACAGTTTGTGAAAGAACTGCATTTTTTTTTGTTGGGATCTGGGAAAACAGGAAATGCAAATGCATGGTTGACAAGTAATGGCCTGAGCCTGAAATAAGATACTAAATGTGCTCTCAGGTTTTTTTGTGATCTGTGATGATAATGAGAAATTTTATCAGTAATACTGCTCTGTATGTTTTGAATGCCTCATATTAGGCACATTACTCTTTTGTATATAAAAATAATTTCTCAGCATCTGTGAATCTTGCAGCTTTTATCACAGCTTTAGCTTTAGACATATTAATAGTCATTTACACAAAATTTGATTCTTTCCTTAGTGGAGGAAAGCTAACTTTGCCATTATCAAACTGCTTATTTTCTAGTGAATTATAAATAACTCATTTATCAGTCAGTGTACTATTCTTGCTGATTTTAGTTTCCTCTGTTGTTAGTTCTATATATGGAAAAGATTTAGTTAAGATTTGTGCCACATGGGTTAATTCTGGTACTGTTTATTCACTTATGGGGTGTATACTGACTAGTCTTTGATTTTGTAAGACAACATGAAACAAAAATATCTGTGACAGGAAAATGAATTATATTCTGAAACTTCAACTGTCATAATGTAAAACTTTCTAGACATGTAAAAGGAACTGTCTGAAGTTTTTCTTACTTGGTATTATGTTACCATTTAATATTAAAGAAATAGAGAAACTATTTGTAGAGTGGAACAGCTAATTGTTCAAAGTGGCAGCATTGAGCAGTTAACCTTTTTTCCATTGAAATGTACACTATTGGCGTAAATGCGGAGCCATATTATTTATGCAGATACCTGTGTTCATTTTGGTTCTTTGTAATATCAAAAACGGTGCCACTGATACATACAGAGGTAATTGTGCACCAGAGAGATCTAAATGCTGCAGATCACTGCCAGCTTGTGTATGAAATCTCTCCCTCACTGTAATGCAGTTTGCTGCCCTATCAATTTCTTATTGCACTTATATTTGTTGTTTTGTGGGATTGCTTCCCATTCATATTGAAATGAGGATGAGAAATGGAAAAGGAAACTGGGACAGGAGTTAATAGTTAGTGAGAACTCTTGCACTTCTTAAAAAACCAACAATAAGCTGATGGCAAAGCCAGATGGCTTCCTGCACTTTAGGAGTCTTTAATATCCCACTCATCCCCGCTTTTTGTCACGTTTCTATGTGGAGTAACAAATATGCAGGTCAACTGAAAAGCAGGATGATTCTGTTTTTATATCCTTATCTTGCCACAAGTGGTATCTTTGACACGATAGAACACAAGTTTCTTCCATCTAGGTGCAATTTCTCTGCCTTTTATCAGGTTTTTGCTCTGATTGACAACAGTTGGAAACACTCTAAACTTTCAAATGTGGAAGACTGATGGAAGTCATCACTGCTGTTAGGCCACCTCAACTGTAGAGGCTTTAGACCTAGCAATACAAAGCTTAATTTCTTTAAGAAAATACATAGACATCTGGAGGCCTGCTGTTGGCCTGGATTCATGCCTGTGGATCATTGAAAAGGATCTAAGAATCTTTTATTGTAAGGAAAGCTTTAGTTATTTCAGTCATCAAAGGGGTTTAATGAGGAATCAAGTTCAGCAGAGTAGTCATCCATGCATTCTTCTAACACTTTGAAGTGAGGGAAGGTGTGAGTGATGAAAGAGAAAGGAACATTGTGGATGCTTGAATTTTTAAGTGAAGAAAAACACGGGGTTTTGTAATGACATTCTAAGGGATTAACAATGTATGTAGGGATTGGACTTGCATCACAATTGGTGGCTCAACATATACATCATGTCTGACATTGAAAAATGATAAAAAGTCTGTCTGATGTGGTTACCAAATAATTGTTACGGTAGCTGAAAGTTCTTACCATTCTCAATAGGGAACAGAAGAATAAACAAAGAACTTGTTAAAAATCTTGCTGATCCCCCTGCGCGCGCGCGCACACACACACACACACACACACACACACACACACACACACACACACACACACACACACTCTCTCTCTCTCTCTCTCTCTCTCTCTCTCTCTCTCTCTCTCTTACATACCTTAGATCAGTTAGCTTCTTCACACTAAATTTATCCTGTTTTAGTTGATTGACAACTGTCTCAGTGTAGAGGATAATGACAAAATATATCACCTAGTTTTACATGTTGTCTTGATAATTTAGCCACAGAACTTCACTCAAAGCAACAATTTTGTCATTCACACTTGTTTTTGACTGCTGGAAACAATATCGTGAGACTTCAGAATATTTTTGTAGATACACACATGCGCATAGTGATACACGAGGCAAATAAGTATCGCAGTAATCATTCTAAAATGTCTTACAAATCAACCAGTAGGCTATTTTCAGTAAGCACATATATGTTTTTGATTTTGTATGGAAAACTGAAATATATAAAACAAAAACAAACAAACAAAAAATAAAATAAAATAAATGGCTGTTCTAGGGAAGTGATAAACATACGTTTTATCTTCTTGCTAGAAGTTATATAAGACATAATACACATGACTATAATGGACTGGTTTGTTTACAGCTTTTGAGAAAAGTCAGTTACTAAAATGTGAAACCTAGTCCTATGTGATAAACTTAATATTAGTTGACGATGATGTACATTCATTTGCCAGATCTTGTCTTAGTTTAATTACAATGTAGTTCTCTCAAGTTTGGAAATCTCCGACTCTGTGATGTGTAAAATGTTAGATTCATGAAACGTAAAGACTCTCCAAAGTGTAGAAAAAAATAGTTCTGATAAGAGAATAGGTAATAGTGAAGCCAAAGGCTTATCAGTGCCTCATTCAGAGTTGTTTGTGATTGTTAGTGTGATAGCGTAATATGAGTAATGATAGATAATGCAAAGCCATTTCATGATGTCATCAAGAGTGCTACCCCAATTACAGAACTGTTCAAATTTATAATGTGGATCTTGTAGTGAAGAAGAGTTGATGCTGTTTGTTTTATTTAGTCTAAAGCCCACAAGCTCTCGAATTTAGTCCCTGTTTTCCATTAGTTGTTTTTATGATTTTGAATTTTTGTCGTGCCTCTGTACATCCTTGTATAGTAATGATTAGATCTTAGTAAAACCATAGTATCAGAGAAACAAATTTGATATGCTATTGCTGATATATCCGTACTCCCCCAGACAACAATTGCTTATTCCTGCTTAAGGTGGGTGTTAATGTTTTCTTTCTTTTTAGTTCCTATGTACACTTGACTAAAAGTGCAAGGGGATTTAATATATTCGTGCTGTGGCAATGGCAGGTGTGGCTGTTTGACAGTGTTAAAATATTTGCTCACTATTCGTTTTGGTTTAAACACCTTGTCAATACTGCATTTTCTGAGGATTTTACTGATACAACCTTAACAGTTTCTACAGATGGGAGGAAAACTTTCTCCTTAGTTCTTTTTCAATAGAAGCTGCAGACCTTTTTAGGGTGTAGTGCCCTGTTTCTCTCTTTGTCGAAGTAGCCATTTCTTCTGAAGGCAGTTTCTAAATGATACAGCTTGTCCACCAAGTACAGTGGTTCACAGGTACTAAATAAAATTAACAGCGCCAACTCTTCCCCACTACAAAATCTGAAACGTATGTTGGCATGGCTCCACGATCTTTGGCAGTGATCTGATGATGATGTCACAAACCGACCATTGCACGGTTACATATGATGAGGTAAGCTTGCCGAGCTTGTTTGAGGCTGTAACCACTTTCAAAGTCATTAAAGCCTCTGAAGACTTCCCCATAATTGGCAGACAAAATGTAATGTTGGCAGAGAATTACATCTTTGACCATCACCTAATGCTCATAAAACAAAAATTACCAATAATGCAAATACCAGCCATGAAAACTTGCAGTCTGTAATGAAAAGAACATTTTTTAAGTTTTTAATTTCTTTAAAAATGATTGACTAGTTTTGGTCAGGTTTGGGAAGCCTTAATTCACCCGATAATGGAAAATGAAACAACAAAACAGGGCATATTTACACTGGCAATACTCTGAATACTGCCACGGCATTGATTATGGGAGATCATAATGCAGAACATCAAGCTCCATAAGCCTGGCTAATTAACTGTTACAGTGGTGACTTAAAATTGGAAATAACACCTAAAGCTATACTTTTATATGTGAGAGTTAACGTTTTGATACTTACTTACTTGGGCAGCAGCTATTACAATAACTTCTCTTCTTCCGCCAAGAGCAAAGTCATTGAACAGTAGGCTACCACTTGTCACAGTTAATATTTTTGTGACTACTATTGTAAGATCTAAAGATCTATACTGATGCAAACACTCCTTACCTGCTTTATGAAAGGACACGCCAACTAGGTTAGTAAGCTTTGATGATGTGACACAGAAAACATACGTGGTAACTTGGCTGCAATGTTTTTCAATATGCAGTAAATTAGCATAATCGAGACAAATTTTTCTCTCTGGTGCATAATATTTATCACATATATTTAAGTATTTTACAGGATTAGCCACAATAAACAGTTTCCATTTACTTCGTATGGGATTTGTTATATACTGACATTGTTCAGTATACATAGATTTTTTTTCTTAATTCATAAATGATGATTTGTTTTTGTAACAGTACACTTACCTTCGCATGCAACATAAAAAGTCTTTGTAATTTATTTATTTATTTATTTATTTATTGATTACAATGAGGGCAAAGTATTTCAGTTTACTGATAAATGGGTCTTAAAAACTTTTTTTTTTATCATAGTATCTACATAGCTCTCACAGAAGTAGATAAAGCACCTGTGTCAGCAGTATGAAAGCCAGTGCCACTTTTTGCCGAAAGGTAATTTTATTGACCTGAAGGCATTGATCACTTACATGTAACTCAACTGTGTGAAAATATATGTACACATAAAACAAATGAAAGGTATTCAGCCTGAGTTATCATCAGTATTCTTTAACCTGCAGGTGTTTGGTTGTGGGACAGCTTTATGCATTAACAGCATTCATATTAGTTCACTTTAAGCAGGAGCTATTGACTGTTGATAACTTGACTTGTTTTGCATTTTTCTTTGGCAGATTGAATGCATTTGTATCAAAAATTTGCTAGTTTTAATGTTGTGTTTCTAAAACAATATGCAAGCATGGTGGTTACGTATCTAGAGCATAAAAGTGACTTGTCTGTCTTGGTGAAGCTGATAGTCCTGTCTTGTTTGTTTGGCCTAAATTGATTATCATGTCATAATAATGGACAAAGACATCAAAGCAAAGTTTGAACTGAGTGACTTTTTCAGTAGAAATTAAAAATAGTTTTCTCTCTGTATAAAGATTTCCAGTACTGGTAATATTTGCAGTGGTTGGTTTGCCTGTATTGGCATGCCTCATGATTGACTGGCTTGGCCTCTATCTTTGGAGAACCATAATATATTACTACTTCCACATCCTTTCTCCACCTGTCTAGCTGTTCCATACAGCCACTCAAATGATGTTTGCCAACATTGGCAACTCCTCACAGCCTTTGGTACATGCAATCCATCTTGTGCTGAGTGGCAGTATGTTTTGTGCATGAGCTGCGTGTTCAGTAGAAATGACACTTCTGCCTCTGCACAATGTAGCCTCGTTACTGCAAAAAATTTGCACCTACATTGAGGGAGGCTGTTGAAATTTGCAGATAATCCATTTTGTTTCCCTGCTTATTACTCCTTTTAGCAATATGTGTTATGTGACTGCTAGTAGTACACAAGTCCTCCGGAATTGTGTTCATCTTGAAATTATAGAAATCTACATAGTTCCAAAATAAGTCATCAGTAACCTCATTCATTGGTTGTAGATATTGTCTTTGACCAACCAGCTTCCCTCTCCCCATCTAGCAGAGGAAAAAGAAAGGGGAGTGGGAGTGAAATGACATGCAAAAACAATCCTTTTACCTTATTCACCATTGGCTTGCATGATGTGGGATGGTAGATTGAGTACTAAGATAGTTCAAGTACATTTCACTCATGATAAAGTAATTGTTTTAAAAATTACTTATACATATTGGCTAAATTTGAGCGTGACTGAAACAGACATTTGACTGGTTTCTTTTACTCACGCTGATTTGTTTCCTTTTACTTTCAATAAAACTAAGCATGCAGTCACTCAAGCCTTGTATTCTGGCACTGTGACAGTTTCAGTTCACTATAGAATGTGTGCCATTGTACACAATGATGATTTAGTGGACTGAAAGACAAATCTTGAAGCAAAAGCACTATGAATTTTCTGAATAACAGTCCCTACTTTCCCACCACCTCTCTTCTGAAAATCAGAAAAAAATATATATATTACTATAAATTTGTCTACAGAACTCTATGCATACATGTTAATTTTTGTTGCACGTTGTTTTTTGAGCGACGCCAGTTTTTAATGCATGTTTTGTCTGTCTGCATGCAGGGATTCGGTTTTGTAACATTCGCAAATAGTGCTGATGCGGACCGAGCACGAGAGAGGCTACACGGCACCGTGGTTGAGGGAAGAAAGATAGAGGTGTGCATGATCTCTATGATTTACAAAAGAAGTTTTCTGTGGTAGCACTCATTTTTAACTGTAACAAAATTACCTCTCTCTTCCATTCTTTTATTCCAATTTCCACAGTGCATATCCTGCTAACTTTGGATACCTTAACCACTGAAATACCATGTATTTTTCTGTCCGTCAGTCTTGCTGCGCTTCACTGCATTCCAATTCACAAGAATCGGTTTCTTCTGGGCCATGGTTAACTACACGTTTGCCTTTAAGAAGCATATTCCTAAGTTGTAAATCCGTATTAACCATTTAAATCCTATAGGGGCTCTTACTTCATTTCCCACAGCTCAGTAGGCTTCTTAATATGTTGGAGAGTTGCATTGTGTCATAGAGCAGTTTTCCTTTCAGTGTGATCTCAGGTATTTCACCTCTGCTTCTAGGCAATTATGTATTCATGAAAGCTTGTAGTTGATGACAGTGAGGGGTAGAAGCATGGAATAACTGTCTATATACAACTCTCTAAAGCTTATTGGACAAATATTTTCAGAGCCTCTATTGTGCTAGCTTTGGACTGGTTCTTTTTATTGTGTGAAGCTACTATAGAAGTGGACATCACTGCCACTTTTGTGTAAATGTTTGTAGTGGTCGGAATTTTGATGGGCGCATTAAGCTTCATTTGTGTATGTTATAGTGACACGACACATTACTTCATTTATTATTTTTATTTATGTGTGTAATAAGTATCTCCTCATCCAGACAGTACATCACCATACCAGATGGCAGGATCAGTTAATTTTGTTTTATGTTTTCGATCTTTTACAGTGGCACTTTGTACAGTTTGTCTCAAGGTTCTGCGGATAAAAACAAATAAAAAAATTCTTAAGTCGTAAATGTAGTGTAATGGAGTTGGTTTTTCAGTAATTGTTATTCATTCGAAGCTGGAAATAACATTTGCTGAAATAACCCTTAATGAAACTTTTCTATGTGATTGGGATTCTGAGAAGTGCAGTATGACTTAAATGACACCAAACAAAATATTTCTTGCTATAAACATGGCAATAATTTTGTTTGTTTGTTATCCTTAACCCCTTTTATACCTCCGTCCATATAATGGATTTCCCACTTCAAGAAAAGGGAAGAAAAGTATGTTCCCATTGCATTATGAGCCTGTAGTGTTTGTAGCTCGCATAGCAGGTGACATACTTTTCTCTGACACTACAGTTCCTACAGTTGTGTGTCTGTCAAACACGCTGCTAAAGCTGACAGCGCTGCATCTTTCCTAATCCAGTGTGTGTTTCAGTAATGTGGCAAAGCAATGTCAAAAAGCTAGTTACATGATCGTCACAGCAGTAGTTCGTGTTGCTGTAGTAGGCAAATCTGGTGGCTGGGTTTGTATCTCATGGACTGCTGAATGAAGTGTTTGGCACATTGATAGCATCAGCTCAGAAAATAATTACAAATACTTCCGAAATACATTTTTCCACTTTCCATACTGAAATGCTGTTTATTCACTAAAGCCGCAGAACTTAAAATAGTGTGCTTGGTGTCAACAGTTTTTGCACTTGCAAAGTATTTTATTCCCAAGTTAACTTGTGAAAGTACCCACTCCTTTCCACTCATCAGAATTTGTTAATGTAGCTACCCGCTTATTTTTTAATTTAGCAAGTACACGTATCTGCACTATGTAATATTTGAGTGTACATTTATAACCCTAAATGCTACAGTTATGTCTTCAGCTTGTTCTAATTGCTTCTCTCTATCACATTATTACTGTTAACCATACTTATGCAGTTTACTTCGCCATTTTGCATTTTGACATTCCTTTGCTGAGATTAATGTATTAGGTTTCATTTTAGTCCACCATATTTGTAATTAAACTTGAAGTGGCAGGTGGAGTACATATTTGATGAAATATGTGCTCCACGCGTCATTCTTTGTAATTTAAGAAATTATGTTTTTAACACAGTATATCAACATTGTATTCTACTCTTACCTCTCTAGACGGCCAATAAATAAAGTGCCGATGAAAAACTTGTTGTACGGTTTTCAACCAGAAGAGCTGTTGAGGTAAGATTAAATGGTTACTTGATGCAAGGTATTATCATTTTAAAGTACTATTTTATTTTATTTCCTCATAAAAGAGCCTGTTTCTGTTAACATAGATTTCTCTTTGCCCCAGAAAGGTATTTGTGTTTGACCCATCATCTTCTAAATGTCTCTTTCTCAGCAGAACTTTGAAGCCAAAGTAATATATTTTCTTTTTGTGTAACTAAACATCGTTATCCTTCCATCAAAGATGAAGCTGCTGTTCCAAAGTGCTTGTCTACCTAAGACAGTTAAATATAATATGGTTGACATCCACACTACGAAATGTGTCAAAACGAGTGCTGTTGAGACTTAACCTTGATTCACTGTAACATCTCGGATGTTTGTTCGTTTTTGGACCAGTGATACTCATTTCAAAATAAGTTGGATTGAAGACAGTACAGTCACTAATAACACAATTATTTACTCACTACAAAATAACTTGTATTTCGCGGGGAACTTCATCAGTATTTTAAAATCTCAATTGATTGTTTTACAGAGTTGTTGCATTACACTGATATGAAATCCAATAACTCTGCAGATCATGTAATAGGAGAGGCAGCTGGCACTTAAACATTTATTGGGCGAGTCCTTCTCCCCAGTGTCACTCCTATACGTAGGCAATGTACAAAGCCTACTTCTTGTTAGGTATTTGTCGTGACAATAAGAATGATGTATGAGACTACAAAATTATGTTGGAAGTTCTAATACATTAAAAATTTAAAGTTGGTGTCCCTGGAGGAATGGTCAGCATTCAGGTATATGACAGGAACGCTCATTTGAAGCAAAAGAGTAATGAACATAGGCTGCGAAATGTACACTTAAAGAGCTATGAGCATTTGTCGGCAGAAGATGTGTTTTATTGTAGCGAAGTCTGCCCTAACAGCTGAATGGTCAGTGCTTTGGAATGCCACGCACGGGGTCCCAGGTTGGATTCCTGGCTGAGGTGGAGATTTTTCTCACCTCAGGGACTGGGTGTTGTTCTGTCCTCATCTTCATTTCATCCCCATTGTCGACGCACAAATCACCCAATGTGGCGTCGTACTCAATAAGACTTGCACTTGGCGGCTGAACTTCCCGTCTGGGAACTCCCCGCCACTGACACCATACACTCATTTCAATTTCCATTGTAGCACAGATGAAAATGTGCTTATAGATCTTTGGGTATGCATTTTAGAGCCCATGTGTACTACAATTTTTTGCTTTGAATAATAGTTCCTGTCATATCCCTGAATAATAGCTGGTACTTCATAATTCCTGAAAACACATGCAAAATAACATACGGAATTTGTGCACATCTGAAATTAACGAACTGAGGCATATCATTGACAAACTTTCACTATTAGAATTCCTCTGATAGACAGCAATTCATCTTGTTTGATTATTCCCCCCCCTGCCCTCCCCCCCTGCCCTCCCCCCCTGCCCTCCCCCCCTGCCCTCCCCCCCTGCCCTCCCCCCCTGCCCTCCCCCCCTGCCCTCCCCCCCTGCCCTCCCCCCCTGCCCTTCCCCCCTGCCCTTCCCCCCTGCCCTTCCCCCCTGCCCTTCCCCCCTGCCCTTCCCCCCTGCCCTCCCCCCCTGCCCTCCCCCCTGCCCTCCCCCCCTGCCCTCCCCCCCTGCCCTCCCCCCCTGCCCTCCCTCTCTCTCTCTCTCTCTCTCTCTCTCTCTCTCTCTCTCTCCCACCACCACCACCACATCCTTCTGAAAACATCACAGCACAAAAATATGTCTAATATTGAAGATTATTTCTGTTGATTTAACACTTCGTTTATTTGGACGGGCAGCAATAGTGTGTGTGTGTGTGTGTGTGTGTGTGTGTGTGTGTGTGTGTGTGTGTGTACTGCAATTCGTTATGAAAATGTTGAATTTTTTTTTACGTCTTTCAGGAATTGATTGATTGTGCTGATACTTCGTTCATTGTTTTAGGCCTTATAGACAGGCAAATCTTTCAGCCATTTTGATGTATCTTCTTCTTCTGTAGTGGTCAATCCAAGGATTGGTTTGCAACAGCTACAATGGCAGCTTGTCTCCATTCTGTGCGTCTTTCAGCTTTTCTCTTCATTTCTTTATAGGTGTTACATCCCACATCTTTCACAATTTGATCCATGTACCTCAGCCGTGGTCTTCCTCTTGGTCTTTTTCCCTCGACATATCCCTCTATGATTGTGTTCAGGAGTCCTTTATGTCTTAATAGATGGCCTGTAAATTGCACTCTTCTTTTAACAATGAAACACCAGAAGCTTCTCTTCTCACCTACTCTTTCCAGAACCACTTCGTTTGTGACCTTGTCGATACATTTTATTTTGAGCATGCGTCTATAGCACCACATTTCAAAAGAATTTAGCTTCTGGTCTTCCTCTGTGCCGAGAGTCCATGTTTCACACCCATAGCATGCCACACTCCACACATAAGATTTTAAAAATCTTTTCCTGATTTCAAGGCTGATGCTCTTAGATGTTAATGTTTTTCTTGTTAAAAGCAGCCTTTGCTTGAGCTATTCTACTTCTCACTTCTGCCTTACTCCTTCCATCCCTGGTAATATTACTGCCCAGATAAGTAAATTTATCAACTTGTTCAAGCAGTTCATTGCCTACATGAACTTGAACTTTCACTTGATCTTCTTTGCCGCATGCCATTACTTTTGTTTTTGCTTTATTAATTCTCATATTCTTCACCCTTAACTTTATCCATTCTATTCAGTAGGACTACAAGATCTTCTTCACTTTCAGCCATGACAGCTATATCATCGGCATATCTTATCATATCTATTCGTTGGCCATGAAATACTACACCTGTCTGTGAATTTTCCCTTACTTTTTTCAGCGCCTCTTCAATGTATACGTTAAAGATAACAGGGGATAGTGCGCAACCTTGTCGGACACCTTTCCGTATCTGCACCTCTTCTTGTTTTGTCCGTCCACGGATAACTGCTGTCTTATTTTTGTACAGGTTCCGTATCATTTTTCTATCTTTATGGTCTATTCCTACTTTTTTGAGTACCTCAAACATCTTATCCCATTTAACATTATCAAAGGCTTTGTCTACATCTATGAAAGCTATGTATGTTTTCAGGTCCTTATCTAGTCGTTTCTCTATTATTAGTTTTAGAGCAAATATTGATTCTCTGGTTCCTCTATCTTTCCGGAATCCAAACTGGCCTTCGGAGAGTGTAGCTTCGACTTTTTGTTTTATGCATTTTAGGATAATTGAGCTTAATATTTTAGAGGCGTGCGTAACTAGGCTGAGCGTCTTATAATTTTCACATCTTGTAGCATTTGCCTTCTTTGGAATGGGCATCATAATGTTTTTCTCAAAGTCTGTAGGAATTTTACCCTGCTCGTACATGTTGAAAACAAGATTATACAACTCCTGATTCAGTTTTGCTCCTCCAGATTTCAGAAGTTCGGCTGGGATATTGTCTATACCAGGTGATTCGTTGTTTTTCAATTTTTTCAGAGCTAGTTCAAACTCTTCCTTTAATATAGGTTCACCTATGTTGTGTACATCTACTTCTGTTTCTTCTTCCATGATGTTTTCAGACAGGTCTGGTCCGCTGTACAGTTTTCCTATATATTGTTTCCATCTTATTGCAACTTCATCATCGTCATCCAACATATTGCCATTTTCATCAATCACAGCCCTACACTTATTTCTTCTGTCTCCAAAGCAATGTCTCACACATTTATAGGCCTCGTCGATATTTCCCTTGCTCATGTTGTCCTCAACTGAAATACAGAGATCATCAAGGTATTTTTCTCTTGCTTGTTTTGCCTCTGTGTTGATTCTGTTTTTCAGACTCTTGTATTTCTCTTGGTCTTCCTTCTTCACAGAATTTTTTAATTTCCTTCTTTCTTTCATCATACTTAGTAGGTCATTAGTGATCCATTCCTTCCTTTTCTCTGTCCTTTCTTTTCCTATTACTTCTTCTGCTGCTTCTAAAATACCATTTTTTATTTTTTCCCAGCTGCTTTGGATGTCATTGCAGCCCTGTGTATTTGTTTTCTTGTCTGTTTGTAGTTGATAGTGCTTCAGTGTATTTGGCAGAATTCTACAAGTTTATCCCCTCTTTCATTTCTTAATCCTAATCCAAAATTCCCTGCCACATCCTCTTCTTTACCTTCCCCAACAATGGCATTCATATCTCTCATGATGACAAGGTTTTCAGCTCCTTTAATTCTGCCAATTACTTCTTCAAGGTGGTCATACATCATGTCGATTTCATCATCCTCGTGCCTCGTAGTTGGCATGTATACTTGGATTATGATTGTGTCTCTTGGTTTTGTTTCCAATCGGACATAAATTATCCTCTCACTATGTTGAACAAATCCTTTTAGTCTTAACCCCATCTCTTTACTGAGGATAATTCCCACTCCTACAATCCCGGGATTGTCTTGTGCTTTTCCAGTGTGTATGATTCTGTAATTTTGATGTATAAGGTGAAAAAATTCATGGCCTAACACCTAATTTCGTCCCTCCCTGATACCACTGACCATTTTCAAAATTCATGGCCTAACGCCTAATTTCTTCCCTCCCTGATACCACTGACCATTTTCCAAGAAGGAATAATCAAGTATGACATTCGTTTTTCTGCTGCTATCTGAAAGTTCTCTCTCACATAGACACTTCATTAGAGAGAGATACAATTGTGATATCTTCAGCATATAAACTTCCATTGCTTATGTTATGTTAAACTGAAAACAGATTGGAGTTAATCGTCAGTTTGCTGGTATGTGTTAGTGTTAATGTTATTGTTTAGAATCAAGTTTGGTTGTCAGTGTTCATCTACAGCCACAAAACACACACACACACACCTATCATAAAATGTGACAGAGAGAGAGAGAGAGAGAGAGAGAGAGAGAGAGAGAGAGAGAGAGAGAGGAGCTCAGCTCAGTTTTAGCTGCACTAGTACAGTTCTGAAGGAGGAAGCTGTTCTAAAGTTTGGCACTACTTCGTCCCTTTCTCTCTTACACACCTTCTGACTGCTCGACACATCAGCTAGTCAGTGACTTCTTAACTTTACTCCTTTTATTACTTGAGTCCACCATGAATTTTTCATTATCAGTCTTTGACAAATTATTGCATAGGATTCTTGTAGTCAGTTACAGAATTTTCTCTCCATCTGATGTTATATGACTGGTCTTACTTTGATAGGCATAAAGAGGCATGAGTGATAAAAATTTCATTGTGTTTGGAAGTTGAAGTAAAGAAGACACTTTGTTACTAATCGTCACATTAAAAAATCATAGCATACAGAGAAACACTGCAGAATCTGCTATACACTTTTTATTTCCTAGACATTTTCTTGCAATCTAAAATTAAGTTTTGATGTATCTCAGCACTTACCTTTTACAGTCACCCCCTCCCTTAGTTCCACTATTCTCCAAGTAGGACATGACTACCCCCACCCCCCCACCCCCAAATTGTAACCAGAATGTGACACTCATAATGCTATTGAGCAGCCAACTTTCGATTGTCTTTATTTACATTACCTAAATAAATTGCTTTTTATTATTTAACTCTTCATGGTTGACTCTACTAACTATTATTAAGAACATTATGTGGAAAAACCTGACAGCTTGGAAAAATTGAAGAGCTGCATGTATTTATTTGTAAACAAATTTGCAGCTTTTATTTTTGTTTCAGTGTATCAGTTATTGTTGTGTACTGTAGAGAAATCTATCCCATTCATAATCATTATCACATAGGTAGTGCAATGTAGACAGAAATAAACATGCATTTGGTTTGGTAATAAAATTCTCAATTTCTTGTTTCACAGATAAAGTTGTCAATTTGCGATCCTCAATTAGGTCTCCTAGTGAGATCGTACTTATATTTTCTACAAAACAATAAAAGGAGTGAGTTTGACAACTAATTTGATTTTGTGATTGGATTTTGTATTGAATTAGTAAGTGTCTATAATCCATTGAGAATTGTGAAATTTTATAGTATTTCAGTATACTGTCATTCAGCAACATTGATCAGAATCAGTGCAGGAGATGGTGTTAAAATTTATATTTCTCCTTATTTCAGGTATTCTTTACTTGTTACATGTAAATTTGTGATGCGATTTAAAATGTGTATATTACTTTAAAGTGCTTCATTTTAACATTGCATTGTGTAGCCATCTGGCACTGTACAGGGGCATAGGCATACGCTAAATGTGTGTGCGTGTGCGAGCATGTCCGGCGTGCCTGGAGAAAGGATTATTTCTGAAAGCTAGCAAGTTTTCTATCTTTTTTTCTGTGCACCTGTCATTTCAGTAATGTTGGCTAACAGTGTTAGAATAATTGCACAGGCTCACCAAAGTGTGATTGTGGTAAGCAGGTTCAAATGGTTATAGAGTGCAATAATTATGCAGAACTGAATAGATTTGCACAACACGGTTGTGTGGTGAGCTGCATCAAACCAGCCTTCAGACTAGAGAGAGAGAGAGAGAGAGAGAGAGAGAGAGAGAGAGAGAGAGAGAGAGAGAGAGAGGGTGGGGGGTGGGGGGGGGGAGGAAAGAAATGGCAGGATACGCCTTAAAGTGCTCAGATAGTAACAGTTTAAGAGTGTTGTTGTTAAATATTCTTGGGCACAATCTTTAAAACTGACACACAATTAGTTCCTTTAGTCATTGCATAAGGAGGGTCGACAATAGAAGGTAGGAGGGAAGATAGATATTTGACATGAGAACATTTGTAAATTATCCCACTACAGCCAAATACGAAAACAATCATTTATCTTCACAATATACAAAACCATCACACCCAAGTCTGGTGTGAGCAAAAGAGCCACCTGTGCTTCTGAGCCTTTAATGCCGGCTTTCACTACCAGAAACGAGTTTTGAAGATGATCCCAGTGCTCTGTGCTTTCAGTCTGCTGATGCTACAGAGAAACTTTCATTTGTATACTTGAAATTTCAAGCATGACAACTGCCAGGACAGCGTTCAGTGTATTTACAAATGTGTGTAGTGCTATTCAGTTATTTGTCCTTACAAAATAGCAGTGACTATGTTGAATATGCTCCCATTCATTGTGCAGGATGGATCACCATGACTGTTTTGAAGCATAAGGGCTTTGTTAAGTCAACTGCTGAAATGTGTTGGACTAGAAAAAGTTTTCATGTATCTGCTGCAACATTCTGAAGCTTGTGTGAAACAGATACTCTGCATACTGCTTGTTCCATATTGAATTATTTTTGGTAGAGGCTTGTTCACAACGTTCCATTCTTGGTTGTAGCATTGTTGACAGGCACATAAGATTGTAATTATTATCAAACCTTGGAGGCCTATGCTCTTCACAAAACGTTTTTCCTAAGCCATTTGCACACTGCAGGCCCAATTCACTGAACAATATGGGGTAGGAGCAATAGTTGTTGATCAGTTGCAAATAGAATACATTTAATGACTGCTGGGTGCTTGCGAGGCAGTAGAACAGTTTACACACAGCATTTAGATTCAGATAAAATACCTTTTACATCTTACTTTCCGGTGTGGAGAATGGCTTCATCATGAGCTGGTCAGGGGCAGAGGAAGCTCATATATAGCATGAAACGTTACCTTAGCTGCCGGCCTTTTTACATACTCCTATTCCTCTTTCTTGCATTTTTTGTGTATGCTTAAATGTACATAAAAGTTTCAAGTACTAAAAGTGTTTTCACTTACACTAAACTGTGTTTCCCCACAATATTTGTTTCATAATTGCCATACAGTGACTAGACAAACTAAACTGCGTACATATTATTACTCTGCAGTCTCAAGACTAAATTTAAAAAATGTTGGCAAGGATGTGAATTTTAAGCCTATTTTAATAATCACTGTGTATATTATTCTTCAACTTTTTTAAAAAGAAAACATTCATGGGAGTCTGGTGTACATTCTTGCCATTAACAGGTTTCATCAATGAGCCTGCTACTAGGATGAAACGGTGAACACAATCTCTATCAAAAATTTACTCTCACACAAGACAGACTTGCCTTTCATATTGATGTAAAGTCACGTTTTGTGTTGTCATCACTGCTAATTCGTCTCACAACAGTGTGGTTGTTTATCCTGATGCAAGTCTGTCATTGGAAGCCACTTTGGGACCTTATGTGTCAATATCCTTAGCCTGAATGAGAGCTAAGCAGTCTGTACTTTCCATCAACTAGAAGGGTAATGTTATTAGCACCACACAATCACAATCTGTTCCCAATTATTTCTGCTCTGGTTATCATGTTTTCTTTTAATGTACACACTGCCCTTTGAAACACAAGGTGCAACTGCAACACTGCATGATACCCTTTTCAATGTGAAAATTAATTCTATGATTTTTTTTTCTGTCTTTGTAATGTCCTATCAGTTTGGGGGACAGCATACAGTATTGATTTCGATCTGTGATTGTTAGAGAACAGTAGTTCTAGTCCACCTGACAACATACATGTAAATTTATAGCTAGTCTGGGACAACATTGGTAAAGAGTAATGTAAGAAGTCCCTTCAGTTAATGTTATTTATGCAGACAAAAGTCAACATTAATACATTTAAATTTTCCAAACTAAAGAAAGGCTCTGTAACTTTTTGATGGCAGCAAACACACAGATAGAAAGCAATCGAGTCAACTGGGTGGGTACTGTAGTCCCACCACAACACATATATTCCACTTGCTGTAGTGGGCAGCCGGAGCTGTTGCAGTGTTCATATTTGTGGTTTCATTCATTAATGTAATAATTATACTTAAAAAATTAGGTACAAGTCTGACCATTTTGCCCCCCAAATAAAAACGTTCTATACACTGTTTGATATTGTCATGATTACTAAGTGACTAACATACGCTTTTGTTCAATTTTCCCTCATTAAGAAAATTATATCACTCAAAGATTTTACATTCATGCCCTCAAGTGACAAAAATCTGGTGTTGCTAGCTCTGCACTGTATAGTGAATGTGGCAATGAATTTTGCAGTTTCTTTCGTGATGGTAAGGAAATAATGTAACCTTATATTCTTGTAAGAAAGAAAATCTCACTAGTGTTTTCGTAGAAGAAACTATAACAGTCAGTATCTGAACTCCTTTATAGTTTTGGGAAGCCTCTGTGTTTACTATTGCACCAGTGCCTTTATGAAATTTATGAGAATGACTGCCTCGAAACATTCATCTTCCTCATCTGGCAAATATGAATAGTGTTGCTTCATAAATAGCCTTTAGTCCTTGGTCAGAGAATGAATCCAAATCTCTCAGCATTTAACACAGTGAAATTAACATTACTATTCAGTTAATCATTTTTTTCTGATTGTAATGTGATTCTGGCTTTATGCCATGGGTAATTACTGCTCATGCAGTAGTGTCAGAAATGAGCTACTACACTGTTGTTGTGATGCAGAAAATGTCACCTGAAGCAGTAAAGAAATCAGTTACAAAGAACAGTGGGGTTATCAATAACATTTTCATATGCCATGGGGCTTTCTGTGGTACTGTAGATTCCAGTAATACCCAGATGAATATGTGCCACAGTGTAATACAGTGTGGTGCAAGTAAAAGTGGTCTGTATGAGTGGATACGATTGGACGTGAATTTGTGCCAGCATTAATGGAGGTGGAAAAGACCTACAGTTATTTCCAGCTGGGTGGAGCAACTGCCCATACAGCCAGCCGAACCTTGTAGCATATTTACACAGAGTTGTTAGCGGAAGCCAGTCTGGCTGTGTCCCTAGCTGGCCACCCAGGTCACTTGATCTGTCAGTTTGGGATTATTTTGTGTGGGGACCCTTTAAGTCTAAGGTGTGAGGCAACAACTCTCATAGTGGTCAAGAACTACAGCAGAACATTTTGGGTTAGGTTGGAGCAATTTCAGCAGTCCAGCTTCGGCAACTTGCCCACGAGTGTCCAGAAGTGCAAAGAGATGAATGGTGGTCACTTTCAGTATTTGCTACAAGGAGGTTAGTACTGTATTTCCTTTCCTCTGCTGCATTTCTTTGTACCCTGGAACTCTGTTCTCCGGGCCACGTTTATTTGCCCCACCCTGTATTTGTAAGATTATCAGCCACCAGCATATGGGTGTGTTCTGGTGCATACATCATCAGGTGCTCTCATTGGAGATGGATTATTTAAGCATAATGGTATATACCATCTATTATGAAGCAAGATTAACCTCCCCTAGCAAAGTGTTTTCATTATTTGACAGTCCTGTCAAGATGTTTCTGCACTTGGCTCAGTCAAAGAGTGGCATTTACATTTGTCATGTAATGTAGAACCCTGGTTTTAACATGATGCTATGAATGGCGTGCTCCAAAATGGTTGTGTTTAATCAAACATTGAACTCCAACATCAACTACTCTAGAGGGTACCAGACACTAGGCCTAGAGTGAATGACAGGGTGGGCAAGTCTTAGATACCAAACTCTCAGATTAGCTGTGATGGGTAACTGCACATCATCTAGAGAGTACTTTTGCTATCAAACAGGAGGGAATTTACCTATGGCAGATAAAATAACAGCAGAGATATTCTCCTTGGCTGAAGCCTTTTAGCAGTTCTCTGTTCAACTATGAAAACCCTAGTCTTCAGATCACTGAATTTCAACAAGAATCTTGCAGGGGGTAAGGAAACTTCTGACAGAAAGTAAATAGTTTAGGAGTAAAGGGTACCACTCACTGAGTAGCAGAAGCATTGAATCAACAACAGACACGCTCAGGAAGAAACTGGAACTTTGGAAGCTGTTGGAAAAATCCTTTAGCAAGCTTGTACTGTTCTTGTCAAGGGATTCTTCCCAAATGTAGCAGAGTTTTTTTCTTATCTGTGTGAGCATGTTGACGAGTCAATGCTTGTCGTGTTCAGGGAGAATCTCCTTTACTCTTGAACTACTTGCACCATAGGCTGTATCTCAAGGACCCTATGAAATGCTGAATCAATAAAAATGAAGCTAATTCAGTCACTAAACTGATTCACAGAAATAATTAAAAGAATGTCTTTAATTGACAACTGAAAGAAGTAATTGTTAACTCCATAATGTATGTAACACTAAATATAAGTTCGGTTGTGGAGAATCATCATAGACGTGAGAAAAATTACGAACAATAAAAATAAAATAGATAACACTGTTTCACCCTGAAAAAGAAATCACATTTAGTATTCACTGGCAGATAAGACACTCTAGCATAAAAGATGCAGCCCACATTTTAAGACACTTTCTCACTTAATACTTCTACTGCAAAACGATAATAAAACACGTGTGCATTTACGTCAACTATCTAGACAATTTAAGTAGGAAAAATTGCTTACCTTTTAATTTGTGTCCTAAAATCCACAAAATTCATCCTTGGAGCTGAAGAAAGTAATACTTGAAGCCGCCTTGTCAGAATTTGAATCCTCATACAATAATTATCCTCTGTATTATCCAGTGCCTTACTGATGCCACATTTCTTAAGCAATTTCATCACTGCTTCAGTTTTTAAAGATTACCATACAGCTTTGATCCAGTCACGAACTTCAGAAACTAGGTGTCTTCCTCCTTCCTGACAGTGTGTTTTCAAAATCTGTATATTGCATCCATCTGTTCCACTTCTCCTTCGTAAGTCTCTTAAATAGTCTATCAAATACCTAATGGTTGAAGTAAACTAGTTAGCTCTCATGGATTTACAGTTAACTGAGTCTTCAGTTCATTCAGTCTGTTTTTAATGTCTTCTGTTCTTTGAGAATGAAACTGGTCCTGTACTAACAGGGCAGGCTTCTTCAGTAGGCCTCCAGATTGCCTAGACCAAATTTTATCCATCCAGCACCTAATTCCTTCTCCGCCCATTCAGCTTTTATTGTGTACATGGACAAACACTTGTTTTGGCAATAGTTTCGTAAAGGTCAAAAAAGAGGTGGCAATTTTGTCACAACAGCATAGCAGGATAAAACAACCTTGTAATGAGTCTCTTTTTGTAGCCTGAAGATGTAGCACTAACACTTTCCGTGCCCTTGGAATCCACAGTTCTGTTAGAACACACGTTAAAGGTTAGCAGAGTCTTGTCCATGTTTCCAGTTTGTGAAAGTTCAAACTGAGAATCCGCATTTCACGATTGAGAAGTCTCTTGACCCTCGATGGGTGTGCAATGCTCAGTCACAGAATAATTGGCGCGATATTCCTTGGTGGCACAGTTACTACCAAACGGTACATGAAGGTTTCAGAAGTTTATCGAAGTGTATGTGGAAGTGTAACTAAGTGTTAGGTTACCCACTCTTCCTCCTCCTCCCTACTCCTACTCCTACTTCTACTTCTAGTCCTACTCCTACTCAGTTTAGGTTTTGTACTGCATACTGTGCTCCCCACATTTTCCTTGTTCAGATCTCATTTGCTTTATTTTGTTTCTTTTTTTATTTCTATGCAGACATTAACTTTTTCCATCTTTCTTCTAACTTCCCTTTCTCAATTCGCATGTTTAGTACATTTCTGATTGTCTGTTTTTTTTACTTCCCTTGACCCATTTCAGAAACTTTATCTCTCATACTCTGGATATGCATTTTCTTGTTTATCCTCTATGATTCACTTCTGTGGAAGACTATCGGTAGAGCATTCTCATAAGTTGCAGAGTTTAAATTTTCAAATATTTGCTAATTATCTAATAAATGGTTCTACATATATTCACTTCTTTTGTACATCTTTATCATATAGTACATTACATTATTGTATGTCTCTCTCAACGAATCCAAACTTCTGCTATTTGATGTGGTCTCTCCTTTGCTCCTAAATTATTTATTATAAACGACATTTTTAATTAAGTCAGATTTATTAGCTTCCTTGGTCTGAAAATTTCAGATCATTTTCCAAACTCTGTTCATTAGCTGTTATTTGTACTAAATTTTCTGTCTCATGAATTGGTGCAGGTTGTGAGAACAAAAAAATGCTTTTAATATTGGTAGACCATCCAACAGTAGTCAAGAGTCAGCTTTAAAGCTCCATGTTTGAAAAGAATTGTCAATATAGATATTGTAAGGTAGGACATAAATGTCACTCTTGTAGATCCAATACAAATAAGTGTTCTTGTACTGGTTTGAATTGCTGATGTAATGTGTCAACTGTATATTATGTAACTTTTATCTTAAAATACTGCTGAAGGCTTTCTCAAAATGTGGTAAGATTTCTTGGTTAAGATACAAAATGTTATTTTTCAATATTTTGCCGTGAAACAAAAATAGCATCAGTAGTTAAATGATTCTTCCTAACACTTGCTGGTTCTTCGATAAGGAAATATTTGGTTATTGTTTGAAGTCTGTTTTTTGTAATTTTGTCAAACAGTTTGTAAGTTGAGTTAGATAGATTTATTTCTCTGGAGGTTTTTCTTGGTTAACACCCCCCCCCCCCCCCTCCTGTCTTCCAGCAGCTAATAAAACAGTGTCACAACCTAAATTGAAGTTAGATGATTTGTGAAATCTTGTTAATTCCATCCATAACCTGTTGCTTTTCTGTACTTTGTGGTATTTATAGTCATCAATTATTCTATATTAGTATCTTCAGAATGCCACCGGCCTTGCCACAATGGTAACACTGGTTCCTGTCATATCACTGAAGTTGACCATTGATGGGTTTGGTTAGCACTTGGATAGGTGACCATCCGGGTTTCCTGAGTGCTGTTGTCAAATGGGTTGCAATCAGTCTTTGTGAGGCCAATTGAGGAGCTACTTCATTGAGAAGTGGTGGCTCTGGTCAGGAAAACTTAACAATGGCCTGAGAGCTTTGTCGTGACCACATGCCCTTCATATCTGCATCCAGTGACGCTTATTGACTGAGGATGACATGGTGGTCAGTTAATACCATTGGGCCTTCTGAGGGCTGTATGGACTGAGTTTAGTTCAGTTTCAGTCGGCCGTACACGAATGGGACCTTCCGGCTAACAATGCCATACAATCATTTCATTTCATCGTTAAGAGTTCTTTATTTCATACATAAATATGTTTTTCCTTAAACATCTTGTGTATTTTCATCACATAATTATATTGCTTCTGCCTTATATCTTGCAAAAACATCATTAAGGTAAAATTGGGGAGACTAGGGAGCCTACACAAAGGCTTAGCGGCACCTGTTCTTCTTACAAACCATATGCGACTGTAACAGGAAAAGGAGGAAATGACAATGTACTCAAAATACCCTCCGCCATATGCCGTAAGGTGGCTTGCAGAGTATAGTTGTAGATGTAGGTGTATGATTAGGGAATTTATCTTTAAAACCTAATTTATGGGGATGAAAAACAAGAGTGGGGGGAAAAAAAAGAATGTGAGACTAGTAGTATTTGATACCTAATGCCATGGAAAGTGAAGTGAAAACATAAAGCACTTTGTTAAGATGGTTTAGAGGAACTGGGGAGGGGAAACAGAAGTGTAGTTCAGTTACTAAATGTTGTATAGGTGATTCATATGATGTACTATGACCATGCGGAATTGTACAGAGGATTTGTGTGTGTTTTAATAGAACAGAAAAAAAAATTGGTTTAATGAAAATGATTTCTTTGCCCTGAAGAAGCAAGAGATTCAATATGAGAGTTTCTCTGTAAGATAACACTCATTATCCAGAAGAACGGGAAATTATTACTACAACAAAGGGTGTGTTTATGGGACTTGGTCGAAACACAGGGAACAAACTTAATCTACAGATGAATCTGACAGTAGAAAGGGAAGTTTGGAGGTAGTAAATCGGATGCTTGAATATGACAACAAAAACACTGAATTATTTAATTGTATGAATACAATAGAGGGAAACATTCCACGTGGGAAAAATATATCTAAAAACAAAGATGATGTGACTTACCAAACGAAAGCGCTGGCAGGTCGATAGACACACAAACATACACATAAAATTCTAGCTTTCGCAACCAACGGTTGCTTCGTCAGGAAAGTGGGAAGGAGAGGGAAAGACGAAAGGATGTGGGTTTTAAGGGAGAGGGTAAGGAAAAATTCCAATCCCGGGAGCGGAAAGACTTACCTTAGGGGGAAAAAAGGACTGGTATACAGACAGACATATTCAAAGACAAAGAGTTTGGGCAGAGATGTTAGTCGAGGCGGAAGTGCAGAGGCAAAGATGTTGAATGACAGGTGAGGTATGAGTGGAGGCAACTTGAAATTAGCGGAGATTGAGGCCTGGTGGGTAACAGGAAGAGAGGATATATTGAAGAGCAAGTTCCCATCTCCGGAGTTCGGATAGGTTGGTGTTAGTGGGAAGTATCCAGATAACCCGGACGGTGTAACACTGTGCCAAGATGTGCTGGCCGTGCACCAAGGCATGTTTAGCCACAGGGTGATCCTCATTACCAACAAACACTGTCTGCCTGTGTCCATTCATGCGAATGGACAGTTTGTTGCTGATCATTCCCACATAGAATGCGTCACAGTGTAGGCAGGTCAGTTGGTAAATCACGTGGGTGCTTTCACACGTGGCTCTGCCTTTGATCGTGTACACCTTCCGGGTTACAGGACTGGAGTAGGTGGTGGTGGTGGGAGGGTGCATGGGACAAGTTTTACACCGGGGGGCGGTTACAAGGGTAGGAGACAGAGGGTAGGGAAGGTGGTTTGGGGATTTCATAGGGATGAACTAACAGGTTACGAAGGTTAGGTGGACGGCGGAAAGACACTCTTGGTGGAGTGGGGAGGATTTCATGAAGGATGGATCTCAATTCAGGGCAGGATTTGAGGAAGTCGTATTCCTGCTGGAGAGCCACATTCAGAGTCTGGTCCAGTCCCGGAAAGTATCCTGTCACAAGTGGGGCACTTTTGTGGTTCTTCTGTGGGAGGTTCTGGGTTTGAGAGGATAAGGAAGTGGCTCTGGTTATATGCTTCTGTACCAGGTACCAGGTCGGGAGGGTAGTTGCGGGATGCGAAAGCTGTTGTCAGGTTGTTGGTGTAATGGTTCAGGGATTCCGGACTGGAGCAGATTCGTTTGCCACGAAGACCTAGGCTGTAGGGAAGGGACCGTTTGATGTGGAATGGGTGGCAGCTGTCATAATGGAGGTACTGTTGCTTGTTGGTGGATTTGATGTGGACAGAAGTGTGAAGCTGGCCACTGGACAGATGGAGGTCAACGTCAAGGAAAGTGGCATGGGATTTGGAGTAGGACCAGGTGAATCTGATGGAGCCAAAGGAGTTGAGGTTGGAGAGGAAATTCTGGAGTTCTTCTTCACTGAGAGTCCAGATCCTTATCCTTCACCCTTCTTCCTTCCCGTTCAACCTTCAGCCTGAAGAAGGAGCCATTGGCTCCGAAAGTTAGCCAACCACATCAGTCTTTGTGTGGGTTCTGCCACTGCTTGGCAAATAGATTTTTTTATCTATCCAATTAAATATTGGAATATGTATCACAGATATCACATCTGTTGGGTTTGGCAGCTATGCAGAGATTAAGAGGGAGGAATGAAGTGGTAATTATGGAGCATCAAATATGTTTCTATATATTTTTCACTTGTTTATTCTGAATGACAGTAAACTGATGTGTTGCCATAAAGAAATATCCAACAATAACTGATACATCGGTGTGTATTTGTGTAACTGTAACAGTTATGGAATTTGATAATGAAATTCATCTCTAGCATAACTAGTTTTTCTATAGTTAATTATCATTGACTACATCTTAAGTTTTACTTAAATATTATATACAGTACTGTTAATTGTTCAACAGCAACACAGGTTGGTAGCCACATCTGGACCCATTCAAAGGGGGGAAAAAGGTTTGCATTTATCATAATCATCCCCATTTCTCAAATTACAAACATGCTTGCATTATTGGAAGTTAAAAATGGACGCTTTCATATTAGAAATTTACTCACAGTAATTTTATTTTATGAAGTATTTTCCAATAGTTTCATTCTGAAGTCCTAAGGAGGGTTCCTAGATAAAATGCCACAATTTTAGAAGCCCATTTTTAAAGACTTGTGTAGCATTAAAAAGGTACTACGTTTGCTGTTGGATTTAATTTATTAATATAAAAATCAAATAAATGGATGATCTTTTTTGTTATGTTTGAAATAGTAATAGATATATATGAAATGTCTCAGGTCAACAATGCAACCGCTCGTGTGCAGACTAAGAAGGTACCTGCTGTTCCCAATGGTGAGTGTCTAATACTGGATATTGAAATGAGAAATAGCAACTATATGTTATCACAAATAGAATTTCACAGCGGCAATTATGATTCTATGCAGACAATCTTCAGAAGATACGAACAAATCTGCTCTAGGTTGTGTTGTTTAGTGAACTTAAAGGTCCAGCAGCCCAAAATTGTCCTCGGCATTATTCAAGTGCCACATATCAGATACATATAATTAAAAGTAAAAGTAGTTAGTGTTTAGAAACAAATTACTCATGTATATTAACAGAAAACTATCTCATTCATATGTATGAGAATGGGCAGTAGTTTTCAAAATTCCAGTCCTTTGAAAGTTCTCCATTATTCAGTCTACATTCTTGTCTGATAATGGATATGTGAGACACAACTGAAAGGTTTATTGGCATATTTATTTATATGCACATAGGATGTGGCATGCAGTAAGAGAGTGAAGTAGTGGGATGGCGGGGGGTGGGGGTGGGGTGTTTGCTCTGATGACAGGCAACAATTTTTTTGGCATACAGTGTGTTGCAACATCAACAACTGACAGATTGTCATGTGTTGATAAACATAATACTATATTCTTATGCACCACTGTTGAAGATGAAAAAGTTATATTATTGCTTCCTTTGCCCTCCTCCCGCTCCCCTTTTTTCTTTGGGAATGACAGTCATGATACCATGTTGCTTAGTGGTGAACCAATTTTTGGAACTACCACTTCTTGTTAAGCTAGTTTTAGGGATTGTATTTCCAACCACACAATTAACAACCATTCATTGAAATTCAAACAATGGAATATCAACAATATCATGAGTAGGAAGAGTGTTACTCATTGTAAAGATGAGCCATTGAGCTGCAGACAGGCATAATGAAAAGACCATTGCTCATTATAGCTGTCAGGCAAAGTCGCCTTCAGCAAAGAAAACAAAGCAGCTGTTGGTTATGGTCATGTGTGCATGAGGTGTGCTTGAGGTGTGCTTGTTGGTGTAAATGTATGGTTTTTTCTTCGACGAAAAAGGATTTGACTGAAAGCTTTAATGTGTAACAGTCTTTTTGTTATGTCTGTCTGCAACTCAATGGGTCGTCTTTACTGTGAGTAGCAATCTATCCTTTTCCTAATATTACTCATGAAATTTCTGTTTTTCAAGCATCTCTTGCCAGTCTTTTTGATGATGTGTCATATGAATCTGCACTGTACATTGGTCAGTAAAGCCAAGTTTTAAATCTGTGGTGGGTTTGATCAATGCAGTGCTTCACTGGGTGTAGTCCTATTGGAGGTGGCATGCCTTTACTTTCTTCAGACCCATGGACTAATGGACCAGCCTGCTATAAGTGGACCTACAGTCTTAACACAGATCCCAAACCATTGTGCAGCTTGGCATTTCTCATACACACATCATTCCGAGAGGTGAAAGAAGTGATAATTGACAGAAAAAATTATTGGGTTGAATGGCGATTGAACCATGAACCATTGGACATGGGATTTGACACATACTCACAGTCACCAGTATGTTAATAACTGCCATCGTTCCTAAGTGCTTAGGTTATCTGTAAGGACAGGTGAGAGCGTTGTTATGTGGGTGCAAAAATTAATGATATATTTTATTGAAATGTACTGTTTTCCTTCTTTGTAATTGTGCTAGGCATCTTTGCATCTGTTTCCATGGTAACTGAATAAAGTTTTCAAAAACTTTCACACTTCCCAAGTGAGAAAACATATGACAGGAACTTTTGCAAAGGTAGAAAACGATAATACAAGATTGAGTTTGTATGTTAGTATTGGATTGCTTTGGGATATGCTTGTCTTATTTGTTAAGTTGTGGGGATGAAATAGCTTAATATTCCAAAATGAATGACACGGTATGACCTGGTTAATACACAGTTTAATTTTTCTATATCTCTGCATCTGAACAATTTTAATGTTTCAAATGATCTAGTGTGGTACCGATCACTGACCTTGGGAATCGGGGAACTGGAAAAGAAATATGTAATTCACTTCAAAAACTTCATCATTACCACGAGTGTCTATTAAACGTTTATGTAGAACACTCTAACAACACACCACAAACACGAGAGTTTGTTTGTTGCATTAGATGAATGGAGATTTTGAATAATATTGTACCAGTGAAATTTTCTTTTTGTGAACATTGCCGTAACAGAGAAGTTGGAAGCAATGGAATTTTGTGTAAATCAGATATTGTTCTACCAATTTTTTGAGAATTCTATTTTTCTTATCTCTGCCACCTTCCATTGGCATTCTGAGAAAAAAAATTATCCTTTATTTTTGCTAAAATATGGTCTAAATGAATATCAAGACATGAGTGTCTCTGCAGTTTACTGTAATATAATTTAGCTGGCATCTTCAAGTTATGGGTTTTACTAAATATGCCTGCCTTCTTCTTCTTCTTCTTCTTCTTCTTCTTCTCCTCCTCCCTCCATTTCACCCAACTTCAGGGTAGGTATCTGTTTCCGTTGTAGGCCTATTGTAATTGTTCCCCTTGCCTCCTCTCTCTCCTCCCCCCCCCCCCCCCCCTCCTCTTCTTCTTGCTCTTGTGTTGGTAGCTTTGTCTGACATTTCCAGTTTTGTCATTTCATTGCCAGTGGTGTCATTTAAAATTCTTCCTCCTATCCATAACTCTTTCTGTTCCATTTCTTGTTTACTATCACATGTTATTGTTGATGAAAAATTGCCAGGGGCTTTTGTAACAGTTTACTGAGTACATTCAGTTTCTTTCTCATTCTTTAATTTAAGTTTTGCATTCCTCTCTTGTAGTACAAATGCAGCAACATAATTTGGGTCCTAGTATAACACTGTTATTTTACTGAAGGTTTAAGTTGAAGTTTTAGTCGTAACATTACCGTCACAAGAAATTGGTTCAGGGGACTGGAAACTCACAACTAAAGGTGTCATACCTTGTGTAATATTTAGTCTATGAAATGTCACAAAAGATATGTATAATGTGAACTTATGGGAGTAACTTAGCAAGAAATTTGATGGTATGCGATAAAATTGGTCAAAATGTGTCTCAAAGTCAGCTCTGAGAAATTTTTTCCCTGCTGTTGGAGTCCACATCTGTAAATACATACAAAATCTATGGTGTGTAAAGTTTCATTATTACTTGTACATATCTTTTCCACATCCTCTACAATAATCCTACAGCTGAGATAGCATAGAGACTCGATAGACTTGGTTGTGGGAAGTGATAAGACTATATATTGAACAGCCATGATTGAAACCACAGACATTTTCTGTTCTGTACTGTCATACAATAGATGAAACTTAGTGTTACTTCTGTTATATTCAGTTTTTCTCCACTTTACGTATTTTCTCGCTCAGAGTCCAATAAACTTTGATTTCAGAACTATAAATTACAGTCACACTGAACCACTGACTTGACACAATACGTTTATCAACTATCTTCAGTCACACGCATCCCCCAAATAAAAAGTTGGCTTTCTTTTTTGGAATGTTTGCGGCAATCACAAACCAATGTCTTGCTGTACACTTCTCAGATGTGAAACAGCAGTCATAGATATAAGTTAGTTCGAAATTACACTCACGATTCCAATCATACTATCTATTATTCAAGCCTGATAGACTTCATGTTTCACCCAAAAATTTGCACATGAATTCCATTGATTCTTGTAAATTGTGTATGTTGTTTTCTAACAGTGTTCACTAGGTTTCTTCACTAAGCTGTGCTTTCCAGGCCATATAGTTTTTGTCATTTATGGTGGCTAATCATGAAAAGTGGGTGCCTTCATTTGAGGTTTTATGACTAATATTAAAGCACAGTGTGAAAAGGAAGGGAGAAGGTTAAACTGCATAAAAGTGGTAACATAGCTAACCTCATAATACAGTGTTTACTATTATAATACCTAATACATTCATTCAGAGTAGAATTTACTATCCCACTGTACACGTTATTGTCCTGTGTACCGTTTCCAAGAGATTTAGTTTATTATTAAATTTCTTAAGGTTTTGGTGGTATTAAGTGCTGGAAATATAAATTAATAGCAAGGAAGAACTGATGGTAAAATAGAAACTGGACCATCAACTAAGTATTGCACTCTGTTTTTTGTGGCTGTGCTATATGAACTGAGAAGTTAATATTCAACAGTAATTGTGCAGTTCTTTTTAATATAAAATACATTACATTTCTGTATATTTATTCTCAGTTAAGATGTGAATTTTTTTTCTTTGATCTTAAAATTTTGAGACTTGCAGAAGGGCACTAATTGATATCCATGAAGTTGACATCTGAAGCCCAATGTAGATCTGTAGATAATTTTGCGCAAGGGTATAAAAAGCATGGCAGTTTTTTTCATTTTTATTTGCTTGTAATTAACACTAAATCTTATTTTGGGTTTATTTGATTGATGTAAATTGATGTCAAAGTCCAAATTTCTGATTTTTGGAGCATGGATATACTGTTACAGAATGTAGATGCAGTTACTCCCTCTCATTTAAACCCCATTTTTAATTACATTCAGTGAAAAATACGTCAAACCTCCATAAATATGAACATGATTGGTGTATATTTGGAATACTTCTTAATGCACAATGTTTTCTGCTGTTGCAAAGTTCAGCCTTTTAAACTTGATATTTCAGTGCAGTGGGATAGTGCCAGTACAATATCAGTATTTTCATATTTATGTAGAAAATGTACACATATTAACTTGCATGTTTCTTTCATAATTAGTTGTAGATGTGTAATTTAATGTCATTTTTGTTTTAAGTATCTTTGAAAATATAGCGTTAAAATAGTACTTCTCCATAATGAACCGTGAAATGCTTTCATCAGAAGTTGCTTTGTGATTAGTCTACTTATTGAGAGCTTATATATATTTCATTAGTTTCCATGTTGTTTGAGGTATTTAAATAAATGTATTTCTGGCCTTTGTGCATATGTTAATGTTTCTCACATTATAGATTGCATTATTCATAGCTTTTGTCACCTTTTTTTTTTTTTTTATTCGTTTAGTTTTTCTGACTAGGAATGGGACGGTGCCCACACTCGGTGAGAGCTCCCACTTGACTTTCTTGGTGTTGGGTTTGTCTGCCAGTGGGATATTGCATTGTTCTTTTGTCAGATCTCATTTATGCCAATTTTAATGACTTTTATTCATTGCCTTAATTTTGCTTTGTTTCATTCTTTATGGCTGACATGATGCTAACAGATCTTGCACACACTGTTTAGTGTTCTTATCTTGGGTTTCATTGTAGTAAGATTTGCTACACTTTTTTTATTGTAGCTTTTTGCTGTACTTTTGTTGCTGTTTTTTTCCAAAAGTAATGGCTTATTTATAGTTGGCTTTCTGAAGCATTGCTGATACATTTTATGGCACGCGCACCTACTCTCTCTCTCTCTCTCTCTCTCTCTCACACACACACACACACACACACACACACACACACAAAATGTTCCTTGCTGTTATCGTTATTTATAGACCATACTATTGTTTTGGGGGATTGTGGAGACCAAATTAAAATTTATCAGAGGTTGATGCACAAACTTCATTTAGCCAGTTTTAAAACTGTAAATACACTGACAACTGTAGAATGTGGTAAACAGTAAATGTGAATGTGGATATCTGTTTTTGTGCTGACACATACAGAGAGATAAATGAAAGGAGAAGATGCAAGTGAAGATTGCTTGCCCAAATAGATGTATTATCAAACTGATGGAGGAGTTGATTTAAATAAAGAGGAAATTAAATGAATCTTTCACATGCCTCTACATACTTTCTCATTGCTGTGATGTTGTAGGGCTGACATTTTTAGTTAGCCACAGTCATGTACACTTAGGTTTTATGTGTTGCAGAGGTCATCATATCTGGATAAAAGGGTGTGTGTGGGTGGGTGGGGAGAGGAGGGTGGGGAGACCGCATTCAAGTTTTTCTACTCTGCTACCCAGTATTTCACACAAAATACAGCTCAGTTGGACTTAGAGGTGATTTTAATGGCGCTGTACCTCTCAGTCTCTAGCTCGGAGTGTCTAGACATGCTTGCTGTTCTGACGTGTGATCATTAGTGGTAACCAGCAGGGGTGCCAACCTAAACTATGCACCCAGACTGCCAACCTTGTTAGGAAACTCAGTACTGCGGAATACGAAGGTAAGCGAGATCCAGGATGGAGGAAGAGGAGCAGCATACCCAGCTAGCACCCTTAGAGAAGCTTGGCAGGACTGAGGGAACTGATAGGCCATGAGAATGAACTGTAATGCCTCCTTCACAGGAAAGTCCTGCAGACTTTTTTTCACGTGGGTTTTACAGGTGTGAACCAAGTGCTTGGCTTCCCCATGTGGCCCAGGGCTGGGTCGCTGGAGGCCACAAGGAGAAAAAAGTCTTGGGAACTGCCTATTGACTAGCACAGTGGGGACATGCAGCATCTAAATGCTCCAGCTCCTGGTCAATGCTGTAAGAGCTGTAAAACCTCCATCCACAAATTCTTGGGAATAATCCCTCTGGGAGTTGTCAGCCATTTAGAGGAAGAGGAACCTGTCTCAGACCGAGAGGCGATGGCACAAGGCAAAGTAGCTACGAATCAGATTGGGAGGGTGACCAGGAGGCCGAGTTGATAAGAGGATGGGGTGAGATGAAGTGCCTTGGTGACGCAGGTGCTAGTGCTTAGAAACATTTGATGGGAGGAGATATCCAAATGAAAAAACACAAGCTTCTCTGCATTAAACCCGAGGTCCGGGCCAACTTGCAGCCGGCATACAATGTCCACAGTGGCATGGCTCCCAAAGGGGTAAAAATGGATTTCATAGTGGTATTTGGAGATGAACAAGGCCAATAGTTGAAACCTGTGGGCCATCTTATAATGGACCTGGGTGTATGGACTAAATAATGAAACTAATGGCTTGTGGCCCATAAGGAGCTGAAATTTGACGCCATACAAGAAAATGCATACACAATGGCCGGAGCCACCTTTTTGACCTGAGAGTAGTGAATGTGTGCTGGTATGAGAGTTTTGGATGCAATCGTCAGTGGCTTCTCTGAGCCGTCTGCATTCTGATGGACGTGGCCTGCCTACATGCTGTACTGCAAGGCTTCGTAGTCAAAGTCAGTGTTTCGTCAGAATGAAATGTAGCTAGTTATAGTGCTGATCTGAGGCAGACCTTCAACCTGGAAAATGCCTGGTTGCACGTCAGAGACCAGACAAAGGAAGGAGGAGGTAGAGAGGGCTTGCAATGGTGGACAACCTCGGAATGAACCAGTGCTAATTTTACCCAGAAAAGCCAGTAGTTCTTGCAATGATGAGGGACACGGCAGGTCTGTAATGGCCCTGATCACACTCACCAGGGGTATGGTGTGGCCCACATACTCAAGAGACGGTTGAAAAAATTTGGACTTCTGCAGACTGCAACACATACCCACTGCCTGGAGTTTTTGAAAAAAAAAAAAAAAAAGCCTAGAGATTGTGTAGGTGGTCATTTGTCGTTCATCCAGTTACAATATCATTCAGGTAGTTGGAAAAAAGTGTGGAATAATGGATGTGACCTGTCCCAGATAGTGTTGAAAAGTTGTGGGGCACTTGCCTCCCCAAACATCAACCGTGTTGGTACAGACCAAAAGATGTATTAAGACCCATTGTACACTTGGACTCGTCATCCAAGGGTAACTGGTGATATGCTTAGCAAAGATCGAGTTTTGAGAAGAATCGACCTGCTTCTAACTGTGTGAGCAGCTCATCTGGATGTAGCAATGGTTATGTGTCAACCCCAGACTCTGAATGTATGATGAGCAGTTCACCAGTCTGTTTCCTAATGATTACAAAGAGTGTGGTTCATTCGCTAGAGCAAATGGAAACCACAACCTTGGGAGATGCAAGCCGGTCCAGCTTTGCCTCGATTTAGGAGTGTAAGGCTATAGGAATCTACCTAGCGCAAAAAAATCTAGGCTGAGCCAACTACTTTAAGGTTATGTGGGCTTGAAAGTCCGAAGCACATACTAGGCCTTCCACAAGATATCCTGAAATTCTAAGTGCAGAGATTCCAGTGATTGATAGGGGACTCCAGCACGTATCAACTGTATGGAGTTCATGACTGAAAAGCTGAAAACCTGAATGGCATCAAACCCAAAAATGTTTGCTGAACTAGCATTGTTGGTACAAATAAATGTAACAGGCAGTGACTGACCTACAGGTGATTGTAGCTGTGAAATTGCCAAGCAAGAGGATTTGCTCTTTACCATACCCCATTAGGCTCCTGTTTACTGGTGACAGCACTTAGGAGAGTGAGGTGAAATGTTTGAACACCAACATTGGCTACCTGCAGGCTCAGCTGTTGCCAGAGTCCAAAAACTCGAGAAAAAGTTTGTTGTAATCCTGATCGGAAACTGGCCCTGACAGTGGCACTTCCTAGATATCCATATCCATGTCGTCTGATGGTGCTTTCTGTGCAGTTGAGTATTACACTACCACAATGTGGCTTTCGTTTGGATGCATGTGACAAATGGCCCAGTGCTGGGGGACACTAAGATTTATCATGTTCGGAGTAATAAGACACACAGGATGGCAACAGGGAGTGGCAATTGGAATGCTGTTCATGTGCTGGCTTGCACTGCCATGATGTCATCCTCCCACATATAGTGGATGCAGCTGGGCCACCCTGTACTGCCATGATGTCGCATCATGCTACCAGCTGATGACCAGTAACATACGAGGCCTGATATGACTGGGCAGTGGACAAAACCTCTTTGAGGGGGAGGTTTTCTGATTGGGGGTCCATTGCTGCAAGGCCTTATCGAGGGCAGAGCGGATGATAACATCGTGAACAGTGACGTGCACATATGACTCTTTCGATTTGATAGAATGGCACTTGCAACTAAGGCCTTGGGGGGTTGGGACCCAGGCATGATAAGACTGATGGGGCTATTTCTTGCATTGGTAGAATCCAACTGTAGCAGCTACAACATGTGCGGCCACAGTAATAGGATGGAAGCAATGAAGATAAATTGTTGAATGACAATGAGGAAGGTTCCTGCAACAGGGCTTAATGCCGCAACACCTGATACAAGGTGGGAGAAAGCCATGACAAAAACTGTGCACAACATATTTCAGCATCTGTAATGTGGAAAGCTGGGAAGTGTTGCCATGGGTGGTGTTCATATGCTTCCCAATCTTCCACCACCTCATCAGGTGGTAGGAACAGAGGGGGAAACATACCAGGGGATGAAAGGGTGCAGCTGGGCCACCCTGTACTGCCATGATGTCGCATCATGCTACCAGCTGATGACCAGTAACATACGAGGCCTGATATGACTGGGCAGTGGACAAAACCTCTTTGAGGGGGAGGTTTTCTGATTGGGGGTCCATTGCTGCAAGGCCTTATCGAGGGCAGAGCGGATGATAACATCGTGAACAGTGACGTGCACATATGACTCTTTCGATTTGATAGAATGGCACTTGCAACTAAGGCCTTGGGGGGTTGGGACCCAGGCATGATAAGACTGATGGGGCTATTTCTTGCATTGGTAGAATCCAACTGTAGCAGCTACAACATGTGCGGCCACAGTAATAGGATGGAAGCAATGAAGATAAATTGTTGAATGACAATGAGGAAGGTTCCTGCAACAGGGCTTAATGCCGCAACACCTGATACAAGGTGGGAGAAAGCCATGACAAAAACTGTGCACAACATATTTCAGCATCTGTAATGTGGAAAGCTGGGAAGTGTTGCCATGGGTGGTGTTCATATGCTTCCCAATCTTCCACCACCTCATCAGGTGGTAGGAACAGAGGGGGAAACATACCAGGGGATGAAAGGGGGTAGAGCAATGCAAGCACAGCCTGTTTCATGCTGTAAATGTTTCAGACTGTTGTCACACCAACGTTTGAAGCAGACTGCTTATCACAACAAGAGGTAAAATGCAACACCACGACAAAACGTGTGAAACAACGAGCCTACTCGTTGCCAGTGTGTTCTGGCCATGAGACCACATAAATGATGGTAGACGCAACACTTCATTACATCTAGAACACTTGTACAAGAAGACACTTGCCATGGAGTGGCTCCACTACTAGTCTGATAAACATAAGTGAAATGTCAACATATTACTGAGAGCAAGGCCGGAAAGTGCAGTGTAGAGAGGCTGCACATGTGTGCAAGAGTGGTGGCCTCTGCCAGTGCTAGTGTCTTCTGACTTCTGTTTCGCACCCAGCAATTGCGCACGCGCATTGTGGGTGCGGAATATATGCGAGTTACTATAGTAATTTTCTTGGACTCACGATTATAGAGGCTGTAATTGGTGTTGCATATCTTGTAGCTAACTGTGATCAGTTTCTTTGATTTACTATCAAATTTTGATCTAAACTAATACACTGCTGAACCAAACTTGTGTTTTAAAGAAAGGGGTTTTCCAAACAATTTTTCAAATGTGATATCAGTATTGCTTGCGTTACATGGTCAACAATTTAAGATATATGCAGCACAATTTACTGCCTATGCATACAGTTCATGAAATGACTCTGTACCCAACAACATAGTGTGTGTACAGTAAACAAGGATCTGTTTTCTTGCTCAGTTAAGCCATTTTGCTTCTGTATACAGGTTAGTGTTTTCTCATGTATTATTCCATTTTGCCTGAAATAATCTTCAAATTGCTTATTTATGAGTTTCGTGCCATTGTCATTTCTCAGAACTCAGATTTTGTTGCCTGTTTGTCTTTTAATCAGTCTCTGAAACTCCAAAAACACAGGGAAAGTGTCGTGCATACTTTCATGAAAATATGCAAAACTGTATGAAGTCTAGTCATCCTTGAAAAATGTGTAGAAATCTGCATCTTGAAGAGAGAGATTTTTCATCCATCCACTCAAATTTACCTGAGTAAATTTGCCAGGATCTTTCAGTCTTGATTCCAAATTGGAATTAAATGAGTCTCTCTTCATCTTGCCATACTGACATGATTCACAATAAAGATCTTAATCTTTCTTTATTTGTAAACCAGGAACTATCTTCATATTGGCTGTATACTTCAGGCTTGTGAAATGGCTGTATGCAAGTCTTTCGTGCAAGATCACTGTGGAATTAAAGAAAGCAGGATTTGTTGGTAGTAGACCTGGACGTTTAAACATAATTTGACAACACTGATTGTCCAATATAATTTCTCCTGCAACTATACCTGAATTGTGAACAAAGAACCTGATTTTGATGACACATTGCAAAATTTTCGACATCTTGATAACTTTTGTGACAGGTTCACTAGTATCAGCTAAGGCTTATACCAAAGATTGAAGTTGACTGATGATTTGATGCAGTTGTATCTGTTGGCTATATTCTACAATTAAAAAAATACACCATTGCATTAACTGCAGATCATTTTGCATAGATGGTTTTTAGCCTGACCCACATTTCAGTTGCATTTGTGCACATCATAACACATTAAAAGTGGAGTCAACTTGCTTCTTTGCAGAGTCAACCACGTGTACAATTGGAGTGGGTGTATTTAATTTTAAGCACTATTTATATAATGGTAGCTATTTAATTTTAAATTATCTTATTGTGAATGTGTGTGTGTTACTCCCCACACCCTCTGCCCCCTCCCCTCCTTTCACAAAACAAACACACACACACACACACACACACACACACACACACACACACACACACACACACAAAATTACTTACATTGACATTTAAGAACTTCAGGGAACATTTCAGAATTTTAATTTTGCTCAACATATCCTGATAATCAGAGCACAAGGCAATACAAGTTCATAAAATTGGAAAAGAAAGCTGTGCTGACTTTCTTATGTTGAGAATTGATTTTTTGTTTATGAATTATTTGCTGCACTAGAACACAGTAATAGTGAAACAAATTTAAAAATTGTACTCTCTTTATCAAAGCAGTACATAAATAGCTAAAGATGGAATTGATGACCTGTGTTACTTGTTTTATCATATGGCTCTATTTTCCTCAGCTTTGCTTTCTGTTGGCGTATCAAACTCGATGCTGATATACACGTCAGGTCAACTATACAACTAAAACAGTGTTCTCAGGTTATAAAATTTTGGCAGCAGAAGTTTTTTGGGCTTCAGCAAGCTAACACACACCAATGAGCTAAATCAGGAAAAATGTAAACTGGTCATTATTGACACGTACAATTGTGTCCCAATCGGGTATACAAAATGTGACTTCGTGTAAATTGTAAGAGCAAATGTGCATCTAAGGCTCTGTTATGGATACTCAGCATTGCGGATATTCCACCAGCAGTAAAAAAATTTTCATGTAATATGCGTGTAATTTTTGATGTTTTTGTAAGGTTGATGATTGAGATTTTCAGAAAGGTGGTAGGAAATTGATAATGTGAGTTATTGAACGTGCATTTCAGTTAGTATGCAAAAGTTGTGACAGTGGCCAAAATTTTCTGTGAAAATCTGTTTCCTTTCTGCTATTGAATTGAAAAATACAGATAACAGCAGAAACATTTTGAAATCATATTTCAAGAATTGTTGGTATATAGTTATTGTTCAGTGCATATATTCAGTTTTTATCATATGCTTCTTGGTAAACAGTAAATGTTTGATGTATACTAGTATTCTTTTCTAAAAGCATCTTTATACTTTCTTGTAGTCATTAGCTTTTATTTATTTAGATACACTCCAGCTGCACATACTATTTTGTAATTTTTTGCTTTGGATTTGTGTAAGAGAGGCATAAAGGCTTAAACAATCCAACCTGGCAAAATTGATGAAAAATTTTTTTTAATAATACACTAGTGTTGTATTTAATCACATATGTTTCATGTTAAGATTGTTCAGTTGGATCCCTTTCTGCCTCTTTTGACATGGGTGCAGCTGCATAAAAAATCTTAATCCTTATGGTGTTTGTGCTAAGGGCGTGCTTGTGTTTTTGTGTTGTTCCAGTGTGCGTGCAGTGGCCAGAGGGTAGGTTTCGAGGCCTGGAGCCCACCACAACACTTGCTAGATAGATGCTTGCTTCATTACACCATTAGTTACACTTCCTGTGCATGATATTTATACCATGGCAATACAAGAAGTAATGTGTTATTTATTATAAGTTATTTTTGCATAGAGTGAGTTAAAATGTTAAACAACAAATTTATCTGTTGTAACTTTGAATTTTGTGCATAATTTTTCCAGAAACTATCTTGTTTGGAAAAACTTCAGTAAATTGTTTGGAGTAGTAGAACTAATGACAAGCAATAATTCAAACCATAAGCAACCATAGGAATTTAGTTTGTCATTTGCATTGTCATGGTGCTTGCATGATGGGTTATGTTTCTTGAATATGATAACTACTAACGAGACTGTATTAACTGTAGACTGTGCCTCTCATTTACATAAGATTAATATTAACATTTTCTGGATTAAATATTTTTAATTACTTATTTTATCACAATTTTGAAGGTAAAAAGACTTAGTGCTTTAGTTACTATTTGCTTCACTGTTAACAGTTTGTAACATTGAAAGATGTTTAATTGTAGACACAATTTTCATTCATTTTTCCCCCTAAATGTATGTTGTTTCCATGTCAGTTAACAAAAAGAAAGCAAATAAGTTTTATAAGACACCTTTTTCCATCCAACATGAACACACTGCAAAAATAATGGTTGTAAAAGTGACAGATGCAAAATTTGTAAACTTGATACTTTGAGTTTATTATTGTATGAACCGTACTCCCCAAAGGAAATGGTTCCCTTTCATTGTTGGGCATTGAAACACAATAAAAACTGCATATGGAATTACACAAATCAACTTCACAGTTAAACTGACAAATGCTGCTTATCTTTTGTGATGACATTTCTTATTTAAAGTAAAAAGTTAGTTAATTTTGGGGATCTAGCACTGAAATGGGCATAACAGTAATTGTGTATGAGTAACTAATTTTTTGTATCGGGAAAGATATTATCTTAAGTGGCAAATTATTCGCGTTAGCTGTTGAAAGAAAGTTTGTGTGAGTGAAATTCCAATTTCGGTCTAATTTTGTGGCAAGTGTACATTTGTGTAACAAGATGTACAGTTCTTTGAAACTTGAAATGTAAAGCACTTATTATGAAATAATATAAATGTGCTACAATGTTTATGGGGACCTGTTTTGTGCAGCTATCACAATACACTGTTTTCCCTAGCTGGAAATCTCATCTTTCATGTTGAAGTATTTTGTGTATTAAACTTGTTTAGTCATAGTATTGAAAGACATAAGTACTTGCGAAAATGTAACATTTCAGGTCCATCTCAAAACTTCTTTTGTCATTATTGCCTATGAAACTGTTTATCAAATTTGCAGTACCTTGAACAGATAGCCCGTTGTCAGCAGTAGCAATCATTTCTCTCCATTAATATCCAGTCTGTTGTGTAAATGCCACACACTTTGGAATCAATACAAAATATGGCTCATTGTTTATTATTTCTTTAATAGCCTGTTAAGGTAGTTTGTCTCTAATTCTCAAAAACCTTAACTATTTATGCTAGTTTTATATGATTTTTAACTCCCCCCTGCCCCCCTCCCCCAAGGCAAATGGTAACATTCTGCAAGGAAAAAGTGGATAAAGGGATTTACTTTAGTGCCACATGGAAGTGTAGTAGATAGTTAAATTAAAAGTTGTTTGAAGTGATATTTTAAGAGGGAAGAAGAGACGGATAAAAGTGTAGAATGTCTTGTAGAAGACATTAAGTATTTTACAGCATAAGTTAGTATGTCAGCCTGGTGATAACGCTTTTTTTTTTTACTTATTTTAATTTCAGTACTGTGTGCAAATGTAAATTGAGGGAAATGGGAAGTGTAAGTTACTGTGCTTGCACCATTGAATTTTATTTATCTTTCTGCTATTCATAGATTTTCTACTTACATGATTTTTTTTTATTTTTTATCTTTTTATTTATTTATTTATTTTTTTTTTTTTACTTGTGCCATATTAACAAAATAAAGTTGTCATCCTTATCACTATGATTGTGTTATTGGATAACACTGTGGACGTAATGTCGGGAATGTTTCCGTAATGGACCTCTCGCATTACTTTTAGAGTGCCGTTCCAGGAAGGTATGCTGCGAGAATTTCTGTGAAGTTTGGGAAGTAAGTGACAGGTACTGATAGAATTGAAAATCTGAGGGCAGATCATGAGTTGTGCCATGATAGCTCAGTGAGTAAAAACATTGCCGGAGAACGGAATGGTTTTTAATTCGCATCTGTCCGGCAAATGGTTTTAATCACCCAAAAAGTTTGTTATTGATTCTGTTTACATGACATTACCCTGAGATCTAAAATCTGCAGTATAAACCAAGCAGTTCAGTGAACAGTTTGCTATCTGCTAGAAAATTGTTGAATTGTTGATTGTGCAAGCTCTTTGTTCAACAGAGAACCCAGTGTGAAAACACTTTACTGTTGTTTGTGTACCAGTCATTGTAGTATGATTTGGTTGAAAACCTTTGGGCATTTAAAGTATTCAAAATCAGTGTTGCACATTAGATTCAGAAATTCATTATCTTAGTCACTGAATTGGAAGACCAAAACGCCTGCCATCAGATGTCCATGACAGGTCCTAGAATGTTTCTTGTGGATATCCTGTGTACGTTAATATTATCACTTCTGGTGGTGGATCGCGGCTGGGTTGGGGATCATATCTGCCCGGAGACTGGGTGTTTGTGTTGTCCGCATCATTGCATCTTCATCCATCATCATCATCATCATTCATGATAGTGCTGGATTGGACTGCGTAAAAATTGGAGTGTGAAAAATATTGGTCCTTTGTGCGGGCACTGATGACCATGCATTGAGTGCCCCACTAACCGAGCATCATCAAACTTCTGATTGTCTCCGCGATGCATGTGTTGATGAGGAATGAGCCTGGAAGGTGGTAGCTCAGGACAGAACCATTTAGTGGTCTAAAAGGATATATTGATTTATGCAGCTGGGCAACTAGTTTACATTTCTCCATTACCCACCTTGTTCCGTTCCTATGGCCAATGGAAGGGACACACACAAACTATGTGAACTTTGGACCCACATTCATGATAACATGATGTGGACAGTTATGGTCAAAAATGTTTTGCATTCACTATATTTGACACTGTAGCTACTCCATTTGTTCAGATTTGTCAAACAATTGCCATGTTGCTCATCTACCTAAAATCCTGTTTCCGTAAGCACGATTGATGACAATGTGTAAACATCTGATTATTTTTTGCCATTTACTTGATACTCATTCTGTGTTACCATACAGTTGCAATGAGCCTTTTGTCAAAGTCGCATAAATTGCGGTTTTCCTGTTCTCTGCATGTGGTCACATTTCAGTGACTTGAAAGCAGTCATTACATTCTGGCTAATCAATGTTAATTTTGTTCCTTTGTTCTCCCTCCCCCTGATACCCACAATTTCTCGTTTAGTTCCTGTACATGGGTGTATCCATAAACTGTGTGAAGAGTTGGTTCATCAGTGTTCATTGGATGACAGGGTTCATTTCGAAGTACAAATTTTTCACATTTTTAACAAGTATTTTATTGGCACTCAGGTACTTCAAAAGTATGTTTAATGCTCTGTTAGTGACGGGCATTTAGTTCTCTGTGCAATTAAACTAAAAATTTTAAAACTCGAAAGAATACAGACAGCTGGTGTGGTAATCATTTGACATCAAATTTCAACTGTGACTGCAGCAGTATTATTTTAGATTCCTGAGGTACCATGAATGATATTTGGCTGTAGGAATCATCTTTCCCTGAAGATTTGGCTTTACTTTGTGTTATTAACACTTTATCATGCTGCTTGTATTACTTTGCAGCCTTGTACTTAAGATTCAGTCAAAATATTTAGGTACTTCTTTGCACGGTATTTACATGGGTGATTGAACTAAAGAAGGAAAGTTACATATAAAAATGGAGCGTGATTAGATTCGTGTATTATCCATTAACAAAAAATCAGTGTTGTTCAGTTACACAGAACAAGTTTATGTAGTGTGAACAAAAATACGTGACTATATCATATTAACTTTGGAATGTAAAAAGGAGGTACAAGAAAGTATGTATAAGTTATGCCTCTTCTGTGCTTTCTCTAGGGATCAGGATACATTGAACTATATGGGAGGTAGTTTCAGTGGACAGATACAGCAATATGATCATATATTCTGTTATTTAAATGTCAAACGACAGTTGTAGGCTTTCCAAAAATATGGATTATGATGAATGAAATTATGATTATATTTTTTGTTTGCTTTTACTAGATAATGTTTCAGCAGGGGCACGCCCCCCCTACACACACACACACACACACACACACACACACACACACACACACACACACACACACACACACAAAAAAAAAATCTAGCTCTTGCATATGAATTGACCATGCTGTATGATAATGAAGCAACGCATTCAAATAAATAGAAATACTAAAAAAAGCGTAGAAAAAAAGTTCACCTGCATATACTTCCCAGAAGTTCTGAATTATTCTGCTTGTTATTGAAAATTCAGAAAGTAGACACTCGATATGGCACATAAACAGAGTTGCACATTTCACTTATCTAAGTAAAATCCTGAAACTTACAGGAGAGTCGTCATCTCAGAGAAGTGAGGAGTGTGTATGGTAAAAACAGCACACATATAATAGGGGATGCATGTCCATTCACACAAAGATTAGTTACCACAAAACAGTAATCAAGCCTGAAATACTGTGTGCAAATGAAAAATGATGTGTAAATGAAAAATGATGTGGAAAGCTTACTGAAAGAGGAATGCAAAATCATGAGAGAAATTCTCGGCCCAAAGCTGACAGAAGAGGGATATATATCTCACACTATGAAAACCACAGACCCAGTGTCGAATGTTGCATCAGGCTGCCACCAACAAGCCTCACTAGCAGATTTCTGACATACAGGGGATCAAGTCAACACCACCTTGAATCGTGCAAGTCAACTTTGATGTAGAAACAACGCACATTGATCCAATAGAAGCTGAAGACAGAAACATATACAGAGGCACGATACGCAAATGGAATGTGAGGTAAACTCTGGGACAAAGAGGACTGAAGAAGGAGATTCCATGGAGATAAAGCAAATTGTGAAAGATAGGAAAGAATGCTCAAATGAGGTGGAATGCTTTGTGTAATACTACAAAATACTACTGCTGCTGCTGCTGCTGCTGCTGCTAATAGTAGTAGTAGTAGTAGTAGTAGTAGTAGTAGTAGTGTAATGACCCAGAACGCACTCCTTGGGGAAAATAAACTAATTAATTTATGATAATAGAGTGCTGCATCTGAGGTAACAGAGCGGTTAATGTCGTAAGAAAGCCAATACTAAGTATTTAGGGAAGTGTAACAGTTCTAGGTCACAACTCGTAAATAATGGAAAGTGACAGCTATTCCCTTTTGTGTATAGTGAAAAACTATTTGCATTGTGAAATGCAACCTAAAAGTTCTCATAGGGAACATTCTGGTGTATGCTATCAACAAGAAAGGACGTGGTAGTGATGGCAAGGGCTAGCCAAGAGAACAGGTACGGATCTGAAGTATAAAATGCAAACAAGATTGTGAAAATGGCTATATTGATTTTGAAGGAACAGTTCTAATTCAAGTAACGTATTAGTGAAGTTTTTTCAGAAGTATTACAAAACTTGAACATGACATACTGATTTGGAATGTATGTTGGAACTTCACTCCCTGCTGTTCCGTAATTCTGTCGATGGCTTTAGTAGAAAATATATATATACAAACAAAGATGATGTGACTTACCGACACAAGCAGACATATCTGCTTGTGTCTGTATATATATCTGTGTGTGTGTGTGTGTGTGTGTGTGTGTGTGTGTGTGTGTGTGTGTGTACCCGTCCTTTTTTTCCCCCTAAGGTAAGTCTTTCCGCTCCCGGGATTGGAATGACTCCTTACCCTCTCCCTTAAAACCCAAATCCTTTCGTCTTCCCCTCTCCTTCCCTCTTTCCTGACGAGGCAACCGTTGGTTGCGAAAGCTAGAATTTTGTGTGTATGTTTGTGTTTGTTTGTGTGTCTATCGACGTGCCAGCGCTTTCGTTTGGTAAGTCACATCAAGGGAAACATTCCACGTAGGAAAAATGTATCTAAAAACAAAGATTTAAAGGTCTTTAAATATGTCTGCTTGTGTCTGTATATGTGTGTGGATGGATATGTGTGTGTGTGTGCGCGAGTGTATACCCGTCCTTTTTTCCCCCTAAGGTAAGTCTTTCCACTCCCGGGATTGGAATAACTCCTTACCCTCTCCCTTAAAACCCACATCCTTTCGTCTTTCCCTCTCCTTCCCTCTTTCCTGATGAGGCAACCGTTGGTTGCGAAAGCTAGAATTTTGTGTGTATGTTTGTGTTTGTTTGTGTGTCTATCGACGTGCCAGCGCTTTCATTTGGTAAGTCACATCATCTTTGTTTTTAGATATATTTTTCCCACGTGGAATGTTTCCCTCTATTAATATATATATACCCTTCAGTCATAATTTGTCATCTTGTTGTTCCAATGTGTTCGATGAAGAATCTTGTTATAATATAAAAGAAATAAAAATGTTTACAGAAATTATATTATGGATTTTGTGTATTGAGTGAAATAATAAGTAGGAAATTTCATGAAAATATTATGTCAATAACCGATGAAGTATGCAGGACACAGTGTCTGTTTTTTTGGGATGCCAAATACTTCCATCACATGTAGATAGGGGAAAGAAAGCATTACATTGAAATTTTCTTTTATTTATACATACACATGCTGTACTTTTTGTTTCAGTGATGGCCAATGAGTAAAGTTTGTATGTGACATCAAGAGATTTAACCATAAATGAGACAACGAAAGTACTGTGGTTGAGCTATGAATTTCATATGTTGTTGTTGGGATTTCAATAGAATTAACATAGTTGACACACATCCTGTTTGTGTGAATTTGGGGAGAGGGGAGCAAAGTAATCAATACTCTAGAATCTCTGATTTGTACTTATGTGAGATTTCCCAGAGAGGAAGAGCAATAAAATTAAGATATTATCCTTGCAATTTGCACTTCACAATCTTACTAGGATTATTTATTTTCTGTTGTTGAACACGGAATTTTAACTATGCTACAATGTACATTCCATGGTGTGTGAAATTTTATAAATATGGCTTGGTGTACCAGGCTACAGGCTGCCTGCTGCTGTGCCCTGGTCATGGTTGGGGGGCACAGCTGCTCCCCTTACGACACCCTCATCCTCGGCAGCAACACCACTGGTGCTGACGCCACGCACTGCACGCAGGAGGTACACACACTGCCACTTGCCTGTTTGTTTTGCCTCGGGCTGTAATCCATTCTGTATTTCTAACAAAAGGGAATAAAGGATGAGCTTAAAAAACACAGCAATGAAAAAAGAATATTAACTTTGAGATTATCATAAAAATGAAATCTTTATAACACCTTAACATCTATGTAATGGAGTGCCAAGCATCCTTGCATTACTTGGCATTTTGAGCACACTGCTTTTTTGTTAGTACTTTTGTCGAGGAGTTTACAAAACAAAACGAAAAGTATTATTAAGTGACTTTTTTTACCCTTGTCTGAATATAGAATGGATATCTGAGGCAGGAAGCAGTGTGAAGTAGAGCAGAAAGTAGTTGTGTGGCTTCAACAGCAGCATGGTTCGAGCAGAAATTAACCACATTTAAAAGTATTAGTACCCATTTTGATTTTGCATGGATGATCATTGTTTTTTTTTTCCAGTTTCTGGATTTTCTTTCAGTACCTGTTTTAGAAACTGGCTACAGTGATTGCACTAGACTAGTGTAACATTTTAATGCCTCAAGTTTTTACTTAACTGCGATTATGTTTCCAAGGAAATGACACTGCATGTTTAATTTAGAAATTTTGGAGTATTCAGATAGAGTGCTTGTAACCCAGTGGTTCATGCAGTTTGTATTCAAAATTACTTAAATAATGTAATTCCATTACTTTGGTGCTGCTTTTGTTGTCATGCTTTACCTGTTTCCTTTCCTCCGTTGTATGTATGGTGGTTACTATTTAAATTAGTCCTTCCACAGTTTTATGTTGTACAGTATGCGTTTTCTAACGATTTTTGTTTTGCATGTGCAAATATATCTGAGCCTGATTTTTTTGTATGGCAATGAAAAATTAGGTAAATTGAGTAAAATCCCTAGTCAGTGCAATCATCTGTTTGCAAGTGCAAGGCAGTACAGTGGAACCCATTGATGGTACCCATAGAGGATGGTAAGCGGTGTTACTCTACCATAGGTGGCCACAAATATTGTATAAAATGCTATTATCTGCTCAGCGGCAGCAGCATTACGAGGTGTGGCAATTCAGCGTGGGCGAGCACGGGCGACTTTCCCAGCAGCGGCAGCTGCAGCGGCGGCCGCATTTGCCAGGCACCCAACTCCCCTCTCAGCTGCAGCGGCTACTGCACTCCACGGATACACACCGTGAGTGCTGTCTATGTACTTTTCATATGACTGAAAACTGTCTGTCCAGGAAGTCTTCGAATTACCGAAATTAATGATTGATCGGTATCTCGTATGAAACTGATTAATGTTCATCATCAATTCTGTTTACCTACAAATTGTGCACAATATTGTTCTACGTGCAGTTTACTTGTGGCAATACATGTATAATTGTTGTTTCCCATTGCATTTTGCAAACACAAAGCGACGTCAAATAGTCTTCTTATGGAGAATTCCAAAGACTGCCATCATCTAAACAAATTCTTAATTCTAAATGATTTCCCTGACAAATAAAATTGAAATCTTCATATTTGAAAAAAGTGAAAGAGACTGTAAAGTAATAAGTGTGATTGATGTGTTCATTAATTTCAGTTTATAACATAGGCTATAAAGGAAAATAAAGTAAAACTCATTAAGTAAGAATGGTGTTCTTATTGTCACAGGTAATACTACAGTTATTGGTAGTTGAAAGTTGCCATTTCTCATAAACTAATGTGACTACTTCTTATTCACGTATGATTATATTACTTCAGAATGCCTCATAATGTCACATTACAATGTATGTCCATTTCCTCTTACAATACCCTGTCATCAGATTTCAGAAAGACCTTTACATGATGCACACTTTTGTCAGTGCCAAATCCAATTAGCACTCCACTTTTCAATGGCTGATCTCCCCCCTCCCCTCACCCCAGCCGAGTCCCTTCCACTATCACCTCTGTGTGTGGGTGTGGATGCGACCCCCCCCCCCCCCCCAAAAAAAAAAAAAAAAAAAAAAAAAATGCTGAAGTACTGGCAGTGATGGCACTTATTCTTAAAAGTAAACTGCCATTTTTTATACAAACCATCATCGTTGTTGAATTTCAGCAGCAAGCAAACAACTTACTTCATGGTTACTTATGTGAGTGACATTCAGTGTGGTGTAGATGTTAAACTTTTATTTGCAAACATTCATATGAAAATAGCTCTACTAGCATACAGGTAGATGATTTGGCAGGTCAACTGCTGTGTTGAGCCAGCCAATGGAGGTAAGTGCATAGAGGCATACAATTTGCAGAAACCTTTGGCTTTTTGTATTTATGCACTTCCCCAGTTTTCACTTCCTCTTTGGTCATTTGCTGTCAGTGTGTATGTGTATATGCTATGTTGTTGTATTTTTTGTTGCGATATCATTTATCCCTTGCTGTAGTACGTAGCATGCTTAGTTTTGTTCGTGTGATTTACTTTTGAAATTAATGTGTATGTTGCAGCTGAATTAGTGTATTGTTGGTGTTGTGTGATAATATTAAGCTACATAAAGACTTAACTAACTAGTTGACATTTTGTATACTAGGTTCATCATAAGAATAAACCTGATGTGAAAATTATACTGTGTATTCTTCCATAACAGCTGGAATCTTATTGCATTTTGTTTCACATAGAGTGGAAGCAAAGCTGCCTTGAGTACAGTCAACTACGATAATAAGGATATATTTTATACTGAGTGAACACATTGACTCAGCGATAATATGGTACAAAAGCTTTACTGACACATTTAACTTGAACAGCATAGGTCAGCTAGCTGATCCAACTAACCAGTAGTGGTGTGAACAGTTGCAGTTAAGATGTGAAAAGAGATGAGCTTCGAATGTCATTTAATTTTTACATGGAATGGAGTAATATATGGCAAAACTCCGGCAATACACTTCTTAGGGGACCAGACAGAAAATGTAATATTCTCTTGTTCTTAGCTAATATTGTACTGTAGTTAAAAACAACAGAGATCAGAATTCCTAACTTAAAGACAGGGTAATTTTTCTGTGTGGACTGTGTCTGACTTACAAGTGTATTGAAGGGATTTCACTATATACTTACATATTAAAGCCATTGAAAGTATTACTTACAGTCAGTCATTTGGGTGATCTTTGAACTCGTTCCATATCCGAATCCAAGGAATACATTTCAGTACTGGTACTGGAACTGTCAGTTCCTACATTAATAATGAGGTGCTCAACAACAGAATCCAGAAAGCCATCAAAACACATTTTCTCCTTTTGTTTTTATGAAGTGCTGTACTGCATCCCACCAGCATTCACAGTGATAAGAGAGAAAGCTTTGTGCATTAGTTCCAGTACATATGGCAGCTTAATTGTGTTGTTATTTCTTGCAACAAATCTCTCTGCGTGACCCCAGATCAGTTCTACTGGGTTCAAATTGCAGTGTTACGGTACCAGGAGCGTATGTTATTTCATTTTGGTCCCAAAAATTTCATTTGAAAGGATTTCTTGATTTAATCAAGCTTGTTAACAGTCTTAAATATCTGTACCAATTAAGAATTTATATGTTACATGAGATGTGTAATTAGAAAAATGATCGCAGCAAGGTTTGGAACAGCAATCCACAGAATATCCTTTTACCTTTCTTCATCACTACCAGTTAAGCTGTGCATTGTGCCGGAACTGTGACGAATGAACTCCATCGAAAATTTCAGTCTATTTCCTCTGTAAACTTCTGAAAAACATGAACAACAATCTGTGACTTGCTTTTATTCCTTCTCTCTCTCTCTCTCTCTCTCTCTCTCTCTCTCTCTCTCTCACCCGTCTTTTTTTTTTTTTTTTTTTAACTGTGTTCCATGTGCTTGTTCTGGAAGTAGCATCAGCCATTTTCACATTACGTATTAACAGCACGACAATCTGAACACAATTAGCTTTTATAGAGACTGCGACTGTACATGATTTTTGAAATGAAATTTACATAGTTAAAGTATGATTAAGAAAAATTTTGATGGTTGTTAATACATTAGAATGCCTTTAAGTTTCATTTACAGTAACATATGTATAAGACATCCAATACAACAGTGGGGCTACTTCCAAGAGCATAACACTGCCAGCATTGCGCGCTGTTTTTGCTGATTAGTCTAAATCTCCATCTACATTTATACTCTGCAAGCCACCCAACAGTGTGTGGCGGAGGGCACTTTACGTGCCCTGTCATTACCTCCCTTTCCTGTTCCAGTTGCGTATGGTTTGCGGGAAGAACGACTGCTGGAAAGCCTCTGTGCGCGCTCGAATCTCTCTAATTTTACATTCGTGATCTCTGAAGGTATAAGTAGGGGGAAGCAATATATTCGATACCTCATCCAGAAAAGCACCCTCTTGAAACCTGGCGGGCAAGGTACACCGCGATGCAGAGCGCCTCTCTTGCAGAGTCTGCCACTTGAGTTTGCTAAACATCTCAGTAACGCTATCATGCTTACCAAATAACCCTGTGACGAAACGCATCGCTCTTCTTTGGATCTTCTCTATCTCCTCTTGTCAACCCGACCTGGCACGGATACCACACTGACGAGCAATACTCAAGCATAGGTCGAACGAGTGTTTTGTAAGCCACCTCCTTTGTTGATGGACTAAATTTTCTAAGGACTCTCCCAATGAATCTCAACCTGGCACCTGCCTTACCAACAATTAATTTTATATGATCATTCCACTTCAAATTGTTCCGCACGCATACTCTCAGGTATTTTACAGAAGTAACTGCTTCCAGTGTTTGTTCCGCTATCATATAATCATACAATAAACGATCTTTCTTCCTATGTATTCGCAGTACATTACATTTGTCTATGTTAAGGGTTAGTTGCCACTCCATGCACCAAGTGCCTATCTGCTGCAGATCTTCCTGCATTTCGCTGAAATTTTCTAATGCTGCAACTTTCTGTATACTACAGCATCATCCGCGAAAAGCCGCATGGAACTACAGACACTATCTACTAGGTCATTTATATATATTGTGAAAAGCAATGGTCCCATAACACTCCCCTGTGGCATGCCAGAGGTTACTTTAACGTCTGTAGACATCTCTCCATTGAGAACAACATGCTGTGTTCTGTTTGCTAAAAACTCTTCAATCCAGCCACACAGCTGGTCTGATATGCCGTAGGCGACAGTGCGGAACTGTATCGAAAGCCTTCTGGAAGTCAAGGAAAATGGCATCTACCTGTGAGCCTCTATCTAATATTTTCTGGGTCTCATGAACAAATAAAGCGAGTTGGGTTTCACACGATCACTGTTTCCGGAATCGATGTTGATTCCTACAGAGCAGATTCTGTGTTTCCAGAAATGACATGATATGCGAGCAAAAGAAAATGTTCTAAAATTCTACAACAGATCGATGTCAGAGATGTAGGTATATAGTTTTGCGCATCTGCTCAACGACCCTTCTTGAAGACTGGGACTACCTGTGCTCTTTTCCAATCATTTGGAACCTTCTGTTTCTCTAGAGACTTGCGGTACACGGCTGTGAGAAGGGGGCAAGTTCTTTTGAGTACTCTGTGTAGAATCGAATCGGTATCCAATCATGTCCAGTGGACTTTCCTCTGTTGAGTGATTTCAGTTGCTTTTCTATCCCTTGGACACTTATTTTGATGTCAGCCATTTTTTCGTTTGTGCGAGGATTTAGAGAAGGAACTGCAGTGTGGTGTTTCGCTGTGAAACAGCTATGGAAAAAGGAGTTTAGTATTTCAGCTTTACGTGTGTCATCCTCTGTTTCAATGCCATCATCATCCCAGAGTGTCTGGATATGCTGTTTCGAGCCACTTACTGATTTAACGTATGAGCAGAACTTCGTAGGATTTTCTGTCAAGTCCGTACATAGAATTTTACTTTCGCATTCACTGAACACTTCACGCATAGCCCTCCTTACACTAACTTTGACATCATTTAGCTTCCGTTTGTCTGAGAGGTTCTGGCTGCGTCTAAGCTTGCAGTGAAGCTCTCTTTGCTTTCGTAGTAGTTTCCTAACTGTGTTGTTGAACCACAGTGGGTTTTTCCCATCCATCACAGTTTTACTCGGCACGTACCTGTCTAAAACGCATTTTACGATTGCATTGGAACTTTTTCCATAAACACTCAACATTGTCAGTGTCGGAACAGAAATTTTCGTTTTGATCTGTTTGGTAGTCTGAAATTTGTCTTCTATTACTCTTGCTAAACAGATAAACCTTCCTCCCTTTTTTTATATTCCTATTTACTTCCATATTCAGGGATGCTGCAACGGCCTTATAATCACTGATTCCCTGTTCTGTGCTTACAGAGTTAAAAATTTCGGGTCTGTCTGTTATCAGTAGGTCCAAGATGTTATCTCCACGAGTCGGTTCTCTGTTTAATTGCTCGAGGTAATTTTCGGATAGTGAACTCGGTATAATGTCACTCGATGCTCTGTCCCTACCACCTGTCCTAAACATCTGAGTGTCCCAGCCTATATCTGGTAAATTGAAATCTCCACACAAGACTATAGCATGCTGAGGAAATTTATGTGAAAGGTATTCCAGATTTTCTCTCAGTTGTTGAGCCAATTATTAACCTAGCTTGGTTGCTGAGTGTAATCTCCCCCCATAATAATTCACAGGAACTATCCACTTCTACTTCACTACAGGATAAACTACTATTAACAGCGACAAACACGCCACCACCGGTTGCATTTACATTGGGTTTATTCTTGTGATGAACTGGGTATAATTACCGTGTTTGGTTACTCTAAATATTGGAAGCCTCTAGTTCTTCCATCCTCAGTACCCCTCCTCTCACCATCTCCTTCCTCCTTCCATCCCCCACTCCCCTGCCCACCACCACACGTATTCTCTTCAAGAATGTTCTGCTACAAATATTAACATGGAACTCTGTTGCCTTAATGCATTTAGATCAGATCAAATCAGTCCAGGCTGTTACATAACAGCAGACACTGATATCACATGTTAATTTTAAAGTCTTACTTTCTTTTGAAAATGCAATTTTATAACAAAACTACTAAAATATTATGTTAATTGTATTTAAAAAAGCTGAAATCTTCCTAAACATCAGCAAAAAGTGCTGTAAAACCTTCTTTGGAATTGACTTATTGTATCTTTATTTGCACACTCATTTAAGTTGTTCTCTGATTGTAGTTTACTTTGTTATAGTGTACAGTTTTCATATTGTAATGCGTAAAATTGAAAAAAGAAATTCAGAAAGCTATATACAGTTTATCGACAACTAGGGATACTACTGTAATGTAATATTGTTTGATATGCTGCAATAAATTTTTTAGTTGTGTTTGCTAAACCAAAATGTTACTTTTGGCTATTATATGTTGACAAAATACATACGTGCACTTTAAATGAATGTCCACAGTGGATGACATTCCTCTAATACTGACATTGGTTTTTTCACAGTAGTGTCTACTATGATCCCTTCTTAGCGGCACATGCTGCAACGGCAGATCCAAATTACAGATTGCAGGTAAGCAGTATACTACAGTAACATAATTACTTTGTTTTTGGAATAGAGTGTAAGTTTTATATCTGCACTAAAGTTGATACAGTTATGATGGTAAAAAGACAACTTTGCATATGATATGATTAAACATTTATTCCAGTAATGGGCTGTTTTCCTTGTATAACATAAAGTATTTAACAGGACTGTTCTACTTTTGCTTTAGATTTATATTTTAAAACAGTCTGAAAGAGGAAAAGGTACTTGAATTTTATGGATTTTAATTTGGATCTTCGCCAGTTTTGATTAACTGTTGTTTGTGATGCACATCAATGATGTCCAACTTGGGGTTTTAGAAGATACAAATGTTATTCTTTTTGCTGGTAATAATACTTATAAGAACAGAATCACTGCCAGTTGCTTTACCAAAACAGCAACTAACATAACTTGAAAACATCAACATATGGCTCAAAGGAAATGGGTTACCATTGCAATTTGACAAGACTGAGTAAAACAGTTCAGTGCTCCTCGTATAACTTCACAAGCTACAAAAATAGGTTTTTAAAACAGTTGAATACAGGAAGCAGAGGCTACCGGTAGATGACAGCTTTAATAGATGTTTTGAATAATAAATAAACTAGTTTTTCTACCTATTTACATTCAGTAATATTACGGAATAACTTTTTAGGGAAATTCAACGACATATAGGTGCAGTAATTTTAAGAATACAGAAACATACGGAAATAATTGTACCTGACAATTCAAAAACATCCTACAGCAAACTCGTCGACTTTGCAGTGTGTGAAGGAAAATCCTAAAGTCTTAATTAGTACTGGGAGAAAATTAGTCAATTAATTTCTGTTGGCTTCATATACATATGTTCCCAGTTGTCATGTACATTGAAATAATAGTGCCATTACTGGACCGAAGACAAAATTACACAGCCCATTGATAAAGTGGATATGCACTGTGCCATTATATTTAGGAGTCTGTAGCAGTGTGCTTATGACAGTATGGAGCAAGGTTGTACCAGAACTGCATACTTGTACATATGAATAAACAAAGAACTAATTACGCAACTTTTTTTTGTGTAATAATTGAAGAATTATTATTTAATGTCGTTTTTTATTATTATGAATTTAATTCTACAGTCAAAGACCAAAAGCAGTTGACATTAGTACATGAAGTAGTCAGATGCATGAGTCAATAAACACACACATAATTGAATAGATTACATCAGTAACTTTTGTCAGTTTACAGCCTCCCAACATGAATCAAAACTTAGAGAATGACTTCTTAAAAGAAATATTCATTTGTTTCTGTATATCACATAAAAAGCAATGTCCAAATTATATGGGGTGGGTTTTTTTTTTTGCGTTCACCGCATACAATCTCTCGGGATTGAACAATGAGAGAATCATACTTTGTTACAGACACTATGGTCTAATGCACACTGTACCATGCAGCCACAGTTATAGACTTACAATATGCATGGTTTCCTGCTAGATGGTGGTACTATTCGTCATACATCATGCCCTAGTGCCCTGTCCTGCCACAGTAATTTGTATTGTTGTGTCCGATTCATTCTTGTTGCTGACTTGTATTGTAGCGGATGTGATACAGCATTGTATAAAATGGTACACTTTTCAAATTGAGAGCTTGCTGACATGATGTGTACTTGTGGAATGGCAAATGGCAATGGGCAACAGGTGGCAAGATTGTATCCGGAGATCTATCCCTGCCAGCAACCACAGCATTCCTTGTTTGCAACTGTGTTTCACCATCTGTCTGAGACAGGGTTGTTTCAGGAAGCAGGAAATCTTGAAGGACATACTCAAAATGTCTGGACAGCAGACTTGGTGGTAATTGTGATTAACACTGTGAAAGGCAACTGCCATATCAGTACCAGGCAGTTGGTTTCCCAGTACAGTGTAAGCCAAACGACCGTGTGGAACATTGTCTGTGACGATTGTTACTACCCTTATCAATTCCAGCATGTGCAGGACTTGTTAGCAACATATTTTCCTCATCAGGAGCAGTTTTGTCACTGGTTTCTTCACCAGGCAACTGTGATTCCAAGATTCGTGTCATCCATCCTATTCACAGATGAAGCCAACTTTATGCAGAATTGTATCTCCATCTTTGATAACAGTCATCTGTGGGATATAATACAGAACCTCCAAGGTATGGCAACAGCAAATTATTGGGTTGGTGCATCCAGAATGTGTTTGCCGGGATAATTGGTGACCATATTTTAGGTCCATTCTTCCTTCCAAGCCACCCAATAAGGCGGAACTATCAGCATTTCTTGCAGGTGACTTTGTCTCCCCTGCTGAAAGAAGTGCCCCTGATTCAAAGTGATACTTGGCTGCTACATGATGGTGCTTCAGCCCACTTAGCCATTACCGTCCGGATGCATCTCAGTTGTCTCTTCCCTGGTTGATGGATCAGATGAGGGCGTCGAGTTGCGTGGCCTGCTCGTTCATTGGCACTCAACCCTTGCAATTTCTGGTTATGGGGCCATCTTAAAAGTAGCGTGTGTGCAGAGCTCATTCCAGATGTGGAGATACTGAAGCAGCATAGTCAAGCTGCCTTTGACACTGTTCAGATGCAACCTGGTCGATGTGAATGTCTGAGACAGAACATGCTATGGTGTATATGTGTATGCATTGAGGCACACAGAAACAGTTTTCAATGCATACTGTAACTGTGGCTGTGTGGTACAGTGTATGTTAGACTGAAATCTCTGTAACAATGTATGACTGAATAAATGGTCTCTGGTGTGGAAACCATGCATTGCCAGACGTAAGTTCATTAGATATTTTTTGTTCCATATACTCTCATTGAAAAATACCTAGAGTTTGTACGCAGTTGAAAAAAATCGCCCTGTATATCATCCAAGCAGGTGTTTCCTGTTGCGAAGTTGCTGCAGTTACTGTCCCATTTTGAAGATGGGCGTCATCCCTCGGCATGTCTCATCATATAGAAACAAAATAATAGTCTCAAACAATATCTGTGATACACTGCTTTGTACTTCTTACATGTCTCATTCATCGTAAGAAGACTCCTCTGGAGTGATATATTTCACCACATGGTCTCCGACTTAGAATAGCCCTACAGCAAATGCGAAAAAAGGTTGAATAGAGGGGGAAAAACATGTAGTCACAAACTTTTGTACAGTGGTGGGATGGAGTGGCATTAACAATGCACTAAAAATCCCAACCAGTGGGAACAGCATTTCAAGATTAAATTTTTATGTATTTCTTGAATAACACCAAAACTGCAGCTTCTAGCAAAAATGTTTTCCAGTACAGAGTTATACGAGTAGACAAAATAACTTCACTGAGCTCGTGTTTAATGCTGGAGTTATTTTTAGTTTCTTAAATGAGTACTTACTTGCAGTTGTTAAGTGAGCTACATGTGAAACAATTAAACAGCTGGAGCTGTTGGCTATCTACCACACTGAAGAGCCTGTCCCAAGTGTAACATGCTGTCAGTATGCATTCAACAATGTTGTTTTCACTGTCTCCAGTACCACTGGCTGGAATACTTTTCACGGCAAGATTGGTAATAAATGCATTGGCTCAGCCTCAGGTGTGCCACAATCTAAAGAGAATCAGAGGCTTATATTTTCTTAATCTGTAATAGAAGTAAGTCTCCTAGGCCTTACAGACCCTCGGGTATTTCAGCGTAAGTCAAGCTATGCATTATAGCAGATTACTGGAATATAGACTGTGGATATGTGATATGTGGCTCCACTCGGTGCAGTCACTCAACAAGTTTGAACAGTTCCTGAATGGAAGAGAGTTGTGCAACCTACCAGTAATGCAATTAATTGTGAGAGAAATCCTGTAATTTTGTGGTCCTTCATGAATTCACAGTTGAGTGAGTACAGCACAATTACATGGCTTTATAATAAACTGCCAACTATAAACAACATAAAGGTGCCACATCTGCTAATGTAATACCTCTCACACCCACACTACAAATTGCACTGACAGCATGAGACTTACAAATTAAACACTTCCCAGCTATTGTTTATAGGAACATATTTTATACAAAAGCTCTTGTAAAAACTGCAAAAAGTGCTGACTTAATAGATTAAAAATAGCTCCATTATATAAACATGAACTCGGTGAAGTTATTTTGTTTACTTACATAAGAGAACCTGATGGAAAATATTGGGAAGGTACGATCTATCTATAAACTGAAAAGCAAATATCACTCATTGTGGGGGGAAGTTGCCTTTCCTGGAAGAGCGCTATAGCTGCCTTAGGGGTGGCTATGAATAACTTCCCCTTCAGCAGTGTAGAACAGTGTGCAGAGACTTAACATAGATTTTGTTGGTATACTTTCCTTGCATTAATATTAATAGTAAGTCATATTTGTACTCAAAGTAGTGTTAATGCACTTTATTTTCCACAAACACCCCTTGGGCATATCTGCTCACTACATCCCCAACAATTCATAAGGTGTGCTTCAGAGGATCAGTATAATTTTGTGAAAGACAATGTAGGTAGTTCTTCCAAAGTAGTGGAATAGGGAGAGTTAGGAATCACTTGATCGCTCTTCAGTTTGCAGACCTGTGAAGGAGGGAATTGCATGAGTAAAATCAGATAACTTACATTCCCTTACACTTCTGTTCCCCCCAACAACCTCATCCCCTCCACTCTTACACTCTGCGACTCAGCATCTCCACCATATCCTTTTCATAATACTGTCATTTTATTAAAATGTGATTTTCCATCTCCAGCAATGTGGAAACAAGTAGTCACTTTGGGTAACATTTTTGCTAGAAGCTGCAGTTTTCAAGTTGTTCGTGAAAAACATAAAAAAAGTGACCCTTAAAGGTCCCACTGCCCCCACCCCCCCTCCACACACACACACACACACACACACACACACACACACACACACCAGTCACTATTTTTAGTATGTTGTTCATAACCCTCCATCCCTTGACTGCACAAAAATTTGTGACTCCGTGATATTTTCCGCTAATTTTTGTTCTCTGACTGGACTTTTAATCCATATCACTGTAACCATGGCTACCTGTCTTACGTCTCGTGTAAAGTTATATAGACATCTTTGGACATATATCTATTTAACTGCTGACACGTTTTATGAAGCTAATAACAATAATTTTACTAGGGAAAATAAGTGGGCCTTCTATTTGAATGTATCATTTTTTATCTTGACCGTGAACACACAAGTTATAACACTATTATAACTGAAAGAATGTACCATCCCATTTGCAAACCTTCAGGTTGTAACAAATATTACTGGTTCAGTATAACTGTAATAATGTGTAATGAGCTTGTGCATTTCCATCAAACACTGCTTTTTCATTACAATATTTGAACCTTAATGGCATTGGCATATAGTTAAAATAATGTGCTTCCGTGTATCTTGTATATCATTTCATCCCATAATGGCTTTTAGTTTTGTCTTAATACTACTCATGTTGAGAAAAAACAGAACACCCTAAATGACTAGGGATAGTATGTTTGTATTCACAGAACATGTACATTAGTGTGTTCTGCAGAAATGGTTAGCATTTCAGTCACCTCGCTTCATTATTTGTCCTGTTGTTTAGTAGGCACAGTGTCCACCATGGGCTGTGATAACTTATTTCATGTGTGAATGCATTGATGTGTATACAGCACGAATGGCATGTTGTGGTATAGTTGCTTTCAAGTGGTTTCATGTTCATCTGTGGTTGTTGGCATTGGGTCACAGCACAGCACCCGTCGTTTCACCGTAGCCCACACATTTTTGATTGGCGACAAGTCTGGTGATCATGTGGGCCAGGCCAAAAAGTCTGACATCCTGTGACAACAAGAAGGTACATCTGGTTGTGCATTGTCTTACTGAAAAATGGCATCTGGGTAGTCACAGGATGTCATTGACGTAGGTCACACTGGTCGCAGTGCCCTGGACATGCAGGAACTGTAGTTTGTGGTTGTACTTAATAGCGCCCCACACCATCAGGCCTTGAGATGGTACTGTATGACTTGAGCAGATGCAGTCACTATGATGCCGCTCCACAGTTTGCGGCGATCCAAAATGCATCTATCAGTTTCAAACAGACACAACCTGGATTCATCCAGAAACGCTGTTTGATGCCATTCGTGTCCCCAGTGATGTTGTTCCATACGCCATTGCCATCTAGCATGTTTCTGCACATTCATCAAAGGCAGGCAGAGAAGAGGACGCCGAGTATGTAACCCATGCCCTAATAAATGGCAATGGACTATAACCCCTGATAGTGTATGATATGTTACACTGTCCCACTACAGCCAAGGAGGACACAGATCTGCACTGCAATGCCATTCGGATGAGGTGTTGATCTTCTTAGAGTGTGGTCTGTGTGGTGTAACCTGACACATCTTGTCTTGTTCTGTGGCCTTCCATGAACCATTCCGCACACACCCGTTGCACTGCTAAAACACTCTGTCCCACAGAAGCAGCAATTTCCTAGGTGCATGCATCACATACTCTCATGCCAATGATATGTACTCTTTCAAACACACTGATTTGATGGTATGGTTCGCACATACGTCTGGAAGGCTTCCTGCACGTCTGCTCAAGTCACACTGACCCGATACCTTTGGTTTGTATCGACAATGAGAGCTGCAGTCATATTTTACCGGTATGTGGTGTTGTGCCATGAATCAGTGTTGACCTTTAACCCGCAGTCTGTCATGATTGAAAAGGTATCATTTCTGCAAATGTAATGAATACCTATAGTCATTCAAGGTTTTTTTTTTTTAAAAAAAAACATGAGTGTAATATAGGCAAAATTATGTTTGGAGTGTTCGGACACTAAAATTCTTAAGACTTCCATAGTGCAGTACCTTTACCTATTCGAACTGTTATTTCTGCCTCACAAATTCACTGTTACCATCTTCAATATTTTCCTGTTTGATTACATTTCTCACCCATTTACAACTTAGGCAAGCTTTATTCAGTACAAAATTGGAGTCAATCTAAAAATATTAAATATTTCACATCTGTTTAAATTGCATTTCACACGTAATTCCGTAGACACTTTTCTTTCGCTATCATTGTTCCTCCTCTACTCCCCAGAGTTGGTATGCCAGTGTATATTAAATCCTTCCCCTATCTCAACGTAGGTGTAGGCCCTTCTTCCTTCATACACATAACGTATTTCTAAAATGCGTATATATTTGGGCACACCATTCTTTTTGAAAACAATACTTCCTTCTCAACACTTTTACTTCTGAATTGCATATAGAAAATTTAAACGAACTGGTTACAGGGTTTTTCTTCTCATCTCCATTTCCTAAGTACCCATCTGAACCATTTTAGCCAGAAATGATTGTCAGTAAGCTACATCTATTCCCTTATAGCTAACAATGCTTGCCATTAATTTGCTCTTTAGAGAATTACAGTAGCTTTCCATACAGTGTATTTATGCAGTTATGAAGGCATATTATAACTCTTACTTTTAATGTGGATGTACTGCGTCATAAATAAAGTTGTTGGTCAACTACCTTGGCTATTTGTGCCCTCGTCAGTGTGACATTGCTAAAATAAACAAAATCTGTGCTGGTGCTTAATATAAAAAAGTTCCTGCCATCGCTAACACATTACACTATCAAAAGAAAAATCCAGGAATAGATATAGCTGCTTCATGTACAGGGGATGAAGGTGGGGACTGGAATTTCATCACAGGTGGAGCATAATCTGGGCTCCATCCAAAAATGGTATTCAAACTGTAGTGGGGAAAAAAAGAATGGTCTCACAATGAGGTCTTATGTATACAGTTAACACAGAGATCTTTCTTGAGGGATGAGGTTCTCCATGATCGCTCCTTGATGGACTGGAGGATAAGGATGGTTATCAGTCCTACACACCAGCTTCACCCCACAGGCCCTGAGAAATGGTGTCATTGATTATACATGAAGCATTGGAAAATGCTCCTAGAATGTATATTTATCAGAAACAACAAAATTAAAGAATTAAATCAGGAATATGATATACATACATACATACATACATACATACATACGATGCTTAAATGTCTGTTACATCTTAAGAAAAATTGGGTGACAAGACTGCAAGAGAGATTCTTCAGATACAAACAGTGAAACCGTTTGCCATTTACATCTCCAGAGAACATCAGTGAAAGTTAGTGATTTGAATGACCATTTTATACAGGGTGTTACAAAAAGGTACGGCCAAACTTTCAGGAAACATTCCTCACACACAAATAAAGAAAAGATGTTATGTGGACATGTGTCCGGAAATGCTTAATTTCCATGTTAGAGCTCATTTTAGTTTCGTCAGTAAGGAGCACAATACCATGATTTCATACGGGATACTCTACCTGTGCTGCTAGAACATGTGCCTTTACAAGTACGACACAACATGTGGTTCATGCACATTTCAGTCGAAGTGTTCGTACGCTTCCAGCAACAGATTCGGTGACCGATGGATTGGTAGAGGCGGACCAGTTCCATGGCCTCCATGCTCTCCTGACCTCAACCCTCTTGACTTTCATAATGGGGGCATTTGAAAGCTCTTGTCTACGCAATCCCGGTACCAAATGTACTGTAGAGACTCTTCGTGCTCGTATTGTGGACGGCTGTGACACAATACGCCATTCTCCAGGGCTGCATCAGCGCATCAGGGATTCCATATGACGAAGGGTGGATGCATGTATCCTCGCTGACGGAGGACATTTTGAACATTTCCTGTAACAAAGTGTTTGAAGTCACGCTGGTACGTTCTGTTGCTGTGTGTTTCCATTCATGATCGATGTGATTTGAAAAGAAGTAATAAAATGAGCTCTAACATGGAAAGTAAGCGTTTCCAGACACATGTCCACATAACACATTTTCTTTCTTTGTGTGTGAGGAATGTTTCCTGAAAGTTTGGCTGTACCTTTTTGTAACATCCTGTATACCATGGAAGATCATGTACCCTGCCAGCACAAGAATCATCACACTATTTTAACATGAATTAAAGTGATGGTATCTTGTGACAAAAGTAGCATGTTCCCATGACTGATAAAGATTCCAGTGTTAAAACTAAAGGACTAGCAAATTGTGACATAAATGCTGTGATAAAGTATTATCCCCAATGGTAACCATTTATACATCTTAAAACACCATAACATTGGCTGCACCTTAAAGGGGCTTGAAATGTGACACAAAGGAGTATTACAGGAATATTATATGGTAAGGGAAAGTGACAATAATGGAATATACATTGAAGTGCCAAAGAAACTGGTATAGGTGGACATATTCAAATACAAACAGGCAGAATATGGTGCTGCGGTTGGCAAAGCATATACAAGACCTCAAGTGTCTGGTGCAGTTGTTAGATTGGTTACTGCTGCTACAGTGGCAAGTTATCAAGATTTAAGTGAGTTTGAACATGGTGTTATAGTCGACACATGAGCGATGGGACACATTATCTCCGAGGTAGCAATGAAATGGGGATTTTTCCCGCACGACCAATTCAAAAGTTTACCGTGAATACCAGGAATCCAGTAAAACATCAGATCTCTGACATCGCTGCGGCCAGATAAAGATCCTGCAAGAACGGGACCATCAGCAATGACTGAAGAGAATTGTTCAATGCGACACAAGTGCACCATCCCAAAAATTGCTGCAGATTTCAGTGCTGGCCATCAATGAGTGTCAGCATGCGAACCGTACAATGAACTATCATTGATATGGGCTTTTGGAACTGAAGCCCCACTCGTGACTGCTCGACACAAAGCTTTACACCTCGCCTTGGCCAGTCAACACCGACACTGTACTATTGATGAGTGGAAAAATGTTACCTAGTTGGATGAGTCTCGTTTCAAATTGTATCTAGTGGATGGATGTGTATGGGTATGGAGACAACCTCATGAATCCATGGATTCACAAGTGTACCCTGAATATCTGGAACCCAGTAAAAGTCAGATCTTCGACATCACTGTGGCCAGAAGAAGATACTGCAAGAATGGGTCCAACAACGACTGAAGAGAATCATTCAGTGTGACAGAAGTGCGACCCTTTGGCAGATTTCAATGCTGCGCCATCAACAAGTGTCGGCGTGTGAATCATTCAGTGAACTATAATCGATATGGGCTTTTGGATCCTTGATGACTGCACGACACATAGCTTTATGCCCCGCCTGGGCTTGTCAACACAGACATTGTACTGTTGATGATCGGAAACATGTTGCCTGATCAGACGACTATAATTTGAAATTTTATGGAGCAGATAGATGTGTACAGGTTTGGAGACAACCTCATGAATCAAAGGACCCTGCATGTCAGCAGGGGACTGTTCAAGCTGGTGGAGGCTCTCTAATGGTTTGGAGCATGTGCAGTTGGAGTGATATGGGGTTCCTGATACATCTAGATATGCTTCTGATAGGTGACATGTACGTAAGCATCCTGTCTGATGATCTGCATCCATTCATGTCCATTGCGAATTCCGATGGTCTTGCGCAATTCCAGCAGGACAACGCAACACCCCACACGTCCAGAATTGCTACAGAGTGGCTCCAGGAACACTCTTCTGAGTTTAAACACTTCTGCTGGCCTTCAAACTCCCCAGACATGAACATTATTGAGCATATCTGGGGTGCCTTGCAATGTGCTGTTAAGATAGAGTTGAATTTAAACTGTATGTCAGTGGGCTCCCATGGTCATTGTCACGGAAGGTAAAATATTTTAGAATGTCAGGTAATATCATTTTCAGTTTCAGTTTCTTCTACTTGTCTCACATTTCGACCCCTCTGCCCAGATCCTCTTCAGGATGTTGTGTTGTTTGTGATTAGCTTAACAGTGTTGAAGACCAATGTTGTGTTCACTTAGAAACAGTAGTTGACCTGTGCTTGTGCTGAAGAACTGATATTATTGTCTAAAATTCCTCTGGCTACCATTGGTGGGCCATCATTATTGGATAAAAGCAAAACAGGCTATGCAAGAGAACAGAATGTTCATCAAAATAATATTAAAGTGCTGCAGAGATGGCTTTCTGGATGATGATTATATTCCCTCATGCTTTGCGGGTATGTATTATCTTCCTTCATGGTCAGAAGCCACAAAGCTGGGAGCCTACGCTGCCTTCTCTGTTAAAGTTACGCTCAATCACTTTTTGTGCTTCTGTTCTATAAATGTTCATTTCCTTGGCCTGTACATGTATGTTGTTGAAATCAATGTCTTGGGCTCAGTTCTTCCACTGACCACTACTACAGATGTCACACTTCATTTTAACCATGTGTGGTGTTTGTATTCCTAAATAAGTTGCTCTAAACTCCTTCCCGTTTCACCTGTGTACAAAATGCCACAGCCACACATGATTTTATAGACTCCCGCAATGTGGATGTAACCATAAGCGTCCATTTTCCATCGGAAAAAGTCCAATTTTTAGGTCTGATTCAAAATTCTGTTCTTTATATCGTTTCCCCATTGAATTCTGCAGATGAGGTTGATAACTCAGCAAATGAATGAAAATATAAGAGTGTGAAAAGGCGGATGCTCGTCTTTTGTATTAGCATAATTAAAATTTTGATCAGTAGACTGGACCACAGTCAAATCATTATAGATGATACGAAGGCACAGGAAGACATTTTGTTGAGAACTGCTGGCTTCTAGGCTGAATGGTGGTGTGAAGTGGTATCTGAACATGTGTTTGTGTCAGTAGGCTTTCTATACACTCCATGTCCTAGAATGTTGTCAGATTTTCTAAATAACAACACATCTAGAAATGGGAGAGCAATGTTACCCTCTACCTCCAACGTGAAGTAGATTTTGGGGTGAATCTTGTTTAACAAATTGTGGAATTGTGAAGCTCTTCGTTGCTGTGTGGCCAAATAACAAATGCGTCTCCCACATAGTGGAGCCAACAAGAAGGCTCTAGAGGCACTATATTAAATACCTGTTGCTTGAAATGTTCCATGAGAATATCTGCTTCTAATGGTGACAAACCTAAATCCATAGCAGCACCATCAGACTGTTCATAAAATCTTTGTATTTAAAATATCTTAATTGTAGACATAACTTGATCAGATTGCACACATCTGGAGCAACTTTCTCAGCTATAAAACTTTCTCGGCGAGACAGCTGTAAGGGTGTTAGATTCTTGGTAATATACCTGTTTGTTCTGGAGTCTAAAAAGTTTCTTTCACTTTGCGAACAATTCTGTTCCTCTGGTCATTTTTTAACTTGCATTATAAAGGATCAACCAATAGTTCTTCCCACTTCTTGCAGTATTCCACAGCATCCACAACTACTGTAGCAGTTCCCGTATCCACTTTGGTCACCACGATGCTTTTGTTTCTCTTGAGGTCTACAAGAGCCTTCCTTTCCAGAGCCTTCCTTTCCTGCACTGTGGTGTTGCTTCTGGGCAGTTTCATTTCTGTGAAAATATTGATTGATAAGAAGAAATCAAGGAGGAAAACGTTGTGGCCTAAAAGCAGGAACTGTTTAAAAAAACTATTATTATAGTTTTGTACTAAATTTGAATGATCTTCTGCATGCAGATTTTTCATGTACAGAATAATTAAACTTACTTTCAGTTCTTCAGTTTTCTCATTGTTACCTCAAATTTTGCAAAAGTACAATCTGAAAGATTGTCTTGTGAATCTGAACATTGTTCTAAAACCTTCAACTGTCGCTAACATTTGTAATTTGTTGTTGATCCACATCCTGTTCGCAGACTGTTAATTTGTCACCTCTGTAATTAACTAGCTGAGTAACCAGAGTTGCCCGAGTGTTAGTCCACCTCCTCCTTTCTCCTCTGTCCTTATGCTCCTCCTCCTCCTCCTCCTCCTCCTCACTCTGTCCATCACCTCCTTCCCCCCTGTGAGTCCAACTCCTCTTTTCCCCCTGTGCTAAAGCATTAAAAAAAATGGCGACTTGACTCCATTCGGCATGACCCGTTGAAGTGTCATAACATCAGTGCTGTCTATGACCTCGTGAACGGCTGTTTTCAGGTAGCAGTTGTTTTTGGGTTATTGCTGTACACTTTGTCTTTAATGTAGCCCCACAAAAAGCATCCGCATGTGTTCAGATCTGGAGAATATGGTGGCCAATCGAGGCCCATGCCAGAGGCCTTCGGGTTCTCATGAGACAGACTGTAGTCTGCAAAGTACTCCTCCAAGACATCACTGTCCTGCTTCGATGACATCGAGCTCTGTCTTGCATGAACCACATCATATCGACATCAGGGTCACTTTGGATAATGGAGATGAAATCATCTTCCAAAACCTTCAAGTAAGATCCCGTAGTCACCGTGCCATCAAGAAATATTGCACTGATTCTTCCATGCCTGTACATTGCACACCTCACACTCACTCATTGTGGGTGAAGAGACTTCTCAATCGTGAAATGCAGATTGTCAGTCCAGATTCTCACTCCCCCAAATGCGCCAGTTTTGCTTATTAATGAACCCATCCAAACGAAAGTGGGCTTTCTACATCTACATCCATACTCAGCAAGCCACGGTGTGTGGCGGAGGGTACCTTGAGTACCTCCGGTTCTCCCTTCTATTCCAGTCTCGTATTGTTCTTGGAAAGAAAGATTGTCGGTATGCCTCTGTGTGGGCTCTAATATCTCTGATTTTATCCTCATTGTCTCTTTGCGAGATACACGTAGGAGGGAGCAATATATTGCGTGACTCCTCGGTGAAAGTATGTACTCAAAACTTCAACAAAAGCCTGTACTGAGCTACTGAGCGTCTCTCTTGCAGAGTCTACCACTGGAGTTTATCTATCATCTCCATAACGCTTTCGCGATTACTAAATGATCCTGTAACGAAGCGCGCTGCTCTCCATTGGATCTTCTCTATCTCTTCTGTCAACCCTATCTGGTACGGATCCCACACTGCTGAGCAGTATTCAAGCAGTGGGCGAACAAGCGTACTGTAACCTACTTCCTTTGTTTTCGGATTGCATTTCCTTAGGATTCTTCCAATGAATCTCAGTCTGGCATCTGCTTTACTGATGATCAACTTTATGTGATCATTCCATTTTAAATCACTCCTAATGCCTACTCCCAGATAATTTATGGAATTAACTGCTTCCAGTTGCTGAATTGCTATATTGTAGCTAAATGATAGGGATCTTTCTTTTCATGTATTCGCAGCACATAACACTTGTCTACATTGAGATTCAATTGCCATTCCCTGCACCATGCGTCAATTCGCTGCAGATCCTCCTGCATTTCAGTACAATTTTCCATTGTTACAACCTCTCGATATACCACAGCATCATCTTCAAAAAGCCTCAGTCAACTTCCAATATTATCACAAGGTCATTTATGTATAGTGTGAATAGCAACAGTCCTACGGCACTCCCCTGCGGCACACCTGATATCACTCTTACTTCGGAAGACTTCTCTCCATTGAGAATGACATGCTGCGTTCTGTTATCTATGAACTCTTCAATCCAATCACACAATTGATCTGATAGACCATATGCTCTTACTTTGTTCATTAAACGACTGTGGGGAACTGTATCGAATGCCTTGTGGAAATCAAGAAACACAGCATCTACCATCTATGGCCCTCTGAGTCTCGTTGACGAATTCCTACAGAGTGGGTTTCTAGTCTCCAGAAAAGTCATTATACTCAAACATAATACGTGTTCCAAAATTCTAAAACTGATCGACGTTAGAGACATAGGTCTATAGTTCTGCACATCTGTTTGCCGTCCCTTCTTGAAAACTGGGATGACCTGTGCCATTTTCCAATCCTTTGGAACACTACGCTCTTCTAGAGACCTACTGTACACCACTGCAAGAAGGGGGGGCAAGTTCCTTCACATACTCTGTGTCACTAAACCGCATGTGCATGGTAATTCCCATCATGCCCCATGCCGAACTGTGCAGTTCGAACATGGTAATGCAAACAGTTCAGTAGTGAAGACTATTTTATTTCATTAGTTCAATAACCTGTGTAACCCACTCTAAGTCAATCTTTTCCTCCATCCTTCTCTCTGTCCATCCCCTCTGTCCCACCACCTCTCTTAAAGTTGTCAACTCTACTCCAGTATTAGGCTGGTGGTTTTTACTGCACAATATTTCTATCCAGATAGTTAGTAAAATGTGTACCAGTTTGGTTGAAATCGATCCAGGGATTTAGTAACAGCTTTTTGCCAATGTTTTTGCCAGAGTACACGTCATATATATATATATATATATATATATATATATATATATATATATATATATATATATATATATATATATACACACACAAATTTCACGTGTATCTGTAGTGAATTTTGCACTGCTGTTTCATTTTCACACAGCACAACTTTCGTGATGATCTATCTTGTGAACAATGTGTTCTACAATGATACAGATTTGCAACTTCATTCAGTGGTTTATTTGGATACTGTCTCTGAAATGTGTTGTGAATAGAATCAGTAGTAAAAAAAGTAATAAATTAAAATATCATGTATGATGTGATAGTCTTCTTGGTCATTGTTCTTGGATTGTGTCTACAAGACATCTCAGTTGTTGATAATAAATGTCAGCAGTGATGCTTCCATCTCAGGAAAACAATTAATATTACACCACACTGTCACTGTTCCACCAAATGCATAACATTATCTTTTGTGGATGTGCGCAGATCTTTGTACAGGGAGTTCCTGCTTTGTTTGGGTTCAGACAATTCCTTTCCTTAGATCACCTCAAAGACACCATTCCTCATTACCAGTAAAGATGTGGGATAGGAATGATTTTTGTTGTTCATGAGCCAGTCAGCGATGAGCAATCAGAAATTCACTTATGGCCACCCACTGATTGTTGTAATTTTGACTTAGAATGTGCAGTACCCAAGTACCAGATTTTTGAACCTTCCCCAATGCAAAAAAAGTTGCTCGATGGTGGTATGCTCACCGTTCATCACATTTGCCAGTTCTTGAGTACGACGACGTGGATGATTGTGGACCTTGCTCATCACATCTTCAGTATACAAGGCTTGTTCAAAAAGTGTTGGATATCCTTCTTTCCCACATAAATCATTGAAGGGCAGGAGACATTCGCAGGCAGAGATGTGATGGAGGACATCCAAGTGCACTTGCGAATTTTTTCCCAACCAACAGAAGAACCAGTCACTGGCAGTCAGCGTAGGAGAGGACATGGTGTGAGCGCTCATCACATTCCAGTAAGTTGTAAAATGGTGGAAAAAAACTGAGCAGTTATTTGCATCAAATTTTTCTAAGAGCTTGGGTGTGATAAACAAGTGCAAACAATTTGCAAGGTTCAACAGGCTGTAGAGAATGATGCCACGAGCAAACTTAGAGAAGAGGGAATGGTACAACCACTTCAAAGATTGCCGCTCTTCTGGAGACAGTGAACTTTGTTCAGAAAAGTCTTCAACGAGCCAGCATGACAGTGTTATTGAGCAAGTTTGGACTTCCCTCCTGAGAGACTGTTGTATCACACTAAGAGAACTTGGAAACGAGATAGCAGTAAGCACCTGATTGGTACATTCAGTTTTGATTGCTGGTTTGTGAATGAGAATTGTGTCTGTGAAATTTATACTGAAATTACTCATAATGGAGCAGAAGCAATGCCACCTGGAAATAAACACTGGGCAGTGTAAGTAGTAGTACCAACTGTCAGAGCACTGCAGAGATACATTCCATGTCACAACTATACAGCGTATGTCCACCTGCCGACAAAATGTTTCCGGTATTAATACACTGGTCATATGTTGTCCTGCTGCATGCAGACCCAGAATGTGGAAACTGCAGACACTCTCTCTATGGAGGACGTCCTTTGTCAATTGTGCTGAACACCATCTTCTGCATTCATCGGTTTGTCCAGTATTTAAAAAAGGGAAGATAATACAAGAATATTAATCACTTGACTGCCTGTCATATACTGAGGCAGGAAAAAAATATGTACAGCTAAGTCCTGTCTATGACCAGTAATGTAGAAGTCATTGTTGTCAACCTCTTCCCCTCAAAGCTTCAATTTTACCAAACTAGATCTATCACTGTCTTCCTCCCTTGTGGTTCCTTTGACATCTTTGGGAACCTCTTCCCAGACCCGATTGGAGAACCAGCTTCCTCCTGTGGTGTCAGGGCTGCTCCTTGGAACCCCTCTCCTGGGGAAACCCATGAATCAGGGGCCGACTCCCGGCCAGTGGCTGAATGAGACTTGAGCTATGGGTTCCAGTGCTTCCCATTCTTCATCCCTCACAAGAATCTTGACCACCAAATGTTGTGAAACAGGAGAAGGGGAAGGAGGAGGAGGCTACCACCTTGATCCTGGATGCACCAAATCTCCCCATGCCATTAGATCCTGATCCTGCGTTCATTGAACGCCTAACCAGGACACCCTCAACTTTATGTTCCAGTAGAACTATAATGGATACTACTGTTAATTGCTGGAACTGCAGCAACTAATGCCCTCAAGAAACTCCCTTCACTGATGACATTCCCCAATGTACTGTAGTTATGGTGCATTCTGCCAAAATCTAATTGGCCCGGGGAAGACATCTGGAGAGGTCTGTATAGTACTTTGCACAGATGTCATTGACAGCTGGAGAGGTTTGTATATTGGTTTGCATAGATGTCATCAGTAAGTGAATTCCCCTCCCTACCATGTTGGAAGCAATAACAGTGTGTGCGCAACTACTGCTACTACATTGCATGGTCCACAGTGAGCTTTGCAACAATGACAACTTCCCAGTGATCCGTCACTTCCTTCACCCCTCCCAATGGATCAATTATCATGATGGAATATTCAAAGAGCCAACTGGCAGTGCCCTCCTCATTTTTAAGTGACTCTACGCTAAGGCTCACTATCTAATGAAGCACAGTAAAAAGCAATTCTGGGGGTGATATGTCTCTTTCTTGGAAACATATACCTCTTCCTCCCAGGTGTAGCACAAGCTCCACAGGCTTCAGAGCCTCCAAAGATCAACAGCTATTCCAGATCTTGTCCTTTAGGATGGTCTTTGTGCCAATGTGTCAATTTTTGCTGAACACCCAAACAATCATCTTAGTTAGTGTCAACATACTCTTCTTACCCAACTATCTTTTGAACATGGAAAAGACAAGTTGAAGGTATCCTCGTATGTTTCACCCCTTGCCAAGCTGAATTATGTAATGAACCCTTCACTTACTTCGAACTGCTTCAGTCTCTCACTTCATCTCGAGCTAAGGCCGCAGTTCCTGATTCAGTCCATAATCAGATGATTCATCCTCTGAAAGTTGCTCAAAGGGTGAATCGTTTCAGGATCTTCAGTCGTATTTGGCTTTAAGTTATCTTCCCTGTCCAGTGACTAATAGTACCATCATCCCAATCCTTAAGATAGACAAAAACACAATGTCTGTCAACAGATACATATCAGTTAGCTTCACCAATGTACTTCGCAAACAAGAAGTTGTTGGTTGCCCACAGATTATGCCAGGTTCTTGAATCTTTGGGCCTCTTGTCCCCCTATCTATGTGGTTTCTTGGAAGGGTGCTCCACAACCAGCCATTTGGTTAGATTGGAAACAGTAGTCTGAAAGACTTCTTCAAAATGTCAACTCCTTATCAGTTTGTTTGACCTACATAAGGGATACAGCACTGCTTGGCCTGCTTGGCACCTAAAATTGCCAATGAGCAATATGCTTGGGGAGTGGAAGGGCTAGGCCATCCAATAAGCATCATTTGCACAATAATGATTTTGTTGTCGTTCCAGCACTGCAGTTATTAAGCAGCATGATGCAAATGGTTGCCCAAAAGTTTACAAAAGTTCACAGTGCAATTACAAATGCCAGCAGGTGTCAAGTTAGTCTCCTATTACAAACCTTGTACCAGTTCACAGTACTGGACATACCATCCTACATGAGCAGCTCTTCAAAATTCCACAAGGTTACACATTGTGTTGTCCATGCCCATAAATATTTTAAAAATAACCTTTAACAACAATAATAATAATAAATAATTTTAATCTCATAACTAAAAATAAGTTAAAGCAACAGTGGTTGTGTCTAATACTAATAGCTGTTAACTCATGAATAAAGAACCAACAAGATGCTCTGGAAAACCGGAACAAGTGTAACACAGCACGGTTGCAAAAAACAGGGCTGATGGTGGAAGCCTAGTTGAATGGAATCAAGCAAAAGGTACAGCACTGACTAGGACAAGTACAATACTCACACAATAAGAAATCTTAAAATCAGATGCTCTCCCTGAACAAGTCCAGAACAGTTGTACCACTCGGATCTATTCTCCCCATCAGCTCTGTTACTCAAATGAAAAGACAGTCAATTTAAACCTAAGACAGGTAACATATTATTCCGACCCACAGTGACAAGAAAAAATAACGGGCCGAAGCAGTTTAACACAAAACGGTGAATATTCAACACTTTTTTCAAATCTGTCTGAGCCAGTAACAAACACAAAGCAAGAAACACTGTAAACCAATAGGGAATGAATGTCTGCCAAATAGCACTAAAGAGATTGTACTGTATGTTAAAGTTGGTTCCTTGGCACAAGCAGACAGCTGCAGGAAATGTTCTGAAATGTGTTCACAAATTTCAGTCCTTTTTCATCGAACAGAGACTGTTCCTTAGGTTGTGCCCCTCATCCGATGACTCCTTTGCCTTATGTACAGCCACCGTCTTTGCCCCTGTCCGCACGGTCGACCAGGCACTGCACTTGTACATTTGTGAAAAGCTCAGAAATCACTGCACACACACACTCTTGTACACCATGCTTGATGTTGCTGCTGGGAAGCAGCCAAAGAGCATAATCATGTGCAATATAGAAAAGAGTCAACATGGCTTGGCGCCATCACACTTACCCTCCATGATTGATTCTTTCAAGGCTCTCTATGGATTTTTGTTTGTCAGTTTCTATCCCATTGGTTGTCCCCCATTAGAGTTGGTACATCACTCAGTTCTCCATGGGTCCAAGAGAATGGTGTTCAGTAGTGCTCCATGCTGTGTGACACACTCTCCCTCTTCACCATGAATGGGCTAGTGACCTCTGGGCCACTAGTCACCTCCACCTTGTATGTACATGACTTCTGCCTTTGCTACAGTGCCCAAACCTTGGTTGAATGCCAGCTCCAAGGCACCATCTGAAGGACAACCACTTGGACCCTTTCCAGTGGTTTCCAATTCTGTCCTGTAAAAACGTGGCTCGTGAATTTGCATCCTTGGTCCATCCTGACCCGGTACTCCACTAGGGTACACAGCGCATGGAAGTTGATGCACATGCCCATTCTTTGGCTGTTGCTTTTATAGAGTCTTACTTTATTACCCCATATTTGTCAGCTAAAGACTAGCTGTATGCTGAAGCTTAAGGTGCTCTGCTTACATGCCCTTATCTTGGGATGCAGAGCTTCTTACCCTTATGTGTGTTTACCTGGCCCTCGTCTCGACTTGACTATGGTTGCCAGGTTTATGGCTTAGCAGCACCTTCAGCTTTGAAATTGTTACACCCAGTCTATCATCTTGGTGTTTGACTGACCACTGGTGTCTTGAAGAACAGGTCTGTAGACACACTCCTTTGTGATGTAGGGATCTTCTCTCTTCAGCTCCATCTGTAACAGTTGTCAAACTGTTGCTCAGTTATTGCAGTCACCATCCAACAGTTTGCTCATCATCGAACTCATCTTTTTGGATATGAGGGACATAGACCTCCTTACACCTGCTCTTGGATGTGACTACCAGTTACCTATGAACACTGATGAAGAACCGAACATTGAAATGGAGCGTGACTCTGGAGCAAAGTAATTCTGACTCTTGTTTCCCCTTCATGCTTTCTCAGATCCCAATGTGATATTTCTGCAATGGAACTGTAATGGCTACCACCACCATTTGGCCAATCTCCATCAGTTAATGGCTGCTTACTCTGCAGTTGGAATGGCACTTGAGGAGACAAGGTTCTCAGAAACCTAGATCTCCAACCTTCAAAATCACAAATCTTACTGTACAAACCACATTCACACCAGAAGGGCCTAGAAGCAGTGATTGCTTGTGTCTACCTATCAGTTTGGATAACAGTATGTGATATCTGTCAATCCCCAGGCATATATATACTGTAAAATGAGCTGGTGGAGCTAGTGGAACAGTTGCCTACATTCTTCCTGATGCGGGGGTCTTGAGTACCCACAATCCTCTGTGGGGCAGCAGACAACGTCTATCGGGGGTCAAGTAATAGATCAGGTAATTTTGGAACTAGAAGGGTGCCTGCTTGACGCTGCAGTTCCAACATATTTTAGTACATCTCATAGAACGTACCCAGCCATAAGTATTACAGTCTGCAGCCTGAACATCTCACCTTCAATTTGATGGTCTATCAGTGGGAACCTCAGTGACTGAAGACTGCTTTCCTTCCACTCTCTCTTTCTCCATCAACTTATGGAATGTGCACCACATCTGTCACTTCAGAAAGCCACCTGGAAAGCTTTTAGCTCCAAAGCAACTTTTGAAACCATTTGAGTGAAGTATATTGAAGAAGTGGTGCAACATACTATTAATAAGATTATACACACACCAAGAAAGCAGCCATTGCTGAATGTTTTATGACACACTTTGCCAGAGTGTCCTCATGCATTAACACACTACCATCCTAATTTCTTGACATGGAAATGCCTGGTGGTGCAATACTCCTTACCCTTCCATGCACAAGGCTTAGAATCATACAATGTTCCATTTAGTGAATGGGAGTTGTGTAGCGTTTTGACAGTGTGTGTAGAGACAGTCCCTGGACTTCATAAAAAGGCTGGAATGTATTTTATTTTTTGACTTGAGCATATCTACTCTTAACTCTGACCATTGCCTTCTCACAATGTAATTTTAGTCTCTCAAAATTTCATTCTGAAGGAAACATCCTTAGAGGTGTCAAAACCTAAGTCAGTGTACCAAACAAGTATTTGCAACAGGTTGGCCATGTGATTCTTATGTTGAAAATCCACTTTCAAATATTTAAAAACCTTAGCATTGACAGCATACAATACTTCCACAGGTTTTTCGGTCATATTTTTCAAAAAGGTGTTTCCCTCCCTATAGAGAAATGGTATTATTATATCACAATTTCAAAGTGGCTTTTGTACATTCTAGTCCACAACAGACAAACTGGAATCTGCAGTGCGCAGTGCTTCCACACGTCGCCATCTGATAACTGTGTTCTCTGACCTAGAAGTGGCGTATGATACCACTAGATGCCATCACATTGTGTCTACACTGCACGAGTTGGCTTCTGCGGCTGCTTACTCATTTTTATTCATAACTTCCTAGCACCCAGACTGTTCCAGATCCAGATTGTTCGACCCACAGCAAACAATGTGTAAAAAATACTGGGGTCCCTTGGGATTGGTTCAGAATGCCTCTCTCTTTATTGAAATCATTGGAGATGTGACAGTAGTAGGACCCACGGTGTCATCAGCACTGTGTGTGGACAATCTTTGTCAGTATTACAGCTCTCCACCATTTTGTGTGCAGAGCACTATCTTCAGGGAGCCATACAGAAAGTACATAATTCGGCCTGACTCTTGATATAAATTTACTCCAACGAAAACTTGAAATCGATGAAGTATTCAGATTTTTAGGTGTTTTATTTGAGAGTTAGTTAACAAGGTTATCCATCATGGTGTATGAAAGTATGCAGAATTATAACTTGGAAGTGCCAAATTGATATTGTGGTGAAAGGCATGTACCGACTGCGAGAATCGGGACATTCTGTACTACGAATGCATCTCTGTGTCTTACCGAACCGAAGCTTTGTTTCATGGACTCTTTGTGAAGGAAATGGAGAGATTGGATGTGTGAGAGGAGGAGAAAGATTGTATTGTTGTGAGATGCCATTACGGTACATAGTAAATGTTCAAATAGTTTTTTGTGCAAATTAAAATCCGGTAACTAACATGAAGTATTGAAGGTGTGTATATCTCCATACTGAAGTTGTTGTTACAGTTATTATGCGACGTAGATCGCTCGGAGGTAAAGTTTGGAATGATAGTACGAAATGCATTTTCCATGGGCCGAATGCATCAAGAGATTAACTCCGAATTAATAAACTTCAACTTGCTAAATTGTTGGACCTATCATCCAGACTATTCAAACAACATAACACACAGTTGTGCTGAATGATTTGCATAGGAAGTAAAGATTTCAGGTGGAGCAGATAATGATGAGGAATTTCCGCAGGATCACCACTGCAGATACATCTCTTGCTCTCCTGTGCGTACCTAAAGCGAAAATATTGATATTTTCCAGGTTTTCAGGGGAGCAAAGATAAAAGGAAATAAGGAACTTAGCTAAACAAACTAAAACCAATAACAAAGCCAATAATTAAAACACACATAATGAATATTTATTTATAATAAATAAATAAATAAATACTTTAACTAAATAACAACAACAACAACAACAACATATTAAACCATGCTACCCAACTCAAGACAAACAGCATGAAAAAGCTTGATAGCGTAACAGCACCTCCTGGGATGCAGACCACATAGTAGTGCTGTGACTTCATAAAGTTTCAATTTTATCCTGACTGTACTAGGGATGTGTTGTCTACAGGTCAGAAGCACCATCAGTAATGAACTTGTTAATCTTCATACATCACAGCAGTTGCGGCAACTGGAGTCTTCTGTACGGTCCCTGTAGATGGCCGCCCATTGGGAGCTGTGTCCCACCATGGAGGGTCAGATACCAGTAACTGGCGAGCTATGGTGGCCAGAGTCTGTTAGATGCCTACCTATCAGTCTTATTTTGTTTCACAACCAGCAGTTTAGACTGTTTACTAATTGCCCAAAATGGGGTACATCATCTGGGATACAACTGGAGGCTCTATGCAAGGACCTCCAAGTGTCACTTCTTGTTTGCACAGATAGTTGCCTCTCAGCACCCCGCATGGTGTGTACTCAGTCCTCTCATTTGGATGAACCTCTAATGTGGCCATAAGAATAATGCTGATACTACCATTCTCAGATGGCTATTCCATTTAGTTTTCACTTGTACACATATTTGACATGCAATGACAAAGTTGGTTATGGTTTTGCATGTGCAAGGTGGCTTCAGAAGTATTCTCTGTCGAACGCATGCAGTGCATAGTTGGTTACCGTATAAAGTGCTCTGCAGTGCATTAAAATTCTCTCCACAAAGGACCCCATGAGCTGCTTACAAGGTGTGTCTCAGTGCTACCCCAGAAACACTTTGGTTGCTAAGACCCAACACTTACTGGATGACCCGTATAGCTCCAGAACCAAGCAGTATTCATCTGCACACTGAGAGCTGTGCAAGTGTTACGAGAAGTGAACTTGTTGATAAAGTTGCTAAAGAAGCAACCACAAAAGACAAACTTGAATTCAAAGTACCGGGCAAAGATCAAAGATTGCAGCTGCGGCATCAAGCTCACTGACAATCTAGTCCATACAATCACTTTCTCTCACCACATTTTAATAATACTGACTATGATTATCCTTCTTGGAGTATCTTTTGGCACCTGGGTACAGTTTTCAGCTACCAAGGTTTTATCTCTTTTCTGACCATCTGACTTTAGCTACTGTTGTGCAGATTTCCAGCCACAATGGAAACGTCACATACCCCGGAGCTGCCAATTCCTGTTTTCTCATTCCACATTGTTCCATGTGAACTTAGAGGGCAACAAGGGTATGATAAAAAAAATATGTTTAGACCCTTTGAACCCAAATGATAACAATAATAGTAATATTAATAATAATCTTAATAAATATAATAATAAAATTAATTATCATTATGCCATTGATCACTGTTAATCTTGTCACCCTGTGATGTCTGCTATTCATGATCTTCCCTCTGACCATAGTCGTACTGCGTGCTCAGTTTTCTTTCTGCGGGTCCCAGGTTCATATGTATACCCCAGGAAACGAACTGACATATCGTTTGGCTACAGGAGTGATTATTTTCTGCACATTTGCTTGGATGATCCCAGATGCGGATTTGTGGGTGCAAATAATGTCTCTTCTCACTTGGTAATAGAACATCTGAATAGTGGACTACTAGCTCCCCTTATAAACTCCACACTATCAAGGCGACAACTGCCGCATGGCGCTCATCCTTCCATTCCTCCCCCACATGGCGCTGCTCCTTCCATTCCTCCCAGAAGGAATCCATTACTCTATGTTGCTGCCACATCATTTTTATGTAATGAGCCACGACCAAACTGTGGATGCGAAGCCTTACGGACACTAGTTCATGTCCTGGCATGATATCCCCCCATGTCCTGTCCCTCCAACTTAAGGATGGTCTTTCAAATTCTTTGGCTCTAATATTGGTAGACTATTCACTGACAATTGAATGGGTTCTTCATTTTCTCCATAGATGTATTCATTGTTCTCAGATTTAAGGTTTTAAACTACTTTTGGGATCCCTTGTTTATCTGTTTACTCCATTTTAATTGTTTTTAGATGCGGTGTGCCCTTTTTCTGCCACACCATATTTTCCATTTTAGGGGTTGCACCGTAATTGTCTTCACTCTTAATCAGTTGGCAACATTGCTAGCTGCTCCAGACAAAATGTGTGTGTTGTTGGTGCTGCATATTTTTGCAATTTTTGACTGAGGTAAACTGATGTTGTAGTGTTCACCTTCGGTGCGCCAATGTACAAGTTGTCACAAAATCGGCTAAGTAAAAAATGCTTGCAATTCACATATTTATTTATATGTAAAAACAGATGGTGGAATTTTCTGTTGTGTGGGATCATATGTGCCATATTAGTGTGCCGAACTTGAAGTTCTAGATTCACATATTTTAATGTTCATGTTGCTTTTGCATAATCTTTCATTGATTGTATCAGTAGTCATTTACATTTTTAAATATTATGAAATTTTGAACATCTGCAAGTTCCATGATAAACTCGTACTGTTATCACCAATTGTAGTCTTATACTTACTTCTGCTCTCTTAAAACATCTGAGAACAGTGCACTATCTTCATTCAAAACAGCTATTCTCTAATTTCCTTGTATGATTATGTGTGAAATCCAATATTTTTGAAAATTTTTAGACATAGACAGAACTACATTTTTCAAAAATTATTGTAAATTACCAGTATGCGTGTTGTGGATGACTTACACCATAGCATTTGTCATTCACAGCTACTGCCAAAGGCCGGCCGTGGTGGCCAAGCGGTTAAAGGCGCTACAGTCTGGAACCGCGTGACCGCTACGGTCGCAGGTTCAAATCCTGCCTCGGGCATGGATGTGTGTGATGTCCTTAGGTTAGTTAGGTTTAAGTAGTTCTAAGTTCTTGGGGACTGATGACCTTAGAAGTTAAGTCCCATAGTGCTCAGAGCCATTTGAACCATTTAGTTACTGCCAAAGAATGGATAACCCCAAATTCCTGTATATATCAACGCAAATAAAAATGAGTTTCTGACAATTTTCAGAAGTTACCATTGTCGCGTGCATAAACTGATTCACAGTATTAAATTGATATTACGTTTTAGTTACTGTAGCAGAGAACAAATATCAACTGTTCATTGCAGACAAACTATGTATAAAATATATAAATACATTTAACATGTCAGTGGATAGAGGAAGGTTCAAAGTTTTGACACAGCTGAACTGTTGTTTGTAGCAACATGGTTACTATACCACAAGAGAAGTCATGTTGTGTGTTGGAATCTGCGTGATGTTAATCCATTGGTCAAGAGCAACATGCGTTGTGTCGCCGTTTTAGGAGGAGGCCACCTTTGCACAAGCAGATTTGACAGGTATACAAAATTCTTGGAAGTTGGTTGCATAAGCAAATGGAAGAGCACTGGTTGCTACACATATCTGATGAAAATCTCAAGAGTGTAAGAGATCGATTCACATGGAGCCCCCTGAAGAGTACCCGAGATGTGTAGACCATGAACTACTTCAGACAATGATAGATTATTCTGAAACAATGCATGCATATGAAGCCTTAAAAGTTACAGTTACTGCAGCAATTGTATCCCAGCAACTATAATGGAAGGTACACAATTTGGATTTCAGTTCTCCGGGATATGGCAGAGGGCACTTTTTCCGCACAACTCAACTAGCAGATAAAGTGAATAGCCGTAATGTAAGAATTTGGCGGTCACAAACTCCTGGCGGCGTTGTTGAACATGAAAGAGACTCGATGAAATTGAAAGTGTTTTGTGCCATATCTGTTCAGAAAGTGTGTGAATCTTTCGTTTATGTGGAGGAAACAGGACAGGAATGTCATACCTGGACATGCTGCAAAACTGGTTGCGCCCTCAACTTCACAAAGATTCCAATGATTTCATTTTAATACATGATGGCACCCTGCCTCATTTTCACCTTGAGGTACAGTGTTGCCTAACAGCACTACACCGAGTGGGGTGGTGCAGTGGTTAGCACACTGGACTTGCATTTGGGAGGATGATGGTTCAAACCTGCAGCTGGCCACCCTGATACAGGTTTTCCACGATATCCCTAAATTGTTTAGGCAAATGCTGGGATGGTCCTTTAAAACGACATGGCTGACTTCCTTCCGCAAACCAACAGGACCTCGCTGTTTGGTACCCTGCCCCAAATCAACCAACAGCACCTTCCCACATGTTGGACAGGAAGATTTGGACAACAAGACCTTGTTCATTGCTTTTGGCCTCCCCGGTCACAAGATCTCACACGTTGTGATTTTATTTTGCGGGGGTACATAAGACAGAGTATTTGTCACACCTATGGCAGCTACTCTTCAAGAGCTGAGAAATTAAATTGTTGAGGCTGTTGACTCAATAAATTAGACCTATTGATCCATGTGTGGAATGAAATGGACTACTGTTTCCTTACTAATCGAGCATCTCGTAGTGCTCATGTTGAGTGTATGGTATAGTTTCTGTGTAAACATAAAACTTTGAACCTTCATGTATCCAGTGACATGCGCATTGTGTTTCTATCTTTCATAGTTTGTCTGTAATAAACAATTGAAATCTATTCTTCCTTTTAATCTCCCTGTATTATTACACTTATATTGAATTAACACTGTTATAAAATATGTTATTGTCTATAATTAACCACAAAAGTTTTAGGAAACCAGTAATTTTTACCACAGGTCCTGTTGCTTTGCAGGAAGTATGGAATCTGTCATTACTCATCCACTTAACTGCGAGTGATGTGTCAGTGGCAGATTTAGTCATTCTGTACATTACTTTCTTCGTAAAGTAACGTGTGGAAACGGAATTAACCATTTCAGCTTTTACTTTGCTACCCTCAATTTCAGTTTCTGTCCGACTCAAAAGTGACTGGGTGCTAACTTTGGAAACTCACTCTCTCTCTCTCTCTCTCTCCAGTACTACACTTTCGTGTTACACCTATTATGCAGTCCAGTTGGAGCATTAGATTGTCAAAATCCCAAGCTGGTTGAAGGTCCTCACCCATAATGCTCCAAACACAAACATTGTCAACTGGGAAGAGATCTGGCAACCTTGCTAGCTAAGGTAGGATTTGGCAAGCACAAAGACAGGCAATAGAAACTCTTGCTGTATATGAGTTGACAATACCTTGCTGAAATGAAAGCCCAGGATGGCTTACCGTGAAGGGGAACAAAACAGGGCATAGAGTATTGTCGACGTACTGCTGCATTGTAAGGATCCTCCAGATGACGACCAAAGGGGTTCTGCCATGAAAAGAAATGGCACCCTAGGAGGTCACTTCTAGTTGTCAGGTTGTAGGGTAGATGACGATCAGATGGGTATCCCACCTGTGTCCGGGATATATCCACACACATTTTTCCCGGTCATGGGGCTCCGTTCGAAGCAGGACTCATCAATGAAGACAGTTCTACTTCAGTCAATGAGATTCCAGACTGAAGACATGTCTGAAGATGCTCCCCGACAGTGGTGTGATACAAACCTGACTGTCGTCCACCATACAGCTCAGCAACCAGGAGTGGGTGTCTGGCGTGCAATTTCTTTTCATAGTGGAACCACCTTGGTTGTCGTCCGCAGCATCCTGACAGTGCATAGGTATGTCGAAGTTCTACAGTCTTGTTTTGTTGCATTTCATGGCAAATCATCCTGGGCTTACATTTCAGCAAGATAATGTCCGCCCACACATGGCAATTTTCTATTGCCTGTCCATGTGCTTGCCAACCCCTACTTTGGCCAGCAAGGTCACCGACTTTTCTATCTGCTGTAGTCATCCTTTGTACTTGGGTGATCATTGTTTGCCACACACACATCCCGGTCATTGGTGCCAGTTTCCATGTTGACATTCTCAAAGAGGCCAGGTCTATTTCTTGCCATCCTGAGTGGGGTTCTGAACTACCTGTTCTAGGTAGTTTTCAGAAAAGGCCTTTAATAATGTTTCACATAACGTTAACAAACTAATTTTGCCAGTTGATTGTTGTATGATTAAAGTCTCCACTGATGATTACAGTACGATTGGGGAACTTACATATAAGTGAACTAGGGTTTTCTCTAAAGTCTTCAGTTAAACCAGGAGAAGAGTCTGGTGGGTGACAGAAGGATCCAGTTACCATTTTGTGTCCAGTCTTGCCCAAACAGTCTCACATGCAGCTTTGTTTTCTATCTCTGAAGATTTGAGTTCGTCTATTGTGACAATTACACCACCACAATTTCCCATTTGCCTGTCCTTTCTCCGCACACTTAAATTTTTCCCAAAAATGTTGCTGCTATAAATTTCATATTTCAAACAGTTTTCTGTATGTAGTATTATGCGAGCTTCACTATTTTTCAAGAGTGCTTCAGACTCTCTCACTTTGTTGTGAATGCTACAGCATTTAACTACTAGGATTTTAATACTCTCACCTATAGTGGACATGCTTTTGGAACTTACACTTATGAGTCTCCTACGGCTGTCATTATTGGACTGGATGGAAAGTCGCCTAATCTGAAAAAACACTTGTGTGCCCCCGAAACACAGTCAACTACCAGGGTAGCAACTTCTGATGTGTAGTGTACACCAGAACCATTTAGGGGAACCCTACAGTTCTCAACCCTATGGCCCAAGTCCAGGAAGTCGCATCCTACCTTGTCACAGAACCCTCAAAGTGTGTGGTTCAGTCCTTCCATTTGACTCAGAGCCATGGGGCTATGATCAGTTCTTGGGACAATGCTGTACATTCTAACCTTTCTTGGAAGTCTGTGCAAAAGGCTGGTTTTCTCAACCTTCTCCATCAGCCGCTGGAACGATCAGAGTATGACTTAGGAGCCCAGACGTCAGGTATAGTTTGTTCCGACGTGTGCCACAGTCTGCACTTAGTTGCTCCCTGTTCCCTCATCAGTCAGTGGTGTTGAGAAACAGCGGGAATCATTAAAATTGAACAAAGCTCCAAGGCCTGTTGGAAATCCCTCTCAGATTCTATACAAAATTTATGGCTGCCTTAGCCCTACTTATAACTATAATTTATCGTGTATCCCTCAAACAAAAAATGGTGCCAATTAGTTGGAAGAAAGCACAGGTCACACCCACATACAAGAATGGTAGTAGAAATGATCCACAAAAGTACCTTCCAGTATCCTTAACATCAATTTGTTGATTCTTAAAACATGGCCGGAGTCGGACATAATGAGGTATCTCGAACAGAATGATTTTCTCCTTGCCAGCCAGCATGGATTCCAAAAGCATTGATCATGTGAAACCCAACTCTAATGTCTCTCACATGAAATACAGAGTGTTTTGGATCAAGGCAGTGAGATAGTATTTCTTGATTTCTTAAAAGCATTTCACTCAGTACCACTTTAATGCTTATTGTAAAAAGTACACTCGTATGGGGTGTAAAGCAAAATTTGTGACTGATTTGAACACTTATTGGTAGGGAGGCTGCAGCTTGTTATCTTGGATGGAGAGTCCCACATCAGATGGAGAAGTAACTTTGGGTGTGCACGAGAGAAGTGTGTTGGGATCCTTGCTGTTCGTGTTGTATACTAATGACCTTGCAGACAATGTTAATAGTAACCTCAGACTTGTCAGAGAGGATGGAGTTACCTATAATGATGTATTGTCTGAAAGAAGCTGCATAAATATTCAGTCAGATCTTGATAAGATTTCAAGTTGGTGGAAATTTGCTTTAAATGCTCAGAAATGTAAAATTACACACTTACAAAATGAAAACACATAGAGTATCCTATGACTGTAATAGCAATGAATTACACTTGGAATCTGCCAACTCGTAGAACCACCTGTTCGTAACACTTTGTAGGGATTTGAAATGGAATGAACACACAGGCTCAGTCATGGGTAAAGCAGATGGTAGACTTTAGTTTACTGTTAGAACACTGGGGAAATGCGACCAGTATACAAAGGAGATTGCTTACAAATCACTCGCGAGACCCATTCTGGTATATTGCTGAGTGACTGGGTCACATACCAAATGGAACTAACAAGGGATATTGAACGTATACAGAGCAGGGCAGCATGAAAGGTCACAGTTTTCTTTGACCCATGGAAGAGTGCCACAGTGACGCTTAAGAAAGTAAACTGGCAGACCCTCTAAGACAGATGAAAACTAACCTGAGGAAGCTTGCTTACAAAGTTCCAAGAACCAGCTTTAATTGATGTCTGTAGGAATATATTACTACCCCATATATGTCACTCTCATAGTGATGATAACAAGATTAGATAAGGTTAGATTAATTACAGTATGCACAGAAGCATTTAAACAATCATTTTGCTTGCACTCTATACAGGAATGGTATGGGAAGAAACCCTAATAACTGATGTGTTGAGATATATCCTCTGCCATGCACTTCACAGTGTCTGTAGAGTATAGATGCAGGTGAAGAAGAAGAAGAAGAAGAAGAAGAAGATGCAGATGGGGGTTGGATGTGAGTTTGGGATATTTCCTGTATTCATCTCTTGGTCTCCCTCTATGATTTTTACTCTCCACACTGCCCTCCAATACTAAATTGGTGATCCCTTGATGCCTCAGAACATGTCCTACCAACTGATCGCTTCTTCTAGTCAAGTTGTGCCACAAATTCCTCTTCTCCCCAATTCTATTCAGTACCTCCTCATTAGTTAGATGATTTACCCATCTAATCTTCAGCATTCTTCTGTAGCGCCACATTTCAAAAGCTTCTATTCTCTTCTTGTCTAAACTGTTTATCGTCCATGTTTCACTTCCATGTATGGCTGATACAGTATGAAAAATATATGAAGATAATAACTGTTCCCGAAAGACCATATACCATTGATGACCATGCAGGTTCTCTTACGGGAATCGACACCTCAGTTGGTGCGAGTAGTGAGTGGATGGGCAAATATCTATTAGGAACATTACAAATGTCCCTGCAGTCACGCTATTCATGTGTCCTCGGTGGCTGAGATGGATAGAGTGTCTGCCATGTAAGCAGGAGATCCTGGGTTCGAATCAGAGTCCTAGTCGGGGCACACATTTTCAGCTGTCCCGATTGAGGCATATCAACACCCACCTGTCGGCAGCTGAGGGCTTCAATTAATTATCAACAATATGAAAAACCCTATAACCCTACCTCCCCCCACCCCAAGCCCTTCCTCTACCTCCTCTAACCCCTCCCCTTTCCCCCACCTCTTCTGGCCATCATGTTTCGCTGATACCTAAAAAATCTTGCTGCATCCTTACCATTTCTACGTTTTAGGTTTAATGCACTCCGGGATAAATGAAGCATCCACATGGGAGAATGAAACAAAACGAAACTTTACAGGTTGAGAGGGTATGTGATGTTACTTTGAGTGAGTGATCACAAAATCAAATCAAATTTGTAGAGAACTAGGTAGTATGACTCCACTTACCAGTATCAGGCGTGCGGTTGCACACACACGTTGGGTGCAGAAGGTCGTGTGGATGCAGAAGACACAGGGAGCCATTTGAAATGGAATGGGAGATTACGTTGATGTTCTGCAAGAATTAATATTGGATAGTGGCCTAGAATTGAGATCATAAAGATTGTTGGAGCCTTATGAATATTGCTGTACATAAGTCGTGAAGATATTAGCATGAAAAAATGCAGCCAAGCTATTTTGTCAGTGCTGGAAAGTTATTTGGAGATTCATAATTGCATACAAAATAATTGTCTCAAATAATTAGGATAAATTATAAAGTACAGTTAGTGCATTGTCTGTATAATCTCACAGAAATATAGTAACCTTAGAGCTATGTTGCACTGTGCACAAATGGTTACATAAGTACAGAAACAAGGTCAAGGTAGCATCAGTTCAGGCTCAAGGCTGAGAGAGAGAGAGAGAGAGAGAGAGAGAGAGAGAGAGAGAGAAATGCACATAGAAGAGAAACCGAGTAGCTTGTAAAAAAAGATGGAACAGAAAGCCGTAAATGATTAATAATAAAGCCTGTGGGGTAGAAGGAAGATACTGAAAGTTTTATCTGACAATGTAAAATGTAGGTACATTTCCACCATGGAGTTCTTTGCAAATGTCTGAAGAATTGGAAGGATCTCTAACTTTTATGGTGACTCATCCAGTAATATACTTTCGCTGAAAGGTGCCAACCTGACCTCTCTCTTGGGGTGGCAGGATGTCGTTCACCAAAAGAAATAACGTCCATAATAAAATCTTTAAAAACAAAGCATTCTAGTGGGTACGATGAAATATCAACAAAGTTAATTAAGGCATGTTCCTGTGAGTTTAGTACAATTCTGAGTTACTTGTGTAACCAGTCAATTATAACTGGGACATTTCCTGACTGGCTAAAATATGCAGATGTTAAGCCTCTATTCAAGAAAGGGGATAAAGAGATACCATCAAACTACAGACCGATTTCACTTTTGCCAGCATTCTCAAAAATTTTAGAAAAAGTAATGTACAGGCAGCTGCTCAACCATCTGACCACAAATAACATATTATCAAGAACACAGTTTGGATTTCTGAAGGGTTCTGATATCGAGAAGGCTATTTACACCTACAGTGAAAATGTACTTAATTCATTAAATAACAAATTACAAGCAGCAGGTATTTTATGTGATTTGTCAAAGGCATTTGATTGTGTGAACCACAACATCCTTTTAAGTAAATTAGAATTCTATGGTGTCACGGGCAGTGCTGCAAAATGGTTCAAGTCATACCTCACTAACAGGAAACAAAGGGTGTCAGTGCAAGGGACTAGTGAATTAAGTCATCAGTCATCATCAGAATGGGAAGAAATTACATGTGGTGTCCCACAAGGATCCATCTTAGGGCCATTGCTTTTTCTTGTGTACATTAATGATCTCTCATCAGTTACACTACCAGAAGCAGAGTTCGTTTTGTTTGCAGATGACACAAGTATTGCAATAAATAGTATGTCAAGTGTAGTTCTAGAAAGATCTGCTAATGATATTTTCATGGATATTAATAAATGGTTTAAAGCCAACTCACTGACATTAAACTTCGAAAAGACTCACTATATGCAATTCAGAACCTGTAAGAAGTTTCCACCCAGCGTATGCATAAAATACGAAGAAGAGCAGATAGAAGAGGTTGACAGTCTTAAATTCCTGGGATTACAACTTGATAATAAATTCAGTTGGGAAGAGCACACCACAGAACTGCAGAAACGCCTTAACAAATCTGTATTTGCAATTCGAGTGTTAGCAGACATAGGCGACATAAAAATGAAAAAGGTTGCATACTTTGCCTACTTTCATTCCATAATGTCATATGGTATAATATTTTGGGGTAACTCTTCAAGTCAAACAAAAGTTTTCAGAGTCCAAAAGCGTGTAATACGTATTATTTGTGGAGTAAATTCACGGACGTCCTGTAGAAACCTCTTCAAAGAACTGGGTATACTAAATACTGCCTCTCAGTATATTTACTCATTAATGAAATTTTTCCTAAATAATATATCTCTTTTTCCAACAAACAGCTCAGTTCATACATACAATACCAGGAACAAAAATGATCTGCACAAGGACTTAAAAGCACTTACTTTAGTTCAAAAAGGGGTCCACTACTCAGGAACACTCATCTTCAATAATTTGCCAGTAAACAAAACAGACATGTTCCACATCCACGAGGATGTCCTCAGCACGGATCTATGGAACGAAATCTAATCTATGTGTGGACGAAAGGTAGTGTTGGATGAGGAACACTGTCTTAAGAAACTGGAGCAGCCTTACTCTTTGTCAAGGTTCTGTTCGACCATGTCTGACCACAACAAGGGAGGATCACATACGCACCTGCCATCTGAGAACAAACTTGCGTAGGCTGATATAAATGTCACAACACACACAGTTGTGTTAGGGGAGATGCTGAGACCAGGAAGCATGGATACTGGTGAATGGTGCTGTATTGTGTTCAGTGATGATACACATTTATGAACCACCTTGAATGAATGTTGCTGGTGAGCATGTTGGTGACATGGCGAGAGGTCCCTTTCTACCATTGTTTTGGAGAGGCACATGGTGTTATTCCCTGTTATGGGGAATCATCAGGTGTCACTTCAAACCGTGGTTGCAACAGTATCATGGTGCCATTACTGATCAGGAAAATGCTCGTCCACACCTGGCATTGTTTCTATGAAATGCCTGCATAATATTGAGATACTCCTATAGCAAGCAACATCCCAAGATCTGTCCCTGATAGAACATGTGTGGGACCAGTTAGGACATCACTCAGTGCCAGTATTCAGCACATTGTGGACCAGTTAACAACAGTTGTGGACCAGCTTGCCTCAGGTGAGGGTAGGATGGCTCTATGACACTCTCCCCAACAAATTGTTGCATGCATCCAGGCCAGATGGGAAACAAGCTGGAAAAGGAATGTGAAAGATAAGAATCCCTGTCCCTCATACAGCACCCCCCCCCCTCCCCCTTTCCCCTCGAGGATGGAAGCTAGTATTTAACTGTTAAAAGCAGAATAATGAGTCACAAGAAATTACACAATTAATATATTCTCTTTCCAGGAAAACTGTGCTTTGGAGATGTTCTGCCTCCTTGTTCAATGGAATATACGTGATGCTTTTGGAACCCCTTTGATATTTGCACGATGTCTCTTAGAATTATTGTTCAATCATGTTTGACATTGGGAGGTTTTTAATGCCAAATATTAATCAGAACTTTTGCATACTAAACTGCTCTCCAAAAAGCAGAGCAATATTTGTATACATAGTAAAGGCAGAATTTGTTAGAATGTAATTATATTTCGTATTTATTTCCATTGTAAATTATTGTTAATGTGCTGAGCTCCATTTTTTCATGGCATAGTTCACGTTGCTTCCTTATAAGGGAGGTTTATATTAAGATCATAGGAAAAGGCTTTTTGCCAAAAGTTACCATTGTAGGAAACTGGAATCGACATCTATTGATGAAATACTTAATGTTATGTCTGACGTAAGTGTAAAAGTATTTTCTCTCCAAGTTTTAGATTTTTAGATTGAAGGTGTGATTTTATTTATTATTGGGAACTCATTATGTTTTGTAACATCTTATGTATTAGATAGATAGTTAATTGAAGTTACTGTTATGGTCAGATTAATCATGCCCATGATTATTACTGAATGAGTTGCCGCAATGGGAAGGATGATAGTTCAAATCCGTAATCGGTCATCCAGATGTAGATTTTCTGTGATTTCCCCAAATCATTCCAGGCAAATGCTGTGGTTCCGTTCAAAAGGGCATGGCAGATTTTTTGTCTCACCCTTCCACAATCTGAGCTTGTGCTCTGTCTCTAATAACTGTGCTGCCAACGGGATGCTAAGCCCTAATCTGCTTTCCTTATTTTACCTTGATTTTTGCCTTCTGTAATATACTAGGTTTCTCTTACAACATTACTGTTTTTAGAAATATTGTTGTGTGAATGTCTCATAAACTGACAAAAATCTTAAAGTTCTTTATGTCAAGTTTTTCAGCAGCCACAAGGCTCATTTTTCTACAGTATGTGCAGAGGAGTACGGTGTAGCCTTTGATCTTCAGATAGAGGAGAGAATGCAACATATGTATTCAGCAAATTGCAAGTGGTACGATCACAATGTTACAGGCTGCCGCCGCCGCGGCTGCCCCACTGCTTAAAACCCCCCTGTCGACTGCCCAACAGGCGAGCTATGCTGCTGCTGCCAGCTACACAGCAGTGGCAGCACGAGCGTATGGAGCTGCAGCAGCTGCTGCGCAACCGGTTGCCGGTTACGCCGCTGTTGCGGGGTGAGTGAGATGGCTGCCAAATGCTGCGTACCAGAAGGTTCATTTGTAATTGCAAACTGGTGATGTAAATGATTACAGATATGCGACAGCCATGCTTTGACTCATGTATTGAAGCTTCACATCACACCTGCAATGCCCAATTTCCATCCAGAAACCTGACCGTGTGTGATGTTGGTGGAATTTTGATGCATGTTTTTTATGTTTTATTGTGAAAGAGATTCCAGTGTTCCTTTCCCTTCATTGTCTTCCTTTCAGGGATTTTCCCCCCATGTTCCTGCAGCTGTATCCTTCCAAAATCTGTTTGTTTCTTATGTTAGCGTAATACAGCCATTTATTAGCAACTGTTTTTAATGCACTATGAGATGGTTTATAGAAATTTTGAATGTTCGTTCTGCATGTTATTTAATATAGCTAATTCTTATAATTGAATGATGTTACAGATACGGTCGTGAATATGCAGATCCTTACCTTGGGCACAGCATAGGTCCTGTAGCGGGTTATGGGGTAAATTCTTCCTTTGTTTATTTATTTATTTTTATGACACGCTTCAAATGAGTTCATGATCTATAAAATGATGTATGTGTCATCTGCAGATAGAAAGTGTATTTGCTGCCTTATATTTATTGATTTAAACTGTGTGTGAACCATTTCAAATTCAGCTCTTCTACAAATTGTTATAAGATTGTCAGTTGTTTGTGCTTGTCAGTTTTAACACTTGATGAACTTTTTCAATATAGTACGTACTTTGTTTCAGGCTGCTGTCTATAGAAGTGGCTACAACAGATTTGCACCTTACTGAAGACTTTTTGGCTAGGAAGAGCCGCATCTCATATTCATTATCTTAACATACATGACAACAATTCACTTGCCTCAATGTTCACGCGTCATCACTACCACCAGCATTCACATTTGTGTGGAAATTATGAAGAAATATATGGATGAAGAAGTTGATTCATGACATTAAAAACTTATTGCTCTACTTGTTTGAAGAAGATTGTAATGTAGCTTGGCAGCTAGCTTTAGTTATAGTCATACAGCGTTATGAGCATATGGCTGCTACTCAAGTGTTTTCCTTCATATTTTATTTTCTGTTACTGTTCATATGAATGAGATAGAGCATAAATATTTCTGGATTTTGAAACATTTACATGTTCCAGATATTTCATATCACAAACTGTGCATGAAGGAAACCAAATAAGCCCTAAAGTTACTACACTAATGTGAAATTGGCAGTATTGACAGCAAAACACAAACATAGCGAAGGGAATGTTCTACTCAGGGTTAATACCTAACCGAATCTTCAAATGACAACAGTTTCTCCATGCAGACTTAACAGTTATCACCTTATTTCTTACATTTTTAGGTGGTGTTAAAAATTGCTTCCGGTTTTTCAATTGTTGGATTGTTTCTGGAGGAAAGTGCTTTATTAGAAAGAGATTTTTTGTAGCATGTCCAGAATGGGAAAATGAAAAATCATTGGGGATTGTTCATGCAATAAATGATGCTGTGTGGTATTTTTACGGTTTTTCCGTTAATGTGCGTTATAATAGTGATTGGCTATGAAACATTACAGAAAGTTTTGTAATGCTGTGGGAATGTTCATTGCTATTTTCAAGAGTTTTGTAAATAAGTATTGTTTTATTTTATTATTTTTTTGAAATGTATTGTCCATTTTAAGTGACTGTTAATAGCTCATTTAATGATAAACAGTCTATGTTTATGTGAATTTATATTATATACCTACCGGTCTTCCAGGACTGGTTTTGTAATCAGAGGCAGATGGTAGTCACATTAACTTTGCAAATGCAGAGCTTGGATGTAATTGGGACATGTTAACCTTTCAACTTTTTTGTCACAAATTAAATTTAAGAACTTTCTGGATTGAGTTGTTGAAATGCATTTCACAAGATCTTGCTACAAAGTTATAATACTGCCAGTTTTTCTGTAGTAACACAAGGGGTGCTTTATTTAAATTATTTACAAATTTGCAAATGACATCATTCTTAATGATGGTTTTTAACACAAAGCAACAGTTACATTAATGTATTATTTCCAAATACAAGGGTGAGCAGTGCTCTCTTGTAGCAGAATGAAACACCAAATGTAGTTTTGTAGTATAGAACATATCCCCATGTCCCCCTTGAAACAGTGAACTGAAGCTGTAGTGGTTGTATTTTTTAAGGAAGGTAATTTTACTTTTAAAGTAACATGATTTAAAAGAGTTTAATTTCTGGTCAACAGAAAGTTTATTCAAATATGTAACTTTATATTTATAAAGTTTACGCATTTAAATTTCTGTGAATCGTGTATTTTTACTTTATGGGACTTTTCAGACCTTATCTAGTGCATTAAAAATAATTTTAATACTTGCTGACAAGTTTTTAGTTATTGGTTCTCTGAATAAGTAGTAACTTTCCAAATTATGTTATTTTTATCATTGTTAAGACAGACTTCAGTCAAGGCACATAAATTACCCAAATATTTTTTGACAGATTGTTACCTTCAGTTCAGTTAGCCACAAAAATTAGCCTTAAAATTTCTGTTTCATATCATGCTGTGGTATAATTTTCTGAATTAAACTGTTACAATTTCATGAATTGACTCGTTTAAATTTTACTGTTGAAAATCATATTTTACACATGTGGGAACATGTTACTTAACTAGCCTATTCAGATTATTAAATTTATTTAGTCAAGTGTGACACATAGCTTTAATTTTGCAGTTTTCTTTCACTAAGCTAGCATTTTTTCATTCAAAATTAATTAAATTGATTGCAGTACAACCAGTTGGAGCTTCACTGTTTGTAATAGTGTCAGCAGAAACTGATATTTTAACTATACTCAACTAGTAGAGTTAAGTTAAATGTGATACACTCAAACTTCTAACGATGAATGAACCAGTAAGTACTGACAGTGTAAATGTTCTCAAGCACTGAAAGTGAAATCTGATAGTTATGTCATATTTTATATATTTTTCGGTATCCACTCATGTATGACTCATACAGGGCTTCAGAAGAAGTTGCATCACAACATATTGTTCACGCAATGAAACATTGAAAATACTATAGTTGTCTGTCATAAGTGTAATGATGCTACGAAGATTGATATTATTGTCGAGATATGAGACTTGTAAATATTTATTTCAAATCTATAAAAGTGTCAGACAACTAAAATAGTATTTGCGTATTCCTATATTTGCAGTACCATTTCATAATGTCAAAAGTCACATAAACTGCTATTTATGGGCATTTGCTTTTCGAAAGTCCCTTTGACGGTTTTATAGGGACTGTAGATCAGAAACGGACATATCGGTTTGAATACTTTTTAAAAATCAGTGTTTATACGTCTACAAATTAAAGTCAGATTTCCACTGAAGCTCTCTTAATCTCATTGTATGAATGTCAGTAAGTAAATAAGTTTGTGTGATTGTTGAAAATGTGTATGTATGAAATGTGGAAAACCTCAGATGTATGTGTTAAAATCTATATAGGTTAGATTTAGGGAGACAAATACTGTAATGTGTATTCTGCTTTGTGATTATTTGTCCAGTAGTCCTCAAGAGCTTTTGCAAGTGAGGATCTTCTTTTTAGATGTATAATACACAATTTTAGTTTGGAAGTTAGAAGTGTAGCCTTCCTAGTGATATCACTTCATATTATCATATTGCTGGTCCAGAAATTCTGGGCATTTTGTATTGTGTGTTGCTGGAAGATAAACAATCTTATAGATGTGTTTCTGAAAGTTGGGAATAATGTTCAATTTGGAAATTTACTTTCTTGTATTGAGTAAGTGGAATTTTTATTGAAGTTTTCTGGCAACTGCAGATTACAGAATTGCACTGAACAACCAAAGATATGAACAGTATTTTAATCTGCTCAATATCATAAGGAGAAGGCACTTTCATAATCAATTTGATTGCAGTAATACTAATAAGGATGATAATAGTAATAATAATAATAATTATAATAATCTGTTTGCCAGATGGTTTCATACAGTCTGTGTTCATACAGATTTTGCTGCACACAGAAATGCTGTCTTCATAATATTATCTGTCATCATATATATGAAGTCTCATTGTTAATTTTAAAAGTGAATAACTGAACGTCTTCCGTTTTGGCACAATATGAAGTTTTACTACGCACTGGTTGTTGAATTACATGAAAAAAGCACAAAATATAAAGTCTTTTATATGTAACAAGATTCCCATTTTGTTTTATCGTCATTATTGTAATTTTAAATTCGTATAGTTTCTTGCTGAGCAGATGTGTTGCTCTGATTTTGTTCAAGTGGAAATCATTCTTTGTGGTATCACGGGACAATGGAAGTTTAGAAAATATAGTGCACATACATAAAAAGGCTGTTTATGTGAACAGTGATGCAGATGAGATTTTTACAGTTTTTAAGGCAGTTAGCACTTTGTCTGATATACGGGGGACTGTGAATCTCAACAAGAATGTACAAAAGTTTCAGTGTTGTTACTTGCCATATTGTGTATGTGTATTCATGGAATAAAATATGCTGTCATCTTTAAAGAATGAATTATTCTGTTTCAAACCATATCCATTGCAATCTTCATTCACATCACAATCAAAATGTGTGTCCTATGTATCTACCAATTCAACATTATTAGCAATTGACAATTATTTATTAAAATTCATTTTATAATGCACATTATATCTATGTATTAACACTATAATACTGAGAGTAATGTCTCATTATCTGTAGACAAATTAGATTTTATAGTAATCACCACAAATTTAAAAACGTGTATTCCACCACCAGGGTCTCTTAACATTGTATGTAATATGACATGTCACAACTGAGATTGACAATTACCACGAAATCCACAAGTGTCTTGAAAGTGCCAAAAATTTCAGGATCAGTCATTTTTATATGAAACATTAATTTTTTATAATAAAATTAGATTTGTTCACAGTAGGTGGATCATATAAATATGCAGGCTTTCCAGGCTGTTGCCACTGAATATCTGAGTTAGAGATAACATGATATTCATCTGCAAACTCTTCAAAAATTTTTGGAGAAGGTTGAAGAGAATATTTGAGGCACGAGGTGTGTTCAAAAAGTAAGGTGACTTTATATTTTTATGAAAAAATATTTATTTATTCATCAATATTCATGTTGAGTACTTTTTGGAACAGCCTTGAGTACTTCCAGCTATTCAGTTTTTATTTCTTCAATCATTGAAAATCTTCATCCTTTTGTAGGTCTCTTTAGTTTTGGGATCAGGAAAAAGTCGAAGGGGGACAAATCCAGTGAATATGGTGGCTGAGGCATGATTGTTGTGTTGTTTTTGGCCAAAAAATCTATCACAAGCAACAATGAATGAGCAGGTGCATTGTTGTGATGCAAAAGCTATGAATTGTTTTTCCTCAATTCCACACGTTTTTTGCGTGTTGCTTCTCACAAAAGGCACTTCATGTCAAGGTAATATTCCTTATTGACTGTACGACCTTGAGGCAATACTTCATGATGCACTGCATCATGGTAATTGGGGGGGGAAAAAAAGAAAAAAAAAACAGTGAGCAAAACTTTGACATTTGATAAAACTTTGCATCTCAAACTTTTGGATCTCCGGGGTGCTTGTATTGGGATGATTGGGCTTCGGTTTTGACATCGTAACCATAAACCCATGTTTTGTCACCAGTTACAACCCTCCTGAGCAGCTCAGTATCATTAACATCATTCAAGAGACCATGAGTGATACTCAAGTGATGGTTCTTCTGATCAAAATTGAGAAGTTTTGGAACAAACTTCGCTGATATCTGCGACCGTTAAGTTAAACAAATGTATAATATGTGGTAAATTACACAACAATATCTGAGTAAATCAGTGTAACAATACAACTTCTGAGCCCTTATTACGTACGGTTTAGTTAGCAGAAAGCTAAAACTCACCTCGCTGCCTGCTTAAATTCCTTAGCTTGTTGTGGGCTTTAGTGATTGTGTACTGTAAGCCCATCGGTTCCTATAAAGTAGAATTTGTATTTATGCTTTACACTCTTAAATCTTATTTTTAGCTAAAGGTTTTGTTTTGTATCTGCATCTGTCATGTACAATACCCAGCATTTATGTTTATTATTGTTATTTAGACTTGGTACATTTCAGGTAGCAGTTTTTATAGGTCACTTTCGCGTGTACGTAAACTCTTGTTTAAATTACAAATACGAGGGATAATCAGTAGGTGCAGCTTACCGTAGGTCACTGTTTAATTCGTTTATAATATTCACTAGATAGCCCCTAGCAGTTTACTGTAGGTCACTGTCTTATTCTTTAGTATTCACTAAATAACTCCTAGCAGGAAAATAAGCACCAGATCTCGCTTCTACCATAAATTTTTATTTTCATTATTGAGTGTCCTTCCTGCCAACTAGAGTGTAGCTGTTAACCTTGTGTGACAGTAGGTTTCCTTAAGTTTTTTTATAGTAAATCCGTTATTAGATAGATGGATAGGGACTGTGTCTGTTGTGTGCGGATGCAGGAGGAGTTGGTCAAAGTCCAAATGTAGCTGGAAGCTTTGTTCACCACAGTCAACAAGCTCCAGAGTGCCACCTTGAGGTGCGGTGGGGATGGGGTGTCTGGGGGCAGCCTCTGCTGTACTAGATGTGCAGGGGGGATGTCACAGCTATCTGTCACTGAGCCGACCTCAGGTGCGACTGAGCCGGCTGGCCCACTCTCACCTCAGTGTGGGTGGCAGACTGTGTTGAGGTCGCGAGCCTCAAGGTGAAGGCTGCATGGGGGAAGCAGGCTCCTGCCAAATCACACGCACTTTGCTAATAGGTTCAGTGTGCTATCTGATGCTTGGGGGGAGGCTGAGCCAGATCAGACTGCACCTTCTGACAGGATAGTGACTGCTCCTTCAGCAAGGTCCGGACAGGCACATGGGGGTAGGGGTTTGTTAGTTATTGGGAGCGCCAATGTTAGGCGGGTCATGGAGCCCCTCAGGAACATAGCGCCTAGGGCAGGGAAGAAGTCCAACGTTCACTCAGTGTGCTTGTCAGGGGGCCTTGTCTTGGATGTCGAAGAGGCTCTTCCAGCAGCTATCGAGCGTGCAGGGTGCAGCCAGCTGCAGATGGTTGCGCATGTCGGCACCAACGATGCCTGTCGTCGGGATTCCGAGGAAATCCTTGGGTCCTTCTGACGGCTGGCTAAATTGGTGAAGGCAGCCTCCATCTCTTGAGGAGTGGAAGCCAAGCTGACGATCTGCAGCATCGTACCCAGGGTGGACCGGGATCCTCTGGTTTGTAGTTGAGTGGAGAATCTAAACCAGAGGCTAGGTTGACTGTGACAAAAATGGTTGCAGATTCCTCGACCTACGCTATGGGGTGGAAGGTTGTAGGACGCCCCTTGATAGATCAGGGTTGCAGTACACACAGGAAGCAGCTACATGGGTAGCACAGTACTTGTGGCGTGCACATGGAGGTTTTTTAGATTAGGTTCCTCCCCATGGGAAACAAACCGCTGGCCCGAAAAATTACCAGTTCATGACACTGATGTGGGTGTGCCAACTGTAAAAATTGTTAGTTCGCCTAAACAGGTCATTCCAAAGGATTTAAATATGCTTAATCTCATGTTAGTTAATTGTCGAAGTGTCTGTAGCAAGATCCCCCAAGTTAATCTCCAAAATAAACAGTAGCAGTGCCAATATTGTATTAGGTACCGAAAGCTGGTTGAAACCAGACATAAAAAGGAATGAAATTTTGAACTCTGATTGGACAATGTTTAGGAAGGATACGACTGATGCTATGGGGGGGGGGGGGGGGGGCTGTTCATTGCAGTTACAAGTTGATTAAACACAGTTGAGATCGATACTGTGTCGGACTGTGAAGTAGTCTGGATAAAGTTGACAATCAGACAAGGATTGACCATTGTATTATGATGTTTTTGTAGACCACCAGCATCCACAACAAACATCGCAGAACGTTTCAGGGAAAGTCTTGAGTACATAGGAAGTAAACATCCAAATTATCCATTAGTTATAGGTGGAGACGTTAATCTAGCATCCATTGACTGGGAAAATTACACGTTTATCACATGGGGCAGAAGCAAAGATTCGTTGAAGTTATTCTAGGAATGCTCTCAACATACAACCTTGAGCAATTGGTTAGAAAACCAACTCAAGATGGGAACATATTAGATATCTTGGCGACAAACAGACCTGATCTTTTTGAGGAAGCTGCAACTGCAATCTGAGGCTTTTTGCAGATGATGCTGTGGTGTATCGAGAGGTTGTAACAATGGAAAATTGTACTGAAATGCAGGAGGATCTGCAGCGAATTGATGCATGGTGCAGGGAATGGCAATTGAATCTCAATGTAGACAAGTGTAATGTGCTGTGAATACATAGAAAGATAGATCCCTTATCATTTAGCTACAAAATAGCAGGTCAGCAACTGGAAGCAGTTAATTCCATAAATTATCTGGGAGTATGCATTAGGAGTGGTTTAAAATGGAATGATCACATAAAGTTGATCGCCGGTAAAGCAGATGCCAGACTGAGATTCATTGGAAGAATCCTAAGGAAATGCAATCCGAAAACAAAGGAAGTAGGTTACAGTACGCTTGTTCGCCCACTGCTTGAATACTGCTCAGCAGTGTGGGATCTATCACAACCGCTTTTCATTAGATTTTTATTGGAAACCTCTTCATCGAAAGAAGCCCATAAGGAACTACTGGCGTTTTGTATGAAATGGTACTCGTGGCTAGTGTCGTCAGCAGCTGAATGAGTAGATCGTATGATCTCTACCACGTTTGTGCACTATGCAATTAGGCTTGCAACTGCGTGTTTTGAATGAATGGGATTCGTAAATGGTAACCTTTTGAATTTTGGGTCGAGAACTGTGGCAACGGCTTGTTCTTTGGTTGTTTCTATTAATCCTAGCCGGGCTATTAGTGAGTTGTGCAGATGTTGCTGTAGCTCTTGCGCTGTCGTGGTAGCCCACTTCCCATTGCATACAGTTATGATTACCTGTCTGATTATTGGAATAGCTTTCGAAAGAGAGGTATAGTTTTCAGTTGAGATTTCACTTGTTACCACTTCAAATGGCTGTAGTATACATAAACATTCTCTCAAAATTCGCCACTCGTCAGCTGTGAGGTTCTCTACCCCTGAATACAAAGTTGATAAACAGGCCGCAATGCATTCCTTTTGCTCCACTAGACGTTGTAGCATATAAAACGTACTGTTCCATCAGGTTTCTGTTTCCTGAATCAATTTATGAACAGGTTTTCTCATTAGATCCTGGATCTCATGGAGTTTTTCATTAGCATTGCAACTTGTTTTAAAATAGCTAACAATTTTTCTGGCCTATACCCGCATTATGCAGAGCTCACTGTTGCTGTTCAAAGAACTTTTCACAACTAAATTGATGGTGTGTGCCAAACAAGGCACATGTTGCATATCTGTGTTGCCACTGTGAATAAGTTGTACGGCTGCCGTCATGCTACTGGCATTGTCAGTTGTGATGCTTACAACTTCATTTTCAATGTTCCAGTTTGAAATCATGTTATCTAACGCCTCACTAATATTTAGCGCTGTATTTTTTTCCGGGAAACGGAATGTCTCGAGAGCTAAAGCTTTCAGGCATCAATTAGCGTTAATGAAATGACCAGTTACAGCAATATATGCATCACTATTGAGTGAGGTCCAAATATCGGTCGTTAAAGAAACACAAGTAGAGTCTTCCACGGCCAAGTTTACAGCCTCTTTCTGTTTATGGTAATCGTCCTCAATCATGAGGCGCAACTTTTTTCGATTTGGTATCGAGTATTGTGGGTCCAACAGTGAAACAAAACGTCGAAAACCAGTGTCCTCGACAATTGAAAGCGGCTGAAAATCGTCTGTTATCATGGCCACTAGTGCTTCAACTAGCTGTTGTTGCAGTTTACTTCCCTCTATGAAGAGAAACGTAAGATTTAGATCAGTGCTCCGGCAAGGGGATACGTTATGCACGACAACTAGTTCAATAAAATTACATATTGTATCGTGCGAAAGCTAGGATAGTATAGGTTTGATTTTGGGGTATGTTGTAGATTATCGGAGAACAATTAAAAAATCGATGTGTTTTTGAGCGTGACGGACCGCTTTGGACACTATCCGAACTTTTGCACGGAATTCACCTTTTGTACCACACGTACCTGGGTATTTTGTCTGCCTCGCACTATTGGAAGAATGAGCTTCTGTATCCACAGACGTAGCTGTTTTATTGCTCGATAAATTGTGCAGCTTAAGATGTCTAATCATGCCCGTTGTATTTTTTGATACATTACGGAGATTTTTACGACAAATGTTGCAAGTAACGTTATCTCCATCCTCCGTAAAGTATTGCCAGCATCATGACGTTCATTTTCAGATGTCCATATTGATCTGAATAACAACTTTACTCGAATGAAACCTGAGACATACTAGTTACGAGCACAGCGAGCGTGTTTGTCTAGCGGCAGCATTCAGTTCATAAATAACAGCGGCGCGGCGTATGTTGTCGCAGCCAACTGGCGCGCAGCGGCACACGCCGCCGCCGAGCCGTTTCTCGTGAGCTTCTTGAGAATTGCTTGAGAACTAGAGACTCGAGAAATTCTTGGTGCGCTCGAGTCGCCGCGCCTCGCCATCCCATCATTAATTATCGTGCTGAAATATAGGGTTTCGCAGGGATCGAATGGAGGGTAGAGCCATGGGTCGTAACACATCTGAAATGTAATGTCCACTGTTCAAAATTCCGTCAATGCGAACAAGAGGTGACCGAGACGTGTAACCAGTGGCACCCCATACCATCAGACCAGGTGATACGCCAGTATGGCGATGACAAATACACGCTTCCAATGTGCGTTCACCGCAATGTCACCAAACACGGATGGGACCATCATGATGCTGTAAACACAACCTGGATTCATCCGAAAAAATGACATTTTGCCATTCGTGCACCCAGCCAGGTTCGTCATTGAGTACACCATCGTAGGCACTCCTGTCTGTGATGCAGCATCAAGGATAATCGCAGCCATGGTCTCCGAGCTGATAGTCCATGCTGCTGCAAACGTCGTCAAACTGTTCGTACAGATGGTTGTTGTCTTGCAAACGTCCCCATCTGTTGACTCAGGGATCGAGATGTGGCTACACGATCCGTTACAGCCATGCGGATAAGATGCCTGGTATCTCAAGTGCTAGTGATACGATGCCGTTGGGATCCAACATGGCGTTCCGTATTACCCTCCTGAACCCACCGATTCCATATAATGCCAACAGTCATTGGATCTCCACCAACGCGAGCAGCAATGTCGTGATACGATAAACCACAATCGCAATAGGCTACAATCCGACCTTTATCAAAGTCGGAAACGTGATGGTACACATTTCTCCTCCTTGCACGAGGCATTAAAAAAGCGTTTCACCAGGCAAAGCCGGTCAACTGCTGTTAGTGTATGAGAAATCGTTTGGAAACTTTCTTCATGTGAGCACGTTGTAGATGTTGGCACCGGAGCCAACCTTGTGTGAATGCTCTGAAAAGCTAATCATTGACATATCACAGCATCTTCTTCCTGTCGGTTAAATTTCGCGTCTGTAGCACGTCATCTTCGTGGTGTAGCAATTTTAATGGCCAGTAGTGTAGCACCATTTTTATCTGTCATCTATCAGAGATAATTGGAACGGCGGAAAGTTCCACGGGACTGGAAGAAGGCCCAGGCCATAGCAATCTATAAAAAGGGTAGAAAATTGGATGCACATAATTACCGGCCAATTTAACTGACATCGATTTGTTGTAGAATCATGGAACCTATTTTGTGTTCAGACATAATGACCTTTATAGACTCTGAGAAGCTCATCTGCAGGAACAAACATGGTTTTAGGAAACAGCGGTCATGCGAGACACAGCTGGCCCTCTTTGTGCATGATATACAACGGGCTCTAGATACCAGCTCCCAGGTTGATGCCATATTTCTCGACTTTCAAAAGGCGTTTGACTCAGTTCCGCACTGTCGCTTCCTACAAAAAGTGTGCGCTTACGGTCTATCCAATGACATATGCGGTTGGATAGAAAGTTTTCTATCAGACAGGGAGCAATATGTCGTCCTGAACAGGGTAACTTCAACAGAAACAAGAGTAAGTTCAGGTGTGCCCCAGGCCAGCGTAATGGGTCCTCTGCTTTTTACGATTTACTTAAATGATCTGGTTGATTTTTATGGACAGCGGCCTTAGACTGTTTGCCGATGATGCTGTAGTCTACAGGAAAGTAATATCACACGAAAGTTGTGAACAAATCGATGAGGATTTGCGGAAAATAAATGCGTGGTGTAATGACTGGCAGTTATCTCTCAATATTAGTAAGTGAAAATCCCCATTAATGTATGAATACAAAATAAATGATCAGTCTTTGGAAGCGGTAACATCAGTCAAGTATCTGGGTGTGACTATTCGAAATGGTCTCAAATGGAATGATCAGATTACACAAGTAACGGGTAAGGCAAACTCTAGATTGCGGTTTATTGATAATATCCTAAAGCGATGCAGTCCTTCAAGAAAGGAAATAGCTTACAATACGTTAGTTTGTCCAGTCTTAGAGTATTGTTCGTCTGTATGGGACCCTTACCAGTTGGGTCTGAATGAAGAGATTGAGAAGGTCCAAAGAAGAGCGGCAAGATTCGTGACTGGTACATTTAACCATCGCGAGAGCGTTACAAATCTCATAGAAAGTTTGAAATGGGACACACTTGCAGATAGATGACGTGCTAAACGGAAGGGGCTGCTCACTAAATTCCGAAATCCAATCTTCGCTGAGGATGTAGTGGATATATTATTATCACCAACTTTCAAATTGAGTAATGATCATCATTCATAGATAAAGGAAATAAGAACTCGTACTGAGGTGTTCAGACAGTCATTTTTCCCTCGCGCAATCCGCGAGTGGAACAAAGGGGGGAAATATGACTTTGGCGCGAATTGTGCCCTCCACCACACACCGCTTGGTGGCTAGCAGAGTATATATGCAGATATAGATAACGTCTTGTGCCCAAAACATCTGAGCAAATTGCACGACATGAGCTGACCAATATGCCAACATCCTCTGCGACTTCTCTTATGGTAATTTGACAATTTTCCAAAACAACTTTCTTCACAGCTTCAACATTATCATCTGTTTTTGATGTGTTGGGGCATCCAGACCGAGGTTCATCATTGGCATCTTCTTGGTCATCTCGAAAGGGCTTATACCACTTGTAAATATTTGTTTTTACTTAAAACAGACTCGCCGTATGCCATTGTCAACTTTTCAAGTGAAGAGCACTTGATTCCATTTTTCACACAAAATTTGATGCAGATTCTTTGCTTCTTTTTTTTTAATAATCGAAAATTCCTGAGCATGCTAAAACATATCTAACCTTTCTATCTGTCAAAAACAAATGAAGTACGTTGTACACTTGAAATTGTGAACATATGTTCGGGACATGTGTACCAACATAAAAAAATCAATTATCAAATGTACGTTGCCCATGCAGTTTGAAAAGTTGAAAAATGCATTATGACAGTATAAAGCAATGGACTAAGAAAACATTTGTGCATTCAAAGGCACAATTTTAAGGTGCACTTTACAGTTATTATATTTCATCTTTGTGTAGTTACATACAGGTGTGATCAGAAAGTAACAGAATTTTTGTTTTTCTTGAATAATCTGTATTCAACAACAACTTAGTGCCCTTCACGCTCAGATGATATATACTTGTGCCAGCACTTTTTCCAATCTTGGAAGCACTCCTGGAGCTCTCTTTTCCTTATGGTGTTCAGCTCCTTCAGCGATTCTTGTCATTGGTGGTGAAATGATGTCCTTTCATGGTTCTCTTCAGCCTCGGAAATAGAAGGAAGTCGCAGGGGGGCCATGTCTGGTGAATGTGATGGCTGAGGCGATGTAGCGGTTTCCTTCTTTGCCAAAAAATAATGAACAAGCATTAGGTGTGAACTGGAGAATTAATACGATATACTTTCAACGGGTGTTTTTGCCATAATTCTGGACGTTTTCAATGGATTGCTTCATGCAAATGGCACATAACTTCCAAGAAGTATTCCTTATTGACTGGATGACCATAAGGTGGGAAACCATGATGCACTACTCCACTGAAGTCAAAGAAAACAGTCAGAAGAACTTTCACATATAATTGACCTTGTCGAATTTTCTTTTGTCTTGACTCATCAGGCAGTTTCCGTTGGTACTATTGGGCCTTGGTATTGATGTTATACCCTTATAACCACATTTCGTTACCTCTTACAACCTTCTTTAGAAGTTTTGGGTCATTGTTGACTTTCATTCAACAATTTCTGAGTGATGTCTACACAATGTCATTTTTGGCTGAAATTCAACAATTTCAGGACAAACTTTGCTGCTACATGTTTCGTGCCGAAAACATCCGAAAAAATTGTTTGGCATGAATCAGAGAATATGGTGACATCATCAGCAACCTCTGATGGTGATTCGGTGATTTTTCAGAACCATTTTCCTTACTTCTTCATCACTGTCACCTGTAATTAATATACTAGGTTGTCCGGTGTGGTCATTGTCTTCAACATACCTTGACTCTCATTGAAATTCTTATATCACTCATAAACTCTTATAGTAGATGCGCCAAAAGTCACAATCAACATTTTGAATGTAGTGCTATACTTTAGTCCATTTTTTCCAAGCAAATTTAATTTATATTCTTTGAATCATTTTTCTTGAAAGTAAAAATTCACCAAGCACTCACGCATATAACCTTTTTGACTATCAACACTAAATAAATACTCAAAACAGCTGAAAATGCAAGCATACATCAGGAAGAGGCATTCCAACAAGATAATTTTTGTTTTAAATCTGAAGTCTGCGAAATTAAAAAAATTCTCGCTACTTTTCGATCACATCTTGTATGCTGTGTAAACTCAACTCACGCAAACACTGTTGAAACATTTCAGTGTTGAAATGCATAAAACTGGAGTTGGAAATTTCATTGGTCTGCTCTTAACAGTAAGTGGACAAAAGCTGATTGCAGCCTTGAACCCACAATTTAGTGTTGTTTCTAATCCTGTGACGACAATGAGGATTTTCATCCCAAAGTTTTATGCAGTGGTTTGTATGCTTAGATTAATTTCTTGAGACAAATTTTCTGCGTAAAATGTAGTTTATAATATTATTCATTATGTCCTTGTTTATTTCTTATTCTGATACATTCGTGCAAGTTGATGCACCTGAATAGGAAAACCAGCCCTGTAATGTTCTAGTACTTAATGGTGTAATGTTTTACAGTCACCTGTATCAAATTGAAACAGAACATAGGGATGGTAGTAGGGAAGACAATGATCTACTTCAGTTCATTGGAAGAATTTTAGGAAAATGTAGCTGTTGTATAAAGTAAACTGCGTATAAAATATTAGTGTGACCCATTCTTGAATACTGCAGAGGTATTTTGGATCACCATCATGTGAAATTTAAGGAAGACATTGAAGCAATTCAGAGGCATGTTGGTGAATTTGTTCCCAACAGGTTGAATGAGCATCTATTAGAGTTGCTTCACGGACTTAGATGGGAATCCCTGGTAGAAAACAAAACACTATCTAGAAAAATTAGAAAGTGCTATTTGCAGCTGACTGCAGAATGATTCTACTACTGCATAAAGACTGTGAAAACAAGATAAGAGACATTTAGGGCTCTTACAGAGATGTATAGATAGGCCTTTTTCCTTTGATGCATTTGCAGTGGAAAATGACTACTAGTGATAAAAGTTTCTCTCTGCTGTGCACCAGAAGGTGGTTGCAGAATTATATAGATATTAAAGTAAATGTAAAGACCACCAAAGGTTGGAGTTAATTTGCTATATCACTAAATGAGGAGATGACTCTACCTTCAAATGAAAATGTTTTTCCCCTCGTTGATGACAGTGAAAATAAGAGAGACAGTGTGTTTATATTGAGCCGGTAAGAATGATAGTGTGAGTTAACTGTGACAGCAATACAGCACATTTGAAACTAAAAATAATCTCTGTAGATAAATGCGCAACACGCATGCCAGGATTCTGTTACAGAATGTACAGTGTCAGCCTGTGTCCCCAAAGTAATAATAATAACAACAACAACAGCAGCAGCTTAATACATTAATGTAAAAAAACTCAAAATGTTTTTGATAAGAAACGACAGTTTTACAAAAGATAATTAGAGTACCTCCAGCACAAACATAAAAGTGCATGCTTCGGGAATATGAAATAAGAGAAGTAACACTGAAAGTCGACAAATTGAAGAACAACAGGAGGAAATGAAAGAAAATGAGGTTTTCAAACTGATGTGTAGCAAATTTATTCAGTTTTTTGTAACTGTATGTATGTCTTGTGTAAGTAAATAATGCTCTCACTGTATTGTGACTCCTAGTGGCCTCATTTTCTGTAGGTACTGGAATTTCTTTGTGGACCCTTCTAAAAAATACAGTGTTGTCTGTTTCAGGCTCCTCATCCGATGCACTGACAGTTGTATTGTGCAAAACAATTGCTGCAACTATAATATCTGCCATGGGATTCAGTTTTACCTTGAGTCATAAACTTAAAGAACTCGCTCTTTTTCAAGTTAACATACATTATCAAAGATGAAAGAACAATCTGACAATTGACTCAGGATTTAACCTAAGATTCTCCAGAGAGTACTCCAGAATTCAACCACTGAGCTTTCCCCAGGGGGCTGACTGCTCTTTGGTGAGTATGTGCTTGGTGACCACAGGGCCCCAGCCCTTGCAGCACCACTTCTCTTTCAGTGCTGCTTGTCTCCTCTTCTTCTGTCCTTTTCCCCTCTCTTGGGGAGATCTCACATGCCTCCATGGGCTTTTGAAGCTCATTTGCATTGGTTTACATGTAGGACTCTTCTTCTTGTACTGCTCTTTCCCTACACTGTTCTTTCCCTACACTGTTCTTTCCCTGTGTTGCTCTTTCCCTACACTGCTCTTTCATTACACTGCTCTTTCCCTACACTGTTCTTTCCCTGTGTCGCTCTTTCCCTACACTGCTCTTTTCCTGTATCACTCTTTCCCTGCACTGCTCTTTTCTTGTATCACTCTTTCCCTGCACTGCTCTTTTCCTGTATTGCTCTTTTCCTGTATTGCTCTTTTCCTGTATTGCTCTTTTCCTGTATTGCTCTTTTCCTGTATTGCTCTTTTCCTGCACTGCTCTTTCCCTGCACTGCTCTTTCCCTGCACTGCTCTTTCCCTGCACTGCTCTTTCCCTGCACTGCTCTTTCCCTGCACTGCTCTTTCCCTGTACTGCTCTTTCCCTGCACTGCTCTTTCCATGCACTGCTCTTTTCCTGCATCACTCTTTTCCTTTATCACTCTTTTCCTTCACTACCCTTTCCCTGCACTGCTCTTTCCCTGTCCCGCTCTTTCCTCATTTTGCTCTTTCCCTGTTTTCTCTTTCCCTGTTTCTTCTTTCCTTGTTCCTTTCTTTCCTTGTTCTGCTCTCTTTTTCCTCCCCTGTGGCATTTGAGGCCATTCTTTTTTTCCTCCTTTCCTTCTCTTCTCCTCCCTGTGTGTGCCTGACTGCCACCCATGTGTTTGCCGTGTATCAGGAGACTGGGTAACGGGTAATTCCCAGCCCCGAGTTGGCACGTAGGGCCGACACGTACCCCCTGGTACAGGCCAGGCTCAGGGAGGGGTGATTGCCTGAGCTGTTACCTTCCTCTTCTGCCGATTGGTCCCTCTGTCTGTCATTCGGGAGGTGTGACCTAAGGTGAGGACAATCACCTAAGGCGGGGGGGGGGGGGGGGGGGAGGCTCCCCTTTGTAGTGCCCCTGCTGCAAGGAGCGCACCATCGAAGACGCTGGCAATCACGGGAGACTTCTTCACAGTGACTGACTTTCCTTATCTTTCTCCAAGTGTTTTCCATAAACAAAAGTGGAATGAGACTCCTGCCTCAATGTCTCTTCATGAAGGCACCTGTCCACCTCCTTCCCCCCACTGCATTAATTCTCGTGGAGATCATGCTGCTTCTTCTCGTGCTTGTGCCATCTATCAAGACGACTGGGCTGTTCAGGAGATAAGGCTGAAGGAGAAGGTACCTTTTTCTGTTGCCTGGAAACTGTTGGCGAACCGTAAACTGACTGTCCCTTCGTCTGGAAGCTACAGCACCATGCTAGCCTCTCCCCATCCCACGAAAAACATGGCTACGCAAATTTGTGACTTACAGTTCAGTTCGATCGTGGCAAAGTCACCTCACCTTCAAGCTGACACTCCGTCTCACGCTTCCCGGGCTGTAGATTCTGCTACCCGTTCTTCGCCCTCATTGGCGAAGATGGTTGCAATGCAGCCAGCGAACCGTCAATTCGAAAAGAAATATTCCCTGGAGGATTTCTTGCATACCTCGAGTTTGCAGCTCATCTGCCAGTCGCCAAAAGCCAAAACAATCATCCAAAGGCAAACAGTCTTCCCCCTCTCTGAGTCGTCGGCCCTCTTCAACTCATCGGTCCCTTTCAACTGACCGACACCGGGGAAGCTCCATTGATCCCACTGAGTTGATGGATGAAGATCCTCCATCTGTGGATTCCAGTGGCCGTCCTCCCTCGATGGCTTGCTCTAAGCGGTCGTCAAGGTGAGTGTTTCGTCTTAATTCTCCGGCGTTCCTAAATTTTATGGCCCTTCGGGCTAACAGGGCGGACCTCCAGCTGCTCCTGCGATCGCAATGTCCGCTTGTAGTCTGTCTCCAAGAAACCAGGCTACGTCCTCAAGACCATTTTGCTCTTTCCCATTTTACTTCGCTACGGATGGACCTTCCTCTTACAGCAGGGATTCCTGCTCATGGTGGGGTCATGCTGCTACTACGAGATGATGTTTGTCATCATCCTATCACCTTGGACACTCACCTGCAAGCAGTTGCTGCCTGTGTTTTCCTTCCTGAATTTACCTTTTCCCTCTGCACCATTTATATCCCTTTGTCTTCTGCTGTCACTAGGGCGGACCTGATGCAGCTTGTTGCTCAGCTTCCTCCACCCTTTCTGCTCCTCGGTGACACCAATGCCCATCATCCTCTTTGGGGCTTCATCTCGTGTGCCTTAACACTGGTGAAGCCACGTTTCTCTCTGATTCCACGCACAGTTATTCTCACTTAGACCTCTTGATCTGCTTTGTCCAGCTTTCTCGACGTCTCAAGTGGTGTGCTCTCTCTGATACTTACTCGAGTGACCACTTCCCTTGTGTGACTCACCTGTACAATCATACCCCACCACAGCGGCCTGCTCATTGGAAATTCTCTCTTGCTGACTGGAGGCTATATTCCTCGTTGGCAGTCTTTGATGACCGGCCATTTCCCAGCTGGGATGATCAGGTCAAGCACCTCGTGGACGTTATTCTCTCGGCTGCTGAATCCTCTATCCCTCGTACCACTACTTCTCCCCATCGGGTCCTGGTCCCTTAGTGGACTGTGGAGTGCAGCAGTGTGATTCATGCAATGATGTGCACTTCGTGTCTTTCACTGTCATCCAACATTAACGAACTGCATCCGCTACAAGCAACTACGTGCGCAGTGCCGTTGGATTATTAAGCAAAGCAAGAAAGTGTGCTGGGTTTCCTTCACCAGCTTATTCAACAGATTTACTCCGGCCTCTCTCGTTTGGGGTAGCCTGTGCCAGCTTTCTGAGACTACCGCCCACTCCCCAATTTCTGGTCTGACTGTGGCGGGAAACGTCATAGTCGACCCTGTCGATGTTTTCAATGCTTCGGGTCAGTACTTTGCGGAGGTTTCAAGCTCCACCCACTACCGTACTGCTTTCCTCCCTCGGAAACAGGTGGAGGAGGCTCGTGCAATCTCTTTTTTCTCTTTGAATCGAGAAAGCTACAATACTCTTTTTACTATGAGGGAGCTTGAACGTGCTCTCTCCTCATCCAGCTCTTCTGTTTCTGGGCCTGATACTATCCATGTCCTCATGCTGCAGAATCTTCCTCCTGTGGGAAAAAGCTTTCTCCTCGATACCTACAACTGTATTTGGACTGATGGTGCATTTCCCACGCTTTGGCGTGAAGCTACTACTGTTCCCCTACCTAAGCCTGGTAAAGATAAATCTCTTCCTTCCAGCTATCATCCAGTTTCCCCTACGAGCAGCGTTTGTAAAGTGATCGAACGCATGGTCAATGGTCGATTAGTGTGGTGGCTGGAGTCACACCATCTTCTCACTAATGTTCAGTGTGGGTTCCGAAAGCGCCGCTCCGTGGTTGATCATCTCATCGCCCTGTTGACGTTCATCATGAAATTTTCTGCAAAAGCGACAAACAGTGGCCGTTTTCTTTGATTTGGAGTAAGCCCATGATACCTGTTGGTGGACAGGCATTCTATGTACATCCACACATGGGGCCTCTGTTGTCGTCTTCCCACTTTCATCCAGGAATTTTTAATGGACCGGGTTTTCCGGGTACTTGTGGGTTCCTCCTTACCCCACACCTTTTCACAAGAGAACTGGGTGCCTCAGGGCTCCGTACTGAGTGTTGTCCTCTTCGCCATAGCCATCAACCCCGTTATGGACTGCCTTCCAGCTGGCATTTCCACCTCTCTTTTCGTTGACAACTTTGTTATTTATTGCAGCTCCCAGCAGACGTGTCTCCTGCAACGCTATCTTCTGCATTGCTGTACCTTCTCTATTCGTGGAGTGTCACAAATGGTTTCTGCTTCTCTGTTACCAAATCCGTTTACATCAACTTCTGGCGGTACAAGGTGTTTCTTCCACCGTCCTTGCGACTAGGCCAAAATGCTCTCCCGTTCGTGGATGCAACAAAGTTCTTAGGGCTTACTTTCAATAGGAAACTCAGTTGGTTTCCCCACGTGTCCTACCTGGGTGCTTGCTGCACCCAGTCCCTCAATATCCTTCGTGTATTGAGTGGTACCTCTTGGGGGCTGACCGAACTGTCCTCTTCCGCCTTGTCCGCTCCAAGTTGGATTATGGATGCATTGTCTACTCTTCCACACGACCTTCTATCTTACTCTGTCTAAATACAATACACCACTTGGGGATCCGTCTTGCCACTGGTAACTTCCGTGCTAGCCCCGTTGAGAGTCTCTACACAGAAGCTGGTGAAGTACCACTGTCATATCGGCGTGGCATCCTACTCAGTAGGTATGTGTGTCGGCTTTCTTCCATGCCAGGGCACCCAACCTTTGACCTTTTTTTTGATGACATTCTTGACCGCCAGTACAAAATGTACGTTTCTTCTCTATGGCCTCCCGGCATCCGCTTTTGTCACCTGCTTCAGCAGCTGCGGTTCACACTTCCTGCCACTTTCCGAATGGGAGAGAGCCCTTCACCACCTTGGCTTCAGACACAGGTTTGTGTTCATTTTGACCTCAGCTCATTCCCGAAGGATTCGACTCCCAAGCTGACCTATCACTGCAAATTTCTCAAACATCACTCACAACTTGCTGATAACATTTTTGTACACTGATGGTTCGAAGTCCGCCCACGGCGTTGGCTGTGCTTTTGTCATTGGGGCTTCTCAACCAGTGCACAATTTTTAAAGCAGATGTTTTTGCCCTCTATCAGGCTGTTCACTACATCCGTAGGCACCAGCTCACTTGCCATGCCATCTGCTCTGACTCCCTCAGTGCCCTTCAGAGTCTAGATGATCCCGATCCAGTCTACCCCATCGTTCGACGGATCCAGGACTTCCTCCATTTGTTCCCGGATGGGGGAGCCCATGTGATGTTCATGTGGGTTCCTGGCCGTGTTGGTTGGCCTGGGAATGACAGTGCTGATGTTGCAGCCAAGGCTGCCATTCATCTCGGTCGGCCTGCCTCTTACTCTGTTCCCTTGCAAGGTATTTGTACTTTTCTCTATCAGCATATCGTCACTATGGCATGACCATTGATACTCCCTTGATGGGAACAAACTCAGAGAAGTCAAACCTCTCCCAACAGCCTGGTCGACTTCCTCCGGCTGTCTCGCCGTGAGGAAGTAATGTTAGCTCAGTTGTGAGTAGGGCTCTGCTGCTTTCGTCACCGCCACTTGTTGAGTGGCGACCCTGCACCCAGCTGCCCCTTCTGTAGCCAGCCATTAATGGTCAGACATTTCCTGATCCTCTGCCCCTATTTTAGCCACTTACGTCTCAGGGTCGGGCTGCCGCCTGCTTTGCCGGACATTTTAGCAGATGATGTGCGAGCTGTGGCTCGCGTATTAAGTTTTTTAAAAAGCAGTAATATGGCAAAAGAGATTTGATTTCTACCTGGTGACTCCGGTCTTTGAGATACTCTTCCATAATGTCTTGATGTTTTAGATATGTTTTATCTTCCTTTTTGTATTGGACCTCGCGGCGGTTTTTCTCCCTCGCAGTCCCAGCATTCTCTGGTTCTTGACTGGGTGCTTATGACCTTAGATGTTTTGCGCCCCCCCCCCCCCAAAAAAAAAAAAAAAAGAAAAAGAAAAGAAAAGAAAAGGTCAGCCAATGAGCTACCAGAACAACCCACAGCTGAATGCTGGTTGACAAATATCACTCTGCTAATTGATGTACATATGCTTACTACTATTTCTGTTCTTCAGTGCACAAGCGTATCATTTGAAGCATGTGTTGGGTAATTAAAAATGTGGCAGAAATTGTTTAGTTACTGCTGTTCGAACCTAGAGACCATTTTGTTAGAGGTGTCCATTCATTACTGGGTGTTGTAAAGCTCCATAAACTTAACTTTTCACCGCAAATATTTCAGTTTCTCTTTCTTACTGTGCCAATGTATGTCAATAAAATACCTTTAAACTAATCACATTAATTGTGATTGGCTTCAAGAGTTGTTAAGAGATCAATTGCTGTCTGCACTCAGTACTTGTGCAGCTGGTACTTTCCTTAACCCGTTGACGGCTGTGGATGGGCAATTACTCGCGCTCCACCTCTCTTCTCATTATTGTGGACGAGTTACTTCCATATCTCATTGAATGAACAAGTTTTGAGTAATTATCGTAGAACATAGATGCCTCTTTGTGTGCTATAATTAGCAAAAAAAAACATTTCGCTATCTTAAACTGTTTATGAAATATGACAGTTGTCATGACCCCGTGATTCCTGATGCACAAGTATGGAAATGGGTACATAGCTCATGACCATTCACCTGATTTAAAAACAAATAATTCGAGAATGAAATAAGATATTGTTCTGCTCTCAATTTTGAATAAAATTTCTGTATCTTACCTACGTTTCATAAGGAGCAATGTATGAGCTAAAATCAATCATACACAAAGTTTACCCAATACATTTTCGCCTTAACAAACTCTTTAAAATTTTCTGCCATATTTTGCTTAATTTGATGCAACACAGTAACTGCGATGAATAATGAAAAGTTCTTTACCGAGCGAAGATATCAGACTATAAGATGTGCGAAAATCAAATTTGTTCAGCAAATAGTTTTTGTAATATTGGATGATAAGTATTTCTTATTGGCCAGAATGCTGCCTCTCAGTGAAGGTATTAGCATTTGGTGAGCTGTACAATGGCAGCAAAGCTGCGCAAAGCATGGAATGCAGACAGCACATCCGTAGCAGTTAAAGTGTTAACCTAACCTTACATATAGAAAATATTTCAGGTTTCAGTAGTGTTGGAGTGGAGTATTCACATATTTGCTTAACATTGTTTGTATTAACAACAATTTCTTTATTATTTACTGTTTTTCAATTTGTATTTGCAAAAGAAAACTGCAATTTTGTATTGTCACCAGGTTATGAACAGACATTTGCAATTAAATTTGATTTTCTCGGTGCAATATTGTCAGTAAAAGTGACCTTATTTCAGGATGATACATCATCACATGAATTCATTACCTATGCTAATCTAAGATCAGCTGCTTTATAGAACTGACCTCCAGAGTGCTGTGGCAGCTCCTGATTTGTATTCCATACAGTTTATGAAAGTAAAACTAATTTTCAATATTTTAACGTAAAAGCTTTTCAGCATATAATGATGGGTACTTGTGTGTGGTACAAGATGTATTTTTAATTTTAGTTTCATTATTATATGTAACAAGCACAGGTCCTTCTAATAAAGTAATATAAAGTAACGTACTCTCTCCAGTATTTGCCTGCTGCAGGATGTCTGTATCTGTTTGCCTTAGGGTTTTCGACTGGTGTGCCATCTTTTGACTGTCAAAGAAAATGAATGAAATGATGGGATGCAACAATTTCATTGCATGCTTAAGTTATAATAGCAGTTACAGAATTTTATTATTCTGATATGTTATGTAAAATAATAGTACACTGTGAATAACGAGATATTTTAAGTATGAAGAGATTTTTAGGAAATGTGGAATTCTTCTCCTGCACAACATGAGACACACACACACACACACACACACACACACACACACACACACACACACCAGCAGCAGCAGCAGTGCATGATGGGAGTGGCGACTGGGTGGGGGACACTGAATTGCTGCTGGGGTGCACACAAGGGTGATGTGGTGAAGGGGTAGGGCAATTTGGTGCAGTTGGGAGGTTAGACTGAGGTTCCGGAACATACCCTCCTATATAAAAGATTTCCTCCACTGACTCTCTACAGTTCCTCTCCCTTTACCACACGTTGCCTTGCTCATCACTGTTGATGACACTAACATTCCTAATGCCTATGGACTTACTGCTATTGAACAGTACCTTTCCCACTGCCTGACAGATTCCAAACCAAAATTCTTCCTAGTCGCCATGACCAACTGTATCCTCACCCACAATTATTTCTCCTTTGAAGACATTACCTACAAACAAATCTGGGATACGTCTATGGGCACCCGCATGGCATCATCCTATACCAACCCATTCATGTGGCATCTAGAGGACTCCTTCCTAAACAATCAGAATCCTAAACCCCTATCGCCTGGTTCAGGTTCATTGATGACATCTATGTGATCTGGATTGAGGGTGAGGACATTCTCCAGAACCTCAACAGCTTCTCCCCCATTTGCTTTACCTGGTCCCACTCAACCAAACAAGCCTCATTTCTATATTGGACCTCCACCTCTAAGATGACTACATCAGTACCTCTGTCCATCAAATCCACTAACCACCAGCAATACCTCCACTTCAATAGCTGACACAGGTTCCATACCAAGAAATCCCTTTCATATGGCCTATCCACCCATGGTCATCACATCTGCAATGACGAGCGGTCCCTTTCATAATATACCAAGGGTCTCACTGAAACCTTCACAGGCAATAATTGTCCTCCCAACATTATACAAAAAAAAGTCTGTTGCACCTTATCCTTCCAGTCTCCCACCACCTCCCAAATCTCATTGTCCAGGAGGAGCATTCCACTCGTAACTCAGTGCCACCCAGGACTGGAGCAACTGAATTACATTCTCCACTGGGGTTTTGACTACTTCTGATTGTGCACTGAAATGAGAAATATCATGCCCATTATCCTTCCCACCCCTCCCACAGTGGTAGCCTACCGTCCACCGAATCTACATGATATACTTGTCCATCCCAACACAACCCCTACTCCCAACCCCCTCACCTCATGGCTCATATTCCTGTAATAGACTCAGATGCGAGACCTGTCCCATACGTCCTCCCACCACCACCACCACCACCACCACCACCACCTACTCAAGTCTGGTCACAAACATCACCTATCCCATCAAAGGCAGGGCTTCCCGTGAAACCAGTCATATGATCTACAAGCTAAGCTGCAAACACTGTGCCGCATACTATGTGGGCATGGCAACCAACAAGCTGTGTGTCCACTTGAATGGCCACTGACAAACTGTAGCCAAGAAACACGTGGACCACCCTGTTGCTGAGCACGCTGCCCAACACGACATCCTTCATTTCAATGATTGCTTCACAGCCTGTGCCTAATGGATCCTTCCCACCAACACCAACTTTTCTCTTTTCTGCAGGTGAGAAGTCTCCTTGCTCGCTGTTCCCATTCCAGCAGTACACAGCTCTCATTCCACCAATGCACCCAGTCTGTTTACTTCCCTCCTTTTCTGCTACAGCCCTCTCCATCCCCCCCACCACAAAAAAAAAAAAAAAAGAACCACCCTCTGCCCTGCCCTCCGTCTAGCCTCTGACTGCACCTAGTTGCCATACCCTCTCTCCACCTTGTCCCTGGGTGCCCCCCCAGCAGCACTGTAGTGTCCCCCACCTGTACCCTACTATCCCTCCCCCTCCCCACCCCAACCACCTCCTTACCCCCACTCAGTTGTCACTCCCATCATGCACTGTGGCTGCCGCTGCTTACAGTGTGCCTTCAGCTGCTAGAAATTGCAGTCACGTGTGCATGAGTTGTGTTTGCGTGTGTGTGTGTGGGGGGGGGGGGGGGGTAAGACTGTCGTCTATTTTCGACAAAGACCTTGTTGGCTGAAAGCTTATTTGTGACAGACTTTTTGTTGTGCCAATCTGCTATTCACCGTCTCTGCTGTATGGTGAGTAGCAACTTTCCTTTTCATAATATTGTTACATGTTGTTACATTCCATCCTGCATTTTCCAATGTTCGATTATTACATTAACATTGTATTTTCACAACTTGTGTAGCTTAATTGCCATCTTTAGCAACTGTAATGAAAGACATTACAGTTGCTAAAGACAACAATTAATCTATACGACTTGTATATGTGCAACTGTGGAAAAAAAAAGATGCCAAGTCCACACAACCTTAATTATCCTACTTGGGGAATGACAATGGCACCTTCCATTTACCGTTCTAGTGTTAAAAATGAATTGCAATGAATTTATAAGATAAAGTCTTAAGAACAAACATCTCACAGTGAACTAACTCAACACACAACTGGCATCAACACATGTTAAAAATGCAGATCATGTGTAACATGTAAAGAAACAGGGTCTCACAAGGTATTTTGAATGAAATTGTACTCAAATTCAAATAGTAAAATTACATTCTCATACAAATTCAATGATAATTGCAAGAAATTGCACATTGTTCTCATTGAAAATTGAAGTAATAATCTGAGAGAACTGAATTCGCTGTGATCTCAGCTCCCGCATAAATTTTTTCTTCAGAACTTCATACTTACTGCAAGAGATCAATAGATAGTTTTCATCTCTGATTAACTCCCTATTAGTTATAAAATGGTGCTGCATTTCTGTTGATTTTGTGCAGGTGTGACCAAAAATGCCCATGTCCAATACCCATCCTGCAAATTGTGGTTACTGACAGACAGTGATCTTTTACATGTGTGTTGATGAGGATAATAAGCTGTTTTTAAGCATGTAAATCAGAGCCCATGTTCTATAAGTCGAGATCATACCCTTCTTGTAAAGCATGCCTCTTGGAACTTTCTGGAACGTAAGTGCGCTTGTGATGTTGCGATTCTGCAGCTTGTTTGAGCCTGAGGACAACAGGCTAATAATGGGTCAACATGGTAAGCATAAATGTGGCCTTCTGTTTTGAGTGAACAGTGTACTTGGTATCTGGAAAGCTCAAAAAGTAAAAAAACGCGAAGAAAATTTCTTCATTTCATTTAAGCAGTCACTTGAACAGGAAATAACTGTACTGAATGCAGTCTGGTACATATTGAGAGCTACTAAGAGATTTTTGGTCAGGAATATTTCAGAGGTTTCCTGGGAAAAAAGTGGCATATAATACTGGTTACTGGTATATTTTCCAAAAATTATCTACCATGTAAAGAACCATCAAATACTTCAACGCACTATGGCATCAACTAGCAGCTCCTCTTCTTTGTAGGTTGTTACTTAGTGCAGGTATGACAGCATAATTTAATTGGATAGGTAAAAATTTACTCACCAAGCTTGTGGCAGAACACTCACATAAAAGAGATATAATTATGCAAGCTTGCAAAGCCAGTGGCTCCACCTTTCAGCAGAAGGGTTGAAGGGGAGGGAAGAGGGATGAAGGAAAGGGGATGGAGAGGTCTAGAAAAAGGGAAAAGTCACCCAGAACTGCTGGTCAGAGGAGGTTTACCAGACAGGATGAGAAGGAAAGACTGTGGAAGACAGGGTAATAGGCAAGACGGAGATTACTGCTGAAATGTCATGTATGAGTTAATAAGACTGACTGCATTCCATGAAACAGAGGTGGGAGGGGAAAGGTAAAAAATAGGCAAGTAAGAAAATGAAAAATGTAGAAAACTAAAATGGAGTGAAGAAAGTGGTAGTTACTGTAAATAAATGCTGAGACAGAAGAAATTAATGTAAATTAAGGCCAGATGGGTGCTGAGAACCAAGTACATATTGTAGTGCTAATTTCCAGCTGCAGAATTCTAAGAAACTTGTGTCTGGGAGAAGAATACAGACGGCGCATGTGGTGAAAATGCAGTTTGTATTGCAGGTCCATTAAACTGGTCCTGACAGTCACTGCTATGAAAATGATTACTGTGTGACACTCAGAGTGACACTATTGCCTGAAGTTCCAAGAAAGCCAGCTGTCATATGCACTGTACAAGTAATAATTCTTATTAATTCTTTTTGTACATAATTTACACAATAGTTTTATCATCACTTCCAGGCATTAGTAAAATATTAAGAGATGTTGATGGTCATAAAATAATTGTAGACAGAGTCAAAAGGTGTAAATGAAATGACATAAGATACAATGTATTCAAGAAGAAATATTTCTCAACTTATTTTCATCTTGCTTCCATGTTTTTTCCTTCAGTCGTGCCCTAATCTGGCTTAATAATATATCAAGAGCATGTTTATTTATTTATTTAACATTATGGAAAGAATAGCCTGCTACTCACCATGTAGTGGAGGTGTTGAGTTGCAGACAGGCACAGTGAAAGAGACTGCTAAAATGTTTGGAGCTTTTGGACAAAGTCCTTCTGTCAAAATAGAAAACATACACACACACACATTCCCACTGTCTCCAAGCCTGACTGCTACTGCACCCAACGTGAGCAGCAATCGCTTGTCAAAATAGAAAACATACACACACACACATTCCCACTGTCTCCAAGCCTGACTGCTACTGCACCCAACGTAAGCAGCAATCGCTTAGGTGAGTGGTGGGGATAAGGAGGAAGCATGGGGTAGGGAGGGGTGCAATGGTGGGATATGTGTTTGTAGAGCTGGAGTGGGAGCAGGGAAGGGAATAGGTACTTGGAGGACAGGGACTAGTGAAGTTTGAGGCCAGTAGGGTTAAGGAAACAAAGAATATGTTGTAGGGAGAGTTCCCATGTATGCAGAAAAGCTGTTGATGTTAGGAAGAATGTGTATGGCACAGGCTGTGCGGCAGACATTAAAGTGAAGCACATAGTGTTGGGCAGCATGTTGGTCTAGCAGCACTGTACCTTTCCTGCCCCTCCAATAGTGGTATTCCGTTGCCCACTGGACCTACGCAATATCTTTGTCCATCTCTACTTCACCCTTGCTTCCAACTCCTTGTCTCTTGGCTCATACCCCTGCAACAGACCTAGGTGAAAGATCTACCACATACATCCTCCCACTACCACGTACTCCAGTCTTGCCACATCTACCCCATCAAAGGCAGGACTACCTGTGAAAGCAATCGTGCGATATACAAAGTAATCTGGAACCACTGTGCCGCTTTCTACATGGGCTTAACAACTAACGAGCTGTTTGTCCACATGAATGGCCAGCTCCAAACTATGGCCAAATGATAAAATGCTGCCCAACATGGTATTCTCCATTTTAATGACTGCTTCACAACTAGCGCCATTTGGATTCTCCTACCAGTACCAGCTTTTCCGAATTGTGGAGGTGGGAACTTTCCCTACACATATCATTCATTCCTGTAACTCCTAGCATCAGCCTTCCCTAATCCCTGTCTGTCACCTACCTTTCCCCTTAATTTCACTAATGCGTCTACTAGTCTTTTTCACTTCCCTATTTCTCTATTGTCCAATCTTCCTCACCTGCCCCAGCATAGCCTCTCGACATTGCACCTAGCAGCCCTATCCTGTCCCTTCCGTGTCCCTGCATGATGCCAAAGGCATCACAGCATTCCCCCCTACTCTGCTGTCACTATCTGTTCCCACTCCATGCCTCCTCTGTACCCCCACCACCTGCCCCAGGAGCTTGCTGCTCATGTTACACACAGTTGCAATCAGGACCCAGGACCCAGAGACAGTGACCATGTGTGATGTGCTCATGCAACTATGTGTGTGTGTCACAAGTTTGTTTGTGTGGCCATCCTCCGCAGCAAGCATATAAATACTTGTTTTGCAAATCAAACTGCCTTTTCCTGCTGCTAGTTATTTTATTAATCCCATATGCGTTTCGCCTTCTCCTTTTCTAAGGCATCATCAGTGGGATCTATAATGATACAGTTTTGTTAGTTATAGATTATCAAACAGTTCACTTCGCAATTTTTTGTAAAAATGTAATTACTTATGATTTGCTGATCTGCGTTTCCTCACATCTGGTCTGGAGGGCACACTACCACTTTTAACACTGTTCTATATTCACATCTTTGTGTTTTCGCCATCCACACACTGTTCACCATGTTTCTCACTCTTTTTTTGTGGTGGACTATCATTCTTCTGTCACTTGATACAGCTATTTCGTCGTATACTTCTTTTCACAGCGTGAATATTGCGACTCCATTACATGTTTCATCATCTTTCGTATGTTTACCTATGTGTTGCCATCCTAACGAAGTATATGTTCGTTACTAACTTCTGTTTATACTGTGTGAGTGCGTATGAGTGAGAGAGAGAGAGGGGGGGGGGGGATAGAGCCGATATATATTTTTTGTTGGTGGGGAGGGGGGTGGGGGGGCAGTTATACTAGCTGTTAGCGAGTGGCTGAAAACTTTGAAAATTTTGTGACAGCTGTTTTGATTTTTCGTTTCAATGTTCTGGGGAGGGGTCATGGATGAGTGAGTGTAAAGATGTTGGGTTCTATTATTATTACATTGAACAGTATTATTATATTTCTCCTTTTTGCAAACATTATTTTATTATTTTATCTATTAGTGTAAATAATGAATTGTTTGTCATGTGTACTTCGTCCTTCAACAGGATTTTCCCCTCTGCTTTGGTTTTATGTATGTGGTAATTTTCTTGCATGGTCAGAAGGTGATTTTTATTGTTGATTCTAATTATTCCCATGTCATCTTCTCTAGTGGTTGGTTTGTGGTCATTTTCTCTTAGGTGTTCTGCAAAAGTGGAATGGTTTGTCCCATATTTCCATGCTCTCATGTGTTCCTTGCATCTGACATCAAATGTTCTCCCTGTTTGCCCTATGTATGTGCCTTCACAAGTGTTACACTGTAACTGGTATACAGGGTATACAGGTTACAAAAAGGTACGGCCAAACTTTCAGGAAACATTCCTCACACACAAAGAAAGAAAATATGTTATGTGGACATGTGTCCGGAAATGCTTACTTTCCATGCTACAGCTCATTTTATTATTTCTCTTCAAATCACATTAATCATGGAATGGAAACACACAGCAACAGAACGTACTAGCGTGACTTCAAACAGTTTGTTACAGGAAATGTTCAAAATGTCCTCCGTTAGCGAGGATACATGCATCCACCCTCCGTTGCATGGAATCCCTGATGCGCTGATGCAGCCCTGGAGAATGGCGTATTGTATCACAGCTGTCCACAATACGAACACGAAGAGTCTCTACATTTGGTACCGGGGTTGCGTAGACAAGAGCTTTCAAATGCCCCCATGAATGAAAGTCAAGAGGGTTGAGGTCAGGAGAGCGTGGAGGCCATGGAACTGGTCCGCCTCTACCAATCCATCGGTCACCGAATCTATTGTTGAGAAGCGTACGAACACTTTGACTGAAAGGTGCAGGAGCTCCATTGTGCATGAACCACATGTTGTGTCGTACTTGAAAAGGCACATGTTCTAGAAGCACAGGTAGAGTATCCCGTATGAAATCATGATAAAGTGCTCCATTGAGCGTTGGTGGAAGAACATGGGGCCCAGTCAAGACATCACCAACAATGCCTGCCCAAACGTTCACAGAAAATCTGTGTTGATGACGTGATTGCACAATTGAGTGCGGATTCCCGTCAGCCCACACATGTTGATTGTGAAAATTTACAATTTGATCACGTTGGAATGAAGCCTCATCCGTAAAGAGAACATTTGCACTGAAATGAGGATTGACAGATTGTTGGATGAACCATTCGCAGAAGTGTACCCGTGAAGGCCAATCAGCTGCTGATAGTGCCTGCACACGCTGTACATGGTACGGAAACTACTGGTTGTCCCGTAGCACTCTCCATACAGTGACGTGGTCAACGTTACCTTGTACAGCAGCAACTTCTCTGACGCTGACATTAGGGTTATTGTCAACTGCACGAAGAATTGCCTCGTCCATTGCAGGTGTCCTCGTCGTTCTAGGACTTCCCCAGTCGCGAGTCATAGGCTGGAATGTTCTGTGCTCCCTAAGACGCCGATCAATTGCTTCGAACGTCTTCCTGTTGGGACACCTCTGTTTTGAAAATCTGTCTCGATACAAACGTACCGCGCCACGGCTATTGCCCCGGCTAATCCATACATCAAATGGGCATCTGCCAACTCCGCATTTGCAAACATTGCACTTACTGCAAAACCACATTTGTGATGAACACTAACCTGTTGATGCTATGTACTGATGTGTTTAATGCTAGTACTGTAGAGCAACGAGTCGAAACTGAGCGAGGTGGCGCAGTGGTTAGCACACTGGACTCGCATTCGGGAGGACGACGGTTCAATCCCATCTCCGGCCATCCTGATTTAGGTTTTCCGTGATTTCCCTAAATCATTTCAGGCAAATGCCGGGATGGTTCCTTTGAAAGGGCACGGCCGATTTCCTTCCCAATCCTTCCCTAACCCGAGCTTGCGCTCCGTCTCTAATGACCTCGTTGTCGACGGGACGTTAAACACTAACCATCACCACCACCAACGAGTCGAATGTCAACACAAGCACTGAAATCAACATTACCTTCCTTCAATTGGGCCAACTGGCAGTGAATCAAGGAAGTACAGTACATACTGACGAAACTAAAATGAGCTCTAACATGGAAATTAAGCGTGTCTGGACACATGTCCACATAACATCTTTTCTTTATATGCGTGTGAGGAATGTTTCCTGAAAGTTTGGCCGTACCTTTTTGTAACACCCTGCATACCTGCTTTCTGATATATGTCTCTGTTTTTTGTCAATTTTGGGGTGTATTTTTGTATAGAATTGTCAGTTGTGTATGCTATGTTTATTCCCTGTCTTTTGAAAATGTTGGTGATTTTATGGGTGAATTTGTGTTTGTATGTCATTGTGTACCATGTTGTGTTTTCTTTCATCTTTTTCTGAATATCCTGTGTAGTTGTTATGGGACTGCGTGTTTGTGTTTGGTTCTGTTGTGTTGTTATCTGTGGTTTGGAGCTTTCTGCTTTTATTTTACTTTTTATTTTGTTGTTTAGCTTTGTGACTGTGTTATTATTGTAACCATTATTTTGTGCAATCTGCATTATTATGTCCAGCTCTTTTTGGTAGCTTTCTTTGGTGAGTGGTACTGTGTTGAGTCTATGGAGCATGTATGGAAGTGCTGCTTGCTTTTGTGCGTGTGGGTGGTTCGAGGATTGGGGAATGATAATGTCCGTTGCTGTGGGTTTACGGTAAATTTCAAACATATGGTTATTGTTTTCTTTTTTGATTGTTATATCCAGAAAGTTAAATTTGGTTATTCTGTTCTCTTTCAATTGTGAATTTTATATTTTTATGTATCTTCTTGATGTCAGTATGTAGTTTTTCAATTTTTGTTTGTGGTTCATCTGTTAAGCAAAGGATGTCATCCATATACCCGAACCAATATAATATGTTGTATACTTTTGCTACTATTTTTGTGAAAATGATCTCTTCAGTGTGATTTACAAAAGTATTTGCTAAGGCTTCTGAAACTGGAGACCCCATTGGCAACCCATCTTCTTGTAAATAAAATTCATTATTGAACTGGAAGTAATTTTATTCTATTATGAGCTTTATTAGTGTGCATATTTCCTTAATCTGTTCATCAGGAAGTTGACTATAAGTTTTCAGGTTCTTATGTATAATTTCTATTGTTCCTGGTACTGGTATGTTGGAATACATGTTTTCTATATCAAATGAGAGGAGTGTTGCTGTGTCTGGGATTTCTTCTATTTTGGAGGGACTTTGTCCATAAGCGTAAAATATTTTAGCAGGTTTTTTTCATTGGATCTATCCACATTGCATTGCTTCCTCTATGTGGTGTGACTGTGTTATTATTGTAACCATTATTTTGTGCAATCTGCATTATTATGTCCAGTGATGTGCACATTCTTACACATTACTTGTTTTCCTGACAAAGGAATAATTCTGTTCAGTTTCAATACTTCAGAAGTTATTTGTGTTGAAGATTCTGATGTTTGGGTGTCTGTTGTTTCTGCTTTGATGTGACAGCAGTTGTGGAATTGGTTCCTTCTGTGTTGCAATATAAGCTTATCCATCTTTTCCTGTCCTCTCACCATGTTGTTCTCTCCACTCTGTCCCAGCCTTTTCCTCTCTTCTTTACACTTTCCTTCACTCCGACGACCCATCTGTCTCAGTCTTCCTGTAGATATCTTGCCTCCGACGGTCATTTCCTGAGCCTGTCTTTTGGTATCCTGTGAACTCCTATTCTTTTAACATACCCATACCATCTTTTCTGCAGTCTCTTAGATGGACTTCTCCTTCAGTATTTCTGTCATTCCTTACGCTATATAATGTTGAGCTCCCATAAGCCCCAACACACACACACATTACACTATGTATTCTAGTAACCATATCTTACTTCTCTGAAATTGCATCTCATAAACCTGTATTCTACTTATCTGCCTTTTCTTCATTACCAGTTATTCTGAGGCATATGTGAGTACTGGAGCTTAATATGCTTAGTATAACGGTCACTTGCTTTTGGGTATACATCTTCGGTCCATACCAGGCTTCTTACACTCTGTAGAAATCTAGGAGCTTGCCTTCCCCTTTCACTAATCTGCTTATCATCCATCCCACTGTCTTTATTATGCTCCACAGATACTTGAAACTTTCCATTTTCTTTAGTACTCTATTACTTATATATCCATTGCTACTATCATCTTATTCTTTGTTGTCATCATCTCTTCATACTTTCCCACCACTTTTCCCCATACATTTGGCATTTCTGGTACTTTACATTCTCAATTTCTTCATACCATTAAATAATCTGCAAACACCATTCCTTTCATATTTTAATTTGTATTTATGCTGTCTGTACAGCCAGTATCTTATCCATAACGGTGATGTAAAGTTGCTTCAACTTAGTTCTCTGTTCTAACCAGCGTGTTTTCTGTCCTCCGACTTTTACACAACACACAGTTATTTCCTTTAATCTTCTCATTGTCAGGCTACCAGTTCCCATTTTCTGATAGTTTTCCTCGTTCTTGTTTCTTTTCACACCATTGCTACATCCATACTATATTCATGTTTCTCTTTTGGTGTTGCCTTACACTAAAAATTACATACACGATTGACCTTCCTGGTCTAATCCCACATTGTCTCTATCTTCCTCCTAACTCTCACACACTTTTCCAGAATTTTCTCAAATACTTTGGCAGCATGATATAAAGTAATTCCTCTAAAATTTTGACTGTTTCCTGCAATATTTTTTTAAAACTGGCACATTGATTCCCATTTTCCAGTCCCAAGCATCCTCCTTTTTTTCTATACTGTTCTCATGACCCGATAGAACCACTGCACTCCAAAAATGCCACTTGCTGTCACCATCTTCACACTTACTCCATCCAGTCAAGAAGCTTGACCTCCTCTCCTGGTCTTCATTGTTTCCTCTACTTCAGTCCAAGTTAGCTCCATCTCAGCATCCTCTACATCTGCAGGCTCCTCGTTTTCATCTCTCATGTTTCCAGTGGAGTTTAATAACTCTTCAACATATTCCTTTGACATTGCATTGGATTCCTGTGCATTCTAAATTTCCTTTCCTTCTTTATTGGTTGTCCTGACATTTTGCATCATGGCTATCTTGGTAGCCTTAACCATTCCATAGAGGACCTTCTTATTCCCCATTCCATAGAGAACCTTCTTATTCCTTTGTCCTCTTCCACTGTTTTTGGTCTTCCATCCATTTCCTGCTACCACTCTCTTAGCCACCTTATACTTTCCATTATATTCCTTTATTATGTAACAGTATCAGGATGGTCCTGATCTCTTTACAGGTCACAATCTCGATGCGGGATGGAAGATAGGGCAACATGTGCCTTGAACCAGCTCCTTGGCCACTAGGAAATGATACAGGCAGTGAGAGTAACAACTAGTTCATTTAGCAGAAGTCGTGCACCAGCTGAAGGTGTCTCGATAGCATGTGCTGTCTTCATATAGCCCAGCCCATGTCAGCACAACACAAATGATGTGGTGGCTGTACACAGATGCCAGAGGTCAGAGTTGGCTGCTTTGGTGGCCTTATGGCCAAAGCAGTGCCAACAGCTCATCAGCAGCCTAAGGCATGAGAGCACCGAGTACCAGTAGCCGGTGACAGTAAGAAAAGAGGCACCTTGAGTTGAGGCCATTGAACTAAGGACTCCTCATTGGCAATCTTGAGTTGGCTGAAGTCAGCCAGTAGTAGGCCCCAGCTGGATGGCACCAGTTCGTCTCCTGGCAGCATCAGGATGAGGTACAGCCCATAGACCCATGGCTAACAGATGCAGTGTCCAATAGTAACTGATGCTAGATGACCCTCATCAGATCGACAGCTTGTGTGGAATACTTCTCAAGACAGGTTGTGATTGATGACAGATACTGCATAGCCAGAGTGGGTAGTATTGCAACAGGATCTCACTTTTGACCACATAGACGTGGAACTGCTGCAGCACTAGGCCCATGCCTGGGGTAATCCAGGTCACCACTATGGCTGCCTGACCCTTTTACTGTGCTGCACTGACAATGTTCCAGCAGCAGGGCTAAAAGTGTGGCAACTGGCCACTGCCCAAATGTAGGCTTTCATCGTATCAGCTCAGCACCTTTCCAGCAGCGGAATGTAATGGCAGCCTTCTGGCCTACCTTGCCAAAAATTACATACGCTTGTTTGGGAAGATAGCGACATAACATTCCTCTCCTCTTTAGTGGATCACATCCACTGGATTGCAGACTTTTATTACTTCTGAAAATCACTTCACAATAAGCCTTACATTTATGTACACTTCTTGTTCTACTTGCTTATATGCTAATCCACTCTAGTTCACTATCTTCAATGACTTCACTACTGTTTATTTGCTAATGGTGACCCACTCAGTCGGCGAATGGTGTAGAGGGAGTTCAAGAGGCTAGGTAGTTTTCCACTGTAAGCAGATATAGGCTGCACAAGATGGTACCTGAAGTTGAAATGCATATTGCCATATCTGTGTGGCAGTAATTTTTGTGATATTGTTGCACATACTGAAGCATTTGCCCCTTGCTAAAATGCACCTTCTGTGCAGCTATCATTTTGTCCAGAGTTAAGGAACTTGGGTTCCAAGATACTGTTTAGGTAGATCAGGTTCTGGGCAGGGAGCATTTTTAGTGGTTTGTCAGGCCAGTACAGTAGTGGATGTTTTATGTTTAAAATCATAGCCCTTGTTATGGTTGCTGGGAAGTAAAAAGTTGGCCCCAAAATACCACAAGTCGTAGCATCTATCAGTATGCCACTCCAATCATTATATACCTGTAGGTCGCCCCTGCTTGTAACAATTCATGATAATCACCACTAGCCCTTATACAGAATGTTCCCAGTGTGGACCTATTTTCAGGAAATAGGGTTGTGGTGCTAGGATGTTCCATAGGCATCGTTCTGCTCCTCTCGCTCCTAAGAATAATTCTGTCTCACATTTTCCTGCAGCATTTTGGATCACTTGGGATGGCACTATACAAAACTGTTTGCTGTGTTTTCCTTCCATGCCAAAAATAGTGAGTTACAGTATGCTCATCCTAAACCTACACACAGTTATCTGCAACAAACATCTTCTCAGGTATTCTGCCAACAGAACAAATCAAACCCCCCAGCTCTATACACTAACAAGACAAATAAACAATACTCCAAGAAAAAATACACATAACAAAATAAAACTGTCACCAAATACCGAATAGATCACTCATCAGTCAGCAGTGATTCTGACTGATCCACACTGTCGTGTATGCATAAGCACTGGCATCTCCAGTTGCCACTCTGAAAATCTCAAAGTGCTGAAAAGTGTGCAAATCCCTCACAAAACGCCATAAAAATTGCTGACACTGAACTGTCAATCATCTACGTTCCCACCAGTGGGCACAGGATAAAGTCCTCAGGACACCAAAGAGGCTACAAAGCAATCCATTCACTATTCTAACAACAGAAAATCATACTGCTACAATTAATCACAATAAAGAAACATCTGAAATACAGTAAAGAACCCTCAAATTTAAATCTTAAGGAAAATCTATCTATGCGACGCAGTAAGTAAAAAAAACTCTTTATAAAAAAATTTACTTAATTGCTCTCTCATCCTAGATCCAAGCCTATCCTCAATAAAATAACGATGACAACTATATTCCCCACAGAAATAAACAAAACGATTTCCACATCTGTCATATCCTTGTAAACACAGTACACCCCTAAATTATCGCAGTAATATGATGCAAAAAAACCAATGCTGGGTTAATGGTTACTTTCTTTACACACTGTCATCCAAGATACCACAATTTCTGTATCTTCGTACATATTCTGCAAGCCACTGTAAGGTACATGGCAGATGGTACCACATACCCTTACTAGTCTTTTGCTTCCCTGTTCCAATCGTAAATAGTGTGAGGGAAAAACGACTGTTTAAAAGTCTCCATAAGAGCCTTAATTTCTTGCACCTTATCTTTGTGCCCCTGACATAAAATGTACGTCGGCAGAGGTAGAATCATTATGCAACTGGTCTCTAATGCATGTTGTCTAAATTTCTGCAATAGTGCCTTACGAAAAGTGCATTCTCTTTCCTCCACAGATTCCCATTTGAGTTCACAAAGCATCTCCATAACATGTGCGAGCTGAGTGGATCTACCTGTAACAAATGTAGCAGCACACCTCTGTATTACTCCGATGTGTTCCTTCCAACCTGCTGGGTATCCCAAACACTCGAACAGTACTCAAGAATGGGTCATCACCTCATTTATAGATGAGCTACACTTTCCCAAAATTCTCCCAGTAAGAGTCAAGCATTCACCTTTGCTATCACCAACTTGCCATGGTCATTTCATTTCATATTGCTTTGCAACATTACACCCAGATATTTAATCAATGTGTCTGTGTCAAGCAGCACTCTCAACATTAAATGATTGTTTTTTCTACTCATCAACATTAACTTACATTTTTCTACATCAGAGCAAGCTACCATTCATCACATCAGCCATAAATTCTGTCTGTCATCTTGCATATTGCTGAAGTTACTCAATAGCGACGCTGTTCCGTGCTCTGCAGTGTCATCAGCAAACACCCGTAAATTGCTGCTCACTCCGACCGTCAGATCGTTATGTATACAGAGAATAAGAGTAGTCCTGTCACACTTCTTTGATGCACTCCTAGCAGTCCTTCCGTTATCATTTGTACGATATTCTCACACTTTTGTTTCTGTGGTTTGTGACAAAGTAAATACCACCACAAAAAACATAAACCTACTAGTATTGTACATGATCTCAACACATTCCTTGTGAGTGCTACCAGTATTGGTAGCAATGTACCCGGTGTGTACCTACCGGTAATGGTGTATGCATCTGACATACACAGTGGCCGTATGCATCGGCAACTGCAATTTGATGTTCACTGATGATGTTATCTCTTTAATCTGATATGTGCCATGGTAACAGGTCACTAATTTCTTTGTTTTACCCTTCTGGGTGTACAGAACTACCCATGTGATACTCTGTGAGCTTAGTACTGTGCTCCCCCACCTTGGTATTGGCTTTTTGCACTCGTTTCCATAGTTCTCTCAACATTTTCATGATATTTCGCAGTGGCTCACAATTTTTCCCTATCCCAGCTTTGATTATCTCAAATGGTGATGGGGTTTTGTGATCATATACTACATCATATGGAGACAGAGCTGTACTTTCATGAGTATTATCATTATAAGCCACTACCACATATGACATTATACACTCATTTCCATAGTTCTCTACATTTTCATGATATTTTGCAGTGGCTCACAATTTTTCCCTATCCCAGCTTTGATTACTTCAAATGGTGATGGGGTTTTGTGATCATATACTACATCATATGGAGACAGAGCTGTACTTTCGTATTAACATTATAAGCCACTACCGCATATGACATTAAATTCTTCCTGTCATTGTGATGGCTATTCACATAGTGGCTTAGCATTTTCTCTATCATTTGATATGCATGCTCTGTTCTTCTTTTAACCTGTAGATGTAATGGACTTGTTCTCAGCTTGCAAATATACAGCAAATGGTATTTAGTGCTCCAATCTGTGGTTATTGTCTCCAGAACACCAAACTTAAGGAACCAATGGTTCGCCAGTGCATTTGCTAGTTGTGAAGTAATGGGCGAGTTGTGGCACCCTGGAAATATTCTAAGTTCGAAGTTGGTGTGGCCACATGGGGGCCCTCGGCAGGCCATGGCCCCGCAGCAACCACGTGGTGCCGAATGTTAGCTGAGCATGAGCGGTAGCCCCAGCACATGGTCCAATCGCATGGCTGGGAATTCCATGGTGACACTGTGCCGATGAAGGAGACATGCCAGGAGTGTCAAAGATGGCGGACTTTGTGAAACAGTTCATATAGAAATTAATAGTAGCCAGATGAATCATGATACCTCAAAAAGAAACATATACATTACCATTATTTGCACGACGATTATGGTGGTGTAATCAGATTTTCAATATCTTTATTAGTTTAAAGTTTAATATTTGACTGTAAATTATGCAAGTAACACCCAGCAATGAATTTCCAAAATACAAATGGTTCATCCGATTTCATCAATTGACATATCTTTAGGAAGCTGTTAGTGTAAACCTAAATTGGTGTAAATTACAGGCATGTAACTTGAATAGTATATGAGTTATTTGAGGTCAAATTGGCCAATTACTATTGATCACATCAGGCCATAAGTTCTCCACAGTTACACGAAAATATGGTAGCAGCATGCTTATAAATATATTTATTCATCTATGTCTTTGTTTATATCTGATATATACTATTCATGAGGAAACTGGTCAAATAATTAGTGTTTTAGAAAGCACAGATACTTTAGGCTACTGGCCTACCTTTTGTTTCTGTTCCTTTAATATATGTTTATTTAATTTGTTTATGTATTCAATTGTGTGTGTTAGAGCATGTTTATGGTCCAACTGTAGGAATATTTATTTAAATTCAAGTTATTTAAATGTAAATCCAGTATTTTGAATGTGTTTCAAAATGTTTGTGAGTGTGCTTTGGCTTTGAGACATAACGGGAGTGCTATCACCAATAACAGTGCTCATTACTAAAGGAGGTGACTACCGAAGTGAATGGAGGCCAGTTTGGAACAGTGCGGTGCAAAGGACGGTTGCACAGGACACGGGAAGTGCTGGATGCGACGGCACGATGGACGCACGGTCACGGGAAAGACTTGGACAGTGGAGCAGTTTGCTCGTTCTCACGGAAGATAGAAATATTTCGTAGTGGCGGCCTGTGCACTTGTGAGATTTCCGTGGCTTCTGCAGTGAAGACACAGTATGTGTTTAGAAGTGAATAACTTGTGAGCTATGTTGTTGTTCATAACTAATTACATGAAGTAGGAATCTATTGTTTCCCTGTTATTCAACTTGTATTTTATTTAATTGCTGGACCATCGACACCAATAAGTGTTTTGCAGAAATATATCACATTCTCAAAAGTACTTCTACTATCGTACTTTTCATTTAAAGTTGTTAAGATACTACCTGCAGATTTTATTTAGTTGCAATCTTTCATTTATAAATTTCTACATTACATTCACAATTGCCAAGTGATAGGAACCTTCAACCATTCGATTCATGTGTATATTCATATTGTATACTATAGACTTGGCAGTATTTGGCTTGTAATGTGGCTACTATGTATCCCAGCCCCTAGAAAACGAAACCAGCCAAAACTTTTAATATTTCAACACTGAGTCTGAGGATACATAGTTGAGGGCCACCACAATCATTTCATTTATTTTTTGGTGAAAGCCCTCATAGTGTGTTGGTGCTAGTGTGTTTGCTTGGTGATTTGGGATGGCAACCATCCCCACATAGTCCGCGAAATGATTTGCTATGGTCAGAACATGGCAGTTGCCCACTGGTGTCTGCCTAAAAGATCCTAAAATGTCCATCCTGATAATTTCAGAAGATTTAGTGTTTTTCAATAACCTCTACAGTGGAACATGTTGATGACTTAATTTCACCTGCTGTGCACACATCACACAGTTTTTGACATACTGCTCTAGTCTTGTGTAAGTGACTACTCTTTGGTACATGGTTCTATGCCTCCTGTGACCGGGTGGCTCATGCTATGTGCTTGTTTTAATAGTTCTTCTTGCATTACAACAGAAACCGCAAATAATTTACAATCCTGGTCAGCAGCCTGCACTGCCTGCCACTCTGCAATATAATGACCTACTATCCATAGTAAACCAGTCTTCCTTTTTGAGGCCATCAGCATTATCATTTTCCTTAGCAGGTTTATGAACTACTTGGAATCAAATTCGCCCAATTTCAGTGCCTGATGTGCAAGTCTACGTCCACGTACACGTATGTCTACACCTATACTCTGCAAACCACTGTGAAGTCCACGGCAGAGGGTACATCCCATTGTACCAGTTATTAGGGTTTCTTCCCATTCCATTCACATATGGAGCATGGGAAGAATGATTGTTTGAATGCCTCTGTGTATGCAGTAACTATTCTAATCTTATCCTCACGATCCCTATGTGAGTGATATGTAGGGGGTTGCAGCATATTCCTAGAGTCATCATTTAAAGCTGGTTCTTGAAACTTTGTTAATAGGCTTTCTTGGGGTACTTCACACCTATTTTCAAGAGCCTTCCAGTTCAATTCCATCATTATCTCTGTGACTGTCTCCCATGGATCAAACAAACCTATGACCATTCATGCTGCCCTTCTCTATATACATTCAATATCTCCTGTTAGTCCTATTTGGTATGAGTCTCACACACATAAGCAATATTCTAGACCTGGTCACACGAATGATTTGTAAACAGTCTCCTTTGTAAATTGACTGCACCTTCCCAGTATTCTACCAATAAATTAAAGTCTGCCACCTGCTTTATCCACGACTGAGTCTACATGATCATTCCATTTCATATCCTACAAAGCGTTATACCTATGTACTTCTAAGAGTTGGCCGATTCCAACAATGACTCATTGATATTACAGTCATAGGATACTGTGTTTTCTTCATTTTGTGAAGTACGTGATCTTACATTTCTTACAATTAAAGCAAGTTGCCAAACTTGGCAACACTTTGAAACTTTATCAAGATATGATTGAATATTTATGCAGCTCCTTTCAGAAAATACTTCATTATAGATAACTACATCATCTGCTAAAGTGTGAATTTACTATTAATATTGTCTACAAGGTCACTAATATACAACACGAAAAGCAAGTTTCCTACACACTTCCTTGGGTCACCCCTGAAGTTACTTCTACATCTGACGATCACTCTTCATCCAAAATAATATGCTGCAGCCTCCCTACCAAAATGTCCTCAATCCAGTCAGAAATTTTGCTTTATACTCCACATAACCCTACTTTTGACGGTTAGTGTAAGTGTGGTACTGAGTGAAATGCTTTTTTGAAAATCAACAAATACTGCATCTACCTGCCTGTCTTGATCCAAAGCTTTCAGTATATCATGTGAGAAAAGTGCAAGTTGGGTTTCACATGATTGATGTTTTTGGAATCCATTCTGGTTGGCTTTGAGGAGGTCATTCTGTTCAAGATACCTCATTATATTTGAGCTCAGAATATGTTCTAAGATTCTACAACAAATCAGTGTCAAAGATATTGGTTGGTAGTTTTGCAGATCACTTATACTACCCTTCTTGGGTGTAACCTGTGCTTTTTCCCAAGAAGTGGGCACAGTTTTTTGTTTGAGGGATCTACAATACACTATAGTAAGAAGAGGGGCTAACCCAGCTGCAAATTCAGTGTAGAATCTGAGAGGCATTCCGTTGGGCCCTGAGTCTTTGTTCAGTTTTAATGATTTTAGCTGTTTCTCAACATTACTAACACTAGTAAATATTTCATTTATCTTTTCAGTTGTATGAGCATTAAATTGGGGAAATTCTCCAGGGTTTTCCCCTGTAGAGGATCATTTGAAAATGGAGTTAAGCATTTCAGCTTTAGCTTTGCCACCCTCAATTTCAGTTCCTGTCTGTTTTACTGGGGACTGGCCACTAACTTTGGTCACACCAACAGCCTTTACATTCGACCAGAATTTCTTTGGGTTTTGTGAAATATAATTTGATGATATTCTCAAAATTCTGCTATGGTAATCCTTAAAGGCATCATGTGTTGCTATCTTGACAGCCAAAAACATTTCATTCAGCATCTCTGTAGCCCTATGCTATTATGCAGTAATCTCTGTTTCTTTAGAAGTTTCTTTACAGTGACTGTATACCATGGGGGTTCCCTGCCATTATGAACTGTTCTACTGCATATATACCTATCCAGTGGATGGTCAACCAATCTTAAATTTGAGCCATAGTTCCTCTATATGCCCCTGCCCTGTGCTGAAAGTTTCAAGTTCCACATTGAGATATGACACTGCTGATTTTTTTATCTAGTTTATTGAACATACCAGGGTGGTTTGAAAAGTTCTCGGAATCACCATGAGAGGTCAGCACTAGCGCAACAAGTTGTTTACGTGATATTCATTGGACTGTTACCTGTAAACATGTGCCACATCAGTGCTCTTGGAAGAGAGCTGTGACAGTTACGTGGCTCTGTTGTTATTCCCGTTTAGTGATTTGTGAAGATGGAAAAAATTGAGATTCGAGCAGTGATTACGTACTTCGCAAAGAAAAGTATGAAAGCAAAGAACATTAATGCTGATTTGCAGAATACACTGGGGGACTCTGCTCCTTCATGTTCAACTGTTGCCAAGTGGACAAATGAATTTAAATTTGGCCAGGAGAGCTTAGATGATGATATGCACAGTGGTCAGCCAAGATGTGTGTCTACTCCAGAAATCACTGCAAAAGTGCACAAAATGGGCATGGATGATCGCCGATTGAAAGTATGTGAAATTGCTCACGCTTGCCAGATGTTATCTGAAAGGGTCTATCACATTTTAACAGAAGAATTAGAAATGAAAAAATTATCTGCAAGATGGGTGCCACGACTCTTGATGCTGGATCAAAACCGCATGAGAATGGACATATCAGAACAATGTTTGGCCTGGCCCCTTTTAAGAGAAACGAACAACATCTTTTGCACCAGTTTGTGACCACAGATGAAGCTTGGGTGGACTACTGTACCCCAGAGACAAAACAAAAGTCAGTGGAAAAAGCAGTGGAAACATGCTGATTCTCTGCCACCAAAGAAAGCAAAGACAATTCCTTTGGCAGGAAAGGTCATGGCATCAGTGTTCTGGGATGTGAAGGGGTTCTGTTTGCAGATTATCTCCCCACTGGGCAGACAATTACTGGAGAATACTATGCTAACCTCATGGACAAATTGCAACAAAAGATACGCAAAAAAAGGCAAAGTTTAGCAAGGAAGAAAGTCACCTTCCATCAAGACAATGCATGCCCTTACACATGTGCCGTTGCCATGGCAAAATTACATGAACTAAGTTATGAATTGTTGCCACACCTGCCTTATTCACCGATATGGCTCTGTCAGACTTCCATCTCTTTCCAAAACTGAAAATTTTTCTTGGTGGATGAAGATTCGCTTCATACAAAGAACTGATAGCCTATTTTGCAGGCCTGGAGGAAACTCATTTTTGAGATGGGACCAAGGCTCTGGAACATTGTTGGACCAAGTGGATTAATCTACAAGGAGACTACATTAAAAAATAAAAAAAAGTTTCAGTTATGTAAATACTTTTTTCTATTCTGTTCCGAGAACTTTTCAAACCACCCTTGTATATATCTTTCTCCTTGCTTTACTTATCCTTTGTACTTTGGTAATCATTGTTGCCACAACCATGTCATGGTCACTGATACCAGTTCAACGATGACATCGTCAAAGAGGTCAGGTCCATTTGTTGCCATTAGATCCAATATATTTCTATCATGAGTGGGATTCTAACCTATCTATTCTTGATAGTTTTCAGAGAAGGCAAGTTTCACAGGATGTCTTATCGTGCCCACTACTAGCACTCCGTCTTCAGGCCACAAGTGGTCCATCGGGACCATCCGACCACCGTGTCATCCTCAGCTGAGGATGCGGATAGGAGGGGCATGTGGTCAGCACACTGCTCTCCTGGTCGTTACGATGGTTTTCTGTGACCAGAGCTGCTACTATTCGGTTGAGTAGCTTCTCAGTTGGCATCATGAGGCTGAGTGCACCCCGAAAAATGGCAACAGCGCTTGGCGGCCAGGATGGTCACCCATCCAAGTGCCGGCCACACCCGACAGCGCTTCACTTCGGTGATCTGACGGGAACTGGTGTATCCACTGCAGCCAGGCTGTTGCTCCCACTACAAACAAAACTATAATTTTCCCATTTGATTGTTGGCCGATTAAAGTCTTCACTGATGATTAGACTGGAGAACTTAAATACAAGTTTTGTTTTCATCAGCAGATGAGTCTGGTGGGCAATAGAAGAAACCAGTTATCATTTTATGCCAACCCCTCCCATAGTGGGTCTTGCCCAGACAGTCTCACATGTGGCTTCAATTTACAGCTCAGTGGATTTGAGTTTCTTGTCTACTGCAACAAATGAATCTCCTCCACTTCAGATTTGCCTATTCTTTCAACATGCACTTAAAATCTCACTGCTGTCAATTTCAGGTTTGAGTCAACTTTCTGTACCTAGTATTATGTAAGTTCCCCCCTGCTTTTCAGGAATGCTTCAAACTGTGGTACTTTGTTGTGAATGCTTCAGCAGTTAACCATTAGGATTTTAATAGTCTCACATGTGGCAAGCATTTCTTTTGATCTTACACTGATACTTCTGGGTTTCCTACAGCTATTGTTGTCAGGATTGGTTGGAGAGACACCTAATCTAAAAATAGCTTGCGTGCACCTCACACACAGTCAGCTACCTGAGTAGCAGCCTCTAATGTGTAGTGCACATCTGAGCCATTTAGGGCGAGCTGCAGTTCTCAACCCTGTGGCGCAAGTCCAGTAAGTTGCAGCCTAGCTTGACACAGAACCTTCAAAGTCTCAGCTTCAGTTCTTCCACTCAACTCAGAACTAGAGAGCTACTATCAGTTCTGGGGACAATACTGCAAATTGTTAGCTTCGTTGAAACTCCATGCACGAGGCTGGTCTTCTCAACCTACTTTGCCAGTCACTGGAATCACCCAAGCATGACCACGGAGCCCAGACGACAGTTGTTATTTGTTCCATGCATGCTGAATGAGGCCTCCAGTGTCCTTTCCTGTCCCTTGCTGCCATTTCCGTTAGGGGTACCATAATTCACTGTAAATTTAACTGCCTTTTGTGATTGCCTCTTCTTGACACAGGAAAAAACATGTGAAGTGAGTCCCACAGGCCCACTTTCAGTTTTAGTTAAAGACAGCACCTTAAACTTCTTGGTTGGGGGGATCAGTTCAACACCCTGAATCTTCCCTGGGCCCTGATCATCCTGGACAGGACACCTAGATCTGCCATTGACATGCCACTTGCATTCATACAGACAAGTAATAACAGATCCTGTACTTTTTGCATAGGGGACATGATCCACAGGAGAGGATAGTACTTGGGGAACTTCTGATACCGGTATCACAGGTACACGACTCTCGGCAGCACTTCCACCACACCGATTCACAGCAGCTGCCAATCATTTGACAGTAGTCAGGGCAAATTCCATGTGATTAGGAATATCACCCAACTCATCCCATGTTTGAGAACAGCATTCATGGTGGGGCAGCATTTTGACTGGTGCAAAGTATTACAAGGCAGTGAACAGATAACTTTCAATTAAGCCTTCTGGTTATCACGTAATCTGTTGAGTTAAAAAGTTGCTAATTCTGTATAAAAAGTGAAGCAAATGCATAAAATGAGATTTCTGTTAAGGCAACACACAGACCTGAGGCAAAATTTATTAGTCTCCTAAAACGTCTTGAGGTTAATTATAGTAATCTAAAAACCAGAGTTATTTTAGGATAAATGTAGATAATTTATAGGGCTATTCCTCTTTAAGGGAAAACTAGATGTAACACAACATGTTAGAAAATCTGCTGCAATAACTATATCAGAAATGCCAATTTGCTACAGATGAAGTGTACAATATGTGAAGGACAATGGTAGCCTCGGAAAATTCTCAAAAACTTGTGTTTGTTTGCGTAAATATACAATGAAATTCAGGAGTAATGTATTCTTTGGCAGTTTGATTTGCTACATCCAATACATATGTACTGGTAACTTACAAAAATATAATTTTGTAAACATACAAAAATTCTCGAGAATAACCTATTTCTCACTCAATTATACACTGATGAGTCTAAACACCATGACCACTGCCCACTGTGAGGTTGAATGCCTCCTGGTATTGTTGGCAGGCATGTGATGCAGTAAGGAAAGAATATAAACAGAACAAAGACAAATAGTCAGTTATTATAGTGAAGATGAGGGCCACAAAAGCAGAAATCCACTGATATAGTTCTAACAGAGGACACATTGTTATGGCCCTGCAGCTGGAAATGAGTATCTCTGAAATGGCAAACCTGCTCACCTGTTGGCGTACTTCTGTAATAAGCACCTATGGAAAAAGGTTGCAGGATGGTGAAACAACAAGTAGGCCATATAATGTTGGAGAACCACATTTCATCACAAAACATAGAGGTAGGAGGACCCACCATTGTGTAATCCAGGTTAGGCAGAGATCTGTGGCAGATGTGATGACAGGCTACAATGCTGGTGCAGGCACATGTGTTTTGGAGCAAACCAACCAAAGGCTATTGTTGGACATGGAACTCCACATCTCACAAACCCTATGTGCTCCTGTGGTGACCCATTGACATTCTCAGTTATGATTACAGTGGGCACAGCATCACTGAGTTTTCATCATGGATCAATAGAAACATGTCACCTGTCAAATTAATCACATTTCTTGTGACACCAGGTCAACAGTTGGGACCTTACACACCATCATCCAGGCAAATGGCTACATGGAACGTGCACTGCACATCAGATGCAGGCCGATGAGGATAGAAATATGCTATGGGATACATTGAGTTGAGCTTCCATGGGATAAGTGGTGGTAATCAAAGGAATCATGACAGCAGTGAACTACTTAAACATTACTGCGGACCACTTGCATTGTGTCATGCTTGAAGCCTCCCCCTATGGTGATGACATCTTCCAGACAAATAAATGTTCATGTTGCAAGGTCAGAATTGTGCTACAATAGTTTGAGGAACATTACAGTGAACTCACATTGATTCCTGTAATTTGCAACATTGATTCCTGTAATTTTCAGGAATTATGCTGTTTGTAGACATCTGGTGCCACTTACTTCTGGAATCCTGTAAGAACTTACAGAATCCATGCCAAGCAGAATCGCTGTTGTACTGTGTTTGAAAAGTGGAACAACATGCTATTAAACAGATGGTCATAATATTTTGGCTCATTGGTGTACAATGAGCTGAGAGGAAGATTGTTTTGAACAAGGATAGGCCTACCATTCTCAAAAATTTTGAACAGTACAATTAAGTTTAAGCCTACAATTGATGATAACAGTTGAGTTTATCACAGCACTCGTGAATGATTCTGTTTTGCCATTCATTCATACAGTGCACTCACTGCACATAAGACATGGCCACCGCCTTCTTGAACACCATGTACCAATGCTCCAGTAGCAGCAGCATGGCATACTGCAGAATACTCACAGTGGGGGTACCATAGGAGATGAAGCAGTCATACCACTGGAGGTGATGGAGCCAATCAGGTTGCAACACCCATGTGATTAGGTCCCATCATCACGGCACGGAAGGGGAGTCATCTGATGGGCCTCCTGAAGTATGGAGCAGGTCTCCTCTCAGTCGACTCTGTTACTGTCATAATGTTTACGGGAGATGTACTTTGGCTACGGACCTGGATATGAGTGATTATGCTGAGTTATGTTTCACCTTGTTTTCAGAATAAATCTTCTAAGTTTTAATTAATTCCGACTTTTCATTTCATAGTTTTTACCTGGGACACAACAGATACAGTCAATGAAAGATTACACGTAAGTGATATGAACTGTTAAAAATGTGAATCTCGAACTTCAAATTGGCACACGAATTTTATACACACCATCTCACAAAAAAATATTCTGAAGTCTACTCAACAGAGCCTTTAATCCTAGTAATCACTTCAGTCTGTGTGACCAATAAACAGCTAAAACTTTTTCCCATCAAATGGCAGGATGAATATGTCACAACATATATTGGGCTTAACATCTTCTTTTCTGAGGTAGAATAGTTCCTCTCTGCTTTATTCTGTTGTAGTGATATGTAGGTAATGGGATGTTTCTTACCCTCTCACCCCTGTCTTAAAACATAACCTACTGAATAACTGCTAGCATCACATGATGATATGAACTCTTTCTTATAATCCAGAAAGACCAATGCTGGACTAGTTTCCAGCAATTCTTTCAGTTTCCCAAATGTGCTTTTGTACTCTGCACTCTGTTGTCCGATGGAACGTAACACCCTTCTTCAATAGGTGCATGAGAGGTCATTCTATTTCTGCAAATCCTGGGACAAATTTCCCCGTAGTAATTTGCTGACACCAAAAATGACTGTAACTGCTTGCCTGTATGAGACGTTGGAAAACTCCATACAGTGTTCACCAATCTTGGACCTGTTCTTATTCCATCTTGGCTAATTACATATCCCAATTAATTCACTTCTTATAGTGCTAAATGACACTTTACTATGCTAAGACATAGGCATGCTGAGCATAATCTCATAAAAATTTATCTCAGTCATTGCACTTGCTCTCTCATACCCTTTGCAAACGCAATGATATTGTCTCGAGACACCATGCACAGATTTGGATTCATTCCCATCAAAACTCCATCCAACACTCACTGTAACATGACAGGCACATTTTCTAACCAAACAACTTCTGCCAATGCTGGTCAATATCCTCAGTCAGGGATTGTCAAATTGTGGCCCGTGGGCTGCATGCAGCTCAAATAAAGTGTTTGTGTGGTCCATGGCTCTATGATGTATTTCATAATATATATCTAGCAACTAACAGCCGAATCCAAAAATGCCAACTAAGTTCCTTAAGAGTGTAGTTTCCCTGCTCAGTAACAAAAACACTTACTGAGACAGAAAATATTATGAGATTTGCTTAATTTCAGTTGTTTTTCATGAATTCGGCCATTAGCTATGTGAAGTTGGCCAATTGGCCACTGCAGTGGTAGAGGATGTAAGAGCAGGGATTGTTTTATTGTTTTTCTCCCAGTGCTGACAACTCACGGGCATGTGCGCTTTGTAGGAATCAGCTGCTTTGGTATAAATTTTGACACAACAGTAACATAGAGTTGTGAATGCACATTACAGAGATGGTCATGTTCAAATGCTGTACACATTTGTAACAAGACACAAGAAATTAAAATAAGGCTGTTGTAATACAACACAATTAGCAGAGGGAAAAAAACATTCAAAACATTTAATGAACATTTGAAGCTCACATTAGTCAAGATAATCAGAAAATAATGTAGCTCTTTTTGTAATTGACTTCATTGTATACAAAAAATGGAGAAGATATTCTGATACTGCAGAAATAGGTTTTCCATCTCATTACTGCAAAAAGAGACAAATGAAAAAAATTGTTAAGAACATTCTAAGAACCATAAAAGGAAACTCATTGGTTCTAAATATCAATAAGAAAGTTTTTGTTTCAAATGCTATTAATTCAGAGTCACTATGTTTTATTAGTGATAATAAAAATACAGAAGTACAACAGTAAATTTTAACTATAGAACTGTAGTCAACAAAAACCATTTCTCATTTCTTTTACATTTCTTACAAGAGAATAACATAATTACAATCAAGGGAAAAATCTCTCAGTGTTGACTTTTGCTTTTTCCACAACTCCATTCTTGGGATCAGATGTTAGAATGTTTACTGTAAATTTCCCTGTGCTCTTGAGGAAAAAATGGCACTGTTGTCAACTGTTCTTTCTGGTTTGCAACTGATGAACATGACTTGTTTTTTGGCTGAAGTACATTGTGCCATATATCTGCCATGGTCTTTCCTATTTTGAACAGATTAACATTTTTCCACTCTCCTGTTTGAGAGTAGGTATTTTTATGTAGCTGTTTCAGATGGATGAATTTGAGTCACATTGCTCATTCTGCATTTGGAGATCCTACATGTCCGCATTGACAACAATGTTTTAACAGCGTCTTTAAAATCAAAGAAGTCAATTGTATGCATTGGAATTACATAGAATGGGTTCATAGCTTTAGCTGACTCATCAACCTTTGGTACTTCTTGTAGAAAAAAGTTGCTTACCTTTCTTCATTTCTCTGTAACTGAAAAATCTCTGTAGAAGTAGAAGTAGTAGTAGAAGTTTATTGTCTCATTACATACAGTTTCAAGCCATTGACTTAAAAGTACAGGAGACTTGTCAAAACACAAAAACTGATTTACAATTTTCCTTATAATATTAGTAATATAATATACAGTACTGAATAATTACTTAATTAAGCAGTTAATAATTTTTCTTCAAAAGTAACAAACTTTTAACACTTTCAGTCCTAAGTATTTGCTTTCTCCTGCTCAAATTTTCAGGTTGTCATTTATGAATTCTTATACTGAAGAGTAACATTTCTGCACCAGTTTCTGATATAAGGATTTTTTCAGTGTTTCTAAATTTATGCTGAGCAATTCTCTTCCTTTCACTTTGTTATAAATTTTCATACCCATATATTGTGGAGTTTGAAGTTAAAGTTTTAAACAGTAGGTGGGCAGCTTAAAATTATTTTAATTTCTGGTGTTGTAATCATGTTAAAAATGATTTGCTGCAAATAAACCACTTTCCTTTCACTTTGTTATAAATTTTCATACCCATATATTGTGGAGTTTGAAGTTAAAGTTTTAAACAGTAGGTGGGCAGCTTAAAATTATTTTAATTTCTGGTGTTGTAATCATGTTAAAAATGATTTGCTGCAAATAAACCAGAGTTACTATGTGCAAAGATAATCAGCTCATATATGTATAGTGAGGGAACACTTAGTATACCCAGATTTTTTAAGAGTGGACGACATGATTTTCTTGGCCCTACATTGTACATATTTCTAATGATGGCTTTCTGAAGTTTTAGTATTCGGCACATATGGTTTGAGGTAGCCTACCCCAAAATACAATTCCATACCTTATTACTGACTCAAAGTAGCTGTGATATACTACTTTTCTTATGCCCATACTGGTAGCATTGTACAGTATTTTCATTGCATAAGCTAGACTATTTAATTTATTTGCAAGGTGCTGTATGTGTGACCCCCACGATAGATTTTTGTCTAGTTGCATTCCTTGGAATTTCACACACCTAACTTCCTGCAAATCCTGGTGTCTGTGACTGACCAGAATATCATTTAATTTTGCTTGTTTTGTTTTAAATTGCATTAACTGAGTCTTATCCATGTTTAATTTTAACCCATTTAAATCAAACCAGGTATCTGAGTTTTCTAGAGTATTTAATACTGTTTCTGGAATTTGATCTATAATGTTACTTTCAATGATTAAATATGTGTCATCTGCAAATAAAACTGAGTGACACTCAATATTAAGTGGCAAATCAAGTTTCTCTCTGATGTTATAATCACTCTTTGTCACCAGTTGGTTAGATAGGATTTAAACGATTCTAATACCGTGCCCCTAATTCCATACTTTTCCAGTTTACAAAGTAGCAAGGAGTGATTCACACTATCAAAGGCCTTTGATAGGTCACAAAAAATTCCTTTGGCATGCAGTGAGTTGTCTAGAGATCAGCTAATTTTATCAACAAAATTATTTATAGCAGATATTGTGGTTTTGCCTTTTTGAAACCCATACTGATTTTTTAAAATTATTTTAAATTTTTCTATGCATTTTTGAATTTGTATGGTGACTACCTTCTCAAATATTTTGACAGTGATGGAATAAGAGAGACTGGACGTTAGTTTCCCATGTGATCTTTTGTGCCTTTTTTGAATAGTAGCTTAACTAGTACGTACTTCAGTGTTCCTGGAAAATAACCTTCTTGAAGGGACTGGTTGACTATTGTAGTTAGTGGCTGTACAATTATTTAACACTTTTGTTGGTATCCCATCCCATCCCATCCCATCCCGCTAATGTGTTACTTTTTAGTGACAGTATCACATTTTCTATATCTTTTACAGTAGTTTTTGTAAAGGTACGGAAAAATTCACCGTCAAATTGCACACCGTTGAAGAAATTTACCGTGTCTGAATACTCTGCTACATTGACATTAGATTTGTTTACATTTATAAAGAACTCATTAAACAATTCAGAAATTTGAGCAGGATTTACAATAGTTTTATCCTCTGTCTTGATTTCAGAAATATCATGGCCTCTACCTGTGGCACCTGTTTCAGCTTTGATCACTGACCATAATGCCTTTGATTTGTTTTCACTATCCAATATAAATCTATTATTTGCCAGCTCTTTGGCTGCCTTCACAACTTTTTTAAAAATATTTTTGTAATCTTTTACATAGGTAACAAAATCAGGCCTTTTATTATGTTTTAGTTCCCTATGTAACCGTCTTTTTCTTGCACTCGGGATTTTTATTCCTTAAGTAATCCCCTTCACTTTATTTCCTACTTTTTTATGATGTACAGTAAGTGGAAAGTTTCATTTAAAACGAGCAGGATTTTTTCCAGAAAAGTAGCAAAATTTTCAGAGCATTAATTACTATGATTTATAGACCACTCCACCTTATTTAATCTATGACAGAATAAGTTTATATTTTCTTTGCTGAACTGGTGTTTGGTGTAGGTTTTTTGTGCAAGGTTCTATTGTTTTTGGTAACTCCATAAACAGAGCGCAATGATCAGAAAAAACAAGAGCGCAATGATCAGAAAGTCCTAAATCTAAACAAAACTTATTTGCGTCATTATAAGTGTAACTGGTTAAAATATTATCTATAGGCTACATGTTGCAGACACTTCGTTTACTCGAGTGACATCAGTGAAATTTGCGCAGAAACCCGATGTTTGAATCATATCAATGAATTTTGTTGAGTTATTGGCTTCACTGGCTAGATCTATGTTGAAATCAGCGGTTCTTATGATTCTTTTTGAAGTTTTTGAAATAGACAGTGGAATTTCGACGAAAAATGTTTCGTTATTTCTGCGCCCGGAATTCTATACACAGATAGGATTAAAATATATTTTGCCCTAATTCTACGCAGCAGCATTCTTCATTAAGGGAATCGAAATCGAGTCTTGCTTTATATTCCATTGATCTTTCCACTAGTATGCACGATCCTCCCCGAGTTAAATTACTTCTACAAAAGCTGCTGGCAACATAAAAATTACCAAGGTTATTTAAGATTTTGATACTATCCTTTGTAAGCCTGTGTTCATTCATGCATACAATCTTGATATTTGGTATTTCCGGCAAAATGATATGCAAGTCGTTAAGTTTAGTTTCTCTGCCATTTGTGTAATTTGAGCTTAACCCATTTATGTTCAACTGCATTAAGAACGTATTGTTACCTTTTTGAATATTCCTAATGGCATCTGGTTTGAAACGGTTTGTGTATATTTGTTTCAAATTCATTAACAATTTTTACACCACCATCTTTGCATACTAGTTTCCCTTACTAAGTATGATCTTACATATATCACTAAACATATTGCTGAATGTTGCTGTTCAAATGGTTCACATGGCTCTGAGCACTATGGGACTTAACATCTGAGATCATCAGTCCCCTAGAACTTAGAACTACTTAAACCTAACTAACCTAAGGACATCATACACATCCATGCCCGAGGCAGGATTCGAACCTGCGACCGTAGCGGTCGCGCGGTTCCAGACTAGAGCGCCTTCAGATGCAGTCCATCTTGTCCTAGCCATTCTTCACTAATAAATTTATTCGAATCCACGAAAACTGCACCAAGTCTGTAGCACTGCTCTCTAATGCGATTGTTTATCCTGTCTATGTATTCATCACTTACCGATCTTCTGTGTAGGATACTACTAACAAGTAACTCTGATGCTGGGTACCCCTTTTTCGCCATCCGGATTAGATTTCTTGCTTCGTTGTTCGTTTACCGTCTCTTCTTCACTGCTGTTTCGCAGCGAGTTCGTCCCCACGTGGATGAATACTCCGTTGTAGTTTTCATCGCGATGTACCGGCGGGAATGCATCTTGTTTCGTTGTCCGCATGCTCTTGAGGTGACTATTTAATTGATGAATACGTATCCCTGGGCGGATATCAGTTTTAGTATTCGATACTGCAACGTTTTCAATTAGTGAATCACCAATTATGAAGAAGTCATTTGCGTGCCTTGTTTGCCACGTTCTTGATGCTTCTTTCCTTTGTTTTTGTACGTCACTGTAACCCACTTGTATTTATTTCTAGGTTCGACATATTTTGTATTTCTTTCTAGGCGATTTTCGTCATTATCATCACTTTTTTCGGTTTGCATATCGCTTTTAACACTTTGAGTCTCACTGTGTTTTTGGCCATTTTACTTCAACGATTCTCTGTTTCCACGGATCCATAAACGTTTTTCATTTAATGGTTTCGCGTTTTCTTGCTACAAGATTACAATTTCTTTTCTGAGAGTCTCAATGTCACCTTGATAATTTCGTCTTTTGAATTTATCGTATTGAGGAAGTCTTCATGTTCATCACTAACACAGTTACGGCATGACCACCTAATATCGTCATTAACGAACTTGAGATTCACATTCGCACATTTTTCGTGTAACCAGAAGTTGTATTTTACACAGAGGGTGCCTTTAATCACACGTTGTTCGCATTCTTTACGCTCTGAGCTGTTATGAAACTTCTTTTTAGCTGAGACTGAAGTGTCTGCACTGTTCTACCGGCGCCATCTTTGTGTTGCAGCTCAAAAAGCTGTGCCCAGTTACCCAAGACTTGTGTGTTATCTCTTCAAACCCAAATAGAGGAGACCTTTACGCTTGTCGCTTTGAGATACATTGGGAAACACTGCTGGGCACAAAGACCATGCCATCTAGTAACGAATATCTGAAATATTTTTTTGATGATTTGGCACTCGGAACAAGTCTGGGAACATGCATCAAAATATACTAAAAACACAATAGTACCCAAAACATGTATTGTGCTAAATGACACTTTACTATGCTAAGACATAGGCATGCTGAGCATAATCTCATAAAAATTTATCTCAGTCATTGCACTTGCTCTCTCATACCCTTTGCAAACGCAATGATATTGTCTCGAGACACCATGCACAGATTTGGATTCATTCCCATCAAAACTCCATCCAACACTCACTGTAACATGACAGGCACATTTTCTAACCAAACAACTTCTGCCAATGCTGGTCAATATCCTCAGTCAGGGATTGTCAAATTGTGGCCCGTGGGCTGCATGCAGCTCAAATAAAGTGTTTGTGTGGTCCATGGCTCTATGATGTATTTCATAATATATATCTAGCAACTAACAGCCGAATCCAAAAATGCCAACTAAGTTCCTTAAGAGTGTAGTTTCCCTGCTCAGTAACAAAAACACTTACTGAGACAGAAAATATTATGAGATTTGCTTAATTTCAGTTGATTTTCATGAATTCGGCCATTAGCTATGTGAAGTTGGCCAATTGGCCACTGCAGTGGTAGAGGATGTAAGAGCAGGGATTGTTTTATTGTTTTTCTCCCAGTGCTGACAACTCACGGGCATGTGCGCTTTGTAGGAATCAGCTGCTTTGGTATAAATTTTGACACAACAGTAACATAGAGTTGTGAATGCACATTACAGAGATGGTCATGTTCAAATGCTGTACACATTTGTAACAAGACACAAGAAATTAAAATAAGGCTGTTGTAATACAACACAATTAGCAGAGGGAAAAAAACATTCAAAACATTTAATGAACATTTGAAGCTCACATTAGTCAAGATAATCAGAAAATAATGTAGCTCTTTTTGTAATTGACTTCATTGTATACAAAAAATGGAGAAGATATTCTGATACTGCAGAAATAGGTTTTCCATCTCATTACTGCAAAAAGAGACAAATGAAAAAAATTGTTAAGAACATTCTAAGAACCATAAAAGGAAACTCATTGGTTCTAAATATCAATAAGAAAGTTTTTGTTTCAAATGCTATTAATTCAGAGTCACTATGTTTTATTAGTGATAATAAAAATACAGAAGTACAACAGTAAATTTTAACTATAGAACTGTAGTCAACAAAAACCATTTCTCATTTCTTTTACATTTCTTACAAGAGAATAACATAATTACAATCAAGGGAAAAATCTCTCAGTGTTGACTTTTGCTTTTTCCACAACTCCATTCTTGGGATCAGATGTTAGAATGTTTACTGTAAATTTCCCTGTGCTCTTGAGGAAAAAATGGCACTGTTGTCAACTGTTCTTTCTGGTTTGCAACTGATGAACATGACTTGTTTTTTGGCTGAAGTACATTGTGCCATATATCTGCCATGGTCTTTCCTATTTTGAACAGATTAACATTTTTCCACTCTCCTGTTTGAGAGTAGGTATTTTTATGTAGCTGTTTCAGATGGATGAATTCGAGTCACATTGCTCATTCTGCATTTGGAGATCCTACATGTCCGCATTGACAACAATGTTTTAGCAGCGTCTTTAAAATCAAAGAAGTCAATTGTATGCATTGGAATTACATAGAATGGGTTCATAGCTTTAGCTGACTCATCAACCTTTGGTACTTCTTGTAGAAAAAAGTTGCTTACCTTTCTTCATTTCTCTGTAACTGAAAAATCTCTGTAGAAGTAGAAGTAGTAGTAGAAGTTTATTGTCTCATTACATACAGTTTCAAGCCATTGACTTAAAAGTACAGGAGACTTGTCAAAACACAAAAACTGATTTACAATTTTCCTTATAATATTAGTAATATAATATACAGTACTGAATAATTACTTAATTAAGCAGTTAATAATTTTTCTTCAAAAGTAACAAACTTTTAACACTTTCAGTCCTAAGTATTTGCTTTCTCCTGCTCAAATTTTCAGGTTGTCATTTATGAATTCTTATACTGAAGAGTAACATTTCTGCACCAGTTTCTGATATAAGGATTTTTTCAGTGTTTCTAAATTTATGCTGAGCAATTCTCTTCCTTTCACTTTGTTATAAATTTTCATACCCATATATTGTGGAGTTTGAAGTTAAAGTTTTAAACAGTAGGTGGGCAGCTTAAAATTATTTTAATTTCTGGTGTTGTAATCATGTTAAAAATGATTTGCTGCAAATAAACCAGAGTTACTATGTGCAAAGATAATCAGCTCATATATGTATAGTGAGGGAACACTTAGTATACCCAGATTTTTTAAGAGTGGACGACATGATTTTCTTGGCCCTACATTGTACATATTTCTAATGATGGCTTTCTGAAGTTTTAGTATTCGGCACATATGGTTTGAGGTAGCCTACCCCAAAATACAATTCCATACCTTATTACTGACTCAAAGTAGCTGTGATATACTACTTTTCTTATGCCCATACTGGTAGCATTGTACAGTATTTTCATTGCATAAGCTAGACTATTTAATTTATTTGCAAGGTGCTGTATGTGTGACCCCCACGATAGATTTTTATCTAGTTGCATTCCTTGGAATTTCACACACCTAACTTCCTGCAAATCCTGGTGTCTGTGACTGACCAGAATATCATTTAATTTTGCTTGTTTTGTTTTAAATTGCATTAACTGAGTCTTATCCATGTTTAATTTTAACCCATTTAAATCAAACCAGGTATCTGAGTTTTCTAGAGTATTTAATACTGTTTCTGGAATTTGATCTATAATGTTACTTTCAATGATTAAATATGTGTCATCTGCAAATAAAACTGAGTGACACTCAATATTAAGTGGCAAATCAAGTTTCTCTCTGATGTTATAATCACTCTTTGTCACCAGTTGGTTAGATAGGATTTAAACGATTCTAATACCGTGCCCCTAATTCCATACTTTTCCAGTTTACAAAGTAGCAAGGAGTGATTCACACTATCAAAGGCCTTTGATAGGTCACAAAAAATTCCTTTGGCATGCAGTGAGTTGTCTAGAGATCAGCTAATTTTATCAACAAAATTATTTATAGCAGATATTGTGGTTTTGCCTTTTTGAAACCCATACTGATATTTTAAAATTATTTTAAATTTTTCTATGCATTTTTGAATTTGTATGGTGACTACCTTCTCAAATATTTTGACAGTGATGGAATAAGAGAGACTGGACGTTAGTTTCCCATGTGATCTTTTGTGCCTTTTTTGAATAGTAGCTTAACTAGTACGTACTTCAGTGTTCCTGGAAAATAACCTTCTTGAAGGGACTGGTTGACTATTGTAGTTAGTGGCTGTACAATTATTTAACACTTTTGTTGGTATCCCATCCCATCCCATCCCATCCCGCTAATGTGTTACTTTTTAGTGACAGTATCACATTTTCTATATCTTTTACAGTAGTTTTTGTAAAGGTACGGAAAAATTCACCGTCAAATTGCACACCGTTGAAGAAATTTACCGTGTCTGAATACTCTGCTACATTGACATTAGACTTGTTTACATTTATAAAGAACTCATTAAACAATTCAGAAATTTGAGCAGGATTTACAATAGTTTTATCCTCTGTCTTGATTTCAGAAATATCATGGCCTCTACCTGTGGCACCTGTTTCAGCTTTGATCACTGACCATAATGCCTTTGATTTGTTTTCACTATCCAATATAAATCTATTATTTGCCAGCTCTTTGGCTGCCTTCACAACTTTTTTAAAAATATTTTTGTAATCTTTTACATAGGTAACAAAATCAGGCCTTTTATTATGTTTTAGTTCCCTATGTAACCGTCTTTTTCTTGCACTCGGGATTTTTATTCCTTAAGTAATCCCCTTCACTTTATTTCCTACTTTTTTATGATGTACAGTAAGTGGAAAGTTTCATTTAAAACGAGCAGGATTTTTTCCAGAAAAGTAGCAAAATTTTCAGAGCATTAATTACTATGATTTATAGACCACTCCACCTTATTTAATCTATGACAGAATAAGTTTATATTTTCTTTGCTGAACTGGTGTTTGGTGTAGGTTTTTTGTGCAAGGTTCTATTGTTTTTGGTAACTCCATAAACAGAGCGCAATGATCAGAAAAAACAAGAGCGCAATGATCAGAAAGTCCTAAATCTAAACAAAACTTATTTGCGTCATTATAAGTGTAACTGGTTAAAATATTATCTATAGGCTACATGTTGCAGACACTTCGTTTACTCGAGTGACATCAGTGAAATTTGCGCAGAAACCCGATGTTTGAATCATATCAATGAATTTTGTTGAGTTATTGGCTTCACTGGCTAGATCTATGTTGAAATCAGCGGTTCTTATGATTCTTTTTGAAGTTTTTGAAATAGACAGTGGAATTTCGACAAAAAATGTTTCGTTATTTCTGCGCCCGGAATTCTATACACAGATAGGATTAAAATATATTTTGCCCTAATTCTACGCAGCAGCATTCTTCATTAAGGGAATCGAAATCGAGTCTTGCTTTATATTCCATTGATCTTTCCACTAGTATGCACGATCCTCCCCGAGTTAAATTACTTCTACAAAAGCTGCTGGCAACATAAAAATTACCAAGGTTATTTAAGATTTTGATACTATCCTTTGTAAGCCTGTGTTCATTCATGCATACAATCTTGATATTTGGTATTTCCGGCAAAATGATATGCAAGTCGTTAAGTTTAGTTTCTCTGCCATTTGTGTAATTTGAGCTTAACCCATTTATGTTCAACTGCATTAAGAACGTATTGTTACCTTTTTGAATATTCCTAATGGCATCTGGTTTGAAACGGTTTGTGTATATTTGTTTCAAATTCATTAACAATTTTTACACCACCATCTTTGCATACTAGTTTCCCTTACTAAGTATGATCTTACATATATCACTAAACATATTGCTGAATGTTGCTGTTCAAATGGTTCACATGGCTCTGAGCACTATGGGACTTAACATCTGAGATCATCAGTCCCCTAGAACTTAGAACTACTTAAACCTAACTAACCTAAGGACATCATACACATCCATGCCCGAGGCAGGATTCGAACCTGCGACCGTAGCGGTCGCGCGGTTCCAGACTAGAGCGCCTTCAGATGCAGTCCATCTTGTCCTAGCCATTCTTCACTAATAAATTTATTCGAATCCACGAAAACTGCACCAAGTCTGTAGCACTGCTCTCTAATGCGATTGTTTATCCTGTCTATGTATTCATCACTTACCGATCTTCTGTGTAGGATACTACTAACAAGTAACTCTGATGCTGGGTACCCCTTTTTCGCCATCCGGATTAGATTTCTTGCTTCGTTGTTCGTTTACCGTCTCTTCTTCACTGCTGTTTCGCAGCGAGTTCGTCCCCACGTGGATGAATACTCCGTTGTAGTTTTCATCGCGATGTACCGGCGGGAATGCATCTTGTTTCGTTGTCCGCATGCTCTTGAGGTGACTATTTAATTGATGAATACGTATCCCTGGGCGGATATCAGTTTTAGTATTCGATACTGCAACGTTTTCAATTAGTGAATCACCAATTATGAAGAAGTCATTTGCGTGCCTTGTTTGCCACGTTCTTGATGCTTCTTTCCTTTGTTTTTGTACGTCACTGTAACCCACTTGTATTTATTTCTAGGTTCGACATATTTTGTATTTCTTTCTAGGCGATTTTCGTCATTATCATCACTTTTTTCGGTTTGCATATCGCTTTTAACACTTTGAGTCTCACTGTGTTTTTGGCCATTTTACTTCAACGATTCTCTGTTTCCACGGATCCATAAACGTTTTTCATTTAATGGTTTCGCGTTTTCTTGCTACAAGATTACAATTTCTTTTCTGAGAGTCTCAATGTCACCTTGATAATTTCGTCTTTTGAATTTATCGTATTGAGGAAGTCTTCATGTTCATCACTAACACAGTTACGGCATGACCACCTAATATCGTCATTAACGAACTTGAGATTCACATTCGCACATTTTTCGTGTAACCAGAAGTTGTATTTTACACAGAGGGTGCCTTTAATCACACGTTGTTCGCATTCTTTACGCTCTGAGCTGTTATGAAACTTCTTTTTAGCTGAGACTGAAGTGTCTGCACTGTTCTACCGGCGCCATCTTTGTGTTGCAGCTCAAAAAGCTGTGCCCAGTTACCCAAGACTTGTGTGTTATCTCTTCAAACCCAAATAGAGGAGACCTTTACGCTTGTCGCTTTGAGATACATTGGGAAACACTGCTGGGCACAAAGACCATGCCATCTAGTAACGAATATCTGAAATATTTTTTTGATGATTTGGCACTCGGAACAAGTCTGGGAACATGCATCAAAATATACTAAAAACACAATAGTACCCAAAACATGTATTGTGCTAAATGACACTTTACTATGCTAAGACATAGGCATGCTGAGCATAATCTCATAAAAATTTATCTCAGTCATTGCACTTGCTCTCTCATACCCTTTGCAAACGCAATGATATTGTCTCGAGACACCATGCACAGATTTGGATTCATTCCCATCAAAACTCCATCCAACACTCACTGTAACATGACAGGCACATTTTCTAACCAAACAACTTCTGCCAATGCTGGTCAATATCCTCAGTCAGGGATTGTCAAATTGTGGCCCGTGGGCTGCATGCAGCTCAAATAAAGTGTTTGTGTGGTCCATGGCTCTATGATGTATTTCATAATATATATCTAGCAACTAACAGCCGAATCCAAAAATGCCAACTAAGTTCCTTAAGAGTGTAGTTTCCCTGCTCAGTAACAAAAACACTTACTGAGACAGAAAATATTATGAGATTTGCTTAATTTCAGTTGATTTTCATGAATTCGGCCATTAGCTATGTGAAGTTGGCCAATTGGCCACTGCAGTGGTAGAGGATGTAAGAGCAGGGATTGTTTTATTGTTTTTCTCCCAGTGCTGACAACTCACGGGCATGTGCGCTTTGTAGGAATCAGCTGCTTTGGTATAAATTTTGACACAACAGTAACATAGAGTTGTGAATGCACATTACAGAGATGGTCATGTTCAAATGCTGTACACATTTGTAACAAGACACAAGAAATTAAAATAAGGCTGTTGTAATACAACACAATTAGCAGAGGGAAAAAAACATTCAAAACATTTAATGAACATTTGAAGCTCACATTAGTCAAGATAATCAGAAAATAATGTAGCTCTTTTTGTAATTGACTTCATTGTATACAAAAAATGGAGAAGATATTCTGATACTGCAGAAATAGGTTTTCCATCTCATTACTGCAAAAAGAGACAAATGAAAAAAATTGTTAAGAACATTCTAAGAACCATAAAAGGAAACTCATTGGTTCTAAATATCAATAAGAAAGTTTTTGTTTCAAATGCTATTAATTCAGAGTCACTATGTTTTATTAGTGATAATAAAAATACAGAAGTACAACAGTAAATTTTAACTATAGAACTGTAGTCAACAAAAACCATTTCTCATTTCTTTTACATTTCTTACAAGAGAATAACATAATTACAATCAAGGGAAAAATCTCTCAGTGTTGACTTTTGCTTTTTCCACAACTCCATTCTTGGGATCAGATGTTAGAATGTTTACTGTAAATTTCCCTGTGCTCTTGAGGAAAAAATGGCACTGTTGTCAACTGTTCTTTCTGGTTTGCAACTGATGAACATGACTTGTTTTTTGGCTGAAGTACATTGTGCCATATATCTGCCATGGTCTTTCCTATTTTGAACAGATTAACATTTTTCCACTCTCCTGTTTGAGAGTAGGTATTTTTATGTAGCTGTTTCAGATGGATGAATTCGAGTCACATTGCTCATTCTGCATTTGGAGATCCTACATGTCCGCATTGACAACAATGTTTTAGCAGCGTCTTTAAAATCAAAGAAGTCAATTGTATGCATTGGAATTACATAGAATGGGTTCATAGCTTTAGCTGACTCATCAACCTTTGGTACTTCTTGTAGAAAAAAGTTGCTTACCTTTCTTCATTTCTCTGTAACTGAAAAATCTCTGTAGAAGTAGAAGTAGTAGTAGAAGTTTATTGTCTCATTACATACAGTTTCAAGCCATTGACTTAAAAGTACAGGAGACTTGTCAAAACACAAAAACTGATTTACAATTTTCCTTATAATATTAGTAATATAATATACAGTACTGAATAATTACTTAATTAAGCAGTTAATAATTTTTCTTCAAAAGTAACAAACTTTTAACACTTTCAGTCCTAAGTATTTGCTTTCTCCTGCTCAAATTTTCAGGTTGTCATTTATGAATTCTTATACTGAAGAGTAACATTTCTGCACCAGTTTCTGATATAAGGATTTTTTCAGTGTTTCTAAATTTATGCTGAGCAATTCTCTTCCTTTCACTTTGTTATAAATTTTCATACCCATATATTGTGGAGTTTGAAGTTAAAGTTTTAAACAGTAGGTGGGCAGCTTAAAATTATTTTAATTTCTGGTGTTGTAATCATGTTAAAAATGATTTGCTGCAAATAAACCAGAGTTACTATGTGCAAAGATAATCAGCTCATATATGTATAGTGAGGGAACACTTAGTATACCCAGATTTTTTAAGAGTGGACGACATGATTTTCTTGGCCCTACATTGTACATATTTCTAATGATGGCTTTCTGAAGTTTTAGTATTCGGCACATATGGTTTGAGGTAGCCTACCCCAAAATACAATTCCATACCTTATTACTGACTCAAAGTAGCTGTGATATACTACTTTTCTTATGCCCATACTGGTAGCATTGTACAGTATTTTCATTGCATAAGCTAGACTATTTAATTTATTTGCAAGGTGCTGTATGTGTGACCCCCACGATAGATTTTTATCTAGTTGCATTCCTTGGAATTTCACACACCTAACTTCCTGCAAATCCTGGTGTCTGTGACTGACCAGAATATCATTTAATTTTGCTTGTTTTGTTTTAAATTGCATTAACTGAGTCTTATCCATGTTTAATTTTAACCCATTTAAATCAAACCAGGTATCTGAGTTTTCTAGAGTATTTAATACTGTTTCTGGAATTTGATCTATAATGTTACTTTCAATGATTAAATATGTGTCATCTGCAAATAAAACTGAGTGACACTCAATATTAAGTGGCAAATCAAGTTTCTCTCTGATGTTATAATCACTCTTTGTCACCAGTTGGTTAGATAGGATTTAAACGATTCTAATACCGTGCCCCTAATTCCATACTTTTCCAGTTTACAAAGTAGCAAGGAGTGATTCACACTATCAAAGGCCTTTGATAGGTCACAAAAAATTCCTTTGGCATGCAGTGAGTTGTCTAGAGATCAGCTAATTTTATCAACAAAATTATTTATAGCAGATATTGTGGTTTTGCCTTTTTGAAACCCATACTGATATTTTAAAATTATTTTAAATTTTTCTATGCATTTTTGAATTTGTATGGTGACTACCTTCTCAAATATTTTGACAGTGATGGAATAAGAGAGACTGGACGTTAGTTTCCCATGTGATCTTTTGTGCCTTTTTTGAATAGTAGCTTAACTAGTACGTACTTCAGTGTTCCTGGAAAATAACCTTCTTGAAGGGACTGGTTGACTATTGTAGTTAGTGGCTGTACAATTATTTAACACTTTTGTTGGTATCCCATCCCATCCCATCCCATCCCGCTAATGTGTTACTTTTTAGTGACAGTATCACATTTTCTATATCTTTTACAGTAGTTTTTGTAAAGGTACGGAAAAATTCACCGTCAAATTGCACACCGTTGAAGAAATTTACCGTGTCTGAATACTCTGCTACATTGACATTAGACTTGTTTACATTTATAAAGAACTCATTAAACAATTCAGAAATTTGAGCAGGATTTACAATAGTTTTATCCTCTGTCTTGATTTCAGAAATATCATGGCCTCTACCTGTGGCACCTGTTTCAGCTTTGATCACTGACCATAATGCCTTTGATTTGTTTTCACTATCCAATATAAATCTATTATTTGCCAGCTCTTTGGCTGCCTTCACAACTTTTTTAAAAATATTTTTGTAATCTTTTACATAGGTAACAAAATCAGGCCTTTTATTATGTTTTAGTTCCCTATGTAACCGTCTTTTTCTTGCACTCGGGATTTTTATTCCTTAAGTAATCCCCTTCACTTTATTTCCTACTTTTTTATGATGTACAGTAAGTGGAAAGTTTCATTTAAAACGAGCAGGATTTTTTCCAGAAAAGTAGCAAAATTTTCAGAGCATTAATTACTATGATTTATAGACCACTCCACCTTATTTAATCTATGACAGAATAAGTTTATATTTTCTTTGCTGAACTGGTGTTTGGTGTAGGTTTTTTGTGCAAGGTTCTATTGTTTTTGGTAACTCCATAAACAGAGCGCAATGATCAGAAAAAACAAGAGCGCAATGATCAGAAAGTCCTAAATCTAAACAAAACTTATTTGCGTCATTATAAGTGTAACTGGTTAAAATATTATCTATAGGCTACATGTTGCAGACACTTCGTTTACTCGAGTGACATCAGTGAAATTTGCGCAGAAACCCGATGTTTGAATCATATCAATGAATTTTGTTGAGTTATTGGCTTCACTGGCTAGATCTATGTTGAAATCAGCGGTTCTTATGATTCTTTTTGAAGTTTTTGAAATAGACAGTGGAATTTCGACAAAAAATGTTTCGTTATTTCTGCGCCCGGAATTCTATACACAGATAGGATTAAAATATATTTTGCCCTAATTCTACGCAGCAGCATTCTTCATTAAGGGAATCGAAATCGAGTCTTGCTTTATATTCCATTGATCTTTCCACTAGTATGCACGATCCTCCCCGAGTTAAATTACTTCTACAAAAGCTGCTGGCAACATAAAAATTACCAAGGTTATTTAAGATTTTGATACTATCCTTTGTAAGCCTGTGTTCATTCATGCATACAATCTTGATATTTGGTATTTCCGGCAAAATGATATGCAAGTCGTTAAGTTTAGTTTCTCTGCCATTTGTGTAATTTGAGCTTAACCCATTTATGTTCAACTGCATTAAGAACGTATTGTTACCTTTTTGAATATTCCTAATGGCATCTGGTTTGAAACGGTTTGTGTATATTTGTTTCAAATTCATTAACAATTTTTACACCACCATCTTTGCATACTAGTTTCCCTTACTAAGTATGATCTTACATATATCACTAAACATATTGCTGAATGTTGCTGTTCAAATGGTTCACATGGCTCTGAGCACTATGGGACTTAACATCTGAGATCATCAGTCCCCTAGAACTTAGAACTACTTAAACCTAACTAACCTAAGGACATCATACACATCCATGCCCGAGGCAGGATTCGAACCTGCGACCGTAGCGGTCGCGCGGTTCCAGACTAGAGCGCCTTCAGATGCAGTCCATCTTGTCCTAGCCATTCTTCACTAATAAATTTATTCGAATCCACGAAAACTGCACCAAGTCTGTAGCACTGCTCTCTAATGCGATTGTTTATCCTGTCTATGTATTCATCACTTACCGATCTTCTGTGTAGGATACTACTAACAAGTAACTCTGATGCTGGGTACCCCTTTTTCGCCATCCGGATTAGATTTCTTGCTTCGTTGTTCGTTTACCGTCTCTTCTTCACTGCTGTTTCGCAGCGAGTTCGTCCCCACGTGGATGAATACTCCGTTGTAGTTTTCATCGCGATGTACCGGCGGGAATGCATTTTGTTTCGTTGTCCGCATGCTCTTGAGGTGACTATTTAATTGATGAATACGTATCCCTGGGCGGATATCAGTTTTAGTATTCGATACTGCAACGTTTTCAATTAGTGAATCACCAATTATGAAGAAGTCATTTGCGTGCCTTGTTTGCCACGTTCTTGATGCTTCTTTCCTTTGTTTTTGTACGTCACTGTAACCCACTTGTATTTATTTCTAGGTTCGACATATTTTGTATTTCTTTCTACGCGATTTTCGTCATTATCATCACTTTTTTCGGTTTGCATATCGCTTTTAACACTTTGAGTCTCACTGTGTTTTTGGCCATTTTACTTCAACGATTCTCTGTTTCCACGGATCCATAAACGTTTTTCATTTAATGGTTTCGCGTTTTCTTGCGACAAGATTACAATTTCTTTTCTGAGAGTCTCAATGTCACCTTGATAATTTCGTCTTTTGAATTTATCGTATTGAGGAAGTCTTCATGTTCATCACTAACACAGTTACGGCATGACCACCTAATATCGTCATTAACGAACTTGAGATTCACATTCGCACATTTTTCGTGTAACCAGAAGTTGTATTTTACACAGAGGGTGCCTTTAATCACACGTTGTTCGCATTCTTTACGCTCTGAGCTGTTATGAAACTTCTTTTTAGCTGAGACTGAAGTGTCTGCACTGTTCTACCGGCGCCATCTTTGTGTTGCAGCTCAAAAAGCTGTGCCCAGTTACCCAAGACTTGTGTGTTATCTCTTCAAACCCAAATAGAGGAGACCTTTACGCTTGTCGCTTTGAGATACATTGGGAAACACTGCTGGGCACAAAGACCATGCCATCTAGTAACGAATATCTGAAATATTTTTTTGATGATTTGGCACTCGGAACAAGTCTGGGGACATGCATCAAAATATACTAAAAACACAATAGTACCCAAAACATGTATTGTGATAAAATGGCACTGAGAATGTCCTAAATGTACACTTTTCATTTGTGGTTGTATCTCATACCACATAACGCATTTAAATGCAATTACAATTACTGCTATTGATCAATTAATGCCACTGCGTAAAGGACCTGTAAATACAGGGTTATTACAAATGATTGAAGCGATTTCACAGCTCTACAATAACTTTATTATTTGAGATATTTTCACAATGCTTTGCACACACATACAAAAACTCAAAAAGTTTTTGTAGGCATTCACAAATGTTCGATATGTGCCCCTTTAGTGATTCGGCAGACATCAAGCCGATAATCAAGTTCCTCCCACACTCGGCGCAGCATGTCCCCATCAATGAGTTCGAAAGCATTGTTGATGCGAGCTCGCAGTTCTGGCACGTTTCTTGGTAGAGGAGATTTAAAGACTGAATCTTTCACATAACCCCACAGAAAGAAATCGCATGGGGTTAAGTCGGGAGAGCGTGGAGGCCATGACATGAATTGTTGATCATGATCTCCACCACGACCGATCCATTGGTTTTCCAATCTCCTGTTTAAGAAATGCCGAACATCATGATGGAAGTGCGGTGGAACACCATCCTGTTGAAAGATGAAGTCGGCGCTGTCGGTCTCCAGTTGTGGCATGAGCCAATTTTCCAGCATGTCCAGATACACATGTCCTGTAACGTTTTTTTGCAGAAGAAAAAGGGGCCGTAAACTTTAAACCGTGAGATTGTACAAAACACGTTAACTTTTGGTGAATTGCGAATTTTCTGCACGAATGCGTGAGGATTCTCTACCGCCCAGATTCGCACATTGTGTCTGTTCACTTCACCATTAAGAAAAAATGTTGCTTCATCAATGAAAACAAGTTTCGCACTGAATGCATCCTCTCCCATGAGCTGTTGCAACCGTGCCGAAAATTCAAAGCGTTTGACTTTGTCATCGGGTGTCAGGGCTTGTAGCAATTGTAAACGGTAAGGCTTCTGCTTTAGCCTTTTCCGTAAGATTTCCCAAACCGTTGGCTGTGGTACGTTTAGCTCCCTGCTTGCTTTATTCGTCGACTTCCACGGGCTACAAGTGAAACTTGCCCACACGCGTTCAACCGTTTCTTCGCTCACTGCAGGCCAACCCGTTGATTTCCCCTTACAGAGGCATCCAGAAGCTTTAAACTGCGCATACCATCGCCGAATGGAGTTAGCAGTTGGTGGATCTTTGTTGAACTTCGTTCTGAAGTGTCGTTGCACTGTTATGACTGACTGATGTGAGTGCATTTCAAGCACGACATACGCTTTCTCGGCTCCTGTCGCCATTTTGTCTCACTGCGCTCTTGAGCGCTCTGGCGGCAGAAACCTGAAGTGCGGCTTCAGCCGAACAAAACTTTATGAGTTTTTCTACGTATCTGTAGTGTGTCGTGACCATATGTCAATGAAAGGAGCTACAGTGAATTTATGAAATCGCTTCAATCATTTGTAATAGCCCTGTACAGTTTGTGACCAATCCTCTTTCACTACTTCGAGCTGATGATAGCCACCACGCAGATCTACAGTGGAAAAATATGTAGATTGCCCCAAGTTGTCAAGGGTTCCATTGCATTTGGTGTTAGATACATGCCTGTAATTGTACGACTGTTGAAGTACCTATTGTTAGAGCAGAGACTATACTTCTTCATTCTGTATGAAATTTTCTTCGGCGCTATTAATACAGGTGCACCCCATGGGCTAGTTCTCTCATTAATACCATCACATAATTATTGGTTAATCAATTTCTCCATCGCTGTTTGTAGGTTATGGGCACCACATATGGCTTACAGTCAGTGCTTTTTTCTAAAAAAAGTTTGAAGGTACTCCGACATTGGATATAATGCAGCGAAAATTACTTATAACTGAAGCATGGGATACCACCCATCTGCTTTTAGCCATGACGTCATCAACACGTTGAACTACAAAAAAAAAAAAAAAAGGTATCTTACTCTAGCTCAAATAAAGCAGGCGATACCGAGAAACACCCAAACATACAAGAGAATGTGGTATTGAATAATCGTTTCAATAATTGTTTTTATCACTGTCTTTCTCATTTCCTGTGCAATGTGATTAATAATGTTAGTGCATGCATTTCTAGAATGTAAAATGCGGCCCATGTCAACGTCATTAAGTTCTTGCAAGTCAATTTTGGTCTCAAAATCATTGAATGCTTGGTTCTTTTGCGCGACTTTATAAGCAGTGCGAAATATATTTGCTGTCACCTCCTGTTCATTTTGAAACACACTAATGTAAGCGTTTTCCATAGTCTTCTGTTTGTCACAAAGTATTATTTGGGCAGCAGCTTGATGAGCGGAACTTTCTTTATGTTTAAATATTTTTTTTACACATAGAAACCATTTCTTCTTTTCTGGAACCACCTGAAGATGACACAGATACTGTAGCCCAAGGATGTGCAGTGTTCATGCGTTGTTTATTTCTTTCTGCACCTAAACTTCCTACTTTTCATATTCTGCAGCCAAGTTTTTGGTTTGAAATGATCAACCAGTCATTTTTCTCAAAAAAATAAAATTTCTTGTTCCAAAGTCCAGCATTCTGGACGATCATTTAATTTTCTATCATGCACACGTTCGTTCACTGCATTTTCACATGTAGGTTCAGTGCTCAGGTTTACAGTTGACTTTCGTCATCCACTGATGTTGAACTTCCTGTCTTTTCACTTGCACACGAATTATTGACAGTTTTTGGTTTTTTAGATGCAGGAGAACAAGTAAAATAGTTTGTTAGTTTACTGCTCATCTCTCACCACCAACTTAACTTACAAGTTGCAACGAAAGACAGGACAGACCGCAAAACTTCGCACGACTGACAAGAATGGAACAGTAAACGAAAACTAATAAAGAACAACAGAACAAAGATGGCAATGAATCGTGAAGGATTGTGGTAGTGGGGCCGTAGAGACATCTATCGGTAGCTCGGCGTTTGAGCGTACGCATATCTGTTTAGCACTACCATCACCCACTATTAGCAGGCGAGGGCACTACATGTCTATGAAATAAATCTTTGGCACTCTTCCAGGTTCTGAACATGGCAAAAAACTTACTTTGTCGATGAAAAAGTTTAGGGGTACGAATCCCCCAGCGTTCCCCCCAAAAAAACAGCACTGCCTACAGTACACATATGGTACACTCTCAGCTGCGATTCTATAGAGTTGCTGGGAAGATTCCATGAGGATCAAACAAGTCATCAAATTCTAACAGTAACTTCTCCATTGCTGCTCTTTCCATTCCCTTTAAATGTTTAAGCTTCTCATGTAATGCAGTTATTCTGATGGCTTTGTCATGGCTAGGGTTTTAATTTGTTGTGTCTAGATCATCTTCATCTAGAATATCTGAATTGATTACCAACAGTCCTTCGGACAAATCCATGTATATGGTCCCAAAATGGGCACTACTTGCTCACCATCTATTTCCAGTATAGGTACAATACCCCTGTGCACAAGACACCATTATTTATGTAACTCTCATTTTGTACCTGTGGTTCTACCACACACACTACTTTTACGGTTAGATCTGTTTCTATGCTCACCAACAACAGTTTCCCTGTACCTTGCAGTACTTTATCATGTGAATTGACCTTTAGTGATCTTGCATCTAGTTTCACTGATTCATCTTTCATGAGAGACAAACCTTGTGACAATATGTCACTGACAACAGTTTCCCTCAGATGTACAATATTTTCCTGAGTACTACAATGTGTTGTCAGTTTCAGCATGATGCTTATACAGAAAATCTAGTCATAGGATCGTGCAGTAACCTTTTATAAATGGGGCAAAGCCTCCATATTTTCTTGGAACTGCTCTGCTCCCATCTGAAAAGTCCATGTTGCTCAACCTAGCAACTGTACATTGTTACTCCAAACTCCTTGTAACCAATGCAATGGAGGATTTGATCACCTGTTCCCTGTGAGGTCTAAACTTGTGACAGATATGAGGGCACCTCGTCTAATGAAAACAAATGTCCCCTACCATTCACTACACCAATCAAGTTATATTCTGCATCAGCATGCATTTTTGCAACATTAAAAATTTACAGTGATCCTATGGCTCCTTCTCCCCGATGTTATTCAATCTGTATATTGAGCAAGCAGTAAAGGAAACAAAAGAAAAATCCATGGAGAAGAAATAAAAACTTTGAGGTTCGCCGATAACATTGTAATTCTGTCAGAGACAGCAAAGAGGACTTGGAAGAGCAGTTGAACGGAATGGACAGTGTCTTGAAAGGAAGATATATGATGAACATCAACAAAAGCAAAACGGGGATAATGAAATGTAGTCGAATTAAGTCGGGTGATGCTGAGGAAATTAGATTAGGAAATGTAGTCGAATTAAGTCGGGTGATGCTGAGGAAATTAGATTAGGAAATGAGACACTTAAAGTAGTAAAGGAGTTTTGCTATTTGGGGAGCAAAATAACTGATGATGGTCGAAGTAGAGAGGATATAAAATGTAGACTGGCAATGGCAAGGAAAGCGTTTCTGAAGAAGAGAAATTTGTTAACATCGAGTATAGATTTAAGTGTCAGGAAGTCGTTTCTGAAAGTATTTGTAAGGAGTGTAGCCATGTATGGAAGTGAAACATGGACGATAAATGGTTTGGACAAGAAGAGAATAGAAGCTTTCGAAATGTGGTGCTACAGAAGAACGCTGAAGATTAGGTGGGTATATCACATAACTAATGATGAGGTATTGAATAGAATTGGGGAGAAGAGGAGTTTGTGGCACAACTTGACAAGAAGAAGGGACCGGTTGGTAGGACATGTTCTGAGGCATCAAGGGTTCACAAATTTAGCATTGGTGGGCAGCGTGGAGGGTAAAAATCGTAGAGGGAGACCAAGAGATGAATACACTAAGCAGATTCAGAAGGACGTAGGTTGCAGTAGGTACTGGGAGATGAAGAAGCTTGCACAGGATAGAGTAGCATGGAGAGTTGCATCAAACCAGTCTCAGGACTGAAGACCACAACAACAACAACAACAACAACAACAACATGGCTCCCTTTCATGCTAGGTGACACACAATATGAATAAGTTAATAAGTTATATTTTGCTAAAATTATCATTTCATCCAGCAAATATTTGTCTGCTGAAAAGTAACATTTTTTCCAGAGAATATCCTGTAGCCTTCAGTTTTGGGGATATAGACTCAAGCTGAGTTTTTTGTATTAATTTGTCAATATTTTGTGGAGCCTGAGAATACAATTTCTTTCAGCGTGTCCCATGTGTGGGAGTCATGAAATTATCTTTGTGCCTCATACTGTGTGGCTAAAATAGATCTTCTTAAATAATTTCTCTCCAAACATTATCATAAGTTTGTATATGTATAATGACAGACCAGATAAGACTTTGCTTCTAAAACAATTGGTGCCTTTGTACTGCATAGTATCCGTGTATCTAACCATTTCCTTCTGAAGCTTCAGTATGTCAGATACTCTTTGAATTTTCCCATGAAGATTTGTTAAAAAGAGCAATCACATGTGTATATCATTGTATGATCAGCCTACACTTCAGTGTTAGTCCAGAATGAAGGAAACTTGTAAGTCATCTATGGGCAGAAATATTGTATCTTCTAGAAAATGAATGGACTAGCGTGGATAGTCTTTTGCGATAACCTTTTCTCTTGCTATGAGGAGATATCCAATAGAGAACACAGAATGACACATTGACAATTATTATTATACGTTTTAAGTTTTTTGACGCGATGAAATCTGAAAAAGTAACAAGACTCCTTCACACAGTGAAAGTAAAATTATGTTCTACCACAATTTCGAAAGAACAACTTCAAATATTTACCGAAAATCGTGAAAAAAATATATAAAGTAAAAATATCGGCTCTCGATACCGTCGTTTTGATATCAATATATCGGGCGAAAAATTTCGATATTTCAATGACAAACCAAGTTGTGTGTTCTGCCTCAGAAACTGACATGACCAAAACGACCTCCACGTACAGATAACAAAAGTCTAGTTTGTGTGTGATCTCATCCATGAAATGATTGGGCAGCATTACAAAGTCCAGAAGACATTTTAGTGAACTCAAACAGTCTGAACAGTGTGCAGACGGTGGTCTTTGCAAAGTCGTCTGGTATTTGGTAGAACGCATGAACTAAATCCAACGTAATTAAAACCTGCTTACCATGGACATTGAATGTGAAATCTTCGATATGCAGTATTAGGTACCAGTCAGACATGGTTCTGACGTTGATCTGTCTGTATGCTCCACATAGGTCCCATCTGTAGTTCTTCTTTGGAATCACCTGCAGAGGAGATGACCAACTACTGCTCGACGGGCGGCAGATGCCCTGTGCGAGCACGAACGAGAAATCCTGCTTCGCTTGTTTTAGTTTCTCTGGTGTCAGGTGGCGTGGTCGAACTTGCAGTGGTGGCTCTGGTGCGGCTAACATATAGTGTACCGTCGAGTGCTGCACAGGTAGCAGTGTGGGCGTCTGGCATGTGATCTACGGGAGTTGCTTGTGGAGCTCTACCAGTGGAGAGTCACCAGTTATCATCCGCATTGCAGTGTCATCCACATGACGCACTCGCCCTTGTCTTACCAGGTTACTCCCGTTGGCTTACCAGGTTGTTAGTGGTACCAGGGAGGCACCAAAGATGGACTGAGTCAGGAGTCCATAGAACGATAGGATGTCTGCTCTGAATATGTGGTGTGTTACGTCCACTATGATGAATTGCTTATCGAATTTGCGTCACAGGCAATAGTTTAACGTCAATGTGACTCGGTCATATGTTGAGATCATGGAACTATTGGCTGCAAAAAGGAGGCAGTCGTCACAGCTGTGGTGTAGCAGACTGGCAGATGAATAAACTGGCACATCAGCACCCGTTTCTATCAGAAACTATAGCTTTGTATTATCCCTTGTCACGAATAGTCATTGGCTGCCATCTGAAGAATCAGTGGCCATTATCACTGACTTTCTGCTCAGTTTCTGTGGTGTGCGTACTGTAAGACCTTTCAGTACACACACCATCAGATTATTTGACTTGTCACTCTAACGAAGTAGGCGAGTGTCAGAAATATGTCTCATGGTCTTATCGTGGCGTGTTTATCTTCTGCCGTTAGGTCAGACGATAGAAATGCCACTTGCACGCTTAGAGTAGCAGATTGACGGTGACCAACTTTGAACAGAACTTGATTAATTTTCACACACATTTATTAAAATAATAACAAGCATAAAAAATACTTAACTTGGTTCTGGATGCTATTTACAATTGGCAATCTGAAGTTCCTTTGGTATTGATACGTTAATCTTATTCTCACATATATTTCTGATACTTGCCAAAAGTGTCTATACATTTATGTTCATGGCTATGTATAGGAATATGGTAATCCTATTAGGCGCAGACTGAAACTTGACTATAGACTGGTACAGACAAATGTAGAACTCGTACAGACTGGTACAGACTAATGCAGACTGGTACAGACTGGTGCAGACAAATGCAGATTGAATAATCGGAGGTCTGTGCACTCGTTATACCTCGCGCGTTCATGTATCACTGCGCGAGTGTGATCCGCGAGGAGAAAAGGTTCTACGCTAGCAGCAATCTCATTGGCTGCGTTACATATTAATACGCGGATCGGCGGAAGCAGAATTTGGTCCATCTCTATGGCAGCGCCATCTCGTAATGCGGAGACGGGCGAGCGCTGCGCCTGCGCTGTTGTGCTTAGTGGGGCGCGCTCTAGTGGGAAAGTTGTGTACGCGCTGACTACGCGGAACTATGTACATAACAGTTTCCCTTCTCGCATGTTGGACTGCACCTCCGCCTCTCTGAGCCGAACTGTTTGTGATACCAGCAGACCCATGATGACGAGAGTGAGCAAAGATTTTAAAGCAGCAACTTGCTTCGAGAGCTCGGTCATCTGCGCCTATAATGCAGCGAGAGTGTTAACAGCCTGAGGCTGATGGGAAACTGTGGTGATGCTTGCGGAAGGATACATCTTCGCTATGCGAACCGCAGTTTGTGCAGGTGCTTCGAGATCGCCAGCAAACACTGTTAATGTCGTCTGCCGCAAGGTGGCAGGCGCGGTAACCAAATATTCTGCAAGATGTCTTTGGTAACAGCACTCCTCCCTAACGTATGCAGGCGGAGCAATACCTGCGATGGAGTGCGATTACCAAGCTCTTCAGTGTGGACCAGCTTCTCCAATCTCTTCGTCTCGGATTGCGAGATGCAGGTAATCAGGACGTTCTTGATAGTTGCGTAGCGATCAGCGCTCGCTGTCGACGCCAGAAAGTGCTGCACCTTCGTGGCCATATCTTTGTTGTGCTGCGACGATGTAACGATACTTCGCTTCGTCTGCGGCTACGTGTGCTGGCACAAATTGGCTTTCTAACTGCACGAACCACAGGACAGGATTCTGTTGCCTAAACGATGGCGATTGATTACTGCGCGTGTAGGCACGTCGCAGTCGATAGCGGGTTACGGTGAGAAAGGACGCAAAAGAAGCCGGACGCAAATGTTCTTCACTTACCTTGTTAGCACGACGCGACACGGTACGAGGCGTCGGTGACCGTCGAATATCATGTCGCGCGCACCAGTTTAATAAATTCACTTTATTGCAAAATCTGAAATTATCGCGTGACTCATACGAGGTTTTCTGGACAGAGAATTCAAAGAACAGAATTATTACAAAAACAGAAAGGAAACATAAATTAAGGAGAGAGTGTGTCAAAGATAGTCACTGCATGAAGTAATCCCTTGCGTGCGCTGCTCTTCAAGTAAATTCGGTGCTTATCGGATCGTGTAGCGCTATTCCCTTTGCTGTCTCCGCATAGACAAACTGCAAAGACAATCTAATTGCAAAAATCAAAACTTTGCTACAGCATTGTATACAGATTGTCACCACATATAAAGAGTAAATTTACTGACCCCGTTGACAAGTGTAACTGGTTGTACTCGAATTTGATGAAAGCATGAACACTGTTTCTCTAAAGACCCAGATGGATTTATATGTACGATTTTAGATCCTTGATAAATCATTAATAACGAAATGTTGCTTTGATTCCCATTTTTCTGAAACGTGCAAGTGCAAATGATTTGCTCCACGGTGTAAAAATATGGATGGGTTTGGACCCCCCCCCCCCCACCCCCCAAATGCATTTATCAATGGATGGACCAAAGGTGAATTTAAAACTTTTGAATGACTTTAGCAAGAATTAAAACAATATGGAAAGATATTGGTTATCATATATTTTATTTTTAACGTTTCTTGGTGGTATATTAGTTCTATTTATTTATATTACGAGAATTGCATCAAACGAAATATTTCAACCTTCGACTCAATTTGCACGCGTCACAGGGCACTTTCAAAACAGACATATCCAAAACTAACTGGGAAATTATGTCATTTTTGAGAGCGAGTTTTTACCAGAGGAAAAATGCTTCTATTGAGCCACAAAAATGACGAATATGCTCCTGTTAGAAGACTCTGGGTGAAAAGAAGAGTACCAGCTGCCTAATTCTACCTTCCTCAGAATTAAAAAAAAATATCAAGCGCTACCCCTCCCCCTCGTCGAATTTTCAGACATAGTCAACACTTTCCACAATGTCATTCGTCCAGGATGTCATAACTTAGCAAAAGATCTTGCTGAAAACCCAAGGTAATTCTGGTCTTACGTAAAATCGGTAAGCGGGTCGAAGGCTTCCATCTAGTCACTCACTGATCAGTCTGGCCTGGCAACGGAAGACAGCAAAACGAAAGCTGAAATTTTATATTTAGCATTTGAGAAATCTTTCACGCAGGAGGTTCGTACAAACATACCGCCGTTCGAGTCTCGTACAGATTCCCGTATGGAGGACATAGTGATAGACATCCCTGGGGTTGTGAAGCAGCTGAATGGGTTGAAAATAAATAAATCGCCAGGTCCTGATGGGATTCCAATTCGGTTTTACAGAGAGTACTCTACTGCATTGGCTCCTTACTTAGCTTGCATTTATCGCGAATCTCTTGCCCAACGTAAAGTCCCGAGCGACTGGAAAAAAGCGCAGGTGACGCCTGTATATAAGAAGGGTAGAAGGACGGATCCTCAAAATTACAGACCAATATCCTTAACATCGGTTTGTTGCAGGATTCTCGAACATATTCTCAGTTCGAATATAATGATTTTCCTTGAGGCAGAGAAGTTGCTGTCCATGCATCAGCACGGCTTTAGAAAGCATCGCTCCTGCGAAACGCAACTCGCCCTTTTTTTCACATGATATCTTGCGAACCATGGATGAAGGGTATCAGACGGATGCCATATTCCAAGATTTCCGGAAGGCGTTTGACTCGGTGCCCCACTGCAGACTCCTGATTAAGGTACGAGCATATGGGATTGGTTCCCAAATATGCGTGTGGCTCGAAGACTTCTTAAGTAATAGAACCCAGTACGTTTTCCTCGATGGTGAGTGTTCATCGGAGGTGAGGGTATCATCTGGAGTGCCCCAGGGAAGTGTGGTACGTCCGCTGTTGTTTTCTATCTACATAAATGATCTTTTGGATAGGGTGGATAGCAATGTGCGGCTGTTTGCCGATGATGCTGTGGTGTACGGGAAGGTGTCGTCGTTGAGTGACTGTAGGAGGATACAAGATGACTTGGACAGGATTTGTGATTGGTGTAAAGAATGGCAGCTAATTCTAAATATAGATAAATGTAAATTAATGCAGATGAATAGGAAAAAGAATCCCGTAATGTATGAATACTCCATTAGTAGTGTAGCGCTTGACACAGTCACCTCAATTAAATATTTGGGCGTAATATTGCAGAGAGATATGAAGTGGGACACGCATGTAATGACAGTTGTGGCGAAGGCGGATAGTCGTCTTCGGCTCATTGGTAGAATTTTGGGAAGATGTGGTTCATCTGTGAAGGAGACCGCTTATAAAACACTAATACGGCCTACTCTTGAGTACTGCTCGAGCGTTTGGTATCCCTATCAGATCGGATTGAGGGAGGACATAGAAGCAATTCAGAGGCGAGCTGCTAGATTTGTTACTGTTAGGTTTCATCATCACGCGAGTGTTACGGAAATGCGTCAGGAACTCGGGTGGGAGTCTCTAGAGGAAAGGAGGCGTTCTTTTCGTGAATCGCTACTGAGGAAATTTAGAGAACCAGCATTTGAGGCTAACTGCAGTACAATTTTACAGCCGCCAACTTATATTTCGCGGAAAGACCAGAAAGATAAGATAAGAGAGATTAGGGCTCGTAAAGAGGCATATGGGCAGTCATTTTTCCCTCGTTCTGTTTGGGAGTGGAACAGGGAGAGAAGATGGTAGTTGTGGTACGAGGTTCCCTCCACCACGCACCGTATGGTGGATTGCGGAGTATGTATGTAGATGTAGATGTAAATGTAGATTTTCATATAATACACTTACTCATACAACTGCCTAATATGAATGTTTCTTTAAGACTAGAGCCAGGTATGGGGCATCAGTCAATGAATCAGAAGGGAAACGTTCACAGCATAATACACTTTGAGTTATAACTTCAGACTTAAGTTATGTTTGCTCAAAAAGTATATAACCAAAATCTGTTCAATTTTTCTCTTTCTCTGACGAGGGGGGAGCCTGCAGTGTGGAGGGTGAAGCACCATGACCACCACGGGGAGAGTAAGTTAGCTGGTAGTAGAGGCACGTGAGGTTCTCACAGTACTTACAGCACTCACGGTTTGCGCTTCGCTCCGGTGTAAATGACACGCGGGAGGGACAGGTTTTGTCAAAGCGCCTATTTGCACAGACGTTTTTGTTCACGCGCGGAACATACTCGTAGCACACCACAAAGTCAAAGAAGCAGACGCACACCGGTTCACTGTGCACTGAACCACAGCTCACTCCAATGTTGAACAGTGGTAGAATGCATTCATTGGCAGAACCTGCAAAAGGCACGAAACGTTCCGAATTATGTCAGTGAGTCCTGAACAGAACTATGAATCTCAGGTGACAAGAAAGAGTAAACAGTCTGTAGGATGTGAAACAGCACCACCAACAATAGATTTGCACAGGTGGGTGACATTTGGTAATCTATCTGTGCGTTAGACAAAACAAATGGAGCCACATCATACAACAAATCTTTTTGAAGTAAATGAATGAAAAATCACTACATACACAATTCAAACCTAAAATTTAGGATAAACGTATGTTTACACTACGGTTGCCAGATCTAGCTGGGACTTCGCCAGGATGCTCTTATATGGTGGTATAGAAATGAAGTCAAAAGTTTATTTAATATAATTACTTTTCATTTAGCACTCAAGTGCGTGAAACTTGTTTCAGCAAGTCTTTTTTCCTTTCTACGCATTGGTAAAACTCCATGTAAGTCAGCTTGTAATTACACTGGCATTGTAAGTTTGATTCCACTGTCCCTGGCAGCAGTCGATTTTTTTTCATCAATTCACTGGGCTGACATCAACGGAAATACTCTTTCCACAATGGCGTTTTGTGTGGTAATACGTGGCTCCCCCAGTCTCCCTCGGGCATGGGTGTGTGTGTTGTCCATGGCGTAAGGTAGTTTAAGCTAAGTTAAGTAGTGTGTAAGCTTAGGGACTGATGACCTCAGCAGTTCAGTCCCAAATTTGTGGTAACAGAAAACAAATACTCGCATACTTTATCAGTTGGCATTTGCGTTCAAGATTTTCAGTTTCCTTAAGAAAGTAAATCCATATTTCTTCCATGGAGGGTTTGGATTTCCATTCTTCTGAGTCACGCTTAGTTTCTAAAAAGCTCTTCACATACATATATTCCTGAAAACAATTGTCACCTGAAACCTTCACGCTATTTTTAGTTAGGTATAATATAGTGTTTTCAATTATCACCCAATCTGGTGTTTCAAATAGCGTCATCCAATCAAATACTTGATATTTACGGAAAGAAATAGCCCATTTCTCTAAGTAATCAAATACTGTGATATACGAAGCCATTGCCTCTTCCTCAAATTAAAATAATGAAATTAATTATTTCTTGGTTAGGGTTCTCATTCTTTAATTTGTTCAAATTCATCTTGGTTTGCATGCCAATACAACTGGCAGTCTTCCTGTCATGCAGATATCTTTTAGTGTCAATTAATGTATTTCTTATTTCAATTATTGAGACTGTTTTCTTCTCCACGCTTTTTATATTTTTTTCAAACGGTGCCAAGTTTGACTGGAGAAATATGCAGTAGATTTCGCAGATCAGCCTAAAGAAAGCTCTGAAACTACACTACTGCCCATTAAAATTGCTACACCAAGAAGAAATGTAGATGATAAACGGGTGTTCGTTGGACCAATATATTATACTAGAACTGACATGTGATTTCATTTTCAAGCAATTTGGGTGTACAGATATTGAGAAATCAGTTCCCAGAACAACCACCTCTGGCCGTAATAACGGCCTTCATACGCCTGGGCATTGAATCAAACAGAGCCTGGATGGGGTGTGCAGGTACAGCTGCCCATGCAGCTTCAACGCGATACCACAGTTCATCAAGAGTAGTGACTGGCGTATTGTGACCAGCCAGTTGCTCGGCCACCATTGACCAGACGTTTTCAATTGGTGAGACTTCTGGAGAATGTGCTGGCCAGGGCAGCAGTCGAACATTTTCTGTATCCAGAAAGGCCCGTACAGGACCTGCAACATGCGGTCGTGCATTATCCTGCTGAAATGTAGGGTTTCGCAGAGATAGAATGAAGGGTAGAGCCACGGGTCGTAACACATCGGAAATGTAACGTCCACTGTTCAAAGTGCCGTCAGTGCGAACAAGAGGTGACCGATGCGTGTAACCAATGGCACCCTATACCATCGCGCCGGGTGATACGCCAGTACGACGATGACGAATGCACGCTTCCAATGTGCGTTCACCGCGATGTCGCCAAACACGGATGCGACCATCATGATGCTGTAAACAGTACCTAGAGTCATCCGAAAAAATGACGTTTTGCCATTCCTGCACCCAGGTTCGTCGTTGAGTACACCATCGCAGGCGCTCCTGTCTGTGATGCAGCGTCAAGGGTAACAGCAGCCATGGTGTCCGAGCTGATAGTCCATGCTGCTGCAAACGTCGTCAAACTGTTCGTGCAGATGGTTGTTGTCTTGCAAGCGTCCCCATCTGTTGACTCGGGGATCTAGACGTGGCTGCACGATCCGTTACAGCCATACGGATAAGATGCCTGTTATCTCGACTGCTAGTGATACGAGATTGTTGGGATCCAGCACGGCGTTCCGTATTACCCTCCTGAACCCACCGATTCCATATTCTGCTAACAGTCATTGGATCTCGACCAACGCGAGCAGCAATGTGCGATACGATCAACCGTAATCGTGATAGGCTACAATCCGACCTTTATCAAAGTCGGAAACGTGATGGTACGCATTTCTCCTCCTTACACGAGGCATCACAACAACTTTTCACCAGGCAACGCCGGTCAGCTGCTGTTTATGTATGATAAATCGGTTGGAAACTTTCCTCATGTCAGCACGTTGTGTGTCGCCACCGGCGCTAACCTTGTGTGAATGCTCTGAAAAGCTAATCATTTGCATATCACAGCATCTTCTTCCCATCGGTTAAATTTCGCGTCCGTAGCACGTCATCTTCGTGGTGTAGCAATCTTAATGCCAGTAGTGTATTTATGTGGTCCGCCTTCAGCCTCAAAACAATATTTTAGTGTAATCCAAAGCTTAAGAATTCTCTCAGCTGTGGGTGTTAACGAAAGCCATCTTGATTTTGAGTAAGAGAAGAATCTAATGATTGACATCAGCATATATGCAGAACTCTTTCAGCTTCTCTACCCTTACCGTGTATATTGAAAAATAATTAAATATTTCATAACGATTATCTCAATGTTGACAGTTACGACTCCAGTATTGCTTGATACAGTGTTGTGGAGAATATGGGCAGGGCATCCAGTTCATTCTATATTTTTTCCTAGCTCTTCTTGAATTTGGTGAAACAGATTCCGCTGGCCTCGTCGGTGAAGCCCTCCAAAGTTGGTATTCGAACTGTGTCCACAAAAAACGATTAATTTGTGTAATGGAATTTGCAGTTGTCTTAAAGTGTCTAGACAAAATTTTGCAATTGTCTTTGATGTTTCGTTATTCAGCGACTCAAACTCCAGCAACTTCTGTTGGACTCCTTCAGTGTCAATAAAGTATTGAACGACTAACGGAAACATCTTTTCAGCCTTGTTGTTTGATGCGTCGTTGCCTGTGCCATAAAATGAAAGTTCTTGGAAGTGTCTATGCATTCAGACACGGAGTGTGGTGGTGTAGGTTTGGTCCTAACTATAGCTGGCTTTGCGGCGACCGCGGGATTAGCCCAGCGGTCTAGGGCGCTGCAGTCATGGACTGTGCGGCTGGTCCCGGCGTAGCTTCAAGTCCTCCCTCGGGCATGAGTGTGTGTGTGTTTGTCCTTAGGATAATTTAGGTTAAGTAGTGTGTAAGCTTAGGTTGGTTGGTTGGTTGGTAGAAGGAAGAGACCAAACAGCGAGGTCATCGGTCTCATCGGATTAGGTAAGGACGGGGAAGGAAGTCGGCCGTGCCCTTTCAAAGGAACCACCCCGGCATTTTCCTGGAGCGATTTAGGGAATCACGGAAAACCTAAATCAGGATGGCCGGACGCGGGATTGATGTAAGCTTAGGGACTGATGACCTTAGCAGTCAAGTCTCATAAGAATTCACACACATTTGAACATTTTTTTTTTTTTTTTTTTTTTTTTTTTGCGGCGACTTTGGAGTCGGGATACTTTGCGGCATTCAGTTTTACGGTACAGTCAAGAGAACTGTTGTTAGTTCTGCAGCAACAACGAGCAATTCTTCCTGGATATCTTCTTTAATCATGTAGGTAGAAATAGGCTTTGATTTCGATGATACCGAGAATCTATTTGTATGATTCTTCATAGAAATGTGATGCCTTAAATCTGCCTTACCGTTGTGACTTACTGAGGTGAAATAGCTACAAATCTCACACAACGATTCCTGATCCGTACGTCCTTTCTTGACAGAAGACCACTCTTTTGTGTAATCATCCGAAAAGTGACACTTTCCATCCTCAGGCATTTTCATAAGCTATGATTACATAAGCTTACTAGGCGGTAAACAGTCGACAATAACACTTTAGTCATCGAAGTACGTATTACTATACACTTCACGCCCTATATACCCGCAGTAAACACTTTAGACACTACTAACTTGCATTCATTCATATTTCGTTTAGGAAGAATCGTCGTATCAGATCGCTATTCAAATGTGATTTGTCCGATTCTTCCGCGTGGCGCTGCTTCAGTAGTTCCAGCCCCGCACTACTGGAGAAGTCTGGTATTTTCTGGAATGATGGCGCTAGATCTAGAAGGTGCTTGTATCGTCGATACAGGATTCGCAACATGCAACACCATCTGTGAGACGACTTTGTCAATAAACTTGTTGGCATAAATAAAGTAACTGTGGTTGAATTCACAATTTGTGCCAACAGATGCCGTTACTTCAGTATTTGTACCAAGCTTGTAACAGTATTTTGCAAAATCGGAACAAAATTGGGCTTGTCGGGACAAGAAGTTCCATAACAAACTTCTTGGCAGATTAAAACTGTGTGCCGGTCCGAGACTCGAATTCGCAGGAGAGCTTCTGTAAAATTTGGAAGGTAGGAGACGAGGTACTAGCAGAAGTAGAGCTGTGAGGACGGAACCTGAGTCGTGCTTGGGTGGCTCAGATGGCATCTGACGCTGTGTTTTAGTCGGCTCTCAGCCGTGGCAGCGTGCGGACGGCCCCGCGCGCCGGCCAGTGCTCCGCTGCAGGCGTTGTTTACTTCCGCGTCGTAGCTTAAAGGCTTGTGTCCGTCCACCGTGAACAACATGTCGAGCGCTTACCGCCGTGCGACCCTAAAAGTTTCCTTCCCGGCTGAACATGCGCGACCTCGTGCACATGAAGTTGAAACGTTCATACGTGAAGAAGTTCGTTTAGATCCTAACCACGTTATCGGAATCCATTTTTCGATCACGAGTAGTGTCGTTCATATTAAAATGACAAACACCGAGGTGTGTGAAGATGTTATTCGCCGCCATGCCAATGGACTTAAGTTCAAATACTCTGATGGTCACGTCGGAGCTGTAACACTTGAACTCGCAGAGTACGGTCAACGCACGATTAGGGTGTTTGAACTGCCTTTTGAAGTGCCGAAGGACGAAGTTGTCTCTGCGTTACAACCATACGGTAACGTCATCGGTGACGTAGAGGAAAAATGGCAAACCTTCACGACCTACCATGTCCTTAATGGTGTGCGTCAGGTCAAAATTGAACTGAAAAAAACATATTCCATCATACCTGACCATTGGCGGGGTGCGAGCCATTGTCATGTACGACGGCCAACCCCGAACATGTGCGGGTTGTGGACAAGAAGGCCACGTCCGATCCGCCTGCATGCGACGCCGCCTGATCCAGACGCCGGTCGGCGAGGAAGCGTCCCCAGCGGTGATGACTCAGATCCCTGTCACATACGCTAAGGTTGCCCAGGAAGGTAGCACGTCTACACAGAGTCTTCCTGCTCCGTTGACGTCGTCTGATCAGGTAGATGCAACCGCTCCTGAGATTCCTTCTGAGGTGCCCCAGACACCAGATCCTAACCTGTCGAATCATCGCAGCACTGTGACTGAAAATGCTACTGAGATGGACGTTGATCCGGGAGTGGTACCTACTTCTGCTTTCCTTCAGACTGGTCCAGAGTCAGATGAAAGCCACCCGCAATCGGACTCTGAACGACATGTTAGAAAACAAGGGTCGACACGAAAGAGAAAGAAACGTAGCCGTACACCCCCTGATGAATCCATTCTACAGATGGATACCAGGGATGCAGACCCGAAGATGGACGACAAACCGCTCTTTGATGACCAAAAGTCTGATGCGAAAGACCCGCCACAGGCGACCACTGGCAACGAACACCCCTCCTTACTGACGCCGTCGCCCCCACAGGTCGACGTTGAAGAGAGCCTATCCGATGAGACGACAACTACGTCTCCTCTCCACGTGGATGACGTGCACAGCCGATGGCCTACCGCAGTATCAGTCTCCTGGGCAGACGACGTGGAGATCGAAGGGACCGGGGTGGACGCTGCTGATGATGGGGCACCCCCATCGGTTGCGCCCGCGCCCGCAAACTCTCCACAATAGCAGCCTCTTCAGCGGACCGGCAGGATCGACGACCTCTCGCTCCTGAAGAAGAAGCCCCACCTGTGCCTGTGGGACTCCAACACCAGCATTATCGTGTCGCAACGATTAACCTCGCGACCATTCGTGCGCCCCACAAACTAGCGCTGCTCCGCGATATGATTTATGATGCGGACATAGATATTGCGCTTTTTCAGGAAGTGCATGTCGCCGATTTTTCACCACCACATGGCTTCACGGTGCATATTTCTCCCGCTTCGGACACCGGTAGTGGTGTTGCCATCATCTTACGCGAAGGTCTTCCTGCCGAAGATGTCCTATACCTCCCCAGCGGCAGAGGTATGGCCCTTACTCTCTTTGGTGTACGCATCGTCAACATTTATGCGCCGTCGGGCTCCAGCTACCGTCGTGAACGCAATGCCTTCTTCGCGAATGAAGTCACACCCCTTTTTATGGGACCACACGATGACTGGGTCATGGGTGGAGACTTCAACTGCACCCAGCGACCTCAGGATCAATTGCCGCGTCACTCACCATGCGCAGCTCTGGAAACAGTCGTCACGCGGCTACAATTTGTCGACACGTGGAGACATGTTCACGGTGATCTTTTGGGCTTTACGTACTACACTGCGCACTCCTCTAGCCGACTGGATCGCATCTACATCTCGCGATCCCTAATTCAATACACTCGACAGGTTGAAATCTGGCCTGTTGCTTTCTCAGACCATGAGGCTTACTTCTGTGATGTTGTTCTCACAAGACAGGCAGTATGGCACGGACGTGGTTTATGGAAACTGAACACGGCACTTCTTAATTCACCTGACTGTCGACTTGTAATAGAAGACACTTGGATTACATGTAATAGACGCCGACCCACGTATCCGTCTACCATATCCTGGTGGATCCAGTGTGCAAAACCTGCTCTTCGAAAAACTTTAATCCGGTATGGCAAAGATGTTGTCGCCTGGAGGAAGAGCACTATGGACTTTTACTACAGGATCCTACGAGAAGGCTCCACGATGCCAGCCTCCCCTGAGCGCCATACAAGGATGAACCAAGCTAAGGCCCAAATCTCCAATCTCATGCGACGGCATTTGGAAGGAGCGATAGTACGATCTCGTACTGCTGATCGCATGCCTCATGAACATCCGTCGATGTACCATATCATCCAAGAACGACAAAATCGACGCCGAAAATTGATTCACGTCCTAACGGATCAAGAAGGGCGTCGATACGTAAACCAATCTGCCATAGGGAATGTGCTTCACGCCCACTACCGGCAGCTCTACGCCGCAATTCCACATTCCCCAGAGTTGATCGAGGAAGTCTCACAGCTGAACTTCGGTGGTATCCCAGGAGATGCGGCGATTGACGTGATGTCAGAGGTGACTGATGAGGAAGTCCGCGATGCGATCCGGGCAGGAACCATCAATCGCTCCCCAGGACCCGACGGTCTTCCCCTCGAATTTTATCGCACCTTCCGTGATTTGTTAGAGTCCTCCTTCACCTCCATCTGTCGGGAACTGATGTCTCCGGAAGTACCCGTGCCGGACGCTTTCATGGAAGGAATTATTATTCCTGTACATAAACCGCACAGTGGCAACAATATCAGTGATTATCGGCCCCTCACCCTCCTTAACAGTGATATGAAAATCTTCACTCGACTTTTGGCAGCACGACTTAAAAACGTTGCCCGATATGTTGTGTCGCCAGACCAAGCATCTTTGGGAGGAGATAATAATATTCGCACGGCTTTATGCCGCTACAGGGATATGATCGCCGTTACCCAGGCACAACGCCTCTCTGGGGCACTTGCGTCTTTGGACTTTAGTCAAGCTTTTGATAGGGTTGACCATTCGTTCCTTACGGCCATTCTCCACCATATGGGTTTCCCAGTCGCCGTTATCACGGTAGTGATGCGCCTTCTGCGGGGTGCCTCATCCAGGATTATGTACAATGGCAGACTCACTCCACCGATAATAATAGGTCGATCTGTACGTCAAGGTTGCCCTCTATCAGCAATTTTGTACGCCTTTTCCTTGGAATCCTTGCTATGTGGACTAAGACAACGTTTGGTAGGGTTGTCCATAGATCGCTACCGATTCTGTTGCACGGCCTATGCTGACGATGTAGTCATCTGTTTACGTAATGCCGACGAGGTTCGAGCTGTTTTGACGTGGGTAGCGACTTATGGTGAGGCGTCGGGTAGCTCTTTAAACGTACGTAAGTCACAAGTTATGTTCATTGGCACGGGACTTCCCGTGGAGTGCGTTACACCTCTCACCATCGTTGATACCATTCGTTGTTTGGGAATAGATTTTTCATCTGATCTCCGGCGTTCAGCCACCATCAACTGCCGACGCCTCCTTTTAATGATCAGAGCAGGTCTTATGGACCATCGCCTTCGATCCCTAGATATTCTCCAACGAGCTCGATATGTCAATACATATATCGCATCCCGCGTTCCTCATGTAGCGCAAGTTCTACCTTTCCCGCTTACTGTGGCACGTCGCATGTTGGCAGCGATGGCATCTTTCGTCTGCTCTGGGATGTTGTTCAAAGTTAACTATACAACCCTTACTCTTCCCCGTGAACGAGGTGGGATAGGTCTGTTTCACGTGCCGGATAGAGCTCGCGCCCTATTTGTCAGCTCCCAGATGACGGTATGGACACGTTGCCCAACGAGCCTCACTGGTCTCCTCCTGTCGGCATACTCGCCGGTCTCACTCTCAGCCCCAGTGATGATCTCGGATGTTCCGGCCCAGTTCCATTATATCCGGTACTTCTTTCTGGAACTCAGTTATCTACGCCTCACCTTACCAAGACAGCTTTTACTCAAGACAAAGACAGTATACAATGTCCTCCAATTAGGTCGTCCACCTAACCCGATTGAACAAAAGTTCCCCCAGGTTGACTGGCGTCATGTATGGCGCGCGGTGTTCGCCTGTTACCTTGACACGAATGTTCAATCTGTCTGGTACCTAACTGTCAATGGTAAGCAAATCAACCAATTTCGCCTTCATCGTATCCACCTCGCCCAATCACCTCTATGCTCCACGTGTGGAGTGCCAGACAATGATGAACATCGGTTTGTTTGCGGACCGGCGGCGGAGGTTTGGCACTTGGTTCGACGTATTGTGGCTTTTCTAACGCGGGACATTCCGGATAGGATTACTCCCCCTTCATTATTATTTCCGGAACGTGAATATTTTCCTCGGACAAAGACGAATGCTGTGAATTGGATTCGCGGACATGCCATTCACTACTTATTTGGACAAACTGTAGACTCTGTACTCGATTTTTGGACATACCTCAATGACCGTCATTATGTCGTTGTCCGTCACCCAAAATACAGACAATTTTTCTCGAACTTCCTTGGGAGTGCTTTCCACGAGCCGCCTCGCAGCTGGAATGTGTTAAGCCAAGAGAGAAGAAGGTTTCCTGTTTGAACCAATGAACATTTCTGAACAATTGAACGGAACACATCAATTTCGAGAAGACGTGACTCAACATATTACCAGCGGGGCGCAGAAGGCCTCTGATCAATTACACAAAAAAAAACCACACAAAAAGAAATTAAATAAATAAATATAAAACACAAAAAAAATTAAAATAAAAATTCAGGAAAAGGAAGATTTTGTTTTGTTTGTAAGGATAGCCCTAACCTTGATTTCCCATATTTCCCCTGGTATATAGGCAGCTCTCTGGGGTAGGTTTAGTCAGGAGCCAACGCCTGAAGTGGCCCAGATTTTTTTGTTATAGGATTAAAAGTGGCGGTGGCACTTGTTTTTTTAGTCCCATTTTATTAAAAAAAAAGTGGCCGTGCGAAAAAAAAAGAAAAAAATAAATAAAAAAAAGATGAAAAAAAAACAAAAAAGATGGTAGAGCACTTGCGCGCAAAAGGCAAAGGTCACGAGTTCGAGTCTCGGTCCGGCACACAGTTTTAATCTGCCAGGAAGTTTCATATCAGTGCACACTCCGCTGCAGAGTGAAAATCTCATTCAGGTCCATAACAGTCCATATATTGCGACGGATGGCACCCCTAGTTAACACATTTGCCTTACATGTTGTGCTTTTGCATCAGCGAACTCCTATATAACTTCGTTGAAATCAAAACATTCAACTAGCTCATGTTCAGTCGACACTGTTGCCAACCCACACAGTCTTGCGTGGCCTGTTGTCAACAGGTACGTTTTAATCAGTTTAAGCTTCGGAAAACGTCTTTCTCTGCTTACCACAGTCACCGGTTGTGCTACCGAAATTCATAAGGCTATACTTACATCGAACGCAAGTTTTAACGTTTCTATTGGTGTGCCGCCACGCTTTACCAACGTTGAGACCAAATTTAAATTCTTCTTTAAAGTCGAGAAGATTGATGTCCTTAGCCTGTCCAGGGCTGAAACTGTCGTACAGTTTGGAATACTTGTCACTTAGAACGTCAGGTGACACATCTTTAATGTTACAAACATCGTACAAAAAATAAACAAAATCTCACGTGTCATTTAAGCTGTTGAAATGTATCACTGAGATTCAGTTCTCTCATTTTCTCCCTCATACTGGGACTGTTTCTTCTTCTGTCTCTTTAGTATCTCTGTTGTACCGCCTACAGTCGGGTTATTTTACACGCGAAAAGTTGACACTTCGCGCTGTGACTGATGCGAGCGACCGTAAAGGCATTTCCTATTTACAGTCGCTCCCATCAGCCACTGCGCCGAGTGTCAACTTTGTTTGCGCGAATAATATCTTCATCGAGTGAAGTTGTCAGTTACATAGCTTGTAGTAGGAAACCTTGGAATATGTGGTCCTCACTGCAGCTTGTGAAATAATCTGTTGTCTTCTCGAGTAAGTCAACAGCTTTCTATATATCTGTGGTAATGCTTTGTAGGCTTTTACTGACAACTTTAATATGGAGTTATACATCATACCATATCATCAATGAACACAGCGACGTAAAATCGCTGATAAGGTTTGTCAGTCTGGCATCCTCATGTTCAACCATTCTGTCGGTATTTTCGTCTTCCCTTATTTCAACTAGTGCATCATAAACCCCTCCTATGTTATACTTACAAGGGGCGACAGTGTCAACCCTACTCCCAGCTTGTTGTACTCAATAGCGTCAACGTTAGGGCAGATATATGACAATTCGTCACTGCCCAGCTTCGCAAAGACGTAGGAAAAATTCCTACATTTTTCTCACCAAACAAAAGAACGAAACTGCATCTTCTGATGCCTTTGCAGCAACATTTGCACAGCACAGAACACAAAATGGCGTAGGATCTATATCCAAAATCCGCTTTTGCATTCCTACATTCTTCCCTTTCATATTAGAACCGTTATCATAGCCTTCACCTCCCCCCCCCCTCCCCTCATGTCTTCCCAAGGTATTTTCATTTTCTCTGTTTTAAGAGTACCCCTGTTAGCTCCAAACTACAGGTATCTCTTACTGGTACAGAGCCAAGAAAATGTTCTCTAATATTTATATCTCAAGTGTCAACATCAATCGAATTCACTTTACCGAAACATATTATCATGGTCACTTGCTCAACACCAGAAATATCTAGTGTCCAACCCAAAATTATAGTATAATATTTAGCAGCTTTCAGTAAAGACAATATTTTGTTTTTAATTTTTTGATGCAGAATGTGAATTACTTCATTTTGTATTTTTTTTCTCCAGATAATGATGAGACTAATTTTCACCACAAGTTGTTCTCTTTATATATTCTCCCAGAACTAAATCAAATTTTCCAGACAATTCGACCAACTTTAGGAACTTCCCACAGTTGTGAGCAAACAGTCTGTCTGAAATTCATTTTAAAGGAAGACACTGTCTATTCAAAAATGAATAATTGCTATAAGGCGTTCGATTACACATTTCCAATGATGGGTTTCCGCATGGAATACATCGTCAGTAGTGCCAGATTTTAATCTTCTGGAGAGTTCTACCCACATTTGATGCGATTCTAAGTGCACTTGGAACCAACAGTGGTTAGCTAATGTCTCAGAAATGTACTGTCAGTTACTATGAACCTGGAGTGAGTAATTTTTAATGTTAGAGAATAGTTCGCACCAGAAACGAAAAAATAAAATTCGCATTTTTTGAATAAACTATCCATTTTCTCTGAACAATTTCATCATTGCGCAAAATGTAATTGCAATTTTTAGAAGTAAAGCGATGACTAGAATTATGATTAGTACAGCTGTCAAATTCAGCTATTTGTTCTGGAGGACCTCTTTTACTAAAGTTGTTCTAACAAAATATTGTACTTCGTCGGGCCATTTTGCGGGATCTAAATCAACAACATAATTTCTAATTTGAGTGTGATGTGTGTAGCTGCTAGACTGAGTTGGAAGAGTTTCTCACTCATTAGAGAGCTCGCATACAATGTCTAATTTACCCTGTGACAATGAAGGTTGACCGTCACCTACCGCAGGCTTACCCTGATTTATGTCGACATCTGCATTCGTGCATGGATCATCTTGATCAAAACCTTCTATAGATCGAACAAATTCATCTAACGAAAATTTCAATTTTTTGTTTACATTTTCTCTTTCAGCTCGTTTCTTTTCCTATACTGGCTTCCTGAGAGGCGCTTCCCATCGTCAGACTTTGTAAGAGTTTAAAACATCTGCAATACAGCAAAATGAATACACGTCACGTCACAGCGAGGTGGCCTTTCCACATTAAACCACTGATTCCTGCATATTGTCAGCTGAATGTCCAAATATTAACTTTTTAAACAATTGTTGCTATCGTTCTTATTGTACAGCCTACAACAGGAATGATGGGACCAGTGACAGAATCTTCTTCACCCAAGCGAGTACTGTTCGAAGTTAATAGATAAAAATAAATTCGGTGTGGCAAATGAAATGTTCTAATAAGTACAGCTGTACAGACCTACATCAGCGACATAAACCACAGGTCGAACACTATGTCACACTTCACTCGCTACCTGACTGAACAAAGCAAGCGAACACTGTTCCTCTGAAACTGCCGACCGTCGGCTGCCGTCAACCGGGAGATCGTCGGCACATGTGCTGTGCAAAGTGGAAGGTCATAGGACAGCCAGTAACTTGCATTTAAATGCTTTGTTTGTTGAAAAAAAAATGTATAAACCGCCAGTGTCTATCTAGTGTGTCCGTAGTACTTATAGTAAATAATGGCTGTGATCGGGTATCGAGAGGGCCTGCTTTCCAACATGCCGAGATCACGCTTTATGGCTCACAACAAGCAGTTTTAAAAGCAGTGTCATTTACTGTTGAGAAAAGTAACAGCTAAATCCTAAAGAAGGTCACTGGAACGCAAACAGTTTGAAATTCGACGAAACTGGATACATAGTAAATGCACTGCAGATTAGTTGCTTCAGCTACAGATTAAGGCTTGATAGTTTTTTTCCGTATGACCTTAAAATTAATAACTATAGATTATAGATTCAACGCTGAGAAAGAAAAGAAAATGATGGAAGACTTAAAAGTAGTTACAGATAAATAAGAAAATTATAAAGAAATATAAATGGTATTAATCGCTGATCCGAAGGAGAGGGAATGTTGGTGGAAGTATTCCACGCATCTTCCCACGTGTAATCGCCGCTTAATCACAATGTCTGGGCTCAAGAGACTGTGGCAGGGGCACGGGCAGTTTTGGGCGTTCTCTAAGGAACCGGCCATTAGCTAACATCCTCGAACTTGTGCATCTCGGAAATGGATCAAGACATCAAGAAAATTTTCAAGGTTGTTCGATATCGGGATCTTAGGAACACATCGTAAAAAGTTTTAGCCATTTGCTATGCATAACAGTCTTGAAATCCGCGACTCCGCTTTGGTACAAAATAATGGTAAAAAAACGTTATTTTTGGTGTCTTCTAAGTAACCACCCATGAACTAATAAAGACTTTTGAACAAGGGAAGACGGCACTTTTAGATAAAAGCCTAGGTATTTATTATTTTTAACATGTAGAAATAGAGTAATTTTGAACGTCTGTATCTGGGAAACGGATAAAAATATGAAGAAAATTTTCTCTATTCTTAGAGATCGGGATGTTATGAATACATTATAAAAATTTCAGCCATTTCATGTGCATAAACGTCTTGGAATCTGATGTTCGGTTCTGCTATTAAAAAAACAATCGTTTGCTGTTTTCTGAGAAACCGCCCGTAAATTAATGGTGCCTCCAGAAGCCGCTTAAGACACGCCGTAGACGATCAAATTCAAAAGGAATCAGCCGATTTGCTGCATTTCGCTAAGCAGGAGGAAGTGTGTAATATTCATACTTAGACCCTGTGTTGTGAAGCCACATGGTCCATAGCCCAAGGGCTATCCAAAACGCTTGACCCTATCTTTCTATCACCAATAGAAACTGAGATATGAGCCCCGGGAGAATCCCATTTTCATGCGCTGCGTTTCGGAACATACTAGGTAGCTTATGCTGTCGCACGTGTACCGATTTATTTCGTGATTCACCTGCAGGAGGTCGCACCCAATAGAATGAGGTAACTTGATCCTTGCCAGTCATTTTGTGCAACAAGATGGGTCGAAATTGCCAATGTAGCTGAAGCAAGACAAAGAAATCGAAAAACATTCCTCAGTCATCGAGTTTCAGACTTGTTCCTTAAGCTGTCAATGACGAATTGCTAGCTCCAAAACTTTCTTCACTTCAACAGTACGTTTGTTGGAATCATTCTTACACGATGGTTCGATTTCTATACAATGAACTCCCCGTACATAATCTGAATATCTTGATGCAGCAAGTTGTGAAAGAAGACGTCATAAAAAGCAGAAGTTTGTAGATTGTGGAAAGCGGGCGTGATGATTACGAAGATAATCATTCGCACTCCCGTCACTTTTGCTCTTTTTCTATAATAAAATTTATTTTACTATGATCAGAACTTATGTCTGTATGGAACTGGTCAATTTTACTGCCTGGTTCTTCTTTCCAGCTCAAGACGTTCTCCATATATGTAGACATATAGATGGTGCCTTTTCTATGGGTTGTCAGCTGTATTTTCTCCGGTGTTTCGGCAGATTTTTGCGGTGTGTAGCTAGAGTCATTCCAAACAAATAGTGCTATCACATCTTTGTCGCGACGTGCAGTTTCGATGGAAAGTGAAACCGTTTCCCGTTAGAAACGAAGTGATTTTTAAGGCAGAATTTTATGTATTCATTCAACTGAGTGGTCCCTGTTTAGTGTAGTGCGACATTAATTTTATGGATCTATATTACCGGTGACAGGGAAACACAAAAAGTAGCCACTGTTTCAACAGCGACAATACTGCTCAGGCCCACACTGACTGTTACTGCCATGCAACAGCGCCGTTCTGTCACTGCTTGAGAACCAGCTGTTCTTCTCGTACTACTGTCTCCATTAATACGAAATGTTGCACTAGACTAATTCTGGACTGTTCCATAAAATGACCATGTATAAGTGCACTTTCAAAATTATTTTATTAATAACTAGCACTGGAGATCTTAAGAAAGAGTTGATGAGCAGTATTTGTTTAGCTGACTCCAGCTACACACTGAAAACCCGAATTTGCAAATATTTCCCAAAACACCTGAGAAAATGTGCCTGACGATTTAGGGTAAAGTCAATGTTACGCCACTTGTGATATCAAATTGATATGCACATTAATTAAATTTTGACTGTTGATTCATTTATGACCTTATCCTATTGTTCTGCAAAGTGGTTCATGACCCCCTGGGAATAATCCATCCTCCGGAGAAACCCCTCACCGCATCCCCCTCTCCCTCCTTCCCTCTCACCATCTGGAAACTGGCGGAGAAAAGACCCAGCCTGTACTGAAGAGGAAGGATCTCATGAAATGAAACTGAAATCAAAGTCAATAATATATAGATGCATATTCATTATTTAATCAGTTTGCGGGAGACAAAGCTCCCAATTGGTGGGAAATTGTTCAACTGTGGTACCTCCATTCTTATGATGACACCTCACATCCTGCTGGTGCAGTTAGCTCAAAATCCTTATTACCTCAATCCCAAAACATTGCAATCTGTGGGAATAACACTCATTGTGTATCAGAGGTCTTCTATGCACTTATGCATGATTACACAAGCACCCTCTTCCACCACCGCAACTCATGTCCGCCGAAAAAACCTTCCAATCGCGTCTCTGCACCAACTGTACACACGTGTTGGACTGCCGACAACCCTCTGAGTCCAGAGCGCTGGGCTGGGAGACCTCGGTCACCTGCGAAGATATACATAATACTGAATGTCAGCTTCCTTTGAAATTTTCTACCAGACTCATTTCTTGTTTTGTTTCCAAACACACATTCCACATCAGGTCAGTGGAAGCAGCTGCTCTGTGTGCTCGGCCTGATGTGCAAATACTGACTGAGTTAGTTCACAATACCACCAGCAGACGATGCTGGGGAAAGCAACCTGTCCATCCTATCCTCCCTCCAATCCCATCCTCCCCTCCCCTCTGGCTACTCTGGATACTTCTGCTGGACAAAGCATCAGGTGGCGACAACTCTTTGATGCTGATACCTGCGAAATTCCTGTCGAAACACTTGCTGTCTCTCTCTCTCTCTCTCTCTCTCTAAGTGTCTACTTTCTGTCCAATGAATATTTGTCGCATGCCGCTGGAAACCACAGTAACTGCTCTTTTGTCGTGAACAAATTAGTGGATGCCTGGTAAATCTGCAGAACCCCCCCCCCCCCCCCGACCCCCCAGCCTCCCAAATGCTGGGCTGGCGATGTCTTGGAAATAAACCATCTATGCTACCTCTATTCAATAAAACTGATTCACCAGTAACTTGAATCGATAACCACTGTGTGGGATAGTTTCTCTTTGCTTCCTATTGGTGGATAGTAGGACTGACATATTTGTTGGGAAATTCTGGAGCTATCCAGTATTAGACCCCACAACTGCCTGGTGTGCAAACTCTGCTCCTGTTCCCTTCTGGATTTTCCAAGCATCCCGTTGTTGAATACTGGCACAGTTAGGTCGTCTGGCGGGAGATGTATCATGCAGGAGGTAGCTGAAAATGATTTAGGTACGCTATGTCCATAAAAAATTTGTTGGATACAGTAGAGGGGTTTCACTGGAGTGTGCTGACAATACAACTATCAAAAACAATAAACTGATTGATAGGGAATTTGACGTTATGATTGGAAGCGGTGCTGAATAAAATCATAGTCGTAATTTCAAATTTATGCGGGAATTTATGCCGCCGTGGTGATTTAATTCCTGACCACTTACAGGCTTGCTAACTCGATTTTTTACAGCGATATAGAATTCCGAAGTTGGTCATCTCTGCTACACCAAGAAGAAGAAGGAGGGGAAAGGGTCTACTGCGTGATAGGAAAGTAACAACAACAAATCCACTTTTATTTAAACAAATACCACTCCACCTTTCTGCAGGAACACAGGATCCACTGGGGAGAAGCGCTCAGCACCACACACACAGCAGCCATCACCTCATGGACACAGCACTTTGTAAACACAGACACTTAAACCACGATCCATGACTGATGACCATAGATGTTAAGTCCCATAGTGCTCAGAGCCACGATCCATTCCGTAATAGCTTTCACAGTTAGACGTTGGAGATCGCTGATGCTTGCTTAGGCCACCGCCGCACATTGGCTATGCTGCCAACTTCATGCTCATCTCCTGGCATCCACAGGCCAGCAATTCTGGACACTCAGAGGTCAGAGAGATTGATGCCATGACTGATCAATTTACATGGGAGAATAATTGCCCATGCAAACACTCGTCATACTGAATCTTCTTAAATTTCCACATAAAAATCGGAAAATACTCGCTATACGCGTGTCCGCTAACGCTGCCCTACACATACTAATAGTTTGCTATTCACCTGCCCAGAGCATGAGACGGTTAAGTCAACTGCACCCTCAGACCCCACCTGACTGATTCGGGAGCCTCAGCAGTGGCTCACGCCTTAAGCCATAAATGTCCATTTGTTCTGGCCACCCGCTACCTCCGCCACATGCCCGGATGCCAAACGGAGTCGTCCTAGGAAACCAATCACACATTCATCAGTTTAATAACAATTAAATATTACGATTGCAGCACCAATCTGGTGACATTTGACAATGAGCACAGTATCAGAAATGTCTCCTTCTGTTCACTGTGGCTCTGGAAATACCAATTTCTCATGTAAATCTATATTCTCCTTATGACTAGACATAATTTTACACATAAAATCTTTCACACCCCTTATGAAGATCGATTCATTGAAGTTGGAATTTTCCACGTCGCATCTACGACCAGACATAGTCCCACCCACTTCATATTCTCTGCACGTGTCAGAACACTGACCCCAGTAACTTACACATACACATTTCGGACAAGCAGTGCGATTATCGTTTGTACGTGTATAGAGTCTGAAAAAATTGTGGTATGTCCACACTTACACCAGGTAGGTGTCTCTATTCTCTTCAGTTTTAGGAAAATATTTAAGATTTAGGTCTTCCAGCCTATCACATTCGAGGACAGACTGCAGGTATTTCCAGTCAGCGCTTCCAGAAGGTGCTGCATCCTGCCAATACTCTCTCAAACAAATGTTGTAAAGCACAGGCGTCTGGCACCATGCGATAATCAACAGCGCTCCCACGGACGAAAGAGCTGAAACGACGAGACTGATATGGGTTGGTGTTCTCTAATAAACATCATAGTCGATAGTGCTACAAAAAACGTGTGAGGATCTGCTTAGGGCAGCAGATGAGAGGACGTTCTGTAAATCCATGATGTTAAAGCTGTATTGCCTGCCCTGTGTACACCTTAGCAGACCCACTTGACCCTTGCGTTGGTCCACTATTCAATGGATGGTTTGTATGTTGGAGTCCAGTAAAACAACGAACTCGGTCTACGATACCGTTGTCGACGACATATAAGGAATCTGACGAGGTCAGAGCTCTATATCAGTCACTTTTCGTTTTTTTCCTCAGTTTTATTTCCTATCCAATTCGCTATTTTACCAGATTTTTCCGTAAGTCCAATGTTTTTTACCCAATTACTTGAGTTAAGAACCACTGCTCTCGACGACTTCTCATTCCAATAAAACGTTTCAGGGCCTCCATCTCGTGATGCTATCAGACAATGACATTGCCGCATGGTTCTCAATATCTATATCATTTCTAAGCCGCTACCTCCATTGATACGTCCATTAGTTACACATCCACTACTTATACAGCCTGCATCAAATGACGCAAATACTGTTTCATATTGTGGGAAATAGCTAGCAGCAGAAATTTGGTTCAAAAACTACGTTCTTTAGTCAAAACACTTTATAAATTCGGTTAGATTTTATTAAGATTGACCACCTCCACGTATGTGTATGGGATTCAAAAAGTATTTTCGCATTCGTGAGATAAAGGCGGGGAAGGAGTAGTAGTTGTCTCTGTTCCATTTTTGAAGAGACCAAGAGCATTGATTTCTCATATCGGTGTTGCATAATGTACCCAGGCATACGATCACTGTTTCGGGTCCTAGGCGATGCTCATGCTGACCTACAAATCTTTGCACACTGCGTCTTTCATATTTATAGCTTACAATGCATAACTGCATGTGAAAGAAGGGGTATTCTACAGGACGTAAAGCCGTAGAGCTGGGATAGTATGCACCATCAGTTGTCAACTGCACTCTTGGAGGAATGGAATGGTTTTAATACACCCAGGAGAGCATATAAGTACCTTCATGTTGGTAAGAAACGAGGGTTGCCTTTTCTTCAGCTACCTTGTTTCAATTACTTTTCAAGGTCATCCTACTACCCACTACCCGCGTTTGAAATACGAGCACATAGATCATCGTAGATAAGGAAATTCTTAAAATTTTTGTTAGGTTAGCAAATAAGACAAGGAAATATTCTCATAAAAACTTTATTAATTCCCATATGTACATTTGCACACAGAAAGCAACTCTTTCTTTATTTTTGGTTGCTGTATTTTTAATAACATCCGCCTTAATTTTTATCTTATAATTTTAATCTACATTGTACTCTTCTAATTCTTTCTCCAGCCAGTAATTTGACGGGTAGAAAGAAGGTATGCACTCGAATTCCAAATCGTGTCTACTTTTTCCTGTAAACTGTGTCTTTTACAGTTTTAACAATTAACTCTGTTTCTCCAGCAGTTCTTCTAGACGAGAGCATCCGGTGATTTTAATCTTGCCACTTATTTCTTGCATTGTACTATTGTTATAGCACTCCATATCTTCCCTGGTGTAAACTAACAGCTCTTCTACCGCACGTTCTTGTGGAATTTCCGCGAAGAACTTAATGTTTACAGCGTTTGCAAACTAGTGACCGTTAAATGTTGTTATGTCGTCGATTTTATGCTCTGTAAACGGTTGATCTGTTGCTAAATGTACAACATCCAGTCCAGCTTACTTAGAGCGATTGAAACCATCGTTTTTAAGTACACTCCTGGAAATTGAAATAAGAACACCGTGAATTCATTGTCCCAGGAAGGGGAAACTTTATTGACACATTTCTGGGGTCAGATACATCACATGATCACACTGACAGAACCACAGGCACATAGACACAGGCAACAGAGCATGCACGATGTCGGCACTAGTACAGTGTATATCCACCTTTCGCAGCAATGCAGGCTGCTATTCTCCCATGGAGACGATCGTAGAGATGCTGGATGTAGTCCTGTGGAACGGCTTGCCATGCCATTTCCACCAGGCGCCTCAGTTGGACCAGCGTTCGTGCTGGACGTGCAGACCGCGTGAGACGACGCTTCATCCAGTCCCAAACATGCTCAATGGGGGACAGATCCGGAGATCTTGCTGGCCAGGGTAGTTGACTTACACCTTCTAGAGCACGTTGGGTGGCACGGGATACATGCGGACGTGCATTGTCCTGTTGGAACAGCAAGTTCCCTTGCCGGTCTAGGAATGGTAGAACGATGGGTTCGATGACGGTTTGGATGTACCGTGCACTATTCAGTGTCCCCTCGACGATCACCAGAGGTGTACGGCCAGTGTAGGAGATCGCTCCCCACACCATGATGCCGGGTGTTGGCGCTGTGTGCCTCGGTCGTATGCAGTCCTGATTGTGGCGCTCACCTGCACGGCGCCAAACACGCATATGACCATCATTGGCACCAAGGCAGAAGCGACTCTCATCGCTAAAGACGACACGTCTCCATTCGTCCCTCCATTCACGCCTGTCGCGACACCACTGGAGGCGGGCTGCACGATGTTGGGGCGTGAGCGGAAGACGGCCTAACGGTGTGCGGGACCGTAGCCCAGCTTCATGGAGACGGTTGCGAATGGTCCTCGCCGATACCCCAGGAGCAACAGTGTCCCTAATTTGCTGGGAAGTGGCGGTGCGGTCCCCTACGGCACTGCGTAGGATCCTACGGTCTTGGCGTGCATCCGTGCGTCGCTGCGGTCCGGTCCCAGGTCGACGGGCACGTGCACCTTCCGCCGACCACTGGCGACAACATCGATGTACTGTGGAGACCTCACGCCCCACGTGTTGAGCAATTCGGCGGTACGTCCACCCGGCCTCCCGCATGCCCACTATACGCCCTCGCTCAAAGTCCGTCAACTGCACATACGGTTCACGTCCACGCTGTCGCGGCATGCTACCAGTGTTAAAGACTGCGATGGAGCTCCGTATGCCACGGCAAACTGGCTGACACTGACGGCGGCGGTGCACAAATGCTGCGCAGCTAGCGCCATTCGACGGCCAACACCGCGGTTCCTGGTGTGTCCGCTGTGCCGTGCGTGTGATCATTGCTTGTACAGCCCTCTCGCAGTGTCCGGAGCAAGTATGGTGGGTCTGACACACCGGTGTCAATGTGTTCTTTTTTCCATTTCCAGGAGTGTAGATCGAGGTGAGAACGGAGGTTGTTAAACAGGTTTTTCGCATGTCCTTTAATGAAGTAAATGTGCTCCAATCCATTCTTTCGGCCATGACTCCAACTTATAGCCATTGATATCAACAGTAGATGCAAATATTTTATATTCCCAATGGTAACCAGACTTCGCCACACACTGTGTTTAAGGCAATATTTAAGCCTTATCTGTGTATTTGCAACAGCTTCATCTTTTTCCGATTTTAGTTTGTATTCTTCCTATATCGCAGTTGTCTTCGCCATATACTGTAGTTTTCGTTTTTTGGCTTCGATCTCTTCCATTTCCAGTTTTCTTTTTGGTACACACATCACATCAACTGCAACTAAAGTCGTAATTTGGTTACTGGTGAATGGGTTAAGTCTATTCGACACATTGGTTCTTTTTCTTAAGACTTGTGGAATAACATTGTTCTTGGGTACCAGCTCTAATTTGGTGATAGCTGTATCTGACTTTATTGTGGAGAACGAAGTCCTGGATTGAGAGAAATATGTTTCGCTTGCTTTAATATAGCACTCCTATGTAATATTTATATTGTCTTTGTTGAAGACAGTGTTAAGAATCGCTACATAGTTTACAGGTAGATAGTTAAAACTGTATGCAGACATTGCATAACTTATAAACTTTTCTCTGTTTTAAGAGTCTGGTACACTAACTCGCAAACCAGTCAATTTTCAGGTGTATACAGAGACGCAGGTTGCAAGTGCTACTCTTCAACCACAACGCCGGGCGACCTGGCGCAGGCGCGTGTCGCGTCCCAGTCGCGTGTCGTGTCCCAGTCGCGTCGCGTTGCAATTTGCGCGGTCCCATTTGAACCTGCGAAGTTACAAAAACGCGCGCTGCGCTGCGTCGCGCCACACGCGCTATACGCGTCTCAATTTGCGCCTAGCCTTAGATGAAAATGTTGGCACAGGAGAGGAATTCGTGGTGGGCCCCAACAAACCAGTCAGAAGACTGATGACTAAAAAAGACCACATTGTAGATACTGTTTGCTAGAGTTTAAAACGCTTAAACAGTGTTATATAGGGTCAAACGCACGACTCATTGTGTAGTTTTGTAGTTTTATATTGTAGCCTTCAGTCTGGTAATGCCATGTTGTTTGGCTACGAAGGACGTAACAGTTCCTCGTACTTCAAAAAAGAAAAATTGCCAAGAGTTCATGTCTTTTGACCTCAGCCTCCGCTACAAAAAAAAAAAAAAAAAAAAAAAAGTGTTTTGCAGAATATGTTAACTAGAGGCAGAAACACCATAAGTAAACTCCGTGCCAACTTCATAAAGAAATGCTGTTTTTGATCTATAAAGACCAAAATGTAAAGCCATATTACGTATCCAAATTTTCAGATTAACCTCAGAAGACACTTTGTAAATAAACGTGGAAGGTTTTTCGTGTAAAACACTCTTTAATTGCTTGCATTAAGCTTAAGACAGAAAAACCGATGATAACTGATTGTAACTGCTGCTGCGGAAGATGGCGGTGCAAATACACACGTAATATTTCTTGACCCACCCCACTGCTGTCGATGCTGTACGCCAGCCCAGGATGTTGCCTAACGTCACTGGTCATTTCTGACAACGGTTGTAACAGCGTCAGGATCTTCCTAAATGTTGTTAACCTCCTTACAGGCCATAACATCGGTGCGGGATGGAATTCAGAGCTGCAGGTATCATGAACCAGCTCCTCGGCCGTCAAATAGTCATACAGGCAATGAGAATAATAACAAGTTTATTTCAATGAATTCATACAGTAGCCGAAGGCATCGTCTCAATGGTGTGCTGTGCAGCTGGTCCCGGCGGAGGTTCGAGTCCTCCCTCGGGCATGGGTGTGTGTGTTTGTCCTTAGGATAATTTAGGTTAAGTAGTGTGCAAGCTTAGGGACTGATGACCTTAGCAGTTAAGTCCCATATGATTTCACACACATTTGAACATTTTTCAATGGTGTGTGATGTCTTCAGGCAGCGGAACCCGTGTCAGTGCTAGCTCCATTGGTCAGAATCACTTACGACAGGGGCCTTACAATCGAGTCTTAGGCAGTCATTCGCCAACAGCCTAAGGTGGGGATGCACTGAATGCCAATAGTTGGTGACCCTTGGTAAGGAACAAAGCACCCTCAGACATATTGGTCAACCAAGGGGCCCTGGTTGGGACAGCTTCAGGACCAGGTGCAGACCATAGACACATGGCTAGCAGAGGCAGTGTCTCCTAATAGTTGTGGCTTGATGACGACTAGCATTGAGTACTTTCTCAGGATAGGCTGAAGTCAATGACAGGTAGTGCATGTCCAGAGCAGACGGTATTTACAGGCGTTCGGCCTGGGCCTGTCGTGTCAGCGCACCACTTTTAACGATGTAGACTGTGGAAGCGGTGCAGCACCAGGCCCAGATATGGTGTAGTCCAGGCCGTTATTGCACTCGTACCACTCTGAGTGGAAAATGTTCCAGCCCCAACAGCAATAGCAGGGCTAAAATTGTGCTAACCGGCTCACTTCAGTGCCTGAACGCAGGCTATCGTCATGTCAGCTCGGCAGTGGAATGCGGTGGCACCCTTCTAGCACACTCAGATGCACTTTGCGGGTGCCATTTGGAAAGTTAATGGTGTAACAGCGACTTTAACTGTTCTGTCTTGAAAGCAAATACGGAATGCTTTATTTTTATTTCCTAGAATTTTAAGAGGAATTTTCTTTTTAGGTTAATAGACATGTCACAGCACTTGGTGCAACGAGCGACATCATAGTCGAATTGAAATGTTGAGGTATAACGTATCACTTTAAGACAAAGCGCTCTTTTACATCTCACAGTCCCGCACTTAGACGGATGACTTCGAGACACCCTTACTCTACAACTAAATCAAGTCAGCATTAGCTACTTTTCATTTCACGTCTTCAATGAGTCACATTAACGATAATAATTTTTGTTCCTATTGTGCTACTTACGTCTTCTGACCCGTATAAAAAGTTCTACTTCATAAATCTTACTTCACAAAAGAGTAGTCTCTTAAGGTTTTAACAATCTCTGAACATCTTGGCCCACCATCTTTAACCGAACATGCACATGGGCTTACACCAATCTATGGATTTAACTTGAACTCGGTAAGAAAAATTCTATTTCCACACTAATGTTCTTCGTACCATCTGATCTCTTTTAAGTTTATTACCAGGGATGTGTGTGCTGTACACACATACGATTGTCCATCGAGTACATTCCATATTCAACTACTGCCTTTTTATCTTCCCACTGTGAGCCTGTAGAACACAATGCTTACAGCAGACAAATACTTCCAGCACAATCCTAAATTGTTACTTCGATGTTCTCCTACTAGCTCCTGTTAACCCCATTGTGGTATAGGTTCGCCCTCAATGGGGTCCACCTAACCAGTTCATATCGAGGTGCATTATCCTGTACATTATGAAGTATGTTTCTACCCTTCGACAACTTTTTTATTCTCGAGGTTGCTTGCATCCTTCTATATATAGAACTTATTTTTGGACTGATTAGCTTACCTAAATACTGTGGCTCACATGCTTTCCTCTGCCCTGAGTGCACATTGTTAAGGACTCACACACTATCCTTGCCCCATGCTGATGTGCATACCTAGATGCTACTCTTCGCTTTATGCCACGGTGGATATCTACTGTCTGTTCTCCCCAGCGTACGTGGCGGTGCTAACATAGAGCACCTGCAACAGTGGCTGAATAGGCTCTTTCGTATACTATTTCTTATTTTATTGTATTATTGGTGTTGGCTATCATATAAGTATTTTACATTCTTCACATCTGTTTTTACTGATGGTTTGCATTTGGAAAGTTTGATAATATATTTAAATGATTCTCAGTACTAATTTTCTACTTAAATTCCTCTCCTCGTTGAAGTTGCAAAACGTCATGTTATTATTGTAAAGTGATCGATACGTGTAGGTATCTCTGAATAGATATTATCCAATGTTCTCTATTTATACATATTGTCATTTACATTTACCTGCAATAAAGAGAAAGGCAATATCTACCCTCTTGTCAACTTTAAAAGAGAGAAGGGATGGGGGAATATGCTATGTTAGGTATCTCTTTATCACTTCTGCATCATACAAAACCTTTTTCTTAGTCTGTGCAAAGATTCAAAAGAAATATGGCATTGAGATGGGTAATACCAACTGTCTTATAACGACCATCATATCACTGGAAGAACTTACTAGTTTCTTTTTTTAAATCTACGTCTGCATCTGTACTCTGCAAACCACCATGAGGAGCATCACAAAGGGTACGTCCAGTTGTACCAGTTATTAAGGTTTCTTCCTTTTCCATTCACATATGAAGTGCGGGAAGAATGATCGTTTGAATGCGTCTGTGCGTGCAGTAATTATTCCAATCTTATCCTCACGATACCTGTGTGAGTAACACGTAGGGGGTTATAGTATATCCTTAGAGTAATCATTTAAAGCCGGTTCTTGAAACTTTGTTAACAGACTTTCTCGGGGAAGCTTACGAGACTCTTCAAGAGTCTGCCATTTCAGTTTCTTCAGCATCTTTGTGACGATCTCCCATGGATTAAACAGACCATTCATGCTGCCCTCTCTGTATACTTTCACTATCTCCTGTTAGTCCTATTTGTTGTGGCTCCCACACACTTGAGCAATGTTCTAGGACCGGTCACACGAATGATTTGTAAGCAGTCTCCATTGTAAAGTGATTGCACTTTCCCAGTATTCTACAAATAAATCGAAGTCTGCCAACTGCTCTAGCAACGACTAAGCCTATATGATCATTCCATTTCATATCCCTACTAAGTGTTACATCCTTATTTGCACGAGTTGGCCGATTCCAACAGTGATTCACTGATGTTATAGTCGTAGGATACTACGTTTTTTCGTTTTGTGAAATGCAGAATTTTACATTTGTGAACATTTAGAGCAAGTTGACAAACTCTGCACCATGTTGAAATTTTGTCAATATCTGACTGAATATTTATGCAACTTCTCTCAGATAGGACTTCATTACAGATAACTGCGTCATCTACAAAAAGCCTCACTTTGCTATTAGTATTGTCTTCAATGACATTATTATACAACATGAACAGCAACGGTCCCAACACACTTTCCTGGGGCACATCCGACGACTCTCGAGAACTGTGGTGATAAGTTATTTACAAATGGAAGTTCATCTAAGTGAAACTTAGATATGCTTGTCTTTAGATTATGTTCCTTTACCATACATTCTGCTTGCTTCTTTAAATGACATTCTAATTGCTTACAAACCTCCCTGGTACTTAATTTATCCACTTTCAGCTAAGTAAATTTTTTTTAACATGATCGTTTCGTTCATAATCTCTACTGTGGTGAGTCCAGCCAACAAAAGTGGTAATTGTTTATTTTAATTGAATGAACTGTGGGTTCTTGGTGAAACATTGTAAATTCTGCAATGACACTGTCTCATAGCATCATGAGATCGAGGCCCTGAGACGTTTTATTGGCATGAGAAGTCGTCGAGAGCAGTGGTTCTGCATGCATTGGAATTACGGAAAAATCTGGTAAAATTGCGAAATTGATTGGAAATACGTAAAACCGAGGAAGAACACGAAAAAAATGATTGATATAGAGATCTGACCTCGACAGATTCCTTATCTGTCATCGACAACAGTATCGTAGACCGAGTTCATAGCTTTACTGGACTCCAACATACACACCATCCATTCAATAGTGGACCAATGCAAGGGTCAAGTGGGTCTGCTAAGGTGTACAGACAGGGCAGGCAATACGGCTTTAACATCATGGATATACAGAACGTCCTCTCATCTGCTGACCTAAGCAGATTCTCACACGTTCTTTGTCACACAATCGACTGTGATGTTTATTAGAGAACACCAACCCATAACAGTCTCGTCTTTTCAGCTCTTTCGTCCGTGGGAGCGCTGTTGATTATCGCATGGTGCCAGACACCTGTGCTTTACAACACTTGTTTGAGAGAGTCTATGCAGGTTTGCAGCACCTTATGGAAGCGCTGACTGGAAATACTCGCAGTCTGTCCTCGGATGTGATTGGCTGGAAGACATAAATCTTAAATAATTTGCTAGAACTGAGGAGAATCGAGACACCTAGCTGGTGTGAGTGTGGACATACGAATTTTTTCAGACGCTATGCACATACAAACGATAATCGCACTGCTTGTCCGAAATGTATATTTGTAAGTTACTGGGGCCAGTTTTCTGACACGTGCAGAGAATATGAAGTGGGTGGGACTATGTCTGGTCGTAGATACGACGTGGAAAATTCCGATTTTAAAACATTGATTGCCATAAAGAGAATGAAAGGTTTTATGTGGAAAATTATGTCAAGTCATTAGAAGAATAGAGATTTACATGAGAAATTCATATTTCTAGAGCCACAGTCAACAGAAGGAGGCATTTCTGATACTGTGCTAACTGCCATCGTAATATTTAATTGTAATTAACGTGATAAATGTGTGGTTGATTTTCTAGGACGACTCCGTTTGGCATCCGGGAATGTGTTGGAGGTACTGGGTGGCCAGAACAAATGGACATTTCTTGCTTAAGGCATGAGCCACTGCTGAGGCTCCCGAATCAGTCAGGTGGGGTTTGAGGGTGCAGTTGACATAACCGTGTCATGCTCTGGGCAAGTGAATAGCAAATTAATAGCATGTGTAAGGCAGCGTTTGCGATCACGCGTATAGCGAGTATTCTCCGATTTTTATGTCGAAATTAAGGCCAATACGAGGCGGTGGCCTAAACAAGTTTCAGTGATCTCCAACGTCTGTGACAGCTACTACGGAATTGATCGTGGTTTAAGTGTCTGTGTTTACAAAGTGCTGTGTCGATGACGTGACGGCTGCTGTGTGTGTGGCACTAAGTGCTTCTCCCCAGTGGATCCTGTGTTCCAGCGGAAAGGTGGAGTGGCATTTGTTTAAATAAAGGTCGATTTGTTGTTGTTAGCCGGCCGCTGTGGCCGAGCGGTTCTATGTGCTTCTGTCCGAAACCGCGCTGCTGCTACGGTCGCAGGTTCGAATCCTGCTCAGGCATGGATGTGTGTGATGTCCGTAGGTTAGTTAGGTTTAAGTAGTTCTAAGTCTAGGGGACTGATGACCTCAGATGTTAAGCCCCATAGTGCTTAGAGCCATTTGAACTATTTGTTATTGTTGTTGTTACTTTCCTGTCAAGCGGTAGATCCTTTCCCCTCGTTCTTCCTGGTGTAGCAAAGAGAACCAACTTACGAATTCTATAGTGGTGTAAAAAATTCAGTTAGCAGACCAGTAAGAGGTCAGGAATTAAACGACCACGGCGGCATAAATTCCCGCCGAAATTTGATATTACAACTATGATTTTATTCAGCACCGCTTCCAATCATAAAGTCAAATTCACAGTTAATCAATTCATTGTTTTTGATAGTTGTATTGCGGGCACACTCTAGTGAAACCCCTCCATTCTGTCCTGCAAGTTGTTTATGGACATAGTGCGACTGAATCATTTCCAGCTACCTCCAACATAACGCATATCCCGCCAGACGACTCAACTGTGCCAGTATGCAACAACAGGAAGCTTGGAAAATCCAGATGGGGGCAGGAGAAGGGTTTGGAAACCAGGCAGTTTTGGGGTGTAATACTAGATAGCTCCAGAATTTCCCAACAAATATATCAGTCCTACTATCCACCAATAGGTAGCAGGAAGTAGACACTTGAGTGAGAGAGAGAGAGAGAGAGAGAGAGAAAGAGAGAGAGAGAGAGAGAGAGAGAGAGACAGCCAGCATGTGTTTCGATAGAAATTTCACAGGTATCAGTATCAAAGAGTTGCCGCCCGCTGATGCTTTGTTCAGCAGAAGTAACCATATTGTCGTGAGGGGAGGGTGTAAAGACACTGCTTTCCCCGAAAGTCGATAATATTTTTTTTTTTTTTTGTGAATTACCTTGTCATAGTACGTATGTATCATTTATGTCAACTATTCTTTATTTGTTAATACGTCACATTGTTTCTTCATTCATTTTGCTACTGTTTATTTTGTACGAATGTGAATGTTCTGGTTATATATATTTTGTAAGTCTTTGGTTAGGATAGTAGAACTACTGTGTCGGAGAGAGAGCGAACGACTATCGATAGAGATCGTGCGAGTTGTCGTATCGTGGCAGGTTCGCGGGTGGAGAAACGTTGCTAAGTTCGGCGTGAAAGACGGTGATACATTTGAGGATTTTGTGTCAGCGTTTTTGAAAGAGTACTGGTCGAAAGAAAAACAAAGTGATGTCATAGAAGTTTTTAAGAAGGCCCCATGGTATGATAGGAGGAGTAGGGAGAATATGAGAGAATATTGTGAGAAGTGGATCAGTAAAGTGAAACATTTGGACAGCCCATGGAGTGACAAAGACATTATAGAAGTATTGATAGGGAAGTTGCCTCCTAATAGAAGATGTGGGTTGATAGGAAATGTTAATACTATTAAACATTTTCCGAACAGAGTGAGGGACGTAGATAGGTGGCAAGTGGGCTGTTCATTTAATGAAAACAGGCATGTAGATGGTCATAATGAGAATCAGGATAGAATAGGAAGAGTTAACCAAGTAAATTTTAGAGATAGAGGAAGAGGCCGAGGCCGAGGAAATTTCAGAGGAAATAGCCAAGGTTATCAGACAGTGGGGGAGTCACGACAGGGAAACGGAACCCCGCTACAGTGATGGCCTGTGCTGGGGTCATAGGTTAGGGCCTATTGAATTTTCAAATCACCATGGTAATGTAAGGGATACAGTGATGTGTAATAGTATTAGTTATGATTATGGTGATAGGGTGTGTAGTAATCATGGTCTGGTGATTGAAGAAATTGGACCTGAAGTTAATGGTGAATGTGGTAAGGAATTAGGGGACACATGTATGGAAAGATTTTCCCAGATGTATGAGGGAGTTAAAGAATATGAAGGGCAGCCAAAGAGGGTGATAAAGGAACAGAAGATATTGCAAAAAGCCGGCCGAAGTGGCCCTGCGGTTAAAGGCGCTGCAGTCTGGAACCGCAAGACCGCTACGGTCGCAGGTTCGAATCCTGCCTCGGGCATGGATGTTTGTGATGTCCTTAGGTTAGTTAGGTTTAAGTAGTTCTAAGTTCTAGGGGACTAATGACCTCAGCAGTTGAGTCCCATAGTGCTCAGAGCCATTTGAACCATTTTGATATTGCAAAATGCTAGTGATAACAGTGAAGGGAAGAATATGAGTAATGGTTGCAGTAGGGTAGGAGAGAAAGAAAGTAGTGAAAAGGGTGCTTTCCATGAATGTGATGATTTAAGAAAAGATGTTAAGTTAGGAGAAGGGTCAATTTCTGAGGTCAATGGAGAAGTGATGAATACACATGCTTTGAACCATAAAGAGAGAGTAATTAATGAGGAAGAAATCAATGTTTTTATTATTCATAGAGATGTAGGAATAGCAGCTGATGATAGGGAGGAAGTAGGTGTTTGTGCTCTTCAGAAATGTTTAGAAGGGAATGAAAGTTCAAAGTTGAGATGTAATGACTGGGTTCATAGTGAAATTGAGCAGGATTTGTTACATGAAGAAAGTAGTGATGAGGATGATAGAATTAAGCAACCTTTTGTGAGAATTGGAATGTATGGTGGGGAAGAAAAAGCTCTTTTGGATACAGGTAGTGAAATTAGTGCTATTGCTGAAAGTTTATTTAATAACATAAAGGAGCATAATGAAGTGATGAATGTACCAGTAGTAGGTTTGAAGATAGTGGGTGCTACAGGGAAATTAAGCAAGGTTATTAAACATCAAATAATTGTGGATTTGAGATTGGGGACATAGGTCTAGTACATAATTTTTCTGTAGTACCTGGGTTAACAGTGAATAGTATATTGGGCGTGGATTGGTTGACAGAGTGCAAAGGAGAGATAAATTGTGGGGAAAGTTTTGTTAATTTTGAGGGTGATGGATCAAGGATCAGTGTGAAGTTTGATGGATTGGTTATAGACAAGGACCACTTATTAGGGCATTTGGAAGTTAAGATGATGCCTGTAGGGACTAGTTTGGGTGATGTTAAGCTGAACTTGGATTACAGAAGTGAGGAGGATACAAATGGACTTATAGACGAACTGGAGAACCAAATGTCTAAAGTTGAAGGGTTAGATGAATGCCAGAAAGAAAAACTGAAAGAAGTTTTGTGGGTTAATAGAGAAGTTTTTTTTGATAAACCGGGAAGAGTAAAGAATTTTGAATGTAAGTTGTATATCAAACCGCATGAACCTTTTTCGAAAAACCCATACTCCATACCGTTCGCACAGAGGGAAGTGGTGAATAAAGAGATTGAGAGGATGTTGGATTTTGGTGTTATAGAGCGAGGGAAGAGTGAATATAATTCACCTTTGGTCGTTGTGGGCAAGAAAGATGGTAGTATGAGACTAATTATTGATGTCAGAATGTTAAATGAAGTGGTAAGGAGAGAAATTGATAGGCCAGAGAGTATGGAGGGGATGTTACAGAGATATCAAAAATTAAACTATCTTAGGAGTCTCGATCTGACCTCTGGATACTGGCAAGTGCACTTGCCAAGGGATATAGGAAGTATAAAGCATTTGTGGTAAACAGGAAGTGTTATCAGTACACTGTTGTCCCATTTGGGCTGAATATTAGTGTATCTGTTTTTATACAAGCCCTTGATCAAGTATTAGGACCAGAGTTGAGTTCAAAACTAACAATATATGTGGATGACCTATTAGTTGTCAATGGGAAGAACATTGTTGTTTATTAAATGAGTTGTTTCAAGCCTTAAGGAAAGGGGGCATGACCCTGAGACTCAAAAAGTGTGAGTATGTTCGCAAGGAGATAAAGTTTTTGGGTAGAATTTTGTCAACTACTGGTATTAAAGTCGATCCAGACAAAATGAAAGCAATTAAAGAGTGTCCATCCCTGACGAATGGAAAAGAGTTGAAATTATTTTTAGGTATGTGTAATTTTTACCATAATTTTGTGTCAGGGCAAGTTTTTAACAACCCATGTTTGAATAAGTTATTGAGCCCTAAAGTGAACTAAGTTTGGACAGAAGAGTGTCAGAAAGAGGAAAAGATTTTACTTTATCCTGATCTTAGTAAACCTTTTTGTTTGGGACTGATTTGAGTGGGTATGGTATTGGAGTGGAATTGTTTCAAAATTTTGGGGATCAGGAAAATGTATAAACATCATAAGACCATAGCCTTTGCAAGAAGGTCATTGACTAGGTATGAGAGAGATTGCACTGTGACTGAGTGTGAAGAATTGTCAACAGTTTGGGGTTTTCGAAAAGTTTAGAGATTACCTATGGGGAAATAAAACTATCATTTATACTGATATTACTTATATTACTTATACTATTACTTATACTTATATTACTTATATTTTTCGAAAAGTTTCGGCTGGTACATAGACGGTTAACAAGATGGACTTTGTTCTTATAACATTTTCCTTTTGAGATAAAGTATGTTAAAGGTACACAGAACAAAATTGCAGATGCTTTATCCAGTTTACTGTTGAGTGAAGGTAAAGAGGTAGGGTATGATGTGGATGAGGAACATGTAAAATTATTTTATATACACTCCTGGAAATTGAAATAAGAACACCGTGAATTCATTGTCCCAGGAAGGGGAAACTTTATTGACACATTCCTGGGGTCAGATACATCACATGATCACACTGACAGAACCACAGGCACATAGACACAGGCAACAGAGCATGCACAATGTCGGCACTAGTACAGTGTATATCCACCTTTCGCAGCAATGCAGGCTGCTATTCTCCCATGGAGACGATCGTAGAGATGCTGGATGTAGTCCTGTGGAACGGCTTGCCATGCCATTTCCACCTGGCGCCTCAGTTGGACCAGCGTTCGTGCTGGACGTGCAGACCGCGTGAGACGACGCTTCATCCAGTCCCAAACATGCTCAATGGGGGACAGATCCGGAGATCTTGCTGGCCAGGGTAGTTGACTTACACCTTCTAGAGCACGTTGGGTGGCACGGGATACATGCGGACGTGCATTGTCCTGTTGGAACAGCAAGTTCCCTTGCCGGTCTAGGAATGGTAGAACGATGGGTTCGATGACGGTTTGGATGTACCGTGCACTATTCAGTGTCCCCTCGACGATCACCAGTGGTGTACGGCCAGTGTAGGAGATCGCTCCCCACACCATGATGCCGGGTGTTGGCCCTGTGTGCCTCGGTCGTATGCAGTCCTGATTGTGGCGCTCACCTGCACGGCGCCAAACACGCATACGACCATCATTGGCACCAAGGCAGAAGCGACTCTCATCGCTGAAGACGACACGTCTCCATTCGTCCCTCCATTCACGCCTGTCGCGACACCACTGGAGGCGGGCTGCACGATGTTGGGGCGTGAGCGGAAGACGGCCTAACGGTGTGCGGGACCGTAGCCCATCTTCATGGAGACGGTTGCGAATGGTCCTCACCGATACCCCAGGAGCAACAGTGTCCCTAATTTGCTGGGAAGTGGCGGTGCGGTCCCCTACGGCACTGCGTAGGATCCTACGGTCTTGGCGTGCATCCGTGCGTCGCTGCGGTCCGGTCCCAGGTCGACGGGCACGTGCACCTTCCGCCGACCACTGGCGACAACATCGATGTACTGTGGAGACCTCACGCCCCACGTGTTGAGCAATTCGGCGGTACGTCCACCCGGCCTCCCGCATGCCCACTATACGCCCTCGCTCAAAGTCCGTCAACTGCACATACGGTTCACGTCCACGCTGTCGCGGCATGCTACCAGTGTTAAAGACTGCGATGGAGCTCCATATGCCACGGGAAACTGGCTGTCACTGACGGCGGCGGTGCACAAATGCTGCGCAGCTAGCGCCATTCGACGGCCAACACCGCGGTTCCTGGTGTGTCCACTGTGCCGTGCGTGTGATCATTGCTTGTACAGCCCTCTCGCAGTGTCCGGAGCAAGTATGGTGGGTCTGACACACCGGTGTCAATGTGTTCTTTTTTCCATTTCCAGGAGTGTATAAGGTGTTCAAGGGGAAAAGAAAATTGAAGGGATTTGTATAAACATGAAAAGGTACCAGAATCAGGATGAAATATTGAAGATGGTGAAACGTGAGTTGGAAATTAAGGATAGTAACAATAAATTGCCAAAATATTACAAAATTCATGACGGGGTATTGTTTAGGCGTACTGATGAAAATTCGGATGATTGGAAAGTGTGTTGGCCTCAGGAATATATAGATAAGATAATAGATTATATACATTTGAGTTTTGGACATGTAGGTGCTAAGAAGTGTGTACAAAAATAAAGGGAAATTGTGTCTTTTAACAACATGGTAAGGAGAGTGAACAACCGAATCAAAACCTGTGACAAATGTCAAAGAGCAAAATTTACAAATTAAACATGTTAGCTTGCTATGCATAATATTAAACCGAATGATGTGATGGAACTGTTTTCTGTGGATCTTTATGGTCCATTGCAGAAGACTAAGGGAGGTTTTGCGTACACTTTTGTGGTCTTAGAAGTATATTCTAAATTTATAAAACTCTATCTGTTACGTAAAGCTACTGGGAAAGCGGTTTTGAGAAAATTGGAAGGTGATTATTTTGTGAAGTTTGGGAAACCTAAGGCCATATTGTCTGACAATGGGTCACAGTTTGCATGTAAGAAGTGGAAAGAAGGTCTTACTAATCAGGGATTTACAGTAATTTACACTTCAACATATCACCCACAGGGGAACCCCATAGAATGTTATATGAGGGAGATTGGCAGATTCTGCCGTACCTACTGTAGCAGTAACCACAGTTCTTGGGCAGATATAGTTGGAAATATTGAAGAGGTTATGAATACTGTTGTTCAGGATGTAACAGGGTTTACTCCTCAGGAGATTATGAAAAGTTATCTTTCCCTACTAAGGAGGAATCAAGTTGGGACGAAAAGAAGAAAAGAGTAAGAGCTGGTAGAGAAGAAACTGTTGGAAAGGAAGAAAAGACATGATGACAAAGTAAAAGGTGTTGAATTAAAAATAGGGGATTTAGTTTTAGTTAAAACACGTGAGAAGTCTAAAGAAATAAATAGTGAGATTTCTAAATTCTTTGATGTGTACAAAGGTCCATTTGAGGTGGCTGGTATACCCCACCCGAATGCATTTTATATGGTTTACCCAAAATCGAAAAAGAATTTTGCTCTTAAAAATATAGTGGATTTAAAGCCTTATAGTGCAAGGAATCTGAAACCTTAATTGGGTATTTGGTTAGTAAATAATTTTGTGAGAAGCGGAATATGACCTATAGCTACTGAACAGGGTCAAATGTTAATGAGATGGTAAGATGATAAACCTTATGTATACATATGTCAGCCCATGAAATTTTAAATAGTGACCGTATTGTGACAAATTAAAGCAATTTATGTCAAAGAACACAGACAATATGATGTGGTAATCTGCAATTTTGCAAATTATATTTAATGATATGACATACAGTTAGGGAATACTCACTCCAAAAGATGATATATATATATATATATATATATATATATATATATATATATTAGACAGGCAATATGTACCATACTTATTTTGTATCTGTGGCAGTGAGGGTAAATAAAAAATATGACACTGTGGTTAAAACGTGAAAAGAGAGAGAGAGAGAGAGAGAGAGAGAGAGAGAGAGAGAGCAAGCTTTAAAAGCAATAATACAATGACAATACTTTGTGTGGGGAAAATACAAACGCTTATGTGTATATATTCAGGTCCGTAGTGTATAATTGTAGCTATATATATTTTCTTGGCCTGAACACATACTGTTTTATATTCTTTTTCATTATGGTCAAATTTCCGTAGAGTAATTAATTAGTTACTTGCTTCAGTAAGAGAGATATTTTGCTTAATATGTGAAAGTTATGTAATTTTTTTTTTGCTGTTGGATAAGTTATCTCTTTTAATATTGATTGACAATTCATAATGTAAATTGACAAAGTGCCAAAGTTAAACGTAAACAAATCACTTGTAGCATATGGCTTATATGTGTAAGGACATTTTATCATAAGATGTACTGTGGAACATCTCATGATAAAATGGGGGGTACATGTAAAGACATTGCTTTCCCCGAAAGTCGATAATATTTTTTTTCTTTTGTGCATTACCTTGTCATAGTACGTATGTATCATTTATTTCAACTATTCTTTATTTGTTAATACATCATTCATTTTGCTACTGTTTTATATTTTATATTGTACGAATATGAATGTTCTGGTTTTATATGCATTGTAAATCTTCGGTTAGGCTAGGAGAAGTACTGTGTCAGAGAGAGAGTGAACGACTATCGATAGAGATCGTGCGACTTGTTGTGGTATCGTGGCCGGTTCGCGGGTGGAGAAACGTTGCAAAGTTCGGCGTGAAAGACGGTGATACGCGGAGGGACAATTAATTACAGTGCGTCCGCTGTGTTAATAGGAGATCGTGCATTATTAAGTGAACAGTGAAACCTGAAAAGTATATCGAGTGTTTGCGTTGACGATTTTACAAACTGTGTGAACTTGTGACAATTAGCCGTGAAGGAGACACCATTGTCGTGTGGAGACACTAACTGTTAGAATTGCGTGAAAGTGGAACAAACCAAAATGTTAAGTAAAAGAACAGTGCTGTGATTTGATCAAGAAACATTTATTATATCATCCAAACTGTCTTAAAGACGACGGCGTAAATTGAACTGGTGTTTAATGGACTGTTACAGTGATAAACACATGTGACTGTTTTCCTGTGGCAACACGGTGAAAGAACTGTTCAAAGTATTGGCATTAACCGGCTATATATCGTAAATATTAAAGACATTGCATAATTATGACCTACCCCACCCCTATCTTTGGGGTCATGTCAAAGCACTGGTTTATTCTGTGAAAATACAGTATTTGCATCATCTGAAGCAGCGCATTGTTGATGCGTGTGGTCAAATTCAACCAGATGTCATGGTCAAAGTTCATCAGGACTGGGTTCGGAGGACAGCATTAACAATCCAAGATAATGGACATCATATCGAGCCATTCCTATGACTGTTGGTGGTCTCTCGAGACTGTGTAACATCGGTATAATGTCTCTTCGGCGCATAACACACATGCTGCCGTGCATCCCACTGCTGCCACATGTACCTGGCTGTAACCCGAGAATGAGTAAAGCTATGTTTAAAATAACAATGGCATTGTTTTTCTGGTGAAATTCTCTATCTGTTTGATATTTCACATGACCACATTCCCATTTGAAATTTTGGAGTTGAATCCAAGATGGCGGCTTCCAAGATGGACGCCATGTTGGTGACATAGCCTGTAAAGTTTCCCCCTTCCCGTTCCTCGTGTGTAGGGACTCTGTTTCCTTGTTTGCTACTCCATTTGAATTTTATGAGAGTGTTTCCGGACTTTTGGACATCCTGTATTATTATCGCGCCAGTGCTGCCAGCTGATTCGACTACAACGGAGATGTGGACCACCGACGTAACTGGAATATTAATGAAACAGGAGGATACATCATTATCTTCACGCCACGAACCAGGATTAACTTCACACATCGTCCCCGCGCGGACTACCACTGACGTCATCGCACTGCCTGCAGATACAGTTAAGACATTAAAAGAAAATTATTACGCTTTCTCCCATTTCAAAATTAAAGACAACTGTAGTTATATTATCTATTTAAAAAAATACTATCACAATATCAAGGTTCAATTTTGTTTGGTTCCAATAAATATTCGTTCCATTATTTCGTCTTGTTGACAGTGTTGAAAACCCACCAGATTAAAGTTCAATCAATAATTTTCTTTCAAAATTCTTCTCAGACATTTTGCTTCTCATCATAATTTTATTTTAATGTTTGTGTGTAACTTCTTTTGGAGGGAGTACATATTTGATTTTTTGTGCAGTAAAATTAGCTATCATAAAATTACGTATCTTACCAGCTGATGCTGTCCGCCATTACTCTTGAAAACTGACCAATAGCATTTTTGCACCTATTTTCTTATTGGCTGTCAGTTTCAAAACAAAATTACGTATTACGTGGGCATCTAGCAGTTGCGCGATGTCTATGTAGGCCCCTACAATATATATATATATTTTTTACTTTTGCAGGTTTACTGGAATTATATTGACTTTAATTGTTCATTTGGTCCCCGTTACAGTGGTTTATCGCATCTATATAATAATTGTACTGAATACCTAATTTATTTCTTTATTACGTAAACATTGGCATACCATATTTAGATTAAAATTGACATCTTATTGGCCCCACATAAGATTCTGCCACGTTCTGATAAAGACTACGCCAAAATTTTTTTGTCCCTGACTAACAGGGGTAGTCAGATTCCTTGTATAGGTCATGTTTTATCATTTAAAAAGTTTTTTTCCAGAAGTAGAGAACCAGTTTCTTTACAAAGGGGAGGAGGGGATTGGAGGGAGGAGGGGTTGGACAGGTTGCTTTCCCCAGCATCGTCTGCTGGTGGTATTGTGAACTAACTCAGTCAGTATTTGCACATCAGGCCGAGCACACAGAGCAGCTATTTCCACTGACCTGATGTGGAATGTGTGTTTGGGAACAAAACAAGAAATGAGTCTGGTAGAAAATTTCAAAGGAAGCTGACATTCAGTATTATGTATATCTTCGCAGGTGACCGGGGTCTCCCAGCCCAGCGCTCTGGACTCAGAGGGTTGTCGGCAGTCCAGCACGTGTGTACAGTTGGTGCAGAGACGCGATTGGAAGGTTTTTTCGGCGGACATGAGTTGCGGTGGTGGAGGAGGGTGCTTGTGTAATCATGCATAAGTGCATAGAAGACCTCTGATACACAATGAGTTTTATTCCCACAGATTGCAATATTTTGGGATTGATGTAATAAGGATTTTGAGCTAACTGCACCAGCAGGATGTGAGGTGTCATCATAAGAATGGAGGTACCACAGTTGAACAATTTCCCACCAATTGGGAACTTTGTCTCCCGCAAACTGATTAAATAATGAATATGCATCTATATACAGGGTGTTTCAAAAATGACCGGTATATTTGAAACGGCAATAAAAACTAAACGAGCAGCGATAGAAATACACCGTTTGTTGCAATATGCTTGGGACAACAGTACATTTTCAGGTGGACAAACTTTCGAAATTACAGTAGTTACAATTTTCAACAACAGATGGCGCTGCAAGTGATGTGAAAGATATAGACGACAACGCAGTCTGTGGGTGCGCCATTCTGTACGTCGTCTTTCTGCTGTAAGCGTGTGCTGTTCACAACGTGCAAGTGTGCTGTAGACATCATGGTTTATTCCTTAGAACAGAGGCTTTTTCTGGTGTTGGAATTCCACCGCCTAGAACACAGTGTTGTTGCAACAAGACGAAGTTTTCAACGGAGGTTTAATGTAACCAAAGGACCGAAAAGCGATACAATAAAGGATCTGTTTGAAAAATTTCAACGGACTGGGAACGTGACGGATGAACGTGCTGGAAAGGTAGGGCGACCGCGTACGGCAACCACAGAGGGCAACGCGCAGCTAGTGCAGCAGGTGATCCAACAGCGGCCTTGGGTTTCCGTTCGCTGTGTTGCAGCTGCGGTCCAAATGACACCAACGTCCACGTATCGTCTCATGCGCCAGAGTTTACACCTCTATCCATACAAAATTCAAACGCGGCAACCCCTCAGCGCTGCTACCATTGCTGCACGAGAGACATTCGCTAACGATATAGTGCACAGGATTGATGACGGCGATATGCATGTGGGCAGCATTTGGTTTACTGACGAAGCTTATTTTTACCTGGACGGCTTCGTCAATAAACAGAACTGGCGCATATGGGAAACCGAAAAGCCCCATGTTGCAGTCCCATCGTCCCTGCATCCTCAAAAAGTACTGGTCTGGGCCGCCATGTCTTCCAAAGGAATCATTGGCCCATTTTTCAGATCCGAAACGATTACTGCATCACGCTATCTGGACATTCTTCGTGAATTTGTGGCGGTACAAACTGCCTTAGACGACACTGCGAACACCTCGTGGTTTATGCAAGATGGTGCCCGGCCACATCGCACGGCCGATGTCTTTAATTTCCTGAATGAATATTTCGATGATCGTGTGATTGCTTTGGGCTATCCGAAACATACAGGAGGCGGCGTGGATTTGCCTCCCTATTCGCCAGACATGAACCCCTGTGACTTCTTTCTGTGGGGACACTTGAAAGACCAGGTGTACCGCCAGAATCCAGAAACAATTGAACAGCTGAAGCAGTACATCTCATCTGCATGTGAAGCCATTCCGCCAGACACGTTGTCAAAGGTTTCGGGTAATTACATTCAGAGACTACGCCATATTATTGCTACGCATGGTGGATATGTGGAAAATATCGTACTATAGAGTTTCCCAGACCGCAGCGCCATCTGTTGTTGACAATTGTAACTACTGTAATTTCGAAAGTTTGTCTGCCTGAAAATGTACTGTTGTCCCAAGCATATTGCAACAAACGGTGTATTTCTGTCGCTGCTCGTTTAGTTTTTATTGCCGTTTCAAATATACCGGTCACTTTTGAAACACCCTGTATTATTGACTTTGATTTTAGTTTCATTTCATGAGATCCTTCCTCTTCAGTACAGGCTGGGTCTTTTCTCCGCCAGTTTCCAGATGGAAGGAGGGAGAGGGGGATGCGGTGAGGGGTTTCTCCGAAGGATGGATTATTCCCAGGGGGTCATGAACCACTTTGCAGAACAATAGGATAAGATCATAAATGAATCAACAGTCAAAATTTAATTAATGTGCATATCAATTTGATATCACAAGTGGCGTAACATTGACTTTACCCTAAATCGTCAGGCACATTTTCTCAGGTGTTTTGGGAAATATTTGCAAATTCGGGTTTTCAGTGTGTAGCTGGAGTCAGCTAAACAAATACTGCTCATCAACTCTTTCTTAAGGTCTCCAGTGCTAGTAATTAATAAAATAATTTTGAAAGTGCACTTATACATGGTCATTTGATGGAACAGTCCAGAATTAGTCTAGTGCAACATTTCGTATTAATGGAGACAGTAGTACGAGAAGAACAGCTGGTTCTCAAGCAGTGACAGAACGGCGCTGTTGCATGGCAGTAACAGTCAGTGTGGGCCTGAGCAGTATTGTCGCTGTTGAAACAGTGGCTACTTTTTGTGTTTCCCTGTCACCGGTAATATAGATCCATAAAATTAATGTCGCACTACACTAAACAGGGACCACTCAGTTGAATGAATACATAAAATTCTGCCTTAAAAATCACTTCGTTTCTAACGGGAAACGGTTTCACTTTCCATCGAAACTGCACGTCGCGTCAAAGATGTGATAGCACTATTTGTTTGGAATGACTCTAGCTACACACCGCAAAAATCTGCTGAAACACCGGAGAAAATCCAGCTGACAACCCATAGGAAAGGCGCCATCTATATGTCTACATATATGGAGGACGTCTTGAGTTGGAAAGAAGAACCAAGGAATAAAATTGATCAGTTACATAGAAAGTTAAGTTCTATTCAGAGTAAAATAAACTTTATTATAGAAAAAGAGCAAAATTGACAGTTAAATTTCTTGAACATTTCCATAAAGATTCAGAACAACCAACACACATTTGGCATATACCGAAAACTGACAACAGCAGCTGCAATAACACATCAGACATCAAATCACCCAAACTCTCACAATCAAGCAACACTTAGGTACATATCTCACGGACTACAAAGAGTACGATTAGACACAGACAGCTACCAAAAGAAAGGAACACCACATTATAAATAGTCACAAACATTGGATGTAAAGAAGACGTAAGAACTGGAACAACTGAAACTGAAAAAAAGACGATTAAGAACTACTGTTTCCAATCAATGAACACTAAACTGTTACGACATATTGTGTAACCATATTTCCATAAAAAGCACAAAAGATGCTTTGTATATGAAAGTGAAATGCATCTGTGCGACATACTCTTTAATTAAGTGCAGTAAGCCTATGTCAGAAAAACTAAAAATAACCGAAGAAAAAGTATCGACTCGCACTAGAATCCTGCAAAAAACACCGCTGACATTCTAATTTACCGTAATTTTAGTTTTTTAATTTCAAATGAACCATGGACTTTGCCGTTGGTGGGGAGGCTTGCGTGCCTCAACGACACGTATAGCCGTACCGTAGGTGCAACCACAACGGAGGGGTATCTGTTAAGAGGCCAGACAAACGTGTGGTTCCTGAAGAGGGGCAACAGCCTTTTCAGTAGTTGCAGGGGCAACAATCTGGATGATTGACTGATCTGGCCTTGTAACACTAACCAAAACAGCCTTGCTGTGCTGGTACTGTGAACGGCTGAAAGCAGGGGGAAACTACTGCCGTAATTTTTCCCGAGGGCATGCAGCTTTACTGTATGATTAAATGATGATGGCGTCCTCTTGGGTAAAATATTCCGGAGGCAAAATAGTCCCGCATTCGGATCTCCGGGCGGGGACTACTCAGGAGGACGTCGTTATCAGGAGAAAGAAAACTGGAGTTCTACGGATCGGAGCGTGGAATGTCAAATCCCTTAATCCGGCAGGTAGGTTAGAAAATTTAAAAAGGGAAATGGATAGGTTAAAGTTAGATATAGTGGGAATTAGTGAAGCTCGGTGGCAGGAGGAATATGACTTCTGGTCAGGTGAATACAGGGTTATAAATACAAAATCAAATAGGGGTAATGCAGGAGTAGGTTTAATAATGAGTAAAAAAATAGGAGTGAGGGTAAGCTACTACAAACAGCATAGTGAACGCATTATTGTGGCCAAGATAGACACGAAGCCCACGCCTACTACAGTAGTACAAGTTTATATGCCAACTAGCTCTGCAGATGATGAAGAAATTGATGAAATGTATGATGAGATAAAAGAAATTATTCAGGTAGTGAAGGGAGACGAAAATTTAATAGTCATTGGTGACTGGAATTCGACAGTAGGAAAAGGAAGAGAAGGAAACGTAATACGTGAATATGGATTGGGGCTATGAAATGAAAGAGGAAACGCCTGGTGGAATTTTGCACTGAGCATAGCTTAATCATAGCTAACACTTGGTTCAAGAATCATGAAAGAAGGTTATGTACATGGAAGAAGCCTGGAGATACTAAAAGGTTTCAGATAGATTATATAATGGTAAGACTGAGTTTTAGGAACCAGGTTTTAAAATGTAAGACATTTCCAGGGGCAGATGTGGACTCTGACCACAATCTGTTTGTTATGAACTGTAGATTAAAACTGAAGAAACTGCAAAAAGTTGGGAATTTAAGGAGATGGGACGTGGATAAACTGAAAGAACCAGAGGTTGTATATAGTCTCAGGGAGAGCATAAGGGAACAATTGACAGGAATGGGAGAAAGAAAAACAGTAGAAGAAGAATGGGTAGCTTTGAGGAATGAAATAGTGAAGGCAGCAGAGGACCTGTAACCTCCCCCTCACTTATCGACCTTAATGACAATGAAAAATTAAACCGCGTGTACCTAATGGAAATTTGGGAAAAGCAATCATCACCGAAGTTAATCTGTCGGTAAAGAGGGAGGAAAGGGTTACATCTAAATGAAAGGAAAAATGCAAATGAAATTGGTGGAAACTAATTTTGAGAAAAGGGTAAAATTAATAAAGAAAGTAAATGTGCGGTCGTCACGTTAACAATTATTTGGCGTTAATTAGATATTTGAGATTTGTGGAAAATTACGGTCGCCAGTCCTATGGACAACTACTATAATAACTGGAAAAGAAAGGTTATTGCACATATAATTAGCACTAAAAGCGTGGCAACTTAAGTTTGACACGTGTTGTGTGAAAACTGAAAGTTTGTCAGAAGTAATAAATTTCGCTACACTCTGACTTAATTTAGTAAAAGAATTAATAAAACCGGAAAACTGAAAGTTAATTTAGTGACTGAAATTAATAGTGAGATTTGTTTCTGAAGCACTACGAAATTCAGTAAAATAAGGTTAGTCTTGGGCTACCTCAACAATCATTTCAAAAGCTACTTGAATCTACACGATTTAGAAATAAGAGATTTATTTTTTAACTTGAATTAAATGATTCTGGACAATTAACAATAGTAACATTTAGTACGTACCAAGCTGAGCTGCAGTCACAGGTAAGCTAAAATATGCTAACAAAACTCTCACTCTTAATTTGTGCTTGTGTAATCTAAATATTGTAGCCAGCTATGAATACCTTAAGTGAACTTTGAAATTAAAGCAGTGAAATGAAATGATATTACTTTAATGCTGGCGTCTGAATTTCAACGACACTCGGGTTCATTACGGAAAAGGAAGGGACCCTGCTTGGTAATGCAATTGGGACAATGAGCAACAAAGGTTCATGCTAAGTTGCTGTAATTTTGTGATGCAACAATTTTAAAAACTGAGGTCTGCCATACAGTTTTAAAACTTTACGTGCTTCAGTCTTCCTTGTTGGTTGATTGAAGGTTTGAAGTCGTCGATGGAGGAGGTGGCGACAGTCACTCATTGTCGGTCGTCGCTGTTGCAGAAGCTGGATGTTGGCGCGCCTTCTTCTCGACACGGTCACCAGGCGAAACGGGCTCTTGATATGCGCCAGCTAATGCTTCCCGTCCGCGACACCGTGTCAGAAACTATAATAGCAAGTCGAGCGCAATTACATGCTGCCAAACCCCGAAAGCGCGGCAACTCGCGGGAGCGTCACACAACACGCCTCTCCACCGCACTACTCCAGCCAAACTCCCTCTCTGCCCGCGCTCCAAGCGGCAGAGTTAACACTGCCAAAGATCCTAAACACTTTGGTTCTCCACACGACCTATCGATGTATTCGTTCGACAGCATATTTTTCCCTAGGCCAGACCCAGCGTAAAAATACAAATAATATTTACAGAAAAAACCAATTATACATCGACATAAACGCATAAATATACGTGTATATACAAATAGTAAAACAATTACAATATATAAAGAAACAGAAATGTCATATCTTGAGGTAACAAAACAAGGAAAAAAATTATAGTACAATAGATGGAAATAGGAGGATATGCATTTCCGGCGTTACAGACCAAATAGGTAAAAAGACGAGGGCTAGTAGAAACGCTTGGGTAACAGAAGAAATATTGAATTTATTTGATGAAAGGAGAAAATTCCGTAGAAATGTTGGAACACGTGAGGCAATACTGACCCTACGACTTATCTTAGAAGAAAGATTAAGGAAAGGCAAACCTACGTTTCTAGCATTTGTAGACTCAGAGAAAGCTTTTGACAATGATGACTGGAATACTCTCTTTCAAATTCTGAAGGTGGCAGGGGCAAAATACAGGGAGCGAAAGGCTATTTACAATTTGTACAGAAACCAGATGGCAGTTATAAGAGTCGAGGGACGTGAAAGGGAAGCAGTGGTTGGGAAGGGAGTGAGACAGGGTTGTAGCCTCTCCCCGATGCTATTCAATCTGTATATTGAGCAAGCAGTAAAGGAAACAAAAGAAAAGTTCGGAGTAGGTATTAAAATCCATAGAGAAGAAATAATAACTTTGAGGTTCGCCGATGACATTGTAATTCTGTCAGAAACAGCAAAGGACTTGGAAGAGCAGTTGAATGGAAAGGACAGTGCCTTGAAAGGAGGGTATAAGATGAACATCAACAAAAGCAAAACAAGGATAATGGAATGTGGTCGAATTAAGTCGGGTGATGCTTAGGGAATTAGATTAGGAAATGAGACACTTAAAGTAGTAAAGGAGTTTTGCTATTTGGGGAGCAAAATAACTGATGATGGTCGAAGTAGAGAGGATATAAAATGTAGACTGGCAATGGTAAGGAAAGCGTTTCTGAAGAAGAGAAATTTGTTAACATCGAGTATTCATTTAAGTGTTAGGAAGTCGTTTCTGAAAGTATTTGTACGGAGTGTAGCCATGTATGGAAGTGAAACGTGGGCGATAAATAGTTTAGACAAGAAGAGAATAGAAGCTTTTGAAATGTGGTGCTACAGAAGAATGCTGAAGACTGGGTGGGTAGATCACGTAACTAACGAGGAGGTATTGAATAGAATTGGGGAGAAGAGGAGTTTGTGGCACAACTTGACTAGAAGAAGGGATCGGTTGGCAGGACATGTTCTGAGGCATCAAGGGATCACCAATGTAGCACTGGAGGGCAGCATGGAGGGTAAAAATGGTAGAGGGAGACCAAGAGATGAGTACACTAAGCAGATTCAGAAGGATGTAGGCTGCAGTAGGTACTGTGAGATGAAGAAGCTTGCACAGGATAGAGTAGCATGGAGAGCTGCATCAAACCAGTCTCAGGACTGAAGACCACAACAACAACAACAATTTCAAATGGCACTTTTCATTTAAAAAAGTGTAAGTTATACAAGAGTACACTTTGTGAGCTGTACTGCAATCTACTGATTGGTTAACAATACGAGCATCTGACTACCTATTCACTCGGTGAAATCTGTAAATCAATAGCACTTTCCATTTTTGCAGTGTCTGTGTTCCAAGTTCTAGGTGATAATTATTACTGATAATTCTTAGAACGGCCATAATTAATTACGGTGATTTTCTTTAGTAGCATAAATCATAGTTATGAACTAAAAAATTTATAAAATATTAAAAACTGTGTTTTGATTTACGGCAAAACAATACTAAATAAATACTTACAAACTGTTTTTGAAAATAAATCTACATTATTGCTACCGATATTTATGAAATGGAACAAACCATAGAAATTTTCACATTAATAATGAATAAATCATTTCTTTAAATTTTCTATCACTGCCAACATATTCGAGGCTTCACTCAACATGTTTATTCTTCTTTTTAATTGCTTGATTCCAGCTTGTTTTCCGTTGTTCAATAATCGTTCCTCCTTTTTTTTCAGCTTTCTTCTCCTTATTTTTCATATCGCCCGTGTAGGAAGAACGTGCATTGCGAAAACAGTGTATGAGACCTCTGTAGATGAAACTGTCAACGACATTAGCCTCCTGGTCTGCACCGCTTTGTATCTTCGCACAATCGGCTTTTTTTCTGTTTCATTTTCAACTATAATTTCGGAGTTTACACAAAAGCCTCGCTTAACAGAAGAGTTTCCGTGTGGATTATTAGAACTGTTCGCACTAAATCCGGGAAATTTGGGCACACCTTTGAAAATAATTTAATTACATCAATCCAGACTGTATCGAAACGATTTTCGCTGCACTGGTAAAATTTCATCTCGTCTTCAATTGTTTTTCTCTGCAAATCTCCACGAATTCAACTTTGACACGGCCTGCCTTTGAACGCGACATTGTACCGTTTGATTTGAAAATTTCAAACGTACTGTCAATATTTTTTCAGTTACTTCATGGTTTAATGTCACTTCTGGATTCAAGCAGGAAATCACAGGCGTGAAGTTGTACTTGAGGGGTTATCTTTCCCACAGTTTGTCTAGTATGCCAAAAATGCATGTTCATATGCTTTGCTTTAGCAACAATGTTTCTTCTTTGCTACATTTTAAACTTTTTTACTGCACTTCTTGTAGCAAAATCTAGATTGAACTGTCTTGTATTCAGATTCCTTATGTCCTTCAAAGCTTACACAAAACTGACAAACACAAATACGAAAAGGAATGGTGATTGATTGATTGTCAAAGTGTATATTGAGCTGGAAGTTATACAAATTCTCCTCTGAGTTTATCTCTTTCACAACACAATCTGACTTTTTTTACATGAATCCACTGTGAGGTGCAACTCCATTCAAACTGAATGAATATACGACAAACTATGATTCACCTGAGAACAGGGAGCCGTGAATATCATTTAACAATCCTAGCTGGTGCAGCAATACTTTACACTTTCACCTTGATTCACGTGGCAGCAGAAGACGGCACTCTGTGAGCGTGGAGCAGATGTAATTTTCTGATGCATTCACAAAAGTTGCGAACCGTGCGGTCTGGCGTTCTGATTGTCAGAACGTGGGAAATTTCCCTATTACAGTACTGAAAGCCCGGCAGATTCCACTGAGAGATGCACCCATTCGCTTGTCTGACCATATCAACTTGACTCACAGGCACAACGGTGCGTTCTGGAATTGTCAAATCTCAGACGGCCGACTCAGGACGAAATCACTCTCATGATACACGATATCTCTGAGATGATACACAGTTCCACTGTTGGTACAGTTGGAAACTGTCACTGGCTGTCGGTCCACCAAAAGATGCAGACCACAAGTCGCACCCATAGGGAAAAATCTGGTTTTCCACCAGGGAAAGACCAGAAGACAAAGAAGGTAAAAAATCACAACCACTTTCCACCAAACGTCGGTACGGGAGCAGAATCAGCAAAAACGAAACTGCTGCCACATTGAACAAACCAATCAAATTATACTCTACTCACTGAATCTCCCCTCTAAACTGGCCTGGTAGCCAATCCAGACACAGAACCGGGGTTCCAACACTGGGGAAGCGAGCCTCCACTTTGCATGTCCTGAGAGGAGCCAATCAGCGACTCCAGATCTCTCTTGTCTGAAAAAGGAAGATTTTAGACTAGGGAGACATGGTTCTCAGGGAAAGCATTGCCTCGATTTCGCAAAAAAACATCTATCTAGATGGAACCACAGTCCCTCATTTACAGAGAGATCTAATTTTTCTGGGCTGACCATTTCCAGTTACTGAAAGAAGGCTGTTAAGCTTGCCAGACACTCTTGTTCATGAAATATATGTTTTTGCCATGTGCTAAAAGAACCTGGCGACTTCCTGACCTCAGGCGGGTTCGCCTTCACTACAGACCTGAGCCAGCCACTCTGTCCGTATCACCCCAGCTTCTAACATGAGAATTCTCAGAGTCTTATAACCATCCCACCGTTTGCACAAATGCTCAGTTTACGTCAGACTATCTTAAATGGCTTCCTTCGTCCACTCTCCACCAACTGGCCATCTTTGCGATGGGCTGCTGCCTGGGCCAAGTAAAATGTTTTGCAATCTGAAAAACCTCCTGTCTGACCCCAAGCTGAAGGAGGAGGGTACTTCGGCCAGAAGCCCCTCTGCATGTATGATCCACTGAGCGCTGCTTCCCAGAATCACTCACACAGCCTGGTCGCTGCACTCAGCATTTATGTATGGCCCCCAATCTGTCTCTCTCCCTGTTCTCCGTCTCCTCCACTATAGCCCCTAGAGTACAAGTTCTCTGCAAATTACACAGTTAGTTGTAATAACATTCTACTCATAATTTTCTCATCTAAAAGGCTTCAACCACATATAGCAAATGTAGTACTGGGGAACACTGAGATCATGACCTGAAACATGATCATATTCTGACAATGTTGTTGAAGTGAGAGAGTGGAATGCCACCTCTCAGTTCAAAAATGGCTCTGAGCACTATGGGACTTAACTTCTAAGGACATCAGTCCCCTAGAACTTAGAACTACTTAAACCTAACTAACCTAAGGACATCACACACATCAATGCCCGAGGCAGGATTCGAACCTGCGACCGTAGCGGCCGCGCGGTTCCAGACTGTAGCGCCTTTAACCGCTTGGCCACCCCGCCACCTCTCAGTGTCACAGTAATTTTAGAATAAAACACTGCCATGCCTTTCGTGCCCCATGCATTCTTTTGACTGTAGTATGTTAGAAGCAACTGTACCTCAAGTGTATCTCTACAATAACCCACGCAGTTCTTTTGACAGTATCATGCTAGTATGAACCATATCTTAAGGGTGTCCATGAATTGAGAATAATAAAGGTTTATGAAATGAAGCCTGAATTGGGGTTTGGCGTAGAGAAATTATAGCCCAGGTAGACAACGAGAAGGAAGTTTAGTGAAACGAACAAAGAACATCAGTCAACGATAGCTAAGGCTTCCTTTTCGATTTGAGTGCAATTTCAGTGTGCCTGCATTAACATCTCAGTTGTGCATTGAACTCCGTCGATTGCATTCAACTCTCTCAGTTTTGTGAAGAAGTATAGCCCCCAAGCTGTTGTTCGATGCAGATGCTACCATCATAATGCGCTTGGAAGGGTCATATGCCATAGGTGTGTTCGATGGAGAAAAGCCTGTTTGTCTCAAAAATACTTGGTGCAAGCAGAGGACCATTGCTGCAAGATGACAAAGTGTGGAGCATGGTGGTGACGGTACATGAAGCGCCGTGGGCGCTAATGAAACAGCATTCACGAGATATACATTTAGTAGCTGTAGCTTACAAATGATTTGTCTTCTCCACAGCTAGCACACCTCCCGACTGCAACAATGTAATAGTGTGTCAAGCACCATCAATTTGGTCCCAGCCTACTGGTGGTAGACGCCTTCAAGACTTCACATTAGTGGAGGTGAAGCTTGCAGCTCATAGTGGCTCAGCCCAGCAGACCAGACTGGTTGTGGTCTCGAAAGTAATAGTCATCTGGTGAAAGGTAGGCAGCACACCACAGGTCCTGCCTCAAGGCTGCCTCACTGCAACTGGAAGACAAAGGGACTTGGAAGCCAGAGTATTTATACTTGTCTATCGGAGGTAATGACGTTATGTTTTGGGAAAGATGACTGAATGTAGCCTCGCTTTCTAGGTTCATGATCAATCTTCATCAGATCTCGTGTCCCATCTGTTGTTTATAGCTGTCCAGCTTGGTGCCTTTCAGCAATATCAACAGGCTGAGATAGTTCTTGTGTTAGATTTATGTGTAGTTGTGGCACATTGAGCACTGTCAAAATGACATTACGTTACTTCCACAATGAGGTCGTCTTGCTGAACCTGCAATTCATAGCTCTCTCTCAAGCGATGTGTGGCAATGGTCTCTGTTGTGTGCCATGATACTGTAGTATTGGCTCTCTTATCTTTTTGTCATTCCTGTTGCGGTACTGTGTTCGAGTCTGCCTTGATGTGGCTCAGTACTGGCTGGGAAAAACTTTTAAAAATCACATTCGCTCAGTTTATCTTTCTGTGCCGAAACATCACCTAACATTCTTGCGAAAAAACTGATGTAGTGGTTCGGCGATAGCTGCTGCTTGAAGATGAATTTTCTGTAATAGTTGAGTTGACATAACATGGAGTTGAGTTATTTGGCATCTCTGGCAGCCGGTAGGTTTTGTATGGCCTGCATATGACGCAGAGTGGGCCTATCGCTGATCCCAGATGTTCCACTTGTGGCACAAAGAAACAGCATTTTTCCCTTTATGAATTTCGAATTAGCCCATTTGAGCTCGCTGAACAAGGTGTCCGAACTGGTTGCTGGAAACCGAGCATTTTGGTCAGCGATAGTGATATCGTCCATTGTGTTGATGATGCCAAGGGGAGGCGATTGTACTGTAAAAGACCAAATGGCGTGTTGATGAGCAGGATGCTTTTGGAGGCTTCAACCAAGGGCAACTGTAAGGTCAACTTTTTTTGCAAAAACTTTGCCTCCAGCAAGGCACTCCATTATATCCTCTATTTTAGTAATCTGGTAAGCATCTATGACAGATTAGCCATTGGTAGTTGATTTAAAATCTCCACAAAATTCAATGATCGACTCAGTTTTTCCATGATCACAGCAGACATGTCCCACTGACTGTTTGTAAGGGGGGGGGGGGGGGGGAGGGTCAGATTTCCTTCTTCCTATAGACGTTGCAACTCAAGATGAAGCTTGTTGCACAAAGTAAAAGGAACATTCCATGCATCAAAAAACCTGGCCATCACAGAAGACAGTAAAGAAATGTGTGCTTCAAATTCGCTGACGCCGTTTTATGGATGTGAGAAAACCGAGACATATTCTGAACAAAGGTACTGAATGTAGGAACTTGGAGTGATTGGCTGGAAGCAGTTTGTTGAGTCATGGAATTCTAAACTAAGGTCACTGAATAGATCCAAACCCAGAATGTAAATGGCATCCATTATGTCGTCCTCGAGGATACAGGTTGATAGAGACTCTGCTTGGTAGTGGACCTGAGTGCTGAACAAACCCTCTACTTAACTATAACATTTCAGCTACTTAGAAAATAGTTGTAGTGTAGATGAACCCAGTCGCCGGTACCTCTGCCAGTCGACAATCGTGGTTAAAGATCCAGGATTTAGAAAAACAGCTGGGATAGCATTGGTGACTACTTATAGTGTTAATAACCTCTCTGAGATACGGAGGACAGCCTGGATATGACATAGAGGGCATAGGACCGTAGATGCAGTCAGCTTCGCCTGCGTTAGAATCTCTGCAGTCAAATAGGTACACTCAACCTCCATCTTCATGGACGATCTGCACACTTCAGCTTTGTGTCCATTCTTCTCACAGTATATGCACTTTGCTTACGAAAGTAACACTGCTGGTGCTAATGTGTTAAAGATTATTTACAGCATGAAGATAATTGCTGGAAACGCTGTCCACTCACTGGAGGAGGTCCTGGCCAGCGAATCAGGCCAGCTTTTGAGACAGGACTGAGTCTAGGTCTGGCGAGCTGAGCAGACGACAAACACCTTCGTTAGGTTTTGCAGAGCTGCTGTGGACCTGATGGAGCATTAAAATGTCTGGAAAAGAGGAAGATATGTAGCTACAAATGGGTCATTGAGCTTTAAGAGATCACTCTGGAGTCGCTCTTCTGGAGTGTGGTCCAGGATCATATCCCTAACCAGCGATTCTCCCTAAGACTGTCTGCACTGAGAATTAGAATACGGCAAAGGCCAGTCTCTAGAAAGGCCTTGGATATGGGCTATCCACTTCCTGTACGATTGTTTTGTTTAAGGCAGTTTAAAAAAAATGTGGTGGACGAATGCCACGTGCACTTGGTCATCAAAATATTCCAACAGAAAGGATTTTAAACGCTCATAAGGCAAAGCATCTCAGAATTGAGCTGTTGCAAGAGGTGACAAGAGTTCTTCTCCGACATGGGTCTAAGAAATGTGCCCAACTGGATACTACCTGGGATCCCGTGGGTAATGAAATGATGTTGGAGGTGGACGATGTAGTTGGCCCATGGCTCTGTCTTTCTGTCAAATGCCTGGAACTGTGGGGTTGCCATGAAGAGTACCTGTACCAACAAGTCGAAGCGAGACAATTATGTGGAGATTACTGGTAATGTGATGGTGATGGCAGCCATCTTCTCTAACATCACTTCTTAAGCACGTTGCGTAATGTGCAGAAGCCGTAACACTGTAGATGTAGACATACAAGTATGAAGAGAAAATGTTACTTTTCCAGAAACTTGAAAAAGACACAAAGAAGCACTTTCTACCATGGGCATAGCATAAGCATGCGAAGCGAGTCCACAGAAAATTTCATCACTAACTGAAGTGGCCCACGCTGGTTCCGACACAGAGAAGTCAGAGCCCAGGTAGACAATAAGAAGCAAATTCACTCAAACACTGAAATGAACATAAAACTTTAATCCTTCTTCTTCAGAGCGCAATTACTCAACACAAGAAACAGTTCATACTCTTCGAAGTGAGCGAGATGCACGTCAGGTGGACTGTCAGCCATGGAAAACTGGATCACAGTTACTAGTCATTGTACTGGTTCACAAAGAATTGATTGTCTTCAATTACACTGACGCTGCGGCGCGCCAAAATGCCAAAATCTCAGAGGTTCACATTGCAGAGAACAAATCCTTGCGTAACTCGAGGATGATGCCTAGTGGCTCGACATAGTATTGGAGGCGAAGGTCCCAGGCAGGTAGACCGACGTTGGACAACAGGCTGCGCTGCGAGAAGAGTTTCTGATTAAGGAACTGTGGCAGTGGTTGTCGTAAACCACAGAGAGCTCGTCCTTGAAGCATTGCTGAGCTGCAGCCATGTGCCTCAATACTGCTGAGGCGCCAGGATACCGTAAGACCTCCTATCGAGCACGCGATCGTGCGAAAGCTGTTGGAGCGCTGCTGCCTGTCGGCGAGGCGTGCACTCCGAACTACGGTAGTGGTGTTCCCTGTTGCAGCCCCTGCGGCTTTTGGCGTATGCCACCAGTGGTGCAGCACTGTAAATTCTAGAGGGATACGAGCTCCGACATAGCACAGCTGATCCTTATGGTAGCGCTGCACCGCAAGGAAAGTTCTCGCGTATGTTAGTCGTTGCTCTGCTGCTGTCTACTGAGTGTGCACCACCAGGATCGAGTGAGTTGCTTTTGGGAGAGTACACATTGTCGTTACATCTGGCATGAAGTAAATCTGTGATGCTAATTGTTACTCCACAATTTTCATTTCATATGTTGGCTATTTTATTGAAATACTATTAGCATTTTGCAAAAAAGAATTTCGGTAACAAAGGTTTATTGCCTAACTTTTCTACAGCAACTGCTCATTTGTTACACTTGGTCAAATCATACAACAAGTAATCCTAACAGCTAAAAAAATGTACAACATTTGTACAGCAGCCATCCTAAATCAGTTTGTGTCTCTGAAGTAATACTAGGGAGCTTCAAAAAGTAAGATACACAGTATTACATTAGACTAAGTAATATTTATTGAATGCTGTATTACACTTCAAAGTGACACAGACATATTACACTATTTTTCAACATAGCCAACAAGTCTCTGCAAACAACAGTTAGAATTACTACCAATTGTCACTTCCTCGACCGTAGAAAGCTGCTCCTTGGTCGCAAATCAAGTCAAGAATCGCTGTGTGAACGTGTTCATTGTTTAAAAATCTCTTTCCTACCAAATATTCTTTCAGACTTCCCGAAGATTGGAAATCGCATGCTACAAGCTCTGCGCTGTATGGCTGACGCTTCCATACGTCCCATCGGAAACACTGAAGTCAAGCTTGTGTTTGTGCGCCATGTGACCTCTTGCATTGTTTGCAAGGAGAACAATGCTTTCGCTTAATTCAACACGCCTTTTTTTAAAGTTTTGCTTACAAGAATCTTACTGTCCAGAGGTACTTCAATTGCAGAGAACATTTACAACTGCCGCGCCATTTCATCCGCACCCTGTGATGTACACACACTTGCTGACAGATTTTGCGAGACCCCCTCGCCTTTCCGTTACCCTCAACTGCACAGCTTTACTGTCGCTTTCGCCGTATGAGTTGCAAGGAGACGAAGTGCGGATGTGAAGTCGAAAAATTGTCCGAGAATTGTCAGACTGTTTTATGTAATGTGAGAGACTATATTGCTGCTGATTAATTTATCTCTTATGTTTTTCTGTTCATTGTGAAACAAGAAACAAAAAGTGCCAATGAGTTTTATAGTTTTCATACTACTTAAGACAGAGAGGAACCAAAGTAAAAAGAGGAGGTAACGCTAGATGAGTGTGGTACGGAATTTCTATGCAGTACCTAGAAGTTGGCGAGTTTGCTCATAGTTTATTTCCAGTTTGCTTCAGCTAACGACGCCTCTAGGTTATCACAACATTCATACGAGAATTATCAAAGTGGAATTGTTAAAGCAGGGAGTTATGTTAAATATAACAGAACCTGCGGCCGAACCTGACTCAGCGGACAAAGCAAATGGTAATTTAATTTTGGAGGCTATTGGAAAGGCATAACAGAACTCCTAAGATAGATACTGCACGCATCAACTTGTACCCTAGTACTATTGTCCATTACCTCTTGCTTAACTGGAAATTTGATAGTCACGTAAATAGGCCAAAACCAGAAGAAAAAATAGACACGTGTATTAGAAACCTCGTCCGCAGCTCGTGGTCGTGCGGTAGCGTTCTCGCTTCCCACGCCCGGGTTCCCGGGTTCGATTCCCGGCTGGGTCAGGGATTTTCTCTGCCTCGTGATGACTGGGTGTTGTGTGATGTCCTTAGGTTAGTTAGGTTTAAGTAGTTCTAAGTTCTAGGGGACTGATGACCATAGATGTTAAGTCCCATAGTGCTCAGAGCCATTTGAACCATTAGAAAGCTCACTCTTTACATCACCGTACAATAACGTGAAAATTTGAAAATTGGTCAGGCAACGAATTTATATGAAATGAAGTGTCGTGTGGCTAGAGCCTCCCGTCGGGTAGACCGGTCGCCTGGAGCAAGTGTTTTTAGGTGACGCCACTTCGGCGACTTGCGTGTCGATGGCGATGATATGATGATGAAGACAACACAACACCCAGTCCCTGAGCTGAGAAAATCTCCTACCCTGCCTGGAGTCGAACCCGGGCCCCTTTGCACTGCATTCTTCCGCGCCAACCACTTTTTTTTGTGGATCTCATTTTTTTTCGTTATTGGTTGTTGTATTTGTTCGTGGCGGACGTCCCATGACGTTTGTTCAGGTTGTATTGTATGTATTGTATGTTAACCGTGGACCTAGAAACGACGGAGCCGCCGCAGCCGCAGTGGTCCACAACCCCACGACGACTACCGCAGTCCACTTCACCCCTCCGCCACCCCACACCGAACCCAGGGTTATTGTGCGGTTCGGCCACCGGTGGACCCCCCAGGGAACGTCTCACACCAGACGAGTGTAACCCCTATGTTTGCGTGGTAGAGTAATGGTGGAGTACGCGTACGTGGAGAACTTGTTTGCGCAGCAATCGCCGACATAGTGTAACTGAGGCGGAATAAGGGGAACCATCCCGCATTAGCCGAGGCAGATGGAAAACCACCTAAAAACCATCCACAGACTGGCCGGTTCACCGGACCTCGACACAAATCCGCCGGGCGGATTCGTCCCGGGGACCAGGCGCTCCTTCCCGCCCGGAAAGCCGTGCTTTAGACAGCACGACCAACCGGGCGGGCTTGTTCATGTTAGTCGTTGATCCATTAACTTAGTTTTTTTTTATTAAACAAGGCAGCTAACCCTCTGACCGAACACGCTGACTTACCGTGCCGGCTATACCACTCAGCTATCGAGGCGGACACGAATTTAGATGAAATGTGGTTGTTGAAATGAATTAAACATTTCGAGAGCAAACCTAAATCGTTACTTCCATAAGTATTTCTGTTTTGAAATCATCCCTATATAGCTAACAAACGGCAAATACGTGTCATTGAACTTCTTTTTGAGTCATTTTAAAAACAATTGGTTAGCTCTACGGCGCAGTGGATGTGTCTGCCACCCAGTACTATCGTCCTCCTGGCCCGGTGCGATGCAAACCCAAATAACACCTTTTAGTTTCCTCTAAAAGTTTAACAATGATATACTTTCAGAAAGTGAATCAAAAAGAGAGAATAAAAAAGTCTACAAATCCCAGGAAATGAAAGACATCACTTCAAAAAGCCTAATACCATCATAGCAGGGTCGAGAAACGCAGGACGTGGTGATCAACTTCGACAGTGTGTTAGTTTCTCATGAGAGACATTTGGAATCCGTAGGGATTGGTTGAGCTGTATTTCTGCTGCGGAAACACTACAAGAACTCGATGTTCCCTGCATAGGCGTGGTGTTACACCAGCAGTTTCCTGAAAGTAGAACCCCCCCCCCCCCCATAGGTTGTTCTCTAGTCGAAAGAAGTGTGAAAACAAAGAAACACCTATCTTGTCTTAGTTGTCAACACTGTAAGTAGGCTGTTTAGATTTTTATGTTGGTAACGTCATGTAGCGCTCTATATGAAAATCACTGACTGTGCTGTGTGCAATCTGTGGCTGGTTTGCATTGTTGGAATTTGCTATTGTAGTGTTGGACAGTTGGCTGTTAACAGCGCGTAGCGTTGCGCATTTGGAGGTGAGCCGCCAGCAGTGGTGGATGTGGGGAGAGAAATGGCGGTGTTTTGAGAGCGGATGATCTGGACGTGTGTCCATCAGAGGCAGTAAATTTGTAAGACTAGATGTCATGAACTGCTATATATATTATGACTTTTGAACACTATTAAGGTAAATACATTGTTTGTTCTGTATCAAAATCTTTCATTTGCTAACTATGCCTATCAGTAGTTAGTGCCTTCAGTAGTTTGAATCTTTTATTTAGCTGGCAGTAGTGGCGCCCGCTGTATTGCAGTAGTTCGAGTAACGAAGATTTTTGTGAGATAAGTGATTTGTGAAACGTATAGGTTAATGTTAGTCAGGGCCATTCTTTTGTAGGGATTATTGAAAGTCAGATTGCGTTGCGCTAAAAATATTGTGTGTCAGTTTAATGATGATCAGAATAAGTAAAGAGAGAAATGTCTGAGTACATTCAGTTCTGCTCAGCTGTTTGAAAATCAAATAATGTAAGAGGTTTATCAGTACAGTAATTCATTAATTTTTCTAAGGGGACGTTTCAACACTAAACAGTTTCTGAGAAATGATATAGGCTGGTTTTAACACTATTTCATCAGGTCACGTGCGTGATGTAAAACTATCCGAGTCAACGGCGTAGTGGCTAAGAGCACAGATTCGAATTTTTGTGCTTGTCACTTTCCCCCAGTCCATATGGCTGCGCATTCATTTTCTGTTTTCTGTAATCAAAATTTTCTACCGCTCATAATGCTTCTTTGACATACTACCCAACGGCTCGCGTGAAAGTCTCGCTCTGTTTTGCTTCTTGTTCCTTAGTAGCATGCCTTTCTTTAATTCATCAAATGTATTCACGCCTCTTAGTCCCTCTGTAAATCTGACATAGATCTTGCCCGCCCCTGCTAACCGTAACTTTGTCACATGTAATGAATGATCCTGTGCCCCTCCCCCAAAATACTAGCTACTATCTGTAGGTCACCCAAAAAAGACATTACGTTCTCAGTCGACTTTCCAGAGAAGGGCGTGATGAAACTGGCTGAGGCTGGATATAATAATGGAGAAGGCTGGTCGGTTAATTCCGATTCTTCCTTCCTAGATGTAATCATGTTACGCAAGTCTGCGTTGTCCACTTTCAATTGCCCCCATTTCATTAACCAGTTCTCAAACTGCCTCCTGACTATTGACACCCTGTACTTCAGACTCTGCCATTGCGTAACTTTAATCTCCACTCGCAACAGGCCGTATGACACAATGCACACTTACATCTTTCATCTTATCGTCATCCATCTTTACTCTGTGCACTGACTAGTCATATGCCTGTACTAATGAGAATCAATACAATTTACTGGGACTGAGTATGTACAAGCTGCAGTATGCCCTGTCAAGTTACACCGACCACATCTCACATGTCGTAAATAACTCTCCTTTGTATTACCACGAAATTGCGAAAGATCAGACGGTTCCCCTGGTTGTACAAACGTAAACCCCTGAAGATCACTCTGTAACTCCTTGCCCTCTACACGTAAAACAGGAAAAGCAACAAGAAAACCCACTAGTCTACTCAGTCACCCCACTGACTGACAAAACTGTGTGCTGTGGTTATGGAGCTACGCTGCGTAGAGGTCGACTGTGCTACACCAGTTGCCAGCTAACGTCCACAAGTACTTCTGGCATCACTCTATTTCTCAGAAACTATTGAGTGTTGGCACATAACACAAAATAGACGTCTCTTTACTTTCACACTTCTTTCACCAAGTGGCAGATAACGACCTACATTTACAGATCAGTTGCATAAGCGGTTCCGAGGTACCAGGAATCGACCCAGGCTGAAACACCCATATTACACTGAAGCGCCAAAGAAACTGGTATGGGCATGCGTTTTCAAAAATGTTCAGATGTGAGTGAAATCTTATGGGACTTAACTGCTAAGGTCATCAGTCCCTAAGCTTACACATTACTTAACCTAAATTATCCTAAGGACAAACACACACACCCATGCCCGAGGGAGGACTCGAACCTCCACCGGGACCAGCCGCACAGTCCATGACTGCAGCGCGTCAGACCGCTCGGCTAATCCCGCACCATGCGTTTTCGAATACAGAGATATGTAAACAGGCAGAACACGGCGCTGCGGTCGGCAACGCCTATATATGACAACAAATGTCTGTTGCAGTTGTTAGATCGGTTACTGCTGCTACAATGGCAGGTTATCAATATTTAAGTGGGTTTGAACGTGGTGTCACACAAAGTTGGCGCACGAGCGATGGGACACAACATCTCCGAGATAGCGATGAAGTGCGGATTTTCCCGTACGACCATTTCAAGAGTGCACCGTGAATATCAGCAATCCGGTAAAACATCAAATCTCCGACATCGCTGAGACCCGAAAAAGATCCTGCAAGAACGGGAACAACGACGACTGAAGAGGATCGTTCAACGTAACAGAAGTGCGACCCTTCCTCAGATTGCTGCAGATTTCAGTGTGCGAACCATTCAGCGTAACGTCATCGGTATGGGCTTTCGGCACCCACTCATGTACTCTTGGTGACTGCACGACACAAAACTTTAAGCCTCGCCGGCCCACCAACACTGACATTGGACTGTTGACGACTGGAAACATGTTGCGTGGTCGGACGTGTCTCGTTTCAAAGTATATCGAGCGGATGGACGTGTACAGGTATGGAGACAACCTCATGAATTCATGGACCCTGCATATCAGCAGGGTACTGTTCAAGTTGGTGGAGGCTCTGTAATGGTGTGGGGCGTGTGGAGTTGAAATGATATGGGACGCCTAATACGTCTAGATACGACTTTGACGGGTAACACGTACGTAACCATCCTGTCTGATCACCTGCATCCAATCATTTCCATTGTCCATTCCGACGGATTTGTGCAATTGCAACAGGACAATGCGACACCCCACACGTCCAAAATTGCTACAGAGTGGCTCGAGGAACACTCTTCTGAGTTTAAACACTTCCGCTGGCCACCAAACACCCCAGACATTAACGTTATTGAGCATATCTGGGATTCCTTGCAACGTGCTGTTTAGAAGAGATCTCCAACTCTTCGCATTCTTACGAATTTATGGACAGCCCTACAGGATTCATGGTGTCAGTTACCTCCAGCACTACTTCAGACATTAGTAGCGTCCATGCCACGTCCTGTTGCGCCACTTCTGCATGTTCGCGGGGGCCCTACACGATATTAGGAAGGTGTATCAGTTTCTTTGGCTGTTCAGTACAGTACGTGGTGTAGCCTCCACGGGCTGCAATGCTAGTGTTGACTCGGGTGTCCGATCGACTGTACAGATGACGAATACTGTCCTGGGATTGGTTATACGAAGTCTGCTCGACCTGTTTACGTAGCTCTGTATGAGTTGTTTGTTGACGAGTCACTTTTCGTCCCATCGTATCCCGCACACGCTCGATTGGAGACAAGTCCGGAGATTTTGCTGGCCAAGAAAGTTGCTGCACGTCTTGCAGGCAGTGTGTGGTCGAGTATTATCTTGTTGGAACATCACCAGGGCCAGTGCGCCTTGGACGAATCCACTCTACGAGACAGTGTTCGCCGGATCTATGTCGTACGCCCCAACGACCATCACCTGCCTGCAACCAGACCATCTTCCAAGTGATCCTCTGACAGCACCCGTAGAACCGTGCATTTCGATATTGTGGTGTGAGTGGAAGACGGGCTAGAGATGTGAGTTTTGAGTGCCAGTAATCCCAGTTCTAACAACCTTTTGGCAACAGTTCGTGTTGACACGTCTGGGCTCACAAGCCATCTTATCTGTGGTGTGGTAGGTGTACGATCTGCCAATGCTGCCCTTACAGTACGACGATGCTGGCGGGAGTCTGTGCTGCATGGACGTCCAGAATCTCCTCTACGGGTGTGAGAACATTCACGAGATCGTTGTTACTAGCATCGCTGCACAAATGACGCCACACGTCCAACTTGGTGACAGTTTTCTGAAAGGACCATCCCGCCACTCGGAAGGCCACAATTTGACCCTTTCAAACTCTTTCAGTTGGATGTAGGGAGCACGAGTGTGTCTCTGTGGCAGCCGCGACAGCAGCTAAAACACCTACTTGGGAATCATCATTTGTTGCAGGTCGCGGCTGACGTTTCACATGTGGCTGAACACTTAATGTTTTCTTTAATAACGTAACTATCTCGCGAACGGTCCGGACACGTGGATGATGTCGTCCAGGTTACCGAGCAGCATACATAGCAATCGCCCTCTAGGCATTTTGATCACAATAGCCATACATCAACACGATATCGACCTTTTCCGCAATTGGTAAACGGTCCATTCTAACACGGGTAATGTATCACGAAGCAAATACCGCCCGCACTGGCGGAATGTTACGTGATACCACGTACTTGTACGTTTGTGACTATTACAGCGCCATCTATCACAAAGCGAAAACAGTGGTCAAACTAAAACATTCATATTTCTTTACGTACTACACGAATATGTAATAAAAAATGGGGGTTCCTATTTCTAAAAAAGCAGTTGATATCCGTTTGACCTATGGCAGCGTCATTTAGCGGGCCAACCATAGCGCCATCTGGTTTCCCCCTTCAAGCTAGACGAGTTTCGTTCTTTGTAGTTTTTTCGTTTGATGCTTATTTCGTGAGATATTTGGCCCAGTCACTATCAATGGCCCACCCTGTATAGTATTAAAAATGAATGTTATTTATTCACAGTGTTAATACCGTTTGATGATGCTGAAAAAGTGAATCGCATACTATGAAAGGTTTTTTTTTTATTTTGCAGTCAGCTAAAGGCAGAAAAACAAAAGTAGCTACGGCAGCTACTGAATAGGAGAGCTGCCCAAATAATTTCCCCTGCTCTTTATGGTATGTATCGTGTCCGAGTTGCAGTCGGTGCATCTCGGTATTATTCGTAACTATCCTTTAGACCCAAATCATAGTTACAGAAATGCGAACAAGACTCGTCAATATAGAGACTGCTGCCGCATCTTGGAAGTGCGAGCTTCTACAATGCTAGCCAGCCCAAGAAAAACATCGGCTGAGGAAATCTATTCTGGCTGCCACAAGTCTAATGGAGAATTGGCAACGTTGCAGAATACATTTCGCAACTATGTAACCATCGATTTACCTCCTGGAGTGCAGAATCATCCTGGTAAAATCACTGGATATTTTCTTGTCACGTAGATTAAATATTCTGAATGACTCTCAGTTAAAAGATGAATAGAGGTAGTAACGTTATGTTTTTGAGTCCAGGGTGCTCGTTCAAATAGATACTGCAGCTTAGTTCGTCATATACATTGCGAATTCTCCGTCTTAGCTATCACCGTAACACCAAGGGATCACTGTTTACTACTGCTGCATGTTAGCTTAACGGAAAAAGAGAGGTCAGGCATTTGGCTTTCAAGGGAAGCCTGCATTAGTTTTCAGTCCTAATTCCGCTAGAGACAGGATATTTTATCTCTTCTGTGAAAGAGCCACTAACAGGCAGATCGACAGTAAGTAAAGAAATCTTAAGAAAACTTCTCTCCCATGAGTTTTGTCGCTGCATTGATTCTGTACACTGTTATTATGAAGGTGAAAAACTTGTAGAATTGCACACTTCTTAATGTCTGCTTCTTCTGCTTCTGTCAGCTGTATTGACTTAATTGTGGCGCTGAATAATTTGTTAACTGGATTTCTTTATGTATCTAGCACTATTGCTACATTTGTATACTTTCGTGGCAGTCTTCCTGTACGCTACTTGAGTATGACTGTGGACTGAACGTAGTCAAAGGCCGTTTCGAAGCCGAAAGTACGCATTGTCCTGGTAATTCGTGAAAATTTTAGATGCTTTGTTTTATCAAGAAAGACACTTTTTTCTGGTAAAGTGTAATACATATCTATTAGTACAGTGCATGCTAAATATAATAGCGTTTTTTGTTAGTTTCTTGAACAAAGATAAACATAAAAGACAAATTAATAAGCGACAGTATAGTCTCTGACAATGCTCGAACAGGTTTTCTACTTCATGCCTGCAGATGGTATGTTAGTAGCACTTCGTCTCCTTGCCTGTTATGCCGTGAGAGAGGCAGTGCAGCTGTGCAGTTGAGCATAATGACGAGGCTAGGGATCTCAGCGACTGTACCTGTTACCCGTACCGCAGTAGAACAGTCTTTGCAAGAATATTGGAACGTACACTCTCTTCTGACAATGTTCCACTCTTGTTGTGCGCTGTTTAGTTTACTTTCTGAAGTCCTTAAGTGCAGGCATTGGACAATAGTACGGGAACACAGTGAGAAACGCATGCTTGACCATCGATAGAAAATGGAAATGAGCGTTTGGCATCATTGACCAGGAGGCCTCTTACGGGGCAGGTCCGGCCGCCTTGGTGTAGGTCTTATTACGTTCGACGCCACGTTGGGCGACCTGTGCGCCGGATGGGGATGAAATGATGATGAAGACAACGTAACACCCAGTCCCTGAAGGGAGAAAATCCCCGACCAAGGCGGGAATCGAACACGGGCCCCTTGGGACGGCAGTCCGTCACGTTGGCCATGTTTTCTGGTCACATTTTGTTCTCGATTGTTCGTCGAATTTGTTTGGGGCGGACGTCCGAAGACACCGGTTTAGGTTCTTAGTTGATCCATTCACTCAGTTTTTTTTGTTACAGAGGGTAGCTAACCCTCTTTCTCAACATAGTCACCCTGGCGACGAACAAATTTCTCCCAACGAGAGACCAGTTTGTTGATACCGTCACTGTAGAATGTGTGACTTTGTTGGAGGAGCCACAACTACACCTCTGCTTGCGGCGCTTCATCACAAAACACAGTGAAGTCCTCGGAGGTGTTCTTTAGGTTTTGGAAACAGTTGAAAATCGGATAGGCCCGGGTCGGGACTACATGGAGGATGATCGAAGACAGAGAACCCAAGGCGCCGGATTGTTGCAGATGACGTAGCGGTCGTATGTGGTCTGGAATTGTCATGCTGAAGAAGAGGGTGCTCCAAGTGTGGACGAACTTTTCAGTTAGGAAGTCGATTACAACACGCTGTTTCTCGCGCGCCTGTATAGTTACGTAACATACCGTCGAGTGGGACGCTACAATTCGCATCCCTCTAGCGGCAGAAGGCGGCAAATACAGTATGTAGACACGAAGAGTAAAGATGTAGAATGTTAACAACATTTGTTTTGTTTTAAAAGTTTTAAGAATTTTTGGGGAAAAAATTCGGAGGCATTAGTTTACAGTACGCCCTCGTATTTGACCACAATTGACACCTGTGCAATGCCCTCAGTACGTTGCTAGTGTCAGTCGTGGTCGAACGTTGAGTGCATTATGTCGGAACTAAACGAATTCAAAGTGGGCAAATTATTGGGGCTCGTATGGAGGGTGTTTCCGTAACCAAGGTGGCCAAAGAATTTGCTGTTTCAAGAGGCATCGTATGGAACATTTATACTGCATATAGGGAAAGCGGAAAAACATCATCCACTAATTATTTTCGGTCATAATGGCTACGTTCGTGAATCTTGACTGTGCGGGATAATTATTTATTTCTAATTTCTGCTACCAGTCACATTTTTATTTTTTGTTTTATGTTTAATCTAACATAATACAACATGTTTCGAACATGTTTTGTTCATCTTCAGGCGTTTATACATACATACAGACAGAGAAATGTTACTTAAAAATAAATTGTCTTAACCTAGATTAACCTAGAACTTTTTTCCATTGTTTGTTACTGTAGCGGCTAGTGTGGCATTTGGGGAGGGGGGGGGGGGCAGTGGATGGCCAGAAATCGATGTCAGCGATGTCTTTTGCTGGTTTTTGCTTGCGGTTGATTATGTGTGATATCACAGCCTGCATAGGATGCAGATACTTTTGCATCAGTTGTGTGTTGCGAAACTAGCGTGAAAGGCTTTTATATGACAGTTGTTTATTTACGATTTCATCGCCTTGCATCACTGGTGTGAAACTACAAGGCGATGAAATCGTAAATAAACAACTGTCATATAAAAGCCTTTCACGCTAGTTTCGCAACACACAACTGATGCAAAAGTATCTGCATCCTATGCAGGCTGTGATATCACACATAATCAACCGCAAGCAAAAACCAGCAAAAGACATCGCTGACATCGATTTCTGGCCATCCACTGCCCCCCCCCCCTCCCCAAATGCCACACTAGCCGCTACAGTAACAAACAATGGAAAAAAGTTCTAGGTTAATCTAGGTTAAGACAATTTATTTTTAAGTAACATTTCTCTGTCTGTATGTATGTATAAACGCCTGAAGATGAACAGAACATGTTCGAAACGTGTTGTATTATGTTAGATTAAACATAAAACAAAAAATAAAAATGTGACTGGTACCAGAAATTACAAATAAATACTCGTCCACTAAGCCATAGCGCAGATGAAAGTGCTAGTTGAGTGATCGCGACAGACGATAACTCAAGCGGATTGTGACGCTGGGTTGGGTTGGGTTGATTTGGGGAGAAGAGACCAAACAGCGAGGTCATCGGTCACACTGGATTAGGGAAGGATGGGGAAGAAGTCGGCTGTGCCCTGTTAAAGGAACTACGCTGGCATTTGCCTGAAATGATTTAGGGAAATCAGGGAAAACCTAAATCAGGATGGCTGGACGCGGGATTGAACCGCCGTCCTCCCGAATGAGAGTCCAGTGTGCTAACCAATGCGCCACAGCGTTCGGTAATTGTGACGTAAAATAAGAGGACGACAGTTGCAAAAGACACTACAGAAATGACTGTCGCCCTCGCGAACGTTTCAGAGCCAAAGCAAAACGAAGGGAGCTCCATAAGCGGGGAATTGCAGGGGGAGCTTGAATTGCAAAACCACGCATCAGTAATGAAAATGTCAGTAACATGAAAACGTGGTGCCGAAGCCACAAAACCTGGACTGAGGAGCAATGGAAGAAAGTCGTTCACATGAGTCTCTTTTCATGCTGCTTCCAATTCCTGGGCGAGTTTACGTCGGAAGAGTGAAACATGGTGGGCTTCGGTAATGATTTGGGCAGCCACATCGTGGTAACCAATTGGTCCGAGAGTTACTCTGCAAGAACTCATTAATGCCAAGGATTTTGTGACCATTTTAGATGATAAGGCCCAGCCCGTGGCTCAGTATTTTTTCCACAGTGATGAAGCTGTGTTCTGAGACGAAAGGGCCCCTGTTCACAATGCTCGCATAGTTATTTTAGTGCCCGGATACCTACCAGAATAATAATAATAGCAATAAAGTACGTATTAAAACAGCAATAATTTGCTTACATTAGTAATTTAGAACATACTGCATTTGAAGAAGAAGAAGTAGCTAGCCTGGGTCATGCAACTTATTTACTCTAACGAATTTGACATCAAAATTTACACGATAGCAAACTGAAGTGAGCATTCACCAGTATCTGTATTCCACCCAGCACTGCCGTTATTGTGAGCAGGGACCTGTAGAGTAAGGCTGTGTGTGAGGGAATGTTGTTTCCTTCACTCATTTCTCCTTACGATGAGGCAGCTGATCGTTGTGTTATCTTCAGGGCTCCGTACCAAAGTCGAGAAAAAACGAAATCCTTATAGAGCTTTTTGGTTACCGTCTGTCCGTGTCTGCCTTTTAGGCCCATTTTTCTCAGGACGGAGTAATCAACTTGAAATTTATGTTAAATACTAAGGTCTACAGCCCCGTGGCGGCGCACATGATTTAAGCTTCTAAGTCAACGCAGACGAAAGATACCGTCGTATATGTCTCATATTTTGATATTCGCAAACTCAGTCATCAAAACCTATAGATAAACTATCTATATAGGTTTAGACAATGGTGATATAGCGGTAAATCGCGTGTCTGGAAACCGAGAGATCGCGGGATCAAATGTCAGTTGGACTACGGATTTTTCAGTCTTCGTTTTAACATAGCTTTCACATATCAACGATGTGAGGCGTCGACAGAAACAATTCTCATTTCGGATTCCACGTTGAACTTGTAGGTCCCGTTTCCCCGGCTGGATAACTGGGGTTGGTTAGGCACACGCAAGCCGCCGAAGTGGCGAGGAACAGAAAGGCTTGCGCGAGGCCACTCGAAATTATTATTACAGTCATCTCTAGACATAATTAAGTTTATACGGAAATCTCAGAGCACGATGTTTACTCTACTTTTTATTAGTGGGGTGGGGGGGGGGGGTGGGGGGGGCTGGGGGGGGGGTTGCCTTTCTCCTGCTGTTTTGCGTTACTCATCTTCCTGTGGTTTGACTTTCCTACCTTTGGACATCCATGAACCGTGCCGGACTTACTGTCGGCAACAGGTACAGTCAGCCAGTGAATGGGTGCCTTTACCTCGCTAATATGATGTCCACAGGCGAACAGAAAGTGAGCTCATCCGCTTGGGCAAGCAACTGGAAGATGTCTACATGTGCATCTGTATACATAATCCGCAGGCCATGACATGGTGCTTGGAGGAGGGTGCCTTGTATCACTTCTAGTCATTCCCTTTCTTTTCATAGTCGTAAATGAGGCGACGGAAGAACGACTGTCTGTATCTTTCTGTACGAGCCCTGATTTCACTTATCTTGTCATCGCTGTCGTTGCGCAAGTTAGTGGCAATAGGATCGTTCCGCTGTCTGTCACAGATGGGGACCTCTAAACTTTCTCAATAGTGTTTCCCGAAAAGAACGCCGTCTTCGCTTCAGGTATTCCGATTTGGATTAACGGAATATTTCCGTAATACGCGCGGCGTTGATATAACTGACCAGCAATAAATCTAGAAGCTCTCCTCTGAGTTGCTTCGGTGTTTTCCTGTAAAACGACCAGGTAGGGATACCAATCACTCGATTAGTTAACTACATTGTATCGTGGATCATTTGAACGATTCTTTTATTGAAATGATGTGGAACGAGTCAGTTTGCAGGTATACGTGATAAATGTAAGCATTGATGACGACATTATTTTTTACTCCTATATATGCCCCCTCTTGTTTTTTTTTTTTCAGCCCGCCAACATTTAAACAGAAATTCGTCCGTAGTTGTCCAAGAGAAACGATTTCGGTTTAAACCTGTCACACATTTTATGGCATGGGTGGGCTCACGAGCGCTGTGTCAGGCTGCATATCATCCCCACCGCCACGCCACGCTGTCTGAGCGGGAAAAGGGGGAAGACGGATAAACGGCGAATGCGCCGTATTTAAATGACAACGCACTCGTACTGCGTACGACTTGGTTTCTCATTTCATATTTCTCAACAACTTAGATCGCAAACGAAAGAAATGTTCAGTATTAGTTAATTACTTTTGGCGCACTGAAGACAAGAAAATAATTTTTGTGTGCTACAGACTGTCGGTATACAGACAGACGGAGGTGCGCAGTCATTTCTTGACGTTCTAATTTTCGTTCCTGCACTCCTTTTTCCTTCATAAATTCGACAATAACGGGCTTTAAACCGAGGAATCGTTCCAGGCACTCCTCTTGTCTTAACCGACGTACTCTGCGGTAGTATACTATGTCTCCATACTCTCTACCCAATTCCACCGAAAACTTTTGAAACAGACAGTGGAATAATGCATGCGGACTTAAGAATTTCAATTCATTCATACTAGACTGCCAATTTTTGTGCTAACAGCCACTGGAGCAGTGAACGTCTGTCATATCACGAACAAACAGGGAAGGCTAAACAGCGCTGACACAACGGTTCTGTCGATCTGAAGACAGTCGTGCCGCACCGTAATACTAAACTAAATGTGGCGCTGCTGCACCTCGTGCTTCCGGAAAGTGCCGAGCAAAGCCGAGACAGGCCGAGCTTGTGCCTGCCCGCGGCCCGCACATCGTGCCCGAGTGCCCGTTTTCCCTCTCTTATGGTATTGGCGAAACGATCAAAATTTTTTTGTTGGTGTCTATCTATCTTTCTGAGCCACTAAGAGCTTTAACAAAGAGTAATGCTGGTCACTTTTTCCTCTAGCGTTGTAGGTATGAATATCAGTAATCTTCTCAAGTTGTAATGGATTATTTATGACGAATTTCATTAGCAAATACGTATTGTGATGGAGCAGTTAAAATTCCCAACCCATTGCTTCATGGCTACATGGTGACTGCGGGTGAACACGACATGTTATTCTTACGGCTCGCTTTTCTGCAATTAATATGTTCTTTCTAAATGATGAGTACCTCACGAAACTATTCCATAAGACGTTACCGTGTGGGAATATGCAAAGTATGCCACGAGCCTGATTCGGTTGTTTCCAAGACTAGCAATTATACGAAGAACAAAAGTAGGCGAACTTAATTGTTTGGGGAGCTCAGTAATATGCTTAATCTCGTTCAAATTTTCATCCAAATACACGCTATTTATTGACTCCTTTTCGTGTGCTACAAGACTGTTGATATGATTCTATTCGTTGTTCAGAACGGTATATAATGTCTTTTCTCAAAATTTAGGGATAGTCCCTTTTCAGAGAACCCCTTAATAATTCTTTGTAAAGCATCATTAACAAGCTCCTCTGCTGCTTTCTCTCTAATTGGATTTATTATGACACCAGTATAATATGGAAAAAGTACCAATTCTGCTTGTTTCACGTTCACATACACAAGGAACAGGAATGAACCCAAAACTGAATCCTGCGGGACTCCCTTTTGATATCTCCCCGGTCACTACATTTTTCCCCCTTTCCAAAATTGTCTGAATTATTCAGCACAACTTTTCCATTCTGTTTGTTAAGTGTGATTCAAACCAGTTATGCGTATAGTGTCAACTCCATAAAAGTTGAGTTTTGATGGGCCACACTGCCATACATCTTGGAAAGATCACAAAATATGCCAACTAGCGACATTTTCTTATTTAAAGCTTGTACTATTTTATCAGTGAATGCATAAATAGCACTTTCAGTCGAGCAACCGTTCTTGAAGCCACACTGTGATGTGATAAGTAAATTGTTTCTAGTTAAGTGTAAGGTTACTCTTGAAAAAAAATGGCTCTGAGCACTATGGGACTCAACTGCTGTGGTCATAAGTCCCCTAGAACTTAGAACTACTTAAACCTAACTAACCTAAGGACAGCACACAACACCCAGCCATCACGAGGCAGAGAAAATCCCTGACCCCGCCGGGAATCGAACCCGGGAACCCGGGCGTGGGAAGCGAGAACGCTACCGCACGGCCACGAGATGCGGGCGTTACTCTTGAGTACATTACTTTTTGGATATAACGAAATTGGATGTAATAAGCCTTTCTTGTCTCGTTTCTTATTAAGTGGCTTAACAATTGCATATCTTCACCTGTGGAAAAATTCCTTGTACCCGTGATGCGTTACGTACAGGACGGTCAGAAACGGTCTGAAAACTTCTTAGAGTGTTGCAATTTGGGTTTTGCTGTGAAATAATTATTAATAAAAAATTCTATACGTTCCGCCGTTTCCGAATTGATTAACATTGAACTTAGGCAATCAGGCCGTTACGAGCCCAAACTCAAGCGATCTGCCCCCTGTCAGTTGTTCTCATAGCGTAGATGATAGCGCAAGAGACTGCCCTGCCTTTGCCCCGGGTTCGATGTCTACTATCAGCTCATGTCCAATTTTCGTTTCGCTCTCCTACTCTGTTTAAGAAACCAAACGAAGAAAACGCTTGGCGACACCATTTCGGCGGACCTCTTGAATTTGCGCGCGCAACGGCAAGGTTAGCTAACTTCAATGCCAATTGAATCGGAAACGTTGCAACGTATCGAATGGTTTTCTGAACAATTATTTCTCAGCACTACATACCCTGCAACACCCTTACAAACTTTTCACGCTGCTTCTGTCCACAGTAAGGACATTACTTTTCAAATTAGACCGAGCGAGGTGGCGCAGTTGTTAGCACACTGGATGCGCTTTCGGGAGGACGACTGTTAAAACCCGCGTCCGGCCATCCTTGTTTAGTTACCCGCGATTTCCCTAGATCGCTTCAGGCAAAGGCCAGGATGGTTCCTTTGAAAGGGCAGGTCCGATTTCCTTCCTCATCCTCCCCTAATCCGACCTTCTGCTTCGTCTCTAATGACGCCGTCATCGACGGGAGATTACACACTAATCTCCTTTCTTTAAATTACAACAATTATTCAGAACGATGTTTGAAATTCCATCAACACTATATGAGCTATTGTGATTTAGAATTTTTTAAATTCTATTAATTACATTTAAGGATATTTGTGCTACTCTTAAGTAGATGGAAATGTATCGCACAAGCGCTCTATACGTGTTCTCCTCTATAGATGAGCTACAATTTCGTAGAATTCTCCCAGTGAACCAAGCCCGACCATTGACCTTACCTAGAATCGACGTTATGTGGTCGTTCCATTTCATGGCGCTTTGTAACGTGACGGAACGGAGTCAAGTAACACACCACTAACATGGTAATCAGACACTGCAGGACAGCTTTCAAGACACATTTTCAGTAACGTAGATTTTGTTACATTTAGAGCAACCTGCCAGTCATCTCACAAAATAGATGTTCTATCGAAGTATTCATCTACAGTAGCTCAAACACGATACTTTCCCGTTGAATACAGAGTCATCAGTAAACAGTTTCATATTTGAAATTTAGCTGAGAAACGTGTGAACGGAAATGTGTAAAAATTAAACATTTTACAAATTTATTATCCCGCAGATCGCTCTCCCCTCCCCCGAACACCATCCCTTTTACATGGAGGGCTGGCACCACACAAGCACTGTCAGGTAACGACATTTCACGAGGGACTTTCAATAAATAATGCATTTTTAATGGACCGGCCGTTGTGGCCGAGCGGTTCTAGGCGCTTCAGTCTGGAACCGCACGACCGTTACGGTCGCAGGTTCGAATCCTGCCTCGGGCGTGGATGTGTGTGATGTCCTTAGGTTAGTTAGGTTTAAGTAGTTCTACGTTCTAGGGGACTGATGACCTCAGATGCTAAGTCCCATAGTGCTCAGAGCCATTTCAATCATTTTTAATGAAAGCGGGTCGGTTTTAGTCAGGAGTCCAATAACTACGTTATTCTCCATTCTTTTGACTAGAAAACCCTGTTTTTCGACATAATTTCCATGCAGTAGAACAACCTTATGCCACCTGGGAGTGTCTGTGTGCCAGCATCGTACCGCTCTACTGGTCGAGTTAGGAGGCAACGTCTTGCTAACTCAATAACATCCCCATCATCCGCCTACTGCTTCCCACGGAGTGCATCCTTCATTGAGCTAAACATGTGGAAGCCGAAAGGTGCGAGATCCTGGCTGTTGGGTGGATGAGGAAGAACAGCCCAATGAAGTTTTTTGAGCCCCTCTCGGTTGCGCAGACTTGTGTAAGGCCTTGTTTTGTCGGAGAGAAGTTCGTTTAAAATTTTGTAGCCACGAACTCGCTGAAATCCTTTCTTCAGTTTCCTGAGGGTAGCACAGTACACCTCAGAGAAGATCATTGTACGATGAGGGAGGACATCAAACAGAAGAACCCTTTCAGAGATCTAGAAGATTGTCGCCACTACTTTGCTAGCTGAGAGTGCGGCTTTGAACTTTTCCTTCGGAGCGGAGGTGGAGTGGCGCCATTCCATGGACTGCCGCTTTGTTTCAGCTTCGAAGTCACAAAACAATGTTTCATCGCCTATAACGACGTACGACAAAAATTGTCACCATCAGGCTTGTAACGCGAAGCAATTATGCACAGTTGGTCTTTCGTTGCTTTTCATGGTCCTCAGTCAGGTGGTGAGGAGCCCAACGGGTAGACACCTTAGAGTACCTCAACTGATGGATGAGTGTGTCAGCACCAACAGAGACCTCCAGGTGTGCAGCGAACTATTCCATTGTGAACCCCACGTTCCAACATTGCAAGAGTCACAGCTTGAATCAGCTGTGTCTGCTCTACCGGCTTGCGGCAGATCAGAAAAGTTTGTGCGACCTCGTTGCGATGATGACAGTCACCTCGCCCACCGACTTACCGTGCTTTTGTTCACTGCATGGTCTCCGCAGACATTCTGCAAGCGCCTATGAATGTCTACGGTGCTCTGATTTTCCGCCAAAAGAAACTCAATGACAGCTGTCTGCTTGTAACACACTTTGGTTACAGACGCCATTTTGGAGGCTATGTATAGCACCACCACGTTTTGGAACTTCGTGAAAGCACACTGAGGTGACAAAAGTCATGGGATAGCGAAACATACATATACAGATGGTGGTAGTATCAAAAAAAATGGTTCAAATGGCTCTAAGCACTATGGAACTTAACATCTGTGGTCATCAGTCCCCTAGAACTGAGAACTACTTAAACCTAACTAACCTAAGGACATCTCACACATCCATTCCCGAGGTAGGATTCGACTCTGCGACCGTAGCGGTCGCGCGGTTCCAGACTGGACCCCTAGAACCGCTCGGCCACACCGGCCGGCGGTGGTAATATCGCGCAGACAAGACATAAAAGGGCAGTGCATTGGCAGAGCTATAATTCTTACTCAGGTGACTCGTGTGACAAGGTTCCCGACGTGATTATGACGGCACGACGGGAATTAATTGACTTTGAATGATAGTTGGAGCTAGACGAATGGGACACTCCATTTCGAAAACGTTTAGTGAATGCATTGTTCGGAGATCCACAGTCTCAAGAGTGAGCCGAGAATACAACATTCCATGTATTAGCTCTCACCACGGACAACGCAGTGGCCCAATTCCATTTCTTAACAACCGAGAGAAACAGCGTTTCGGTAGAGTTGTCAGTGCTATTAGACGAGCAACAGTGCGCGAAGTAACCGCAGAAATCGAAGCTATCCTACAGGACAGTGAGGCGAAATTTGGCGTTAATGTGCTATGGTAGTAGACGACAGACACGAGTGTCTAGACTAGCAACACATCACCTGCAGCTCCTCTCATGAGCTCGTGACCGTATGAGTTGGATCCTAGACGACAGGAAAACCGTGCCCTGGTCAGCTCAGTCCCGGTTTCCGCTGGTAAGAGCTGATGGTATGGTTCGAGTGTGGAGCAGACCCCACCAAGCAATGGATCCAGGCTGTCAACGAGGCACTGTATAAACTGGTGGTGGCTCCATAATGGTGTGGGTGCAACTGAACCGATCGTAGATAGGAAAGGTTATGTTCAGCTACTTGCAGACCGTTTGTAGTCATTCATGCGTTTCATGTTCGCAAACGACGATGGAATATGTATGGGTGTCAATGAGTCATGTCGGTGGGCATCAAGATCGCCCGTCACGATATGAGGGCGTACCTGAATATATCGGGGCTGAAGCGGTAGTATTCCACGATGTTCCACAGCAAAGAACGCGTTTTTTCAACCGAAATTGGCCAATAGAAAAAAATTGTTGCATTACTTATTGAACGCCCCTCGTACAACTTATCACTTCATTCAAATCTGGTGTTGTTTGTTAATGTCTAAATCACCGAGCTGCATCGTGGTTCGGGTCCACGTTAAACTGTATGCCCACGAACGCCAAGCGCTCCACCTCATTTTCCGCATTCATTTACATTCCCCAACATGGATCTTCTACCTCATCAAGTTACCACCCCTGTTCACCTATATCCGGAAAATAGATTCCAATAATACAATTGTCTCCCTTTTGATCACCAACCGCGGTACGCTGCTGCGCCTTCACAAACACGTCCTTCCGCCGTTCACCTACACACATCCAAGATCCTCCCCCGAAACTACTTCAACCAACCCCTTCTCTGAGGCAATACTATCCGCCCCCATATTTATCCCGCCTACCAACTTTTAACCACCTGCCGCACTCCACATCAGGGTTCCTCTCTCCCTATCCCTCTGCGTCCATCCACATCCCGTTCCCCTTGTAACTGCTTCCCTACCCACACACCACACTACTCCTTACCCTCTGTCTCCCCAGTCGACTGTATTTCCCACTACGTACGTCAATTCCTACCTAATAGACCCCTATATTTTTACCCACTCCTCTCAGCCGTATGGAACGTCCTCTCTCCTCCGACAATGCTTGTCACCCAATGCAAGTCCTTCAGATTTTAAGTGAAGGCGCAGTGCTTCAGTCTTTTTATCAGAAGAATTTCACCTTCCTGACGAGAGATGTATTTAAAAAAAGTATATATTTTCGTTTTTTAAAACTGTCTGTCTTTGAATTTTAATTTAAAATAGGAAAACAGCCCCAAAATTGTTTGGTAAGTGTGTGTGTATTTGTTTGTGTGTTTGGATCTTATGGGCGCTCATCGACCTTATGCACACTAAAAGAAACGAATGTGGATGAAATTACGGAAACGTTACCACGCAGTGAGCAGGAAACCTGTAAAATGGCACTCACGCAGTCACTCGCACCTCACTCGTGTTGACCACATGATCACTCTGTGTGACACGCCTTAAGACGGTGGAGAAAGGATGGAAAGTGCTGTAGCTGGGACTAAACGAGAAAAAAAACAAGAGGGGAACTAAAAGAGAGGCACAGGGCACATAAACACAGGTGAGCCAGTCACCCTGTTAACATGTGAAAAACATCTACCTAAATTTTTCGGAAACATGTTGGACAAATCACAAAACCTTGAAACTGTCGCTGCATTCGTTTGAACGTTACTTAAAATAGTGGGAAGATCCATCGACAATTCTGCCACTGCTCGCTGGTCTGAAAATAAAGCACAATCGAACAAGCAGTGGCGCACAGTTACCTCTATGCCACAAGCACCACACATTGGAAGGTCTTCTTGCTGGAGCATGTGGCTGTGGTCTTTGCGGAGACGAATAAGGAGGACCTCGCCTCGTCGACGTAGCTGGAAGGACGTAATTCTCACTATAGGAGCGAGCGGCATGAAAAAACAGTAAAGGAAAGGAAAGGTGAAACACGATGTCGTGAAACAGGGTGTCGTATGGGACCGTGCCTGGCACTAAGGTGGTCGAACGAGCTTTTTCCAAAGCTGTTTCACAGAGGAGGACCACACTGCAGTTCCTACTCTAAATCCTCGCACGAACGAAATAAGTGTCCAAGGAATAGAAGAGCAACTGAAACCACTCAACAGAGGAAAGTCCGCTGGACCTGACGGGATACCAATTCGATTCTACACAGAGTACGCAAAAGAACTTGCCCCACTTCTAACAGCCGTGTACCGCAAGTCTCTAGAGAAACGGAAGGTTCCAAATGATCGGAAAAGAGTACAGGTAGTTCCAGTTTTCAAGAAGGGTCGTCGAGCAGATGCGCAAAACTATAGGCCTATGTCTCTGACATCGATCTGTTGTAGAATTTTAGAACATGTTTTTTGCTCGCGTATCACGTCATTTCTGGAAACCCAGAATGTACTCTGCAGGAATCAACATGGATTCCGGAAACAGCGATCGTGTGAGACCCAACTAGCTTTATTTGTTCATGAGACCCAGAAAATATTAGATACAGACTCGCAGGTAGATGCCATTTTCCTTGACTTCCGGAAGGCGTTGGATACAGTTCCGCACTGTTGCCTGATAAAAAAAGTAAGAGACTACGGAATATCAGACCAGTTGTGTGGCTGGATTGAAGAGTTTTTAGCAAACAGAACACAGCATGTTTTTCTCAATGGAGAGACGTCTACAGACGTTAAAGTGACCTCTGGCGTGCCGCAGGGGAGTGTTATGGGACCATTGCTTTTCACCATATATCTAAATGACCTAGCACATAGTGTCGGAAGTTCCATGCAGCTTTTCGCGGATGATGCTGTAGTATACAGAGAAGTTGCAGCATTAGAAAATTGCAGCGAAATGCAGGAAAATCTGAAGCGTACAGGCACTTGGTGCAGGGAGTGGCAACTGACCCTTAACATAGACAAATGTAATGTATTGCGAATACACAGAAAGAAGGATCCTTTATTATATGATTATAGACTACTGGCCATTAAAATTGCTACACCAAGAAGAAACGCAGATGATAAACGGGTATTCATTGGACAAATATATTATACTAGAACTGACATGTGACTACATTTTCACGCAATTTGGGTGCATAGATGCTGAGAAATCAGTACACATAACGACCACCTCTGGCCGTAATAACGGCCTTGATACGCCTGGGCATTGGGACAACAGAGCTTGGATGGCGTGTATAGGTACAGCTGCGCATGAAGCTTCAACACGATGCCACAGTTCATCAAGAGTAGTGACTGGCGTATTGTGACGAGCCAGTTGCTCGGCCACCATTGACCAGACGTTTTCAGTTGGTGAGAGATCTGGAGAATGTGCTGGCCAGGGCAGCAGTCGAACATTTTCTGTATCCAGAAAGGCCCGTACAGGACCTGCAACACGCGGTCGTGCATTATCCTGCTGAAACGTAGGGTTTCGCAGGGATCGAGTGAAGGGTAGAGCCACTGTTCAAAGTGCCGTGAATACGAACAAGAGGTGGCCGAGACATGTAACCAATGGCACCCCATACCATCACGCCGGGTGATAAGCCAGTATAGCGATGACGAATACACGCTTCCAATGTGCGTTCACCGTGATGTCGCCAGACGCGGATGCGACCATCATGACGCTGTAAATAGAAGCTGAATTCATCCGAAAAAATGACGTTTTGTCATTCGTGCAACCAGGTTCGTCGTTGAGTACATCATCGCAGGCGCTCCTGTCTGTGATGCAGCGTCAAGGGTAACCGCAGCCATGGTCTCCGAGCTGATAGTCCATGCTGCTGCAAACATCGTCGAATTGTTCGTGCAGAAGGTTGTTGTCTTGGAAACGTCCCCATCTGTTGACTCAGGGATCGAGACGTGGCTGCACGATCCATTACAGCCATGGGGATAAGATGCCTGTCAAATGGTTCAAATGGCTCTGAGCACTATGGGACTTAACATCTATGGTCATCAGTCCCCTAGAACTTAGAACTACTTAAACCTAACTAACTTAAAGACATTACACAACACCCAGTCATCACGAGGCAGAGAAAATCCCTGACCCCGCCGGGAATCGAACCCGGGAACCGGGGCGTGGGAAGCGAGAACGCTACCGCACGACCACGAGCTGCGGACAAGATGCCTGTCATCTCGACTGCTAGTGATACGAAGGCTTTAGGATCCAGCACGGTGTTCCGTATTACCCTCCTGAACCTACCGATCCCATATTCTGCTAACAGTCATTGGATCTCGACCAACGCGAGCAGCAATGTCGCGATACGATAAGCCGCAATCGCGATAGGCTACAATACGACCTTTATCAAAGTCGGAAACGTGATGGTCTTCATTTCTCCTCCTTACACAAGGCATCACAACAACGTTTCACCAGGCAACGCCGGTCAGCTGCTGTTTATGTATGAGAAATCGGTTGGAAACTTTCCTCATGTCAGCACGTTGTAGGTGCCACCACCGGCGCCAACCTTGTGTGAATGCTCTGAAAAGCTAATCATTTGCATATCACAGCTTCTTCTTCCTGTCGGTTAAATTTCGCGTCTGTAGCTCCTCATCTTCGTGGTGTAGCAATTTTAATGGCCAGTAGTGTATGATAGCGGAACAAACACTGGTAGCAGTTACTTCTGTAAAATATCTGGGAGTATGCGTACGGAACGATTTGAAGTGAAATGATCATATAAAATAAATTGTTGGTAAGGCGGGTGCCAGGTTGAGATTCATTGGGAGAGTCCTTAGAAAATGTAGTCCATCAACAAAGGAGGTGGCTTACAAAACACTCATTCGACCTGTACTTGAATATTGCTCATCAGTGTGGGATCCGTACCAGGTCGGGTTGACGGAGGCGATAGAGAAGATCGAAAGAAGAGCGGCGCGTTTCGTCACAGGGTTATTTGGTAAGCGTGATAGCGTTACGGAGGTGTTTAGCAAACTCAAGTGGCAGACTCTGCAAGAGAGGCGCTCTGCATCGCGGTGTAGCTTGGTGCCCAGGTTTCGAGAGGGTGCGTTTCTGGATGAGGTATCGAATATATTGCTTCCCTCTAGTTATACCTCCCGAGGACATCACGAATAATTTGAGAGATTCGAGCGCACTCGGAGGCTTTCCGGCTGTGGTGTCACCGCCAGACACCACACTTGCTAGGTGGTAGCCTTTAAATCGGCCGCGGTCCGTTAGCATACGTCGGACCCCCGTGTCGCCACTATCAGTGATTGCAGACCGAGCGCCGCCACACGGCAGGTCTAGTCTAGGGAGACTCCCTAGCACTCGCCCCAGTTGTACAGCCGACTTTGCTAGCGATGGTTCACTGACTACATACACTCTCATTTGCAGAGACGACAGTTTAGCATAGCCTTCAGCTACGTCATTTGCTACGACCTAGCAAGACGCCATATTCAGTTACTATTCTGAACAGATAATATTGTGAATCGTGTACCGCCAAGAGCGACGTTAATCATTAATGGATTAAAGTTAAATATCAGACTAGCTACGTCCGCTTTCTGAATTGTAATTCCTTGTCCTGTTCCAGACCTCACCTCAGTATAGTTCTTCCCTCCTCACGCCAGCCTGCGTGAGCTAAAACGCGTGCATTTCGGCCTCCTCTAGTAACACGGTGTTGGCTCTTCTGCCAACCCAACACCGGCAGTCGTTCTTCCTGCGAACCGTACGCGACTGGAACAGGAAAGGGAGGTAATGAGAGTGGCACGTGAAGTGCCCTGCGCCACACACCTTTGGGTGGCTTGCTGAGTATAAATGTAGATGTAGACAGGCTTAGCTGAGGCGACCAGGGCTCGGAAAGAGTGCAATGCGTGTGCGTTTGAGTGGCGGTAATGGTTTGGCAGACGAGAGCTGATGAGCGTCGGCCGCAGGAGCGCCGCCGCTGCGGCTGGCACCGAGGTGGGGGCCCGCGGAGTGCGGCGCGGCTCGTGGCGGCTGGGGCGGCCGCAGTGCGCGTGCCGCCGGCGCGAGCGATGGACGCGTCCCCCAGCCCTGCCCCAGCCTCCGGCTCCGGCCCTGCGTGGCCCTGCGAGTCCGCGGCGTGCATCGCGGACCTGTCGGTGGCCGGCGCCGGCGCCCTCTCGGCGCTGCTGCTGCTGCTGTGCCGCGCTCTGCGCCCGCCGCCCGCCGTGCGGACCTCCTACAGGTACAGCCGCCCCACTGCCTCCGTCTCTACTCGGCTCCATATGCGGCTGAAGGTCCTTCTGGTGTCACCCTCGCGTACTCCCATTCGGTGCGTGTGAAAAATGCATACTTCTCTACACTTCTACTCCGCGAGGCACCTTACAGTGTACGGTGCGGATGCCGTTTATCGCCGAAACAACCGATTTTGGGCTATGTCGATGTTTTGCAACGCCAGTTTCACCTGGCTCTTAAATCCGCTCAAAATAACCGGTTTCCAAAATAACTGTTTTTCGGTTTTTTATTCCTAACGCTTCCTGCAATAAACGCAGAAATCAGATAAACAAAGACACATTTTGACTTTCTCAGAATCAAGATACATAGAATCAAAATATTAAATTAAGTAGCCAAAGAAAAGAAGACTTACATCGTCTTTTTTTTCTTTCTTTATTGTCATTTTGCACCTCACACAAGGTGGGCTGGCAGCGGAAAAATGTTACTCCGGTCTTCAGCCACAAGCAGTACAATAAATGAGAAAACCAATGAAGACAGAAAAGTAACATAATGGTGGTTAAAAAACAGTTGATACAATAATTAAAAAAAACATGAAGCCGTTCACACTCGACGAAAAACAAGAAAACTGTCGGCACTGTGCACAAACACTGATGATTTAGACGACACATGCGAACGAAGAAGCGTGGGCCTTGAAAAACACTGGATCACAAACACGACGGCACATACATTAAACGGATGGTGATGATGTCCGGCGCGCGAATGTCCCCTTAACGTGTGCCAGTTAGCTTACATCGTCCACTGTTCGCTGCTTATATGCAGGTGATAAGCGCTTCAGTACTACAAAAAGCCACCAATATCTCCTATTGATTCCAATGTTTTCAAACTACGCTCAGAAATAAGGTTGTAGTCGAGGTTCATACTGCCATTATTTGAGCATTACGAATAGTCAGTGTTAAACGGCGAAAAGTGAGGTCGAAGAATATTTTTCCTGTTACTCTGTACTTTTTCAAGAGCTTCTTTTTGTTTCTACCGCAAACTATGAATGAATTGTTAAGTTTGAAGTTTTCTTCTCATATGATCTCAAGTTTGTTTTGGCTCCTTCCGTTTTTAATTTTTTAACCCAAATGGAGCATTGTGCTTCATTGATACCGTGCTTCGTAAAATATTTCCACACTAGCGATGGTGCCATTCTGCAGTACAACTGATGTCCGACGACGACAGTGAGAAACGACCGTACAGACCAGATGGGAAAAGTTTAGCACACTGCGTGTACACGCGTACAGTCTAGTAGGCCACAACCACCACACGGTGACAGGAACTCGTACACTACTGTCGCAGCAATGGTGTACGTTGTTATGCCATCTGTTTGTTGCTCGTTTCTTCTGCGTTATTATTAAAATAGCGCTGATTCATTTTCTCATTTCCTGTTCTAAATTTCCTACTATAAATTTTACGAATGAAACCTAATCTTTTTAAAGAATGCTTATATAAAAACCAATAATTTTAGCACAACAGCTGCGGTTAGTTGATATTTCGGTTCTTTACTCTTTTATTAATAAAAAATAAAAATAGCGCCTGTTATAACCGAGGCCAAGCAAACACCGAAAAATACCGGTTATTCAGAACTGACATACCGCTATCGGTTTCAACAGATCGGTTTTCCCCATTCCTGGTGTATGGTAGACGGTGCATCGTGTAGCGCTGCCGCTTCCTCTCCATTCCTGTATCAGTCGCAAACTTCAGTAGCAAGAACGGATCTGGTAAGCCTCTGCCTATCTCCAATCTCCACTTTCACGACTTTTTCGTGGGATATACGTTGGAGGGAGCAAGATACGGTTGCCTCTTTAAGGAACGAACGTAGACCACAACGTGGTGCACAAAGCCTCTCTTGCAACGTCTGCCACTGGAGTTTTGCTGACAAGGGACTGTACGAACTTCCTTTCATTCAGTCCGCAGCTCGTGGTCGTGCGGTAGCGTTCTCGCTTCCCGCGCCCAGGTTCCCGGGTTCGATTCCCGGCGGGGTCAGGGATTTTCTCTGCCTCGTGATGACTGGGTGTTGTGTGATGTCCTTAGGTTAGTTAGTTTTAAGTAGTTCTAAGTTCTATGGGACTGATGACCACAGATGTTAAGTCCCATAGTGCTCAGAGAGCCTTTCATTCATATTTACAGGAAGTGTAGGACACGACTACGACTTAACTAAATTAAGCCGAAACACACAGCTCTCAACTGTTTTCAAGAAAAGCGAGTTTGAAAATTTCACACTTATTTATATATTTTATGTGGTCGCTAGTACCCAAGGAGTGAGCCATCTAGTGTGCTCCCCACAACTTAGAACAACATAATTATGTTGTCTGTCGGGCATTATGTTCGTTACGTGATGATGAGAAACCATGTCCAGACCATTGTGTCTTTTACCAGTATGTGGTTACGGCCCATTCAACATGGGAAAGAATGCCACGCTATCGTGCGGTTTTTGCGAATATGCTGTATCTCGTATTTAATCGTCAAGGAGGTGGATGATGTGCAGAATCCATTTTTTTTGGTATGTTTCATTCCTGTTAACTTGATTTTGGTAAAACTGACAAAAAATAAACCAAAAAACTCGTAGTATTTTCAGCATGGTCCCTTTTCCGATATATTGTTAAACAGTTTATTTCATTTTTGTGGCTCTGTTTGTCTGGTTTTTTCTTTTAATTAATAAAAAATAAAGGTAATATTGTTGCAGCAGCCATGTACAATTAACACAGACTTTGTTTCTTTTTTTTTTATTTGAGTCGCAAGTTGTAACGTTTCAAAATACACTCCCGGAAATAGAAAAAAGAACACATTGACACCGGTGTGTCAGACCCACCATACTTGCTCCGGACACTGCGAGAGGGCTGTACAAGCACTGATCACACGCACGGCACAGCGGACACACCAGGAACCGCGGTGTTGGCCGTCGAATGGCACTAGCTGCGCAGCATTTGTGCACCGCCGCCGTCAGTGTCAGCCAGTTTGCCGTGGCATACGGAGCTCCATCGCAGTCTTTAAAACTGGTAGCATGCCGCGACAGCGTGGACGTGAACCGTATGTGCAGTTGACGGACTTTGAGCGAGGGCGTATAGTGGGCATGCGGGAGGCCGGGTGGACGTACCGCCGAATTGCTCAACACGTGGGGCGTGAGGTCTCCACAGTACATCGATGTTGTCGCCAGTGGTCGGCGGAAGGTGCACGTGCCCGTCGACCTGGGACCGGACCGCAGCGACGCACGGATGCACGCCAAGACCGTAGGATCCTACGCAGTGCCGTAGGGGACCGCACCGCCACTTCCCAGCAAATTAGGGACACTGTTGCTCCTGGGGTATCGGCGAGGACCATTCGCAACTGTCTCCATGAAGCTGGGCTACGGTCCCGCACACCGTTAGGCCGTCTTCCGCTCACGCCCCAACATCGTGCAGCCCGCCTCCAGTGGTGTCGCGACAGGCGTGAATGGAGGGACGAATGGAGACGTGTCGTCTTCAGCGATGAGAGTCGCTTCTGCCTTGGTGCCAATGATGGTCGTATGCGTGTTTGGCGTCGTGCAGGTGAGCGCCACAATCAGGACTGCATACGACCGAGGCACACAGGGCCAACACCCGGCATCATGGTGTGGGGAGCGATCTCCTACACTGGCCGTACACCACTGGTGATCGTCGAGGGGACACTGAATAGTGCACGGTACATCCAAACCGTCATCGAACCCATCGTTCTACCATTCCTAGACCGGCAAGGGAACTTGCTGTTCCAACAGGACAATGCACGTCCGCATGTATCCCGTGCCACCCAACGTGCTCTAGAAGGTGTAAGTCAACTACCCTGGCCAGCACGATCTCCGGATCTGTCCCCCATTGAGCATGTTTGGGACTGGATGAAGCGTCGTCTCACGCGGTCTGCACGTCCAGCACGAACGCTGGTCCAACTGAGGCGCCAGGTGGAAATGGCATGGCAAGCCGTTCCACAGGACTACATCCAGCATCTCTACGATCGTCTCCATGGGAGAATAGCAGCCTGCATTGCTGCGAAAGGTGGATATACACTGTACTAGTGCCGACATTGTGCATGCTCTGTTGCCTGTGTCTATGTGCCTGTGGTTCTGTCAGTGTGATCATGTGCTGTATCTGACCCCAGGAATGTGTCAATAAAGTTTCCCCTTCCTGGGACAATGAATTCACGGTGTTCTTATTTCAATTTCCAGGAGTGTATAAATAAAAGAAAGAGGCCAGTACCAAGAGGACAAGGCACTGTAGCCATGTCTCTGGATTCGAACCCTGCCCACTTTGTTTCTACCCAGCCTGAAGCTACCGGTGTCTGTTCTTTCCTGTCGCAAAAAAGAAAGCACGTCTTAAGCGGCTAGTTAAGAAGCGCGAGGTCCAGGGATCGAATATCCTCGCCTCCACTTCTTGCACTATGGCTGTGCAAACTGTCATTACTGAATGATTATATAATCTTTATCCTGAACAAAAAACAAAAAAATCTTCAGAATGAGATTCCGAAAATGGATGCACAAGAACTTTCAATCAAATCATTACAGTCATTTTATTTATATCATTTCATCCACATTCGAGGCAAACATAATGTGTAGCCTATGGAGCACTGTACCAATCAGAGGGCTGCAGATCAGAGAAATATGGGAAACAATAATTACTGCGGCGTGCAGCATTTGTAATGAATGCCGAATTTTTGGATGTGCATGGTTTTTTCAGTGTATCTATTGCAAAACAAACTTGGATGACATTCCTAAGCGTTGCTCAGTCGTCACACAATTTCGCCGCGTACCAAACATGTTTATTGTTGTAATTACGTGAGAATGAAATAAGAAAGAGTCCCAGAAGCGAGATTCGGTCCACATAGGTCGCGCTTAGCAAACTAAGACCTTACTCTCTTGGCTGCGAAATACCTGATGACTGCCGACCATACGAAATATGTGAGCACGCGTAAAACGTTCAAACTTGATTTTCTCGAAAACGATGGAGAGTTGCGTCTTCCTATTTACATATGTTGAAGTCGTAGTCGTGGCCTACACATCCCGTCGATACAGCTCAGATCGGTGAGGGGTAGTTCGTACAGTCCACTTGTGAGCATCTCTGCAACGCTTCCGCGCGGAAACGCGTTGTTCTTCTATGGATCTTCTCTATTTACCCTGTTAGTCTGCTATGTAACGGATCTCAGACTAAAGAGCAATAGTCAAGTGTTGGTCGAACGATGGTGTTGCAAACTACCACGCTCTTCGGTGGGCTACACTTCCTTAGCATTCTTCCAATGAATCTAGCGATATATTTTAGATGTCCGTTCCACTCTAAATCGCCCCATAGGCGTACTCCGAGATAGTGAATGGATGCGAATCCAGTGATGCAACCGTGTAATCATACAGTAATGGGTCTTTCTGACTGATTATTCGCAAGACGTTACAATTTCGTTTAGAGGGTCGACTGCCAATCCCTCCACCAAGAGTCGACCTGCATGTTTTGTTGCATTTCGCTACAAATTTCTAGCGTCGCAACTTCTCTGTATACACAAAATGAATTGTCAAAGGCCCTGGTCGTAGATTATTTAATGGACGCATTTCGATGCGTCATCATCGTCAGATATAGCTGTGGTAAAAACAAAGACAGAGCGGTCTAAGGTGCTGCAGTCATGGACTGTGCGGCGGAGGTTCGAGTCCTCCCTCGGGCATGGGTGTGTGTGTTTGTCCTTAGAATAATTTAGGTTCAGTAGTGTGTAAGATTAGGGACTGGTAACCTTAGCAGTTAAGTCCCGTAATTAAAATAAGAAACAAAGAGATGCAAAATTAAGAAATTTACCTCAGCAAAAATATATGTGCTGTGGACAGCAAATTCCATCAATACTTATAATGAAGTACAAAAACAACCCACACAAAAGTGGGCAGTTGAGGAACAGAAAATATAACTTTCATACATGTACAGCCAAACTGACCGCTCATCGAGAAACGAAGTGGTAAGGAAAACAACGGCCGTCAACAGACTGCGTTAAAAATCACGCAGACCAACAGGTGGCTATCAAAGAACGTAACCACTACAAAAATATATCGATTATGTGAAAGCGCTGGATGAACTGTGCAGACATAAAACTAAAAACACGAATTATGTAACCTACAGACTGAAAATAAATACTCGTAAATATAGCAAAATAAAACACACAGACTTAATACAGGATGTTAGCCGTTACAAATTAAAAAACGAGAGGAATTATTAATGAAATGTAAAGTAGAACAAAGTTCAAGATATAAATGCAGAAACATTAAGATATAGTTTTAGAAACGATTACAGAGTAGATATGGAACGTGACATAGTAACATCTATTTACCCAAGGACGTATAATAGTAAAAAGGAAAACAAATATGCACATACCTGCCTGACAGCAGGTGACGTATCAACGTTAAAACATAAAATGACACACAATAAATTAATAATATTACTTATTAAAAAGTTCACAAACAGTTCTTTCTAAAAATGTAAATCTTGAGCTATGCTGAACCCCATATACATAACAGGAAATATTGTGTGTCGAGGCCAAGTATAATCAGTAAAATCATCCGGCCATAAAATGACATACAAATCGTGTCATCCGTAAAATCAAGAAAACGTAAAATAAATTCAACACAGTAGTAATAACAGAGTAATGATGAGATAGTGTCAAAATGCAAAAGAAAAGCCGGAATACCGTAAGAATTAAAAGTCGATGACAACACACATACAGCGCAGAATAAACTAAAGGCCGTTCGTAATACGCTAGCCTAACGTCAATCCACAGGGGATCATAAGAGGGTACAGCGTCAAGCCGTGACGAGAAATTACCAACGACCATAAAGTACTACGTTCTGCAATGACAGAGTAAAAAGACGGTCAACGTCAGTTCAAATTGACGACACAAATGTAAATAAAGAGGGGGGGGGGGAGGGGGGGAGGAATGAGTGGAGGAGAGGAATGGAGTTTAAGGCAATTCGCAAGAGGAATAGAAATGCTAAAGTTGGGAGAATATGTTACATGTATCATACAGCGCATCCGAAAGAAAGGAGAGAAGGCGAGACAAAAGATAAATACTAATACTGGAAGATACGGAATGTGTGACATGTATCACACAGCACATAAAACACCAAAATGATGATTTGAGTATATGCTGCCAAAGCAATCGGCCGTGACAAATGAAAAATTAGGAAACCATATAGGCAGAACCAATTCTTGCAACGTTCGTGTGTATGTTCACGAAACAGAAAGATACCTTTTTTTTAAAAAAAAAAAACCCTCTCTACCTCGATCGCAATTCAAGTAACTACGACAATCCCGAGCCCCACAGTCTAACCTCGCGATAATCAGCAAGGTTAACCTAAAGTCACGGCAAGGAAAACGCCAACTATAGGCGTCACCTAGTCAGACGAAAGGAAAACAAGATGGGGGCCCACGGAGCTTTCTACAATATTTCGATCATTTATCTACTAGTGTATTGTACGCATTAATGATCTTATAACATACCCTTGGTATTGGTACAGTTTGTTCTACGTCACTCGATTAGCCTCTGTATGACCTCTAACATTACTGATTCTCTCGCCGTTCAATTTCGGAATGAATATTACCGAGCTATTAGTTTAATGAGACACGGTGGCAAAATATACAAATTAATGCAGAAGACTTGAAAGATTGATCTCGGGTAACGTCAATTTGGTTTCGCAAGAAGTTTACGGACAAGCGAGGCGATAGTGAACATACGATTTGTCTTAGGAGATACTGTTACCGTGAACTGAACGTGGACTGGACTGGTCTGCTATTCTTTATACTGGTGTATCTGTGTTATTACCTTGAACAACACAAGTGCTGTAACTACAGAAAACGCTATACGATAAAAAATGAGGCACCAAAACTATCTGTACAACTATATTTTTAATTAACTTTGCCAGAATGATAGGAAAACTTGAAATGTGTATTAAATAAGCTGTTCTGTGAAATTCTATTGTGCAGCACAGTGAAGTGCCATAATACGCGACTTCGCAATACGTCACTTGCAAATCCAACACAAAGCTAACAGAATGAAAAGCTGTATAAAAATACCAATCGAATTTTTAAAGAATAATGAACCAAAACGTTTCTATAAAAATGCCCTGTAAATTTACGTAGTCAAAACTGACAAAAAAATTTAATAAACACTGAATGATGCACACGCAAATGTAACACTACACTGTGAGAATAACTATCTAGATATGAAACAGAATCTGAAATAAACTTTACCTAAACTCATTTTATAATGAATTTTGAAAAGCAAGGTAACTGAATGCTCTAACTAATCTAACTGCATTGTAAAACCGGTCCTAACAAATTTCGTATGCCTTACCTGTGGTAACGGAAACTTTGTACTGCTCGAAGTGATGAATATAAAATATGCAGCAGTAGTAAGCAAGCTAAATAGGAAAGAAAACCTTGCGGAGTGCAACGCAAGGAACTGCAACTATTCTAAACAGATCATGCCTCACTTTTAGGCATTGTGTTACGCAGAGTGCTACGCGGCGACACACATAATGAGAAAATACACTGAAGAGCCAAAGAAACTGGCACACCTGCCTAATATCGTGTAGGACCCCCGGGAGCACGCAGAAATGCCACAACACGACGTGGCATGGACTCGACTAATGTCTGAATTAGTGCTGGAGGGAAATGACACCATGAATCCTTCAGGACTATCCATAAATCCGTAAGAGTACGAGGGGAACAGCACGTTGCAAAGCGTCCCAGATAAACTCAATAATGCTCATGGCTTGGGAGTTTGGTGGCCAGCAGAAGTGTTTAAACTCAGAAGAGTGTTTTTGGAGTAAGTCTGTAGCAATTCTGGACGTGTGGGATGTCGCATTGTACTCCTGGAATTTACCAAGTCTGTCGGAATGGACAATGAACATGAATGGATGCAGGTGATCATGAAGGATCATTACGTACGTATCGCCTATCCGTGTCTAGACGTATCAGGAGTCCCATATCATTGCAACTGCGCACGACCCACACTGTTACAGAGCCTCCACTAGCTTGAATAGGCCCCTGCTGACATGCGGCGTCCATGGAGTCATGAGATTGTGTCCATACCAGTACAAGTCCATTCGCTCGATACAATTTGAAACGAGACTCGTCCAACCAGGCAAAACGTTTCCAGTCACGAACAGTTCAATATCGGTGTTGACGGGCCCAGGCGAGGCGTAAAGCTTTGTGTCGACAATATTTCGTTGAATGTTTCGCACACCGACACTTGTTGACATACAACCCCATACACGTTCTTGACTCTCCGATGGGTGTCTGCCCGTGTTTCTCCTTCGGCAGCCAAGAAAACAATAACAGCGCGTTGGTCCTGTTTGGACGCGTTTGGCAATAACGTCGCCGTAGTTAACTTTTTCGCAATTACCGCGTGCTTCTCGGAAAGACCTAAGTATCACACCAATCCATTGCCTACACGTCGGTGATTATATACCCGCATCGGAGTCGCGCTTCGTTGTATATACGCTGCAGCAACGCTCTTAGACGGATACTTTTTGATCGTCCCTTATACCTTGACCTTAAAGATTACTTAGACTTTTTTGCCTGAGGCTGTCTCGAATGAGAAGAGTGCACTGCTCCCTTTGATGAAGCACACGTACTGGTGCAGAGAACTGTTCGGTCTTGTGAAGATTTACGAGTTGATCCAGAGTGTTTCAGAGAATTCCTTATTACTGCAGAGGTGAGTTCAGTATTGCATAAAATCATATGATTGCGAGGAACAACTCATGAAGCACCATATTTAACAGGGATGAGTGCACAGTAAATTTTTACTTACAACGTGCTGAAGTGGTAGTGTATTTCTCGTTAAGGTAGGATATTAATATATCGCTATGAAGCAAATCCAACACATACAACACTATTTGAATTCCCAGGCAGCCGGCCGCTGTGGCCGAGCGGTTCTAGGCTCTTCAGTCCGGAACCGCGCTGCTGCTGGGGTCGCAGGTTCGAATCCTGCCTCGAGCATGGATGTGTGTGATGTCCTTAGGTTAGCTGGGTTTAAGTAGTTCTAAGTCTAGGGGACTGATGACCTCGGATGTTAAGTCCCATAGTTCTTAGAGCCATTTGAACCATTTGAAGTTTCAGGCAGGATCCCAGTTTAGGAGTAATATCAAGCGGACTGAGGCATGAATGAGTATTTGAGTTGAGGAGGGAGGGGTGCTAGGGTAGTCCGAGCAGATGTGCAAAGCCGCTGTGCAGTGTAGTGCAGTGGTTAGCGCGTCTGCCTAGTGAGCAGGAAACCCTGTTCGAATTTTCATTCGTCGCTTCGGTCTGCATATGTACATCATAAATGCCTGACACTTGAAAAGATCTCTGGAACATGTAGTTTCATTTAAAACACAACAGTGATGAAAGCACTGCAAATAGTATGTCATGGGGTTTCGCAGAAAAGAGTCAAGAGGTTTGTGAAACTGCAGCTTTCTTCTTGCACGCTTCTGTTCTCATAGAGAAAAGAAAGACACAGGCAATATTTTCTTGGTTGTTGCAGACTACATAACACGACCACAGTTGTCCCATAGGAACATGTGAAGCTTTATCACCTGTGAGAGGGTACTGTTAGCAATGCAAGATCAAATAAAAGTACCCTTAAGGCATACTATCGCTGCACACATCCACATCTAACAGTAAAATAACGCAGCCAATAGACTGCATAAAATCGTTTGGCAGCATATTAAGTTAGGTCTTTGATTTCGTCGTTTGGTTTATTCGCTTATATACTTGTTTGTGTGTGTGTGGGAAGGGGGGAGGGGGCGAGGGGAGGGCGAGTTCATCATATTTTATTATTCTATTTTTAAATCATGGTATTCACTTTTTTATGTGCGGCAGTCTTTTTCTGAAATTACAAAAATAGCTCCGGAACATTAGGGTATTTCCAAATGTGAAATCATGTTCCAAGGTACAACGTGGTCATGCATGGAGGAACAAATATTTGGTTGAAATTTAAAAAAAAGAAACGCTGCGGTTGAGAAAATCTTGTGACTAGTGTATGTAATAGTCTATGTCTTACATTATTACTCTACTAAATCAATAATCAGTACTGTAAATGAAATCAAATTAAGCACAAGTATTAAACAAAGAAAACAGTGACAATTTAAATACTTTTTGAAACAGAAGCTATTTAATCCAGAAAACTGACTCTCAGTCTCTCGACTATGAAGAGCAAGCCGCCATCTCTCCTATCGTCCAAACCCTGGTCATGATCATTTCCTCCATCAACAGGAGGCAAACTGGCTACGTCCGGCTGGATCTCTACCGCTACATAGTGTGTTGTCAGTCTTCTACGGTCACACCTAGACTACGCAAGCTACCTTACGATATTCTCCTTTTCTTTCCAGGTAGCGGATGGTTCACAGGACGAACAACTCCTTTTAAGCCTTCGTGCGAGCTCGAATCTCTAATTTACTTGCATGGCCAGTTCTCGGGATAGTATCACCACAAGTCGTTGTGCTACTGCTGAGCTTTGTGACCCAATGAACCAATCGTCTCCGTCCTGGACGTTTACTTCCTACTCTTAGAGCCAACTGAAGAGGTAGAGCAGATAACTTGTTGATTTGATCTGTCCACCGGCTCATATCAAGAAGTTCTCTGGTCTACCTCTTCAACAGGTCTAAGAGAAACTGATAAACGTCCAGGATACCGATAGAGATACGTAGAAGGGAAGCATATTTTTGTTGGAACTTTAAAGAGTGAGCCAGGCCGCGATGCGCAACGTCTCTCGAGCAGCGTCTGGAACCCCTGAAGTTGGCTGAGCAGCTTCGTGACGCTTTCGCTCTTACTAAACGACCCCGTAACGTCTTTGGATGTGTTCTAGGTCCTCTATCAATCCTAGCTTCTACGGATCCCAGACTACAGAGCAATACTAAAGTACTGGTCGAATGATTGTTTTGTAAGCTACCTCCTTTGTTGGTGGAGCGATTCTTCCAATGAATTTTACCCTGGAATCTGCCTCACTTGGGATTAGTTCATTACTTTAAATCGCTCCATACGCCTGTTCCTAGCTTTCTCGGGCTTGCAACTGATTCCTGTGACTGTTCTGTAATCTTGTTATTATAAAATAATGAGTCTTTCTGCCTACTTACTGGTGATATGTTGCAATTGTTTATGTTGCTAATACCTGTATTAAGCGTCGATTCTCTGCAGGTCTTCCTGCATTTCGATACAGTTTTCTATCGTTGCGACTCCTCTGTATACAACGGCATCATCTGCGGAAAGCCTCAAGGCGACGTTATCCTCTAGGTCATTTGTACAGGACGAATCACCTAAAACTTGCACCGCAAGTACTGCGGAAATGGGAAGTGCTACTGATATGCGGTTTTTACAGAATGGACTGATAGTCAGCGGCCCATATTGTTAGCCAATCAACAGATTCGAGTAACGGTTAGATAGTGTTTTTTGTGCAAACATAGACTTTTTGAATGGAACAATACCTACTGAGATTGGCAGACTAAAAGTAGGGTAAATTAGAATGTCAGTAGTATTTGTTGCAGGATTCTAGTGCGAGTCGTTTACGAGGTATCGTATTTTGAAAAGTTTCCACACTGACACTTGTACAATACCAGTGGTGGCCCACACTAGAGAACAACACAAGTGCATACACTAGTTACGTATATTCTGACCAGTAACGAGACAACTGGCCGTCACAGGCTGTGTTCAAAATTAGCACCGGCAGTGGCAGTACACGCTCCCACCATGGTATGGAACGACTGCTGCACACATCCTAGCATTTCAGCGGAGATGTCCGAGGAAGCTGCAGTACTACGTCGTTACATATCGTTGGGTGTAGTTGGTACAATTAGGTACAAATATCGAACATCAGAAGGGTTTTATTGGGTACTTTAACCTGTACTGTTGGTAATTTTTGGTACTTTAACCTGTAACTTACACCAGTAGTACTAATAAGTGAGCCACGTGTGTTTTGTACTGTTGACAAATAATACGAACAGCATTTGATTGGTTTAAAGTGCTATTTTACTTTTGCTGCAAATTTTCGTCTGCTCATCAGAGATCGGACATCACGATTTTGGCGTCGAATAGAGATCAAAGTATGAGATCAAGATGATAGCTCTGGCATGCAAAGATTGTACTACAAGAACAAAATGGTTGCTCTGGGGTACATATTGATTGACTATTTTTTCATTTTTTATGGCATTGAAATACTGAGGATCGAGAGAGCAAAACGCGTTTGTGTGTAGGAAGGGGGCGAGAGGAAGGGGAAGGGGGGAGGGGGATGAGGCGTATGTGCCGACTTCCATTCCGCTGCTCTCATCGCCTCAGTCCTGCCCCTGCATGCAGGCAACCCAACCGCGTGACTTCACAGGAACAGTACTAAGGCCAGTATTGCACCAAACTTACGATCCGTGGGCCAGAAGCCTGTACTACTATCTAGCAATATCTGAAGACAACTCCTCCAGCACACTGGGACCCTTAAACCAGTAAACCTGTGCTCCAAAACGGCTTTAAATGAAGAGGAACATACCTTGTGTGTCGTTAAACTGTCTAACAAGTGGCTATGTGTACTTAATATTCGAGAACTATGTGGTCAAAATCTGCCAGTCGTGATACGGACTAATGTATATACACTCCTGGAAATGGAAAAAAGAACACATTGACACCGGTGTGTCAGACCCACCATACTTGCTCCGGACACTGCGAGAGGGCTGTACAAGCAATGATCACACGCACGGCACAGCGGACACACCAGGAACCGCGGTGTTGGCCGTCGAATGGCGCTAGCTGCGCAGCATTTGTGCACCGCCACCGTCAGTGTCAGCCAGTTTGCCGTGGCATACGGAGCTCCATCGCAGTCTTTAACACTGCTAGCATGCCGCGACAGCGTGGACGTGAACCGTATGTGCAGTTGACGGACTTTGAGCGAGGGCGTATAGTGGGCATGCGGGAGGCCGGGTGGACGTACCGCCGAATTGCTCAACACGTGGGGCGTGAGGTCTCCACAGTACATCGATGTTGTCGCCAGTGGTCGGCGGAAGGTGCACGTGCCCGTCGACCTGGGACCGGACCGCAGCGACGCACGGATGCACGCCAAGACCGTAGGATCCTACGAAGTGCCGTAGGGGACCGCACCGCCACTTCCCAGCAAATTAGGGACACTGTTGCTCCTGGGGCATCGGCGAGGACCATTCGCAACCGTCTCCATGAAGCTGGGCTACGGTCCCGCACACCGTTAGGCCGTCTTCCGCTCACGCCCCAACATCGTGCAGCCCGCCTCCAGTGGTGTCGCGACAGGCGTGAATGGAGGGACGAATGGAGACGTGTCGTCTTCAGCGATGAGAGTCGCTTCTGCCTTGGTGCCAATGATGGTCGTATGCGTGTTTGGCGCCGTGCAGGTGAGCGCCACAATCAGGACTGCATACGACCGAGTCACACAGGGCCAACACCCGGCATCATGGTGTGGGGAGCGATCTCCTACACTGGCCGTACACCACTGGTGATCGTCGAGGGGACACTGAATAGTGCACGGTACATCCAAACCGTCATCGAACCCATCGTTCTACCATTCCTAGACCGGCAAGGGAACTTGCTGTTCCAACAGGACAATGCACGTCCGCATGTATCCCGTGCCACCCAACGTGCTCTAGAAGGTGTAAGTCAACTACCCTGGCCAGCACGATCTCCGGATCTGTCCCCCATTGAGCATGTTTGGGACTGGATGAAGCGTCGTCTCACGCGGTCTGCACGTCCAGCACGAACGCTGGTCCAACTGAGGCGCCAGGTGGAAATGGCATGGCAAGCCGTTCCACAGGACTACATCCAGCATCTCTACGATCGTCTCCATGGGAGAATAGCAGCCTGCATTGCTGCGAAAGGTGGATATACACTGTACTAGTGCCGACATTGTGCATGCTCTGTTGCCTGTGTCTATGTGCCTGTGGTTCTGTCAGTGTGATCATGTGATGTATCTGACCCCAGGAATGTGTCAATAAAGTGTCCCCTTCCTGGGACAATGAATTCACGGTGTTCTTATTTCAATTTCCAGGAGTATATATATATATATATATATATATATATATATATATATATATATATATATATTAACACAAAATTTACGCATAAAATCATAAAGATTTCGAAAACCCTCTCGTACTTTCACATCAAATAGCGCTAGATACAGGCCGGTGGTGTACACAAAATGAGTTCGCTGGAGAGAGTGGGGGGAAAGGGGGGGGGGGGCTGTCCACACCAAGGGCATCCGGCGATTCTCTGCTACTAACACTGCCAAATCCAGAACAACATGCCGACCCCGCGAAGCGAAATGCAGGAAGATCTGCAGCGGATAGGCACTTGGTGCAGGGAGTGGCAACTGACCCTTAACATAGACAAATGTAATGTATTGCGAATACATAGAAAGAAGGATCCTTTATTGTATGATTATATGATAGCGGAACAAACACTGGTAGCAGTTACTTCTGTAAAATATATGGGAGTATGCGTGCGGAACGATTTGAAGTGGAATGATCATATAAAATTAATTGTTGGTAAGGCGGGTACCAGGTTGAGATTCATTGGGAGAGTGCTTAGAAAATGTAGTCCATCAACAAAGGAGGTGGCTTACAAAACACTCGTTCGACCTATACTTGAGTATTGCTCAACAGTGTGGGACCCGTACCAGATCGGGTTGACGGAGGAGATAGAGAAGATCCAAAGAAGAGCGGCGCGTTTCGTCACAGGGTTATTTGATAACCGTGATAGCGTTACGGAGATGTTTAGCAAACTCAAGTGGCAGACTCTGCAAGAGAGGCGCTCTGCATCGCGGTGTAGCTTGCTCGCCAGGTTTCGAGAGGGCGCGTTTCTGGATGAGGTATCGAATATATTGCTTCCCCCTACTTATACCTCCCGAGGAGATCACGAATGTAAAATTAGAGAGATTCAAGCGCGCACGGAGGCTTTCAGACAGTCGTTCTTCCCGCGAACCATACGCGACTGGAACAGAAAAGGGAGGTAATGACAGTGGCACGTAAAGTGCCCTCCGCCACACACTTGCGGAGTATAAATGTAGATGTAGATGTAGAAACAGAAGAAGATGAAAGAAAAACACAAAACTTGCGCAGAATCATAAAACCTTTAAATATTCTCAGAAGAAGCACACTGACTCTCGTCTGTACAGACAAGCTTGCTAGATTACTTGAACGGACAACGTGAAAAATACATGTCTAGGATCTAAAATATGAGGCATCAACGGGCAAAATGCGAAAGTGCTGTACAATATTCTTTAGATGGATACGTGCCGAGCAAAGCTGTGACGTCCGCCGTGTTAGGAAGTTGCTACTAAATCAAAAACAGCATATTTGTACCTACATGGGGAAGGCGAAATCTTATTTGCACGTCTCAGTCAGGAAGTTTTCCGCGGGACCGCTACGGTCGCAGGTTCGAATCCTGCCTCGGGCATGGATGTATGTGATGTCCTTAGGTTCGTTAGGTTTAAGTAGCTCTAAGTTCTAGGGGACTGCTGACCTAAGACGTTAAGTCCCATAGTGCTCAGAGCCAGCCGTCTCAGTCACAAAAACACCTTCACTCACAATCTCCAAGACAGATTACAGTGAAAGAATTGCAGTCAGCAGGTTAAAGACTTGCTGTACTTCTAACAGCTACTGGAGTGGTAATGCCTTTGAACAAAGTTCCAAGGTTCCTCTGCTCCGCGCATGAAATTTGGGTCTCTGAACTGCGGAATAAAATTCGATCTTTGCACCAAAATCCAAATAGCCCTTTAAACAAACCAAAAAGTGTCTGTATTATTTGTCAATATACATAAATATCTGCTCTATAACAGCGCAAAACAGAACAAAATGGATTAAGGTACACTTGGCGTCAAAACCCGAGTCTTGATCTTTGTACCCACTTGGTGCAAAGCAGAATGGACCTTCAAATCAAGTGCCACAATATTTTCCCAAGTTCTGAGACACAAACACAACATCACTCATAATCTCCAAGAGTGGAAAGATCTTCTAGCATGGTGTATCAATTTGTAACAAAAAATGCTAAGGGCCGTGACGAGCACTTACTTAGCCGTGCAAGGCCAGAAATAAAGGATGAGTTGAGAAATAAACAATGAATATTATGTCAGGTGACAGATGAACACCTTTCGATGAGGAACAAACTACGGCTGTATCCATAATTTTGCCTATCAACTTTATTTAGAAGCATCTACAAATTAAAACATAAATGTAATTACAGAGAAGAAAGAAAGTTTAAGACAATTGTTCCGCACATATAGCGGAACCGAAAGGAATTAAGAAATTTGTTCAATATAGTGGCAAATGTTAAAAAGATTCAAATTTGAACGGAGCGCACCTCGTCCATGAGATGCGCAAGAATACAGAGAAGCCCAGCTCTGATGGCTGTAACGGTGATAGGGCAGGGAGGCTCTGGGCCAAAAAAGAAGTGGCCAGTTCCATGGGCCAGCATGCAAGGGTTAGACATTGGTGCGCCCAACAAGTTGCTATCTTCACTATTTTTTGAAGGCGTAGGTACGCTAGAGTGAAGCATCGGCCCGCTAACAAACCCCTAGCCACTGATGCACCGGCCCATTCTGAAAACATCTTCTTGGAAGAACCACGAGCTGCTATCATGCCCGCGACCATGTCTTGGTACCGCCATGCTGCAATAAAGTTTGACTGTTCATTACTTTGGACAGAATTGAGTACTGACTGTTGGCTTCGGTCGCCGTTTCGGTCGTTTGATAATCACGAGCATTTCATGATACAACGGCAGAGCAGCAGGACCAGCCAGGCGCTGAGGTCCATCAGAGTCTGCCACCGGCCTTTTGTTGCCTAAACCCAGATCTCATCGGTCAACATTCTCATCTCATCTCAGTTAAGCTTGTGTGGTTCTAGTTCAGTGGATGTATTTATGTCAGTGGAGGCTGCTCTCAGTTAAGAGTATCTTGTTCTGTTCTGATTTCAAAATGTAGCCCTGTTTATTTTACAAATTTTTTATTTATTGGTAATTCGATTTCTACCACAACACCCAAGTATCCACACAAATCAATGGTCCCCTGCAAGTAGGGAGATTGTCATTGCCTCCCCACGGTCTGATACTGGCTAGGATAATTTGACATCCCGATGACCTATTAATATGTATCTCGTCCGCTAGCAATCGGCAAGCTCGTTTCATTTACGCCCCTTTTGATACAAGCACTGTGTGAATCAGTTTAGGTGTTGTGGCGCAACTTAAACTGCATATTTTCGCAATACGTAAGTAAAAATGGCTCTGTGCGCTTTGGGACTTAACATCTGAGGTCATCAGTCCCCTAGACTTAGAACTACTTCAACCTAACTAACCCAAGACATCACACACATCCATGCCCGAGGCAGGATTCGAACCTGCGACCGTAGCAGTCGCGCGGTTCCAGACTGAAGCGCCTTGAACCGCTCGGTCACAGCGGCCGGCGCAGTACGTAAGTACAGTTACGAAAACAGTAGTACTTCATTTCACCAAGAACCATTCTAGGGAGGAAAAGATAATGCATTATAAAAAATGGTTCAAATGGCTCTGAGCACTATGAGACTTAACTTCTGAGGTCATTAGTCGCCTAGAACTTAGAACTAATTAAACCTAACTAACCTAAGGACATCACACACATCCATGCCCGAGGCAGGATTCGAACCTGCGACCGTAGCGGTCACGCGGTTCCAGACTGAAGCGCCTTTAACCGCACGGCCACACCGGCCGGCTAATGCATTATACTCTACATTAAAAAGATATAAGTGATGCTATTGACTGGTTAATATAGCTTTTTAGTATTTTCGAACTTTTGCCTACTTTACGTTATGCTACTGGTGGTACAGGAATGCAACTTTCGTCACCTAAGGTTTTTATAAGTTTTTCAGTAATGATGTACCTCACTAAGCACCATTTTAGGGGAATAAAAATTCTAGGGCATTTTTTCAACCTCTGTTTAGTTGCGAAATAAAAACCATAATGAAAATCCGTTGAAGCTTTGTGGAGATGTGTTACACAGCCTCTCTAGTGTGTCTGTCTATTGTCTTGCGTCGCACTTTTGAGTTCTGGGCACATAGTGAGCACGTAAATGCCTAGAAAATAGTGTCTCCCGCAAAGTGTGCAATCCTGTTCAGGCGTTTCGCCTGAATTCATGGAGCTGTTACAAGTTTTTTTCGTCATGACAGTTGTCGGCCGCATACTGCAAGGACACCAGGCAGAGCATAACAAAAAACAGCTAAGTTATTTAGAAACATCAGTATTAAAATATCATTCTGCGCAAACAACGAACTTGGACATCACTCATCTTACGCGGCAAACATAAACACCCAGTAGCAGAACATAGTGGAATTTATAAACTACTATGCATTTTACATAGGCAAAACAGGATGAACTTTCCACGCGTGTTACAAAGAACACACTTATGCTTTTAGACTGGACCACTTTGACAAATCAACAGTAGTTAACCAGATGTATGTTAGTAGTCACAGATTAAGTGACTTCCACAACAGCTTAATTGTACTCTACACAGAAAACTAAGGTAAAAATCTTGATCTGCGAGAACAAGTAGAAATAATGTTGTACAAAGAAGAATCTTCTGAAAAAATGTTGAGTGAATAAACAGAGTTTAGCAGCCACAGACTTTGAAGAATTTTAAAAGTTTATTTTCCCTAAAGAAACAAATACTTAAAAGTGGAACCATTTGATAACATACATCCACATGTTCACAATTTTTTGTTTTGTAAATGATATCCAGTATAAATAATAATGTTGCAACGGCCGTGCCGCAGTGGATACACCGGTTCCCGTGAGTTCGCCGAAGTTAAGCGCTGTCGGGCGTGGTCGCTACTTGGATGGGTGACCATCCAGGCTGCCATGCGCTGTTGCCATTTTTCGGGGTGCACTCAGCCTCGTGATGCCAATTGAGGAGCTACTCGACCGAATAGTAGCGGCTTCGGTCACGAATACCATCGTAACGACTGGGAGAGCGGTGTGCTGACCCCACGCCCCTCCTATCCGCATCATCCACTGAGGATGACACGGCGGTCCGATGGTCCCGGTAGGCCACCCGTGGCCTGAAGACGGAGTGCCTATAAATAATAATGTAATAGCTTTTATCTTCTTCAAAATAATAACAGCTGTGTATTTGTAGAAATAAAGTGATTTTACATCTGGAATTCTTTGGATTGTTTTGATTAGTGTACACAAATGTGCTGCAGAATGAGAAGTGTATGTATATACATAAACATGTTTACTCATACTGTGCTTCAAAACCACTATCCACTACTGGAAACAGTAAGTTACTTTTCGATTTGTTTTAGTTTTGCCGGCCGGAGTGGCCGAGCGGTTCTAGGCGCTACAGTTTGGAACCGCGTGACCGCTACGGTTGCAGGTTCGAATCCTGCCTCGGGCATGGATGTGTGTGATGTCCTTAGGTTAGGTTTAAGTAGTTCTAAGTTCTAGGGGACTGATGACCGCAGAAGTTAAGTCCCATAGTGCTCAGAGCCATTTGAACCATTTTTTTAGTTTTGAAAACTTATATTCATAATCTGCCACTTTGTAAAATACCATTGTAATTTTACCAGAACCATAATTAAACCAAATCCGAAAAAAATCAATGTAGGCTGTGAAACCGACTAAGGATGACCCCTCAGGGCTCGAAATGCATCGTGCATTGAAATAAAAGCGCGAGTGTGACTGAAGGCGGTTGTTCTTTACTGTAAAATTATATTTAATCGGAAGTGGAAGACCAATCTGACGCTTCGCATTCACATTGTAATGCTCATAAAAATACTGATATTGAGAGATAAAGTTATCAGTCTGAAAGACTAATGGCAACATGTGAAAGCTACGTAAGATGTCGCACAAGTCCTGTAGTAATTGCTTTGGAATCAGATAGTTGTATTCAAATTATCACATTCTTCTCTAAATTTCTAATAAATTGTAAAAAGTAATTAACCTATATGTTTTGATTTAATCAATTTAAACAAGAATCTGTAGCAACTTGTTCCATTTCATTAGCGCCGTTGAATACATAGTCTTCCAGTTGCACCATTTTGACATCCTCAGGGATAATTTGTTTCTGAATTCTGAAGACTGCTTGGCAAACCAACTTTGGTGGAAAAGATGAACAATCTACACTCCATGTTCTTTTTTTAACAGTAACTGAATGGAAGACTTTAAAAGAGGACGAGTTCAGGATGAGTAATACGCACGACTTCTCTCACTTAATAGTTACTGCTCTTACTGAATGTTTGTATAAAATAGCAAAAATTACTATAATTTTATTGATTGTTGCCATATATTTGTCAAATAGTAGCAAACTGTAGAATAATAATCTCACAACAAGTATAGATCTCAATATGTAAATGTTTTGTGTCTGTTCCTGCGCGTTTTTGTAGAATATCCGTGTAGATCATTAAGTTTACAACTTTTGCACACAAATTGCCTTTAAATTTGTTTACTCTGTCAGTTTTGGTGACACTGAAAAGTAGTCAGCACTACACTGGTCTCCAAAATTAAAGCAACAAACGGAAATTGATCAAGGTCGCGTTTATTTTGCCACAAAACAGTATAAACAGGTGATAGTAAAGTAGAAACAACGCAAGTGACACAGAACGTAAACAAATACAACATGCATAACGGTAGACAAAAAAGTCTTCGTTTTTTCCAACTTTACGGATTTGCATACGCATTCCGGCAACTGGTTAATGTGCTCAGCTTGGGGCGTTACCTCGTCTGGCAGCAGTACAGGCCTAACAAAGGCGGGGCATGCTGTGACTGACGTCACCAGTCTCATGTTGAGGCAATGACGTTCATTCTTCCTGCAGTGCTGCTCGCAAGTCTTATGGAGTGGTTGGCGGATGCTGACGTGATGCAACCAGTCTCCACAGTGCATCCCAGACATGCTCTATGGGATTCAAATCGGGAGACGAGCGGGCCATGCAAGGCTGCAGTATCTTCCGTTTCCAAGAAAACACTAACCTCCCGTACTGTATGAGGTCGAACATTATCGTCCATCAGTACGAGGTCTGGGTCCACAGCACCTCGCAATAACCGCACGTAAGGTCCCAAGATCTCGTCGCGGTACCTGGCAGCAGTTACACCTTGCCGATTCACCCATACAGTTTCATGAATAGATGTTCGCGTGGTCAGCATAATCCCTGCCCAAACCATTAAGGATCTTCCTCGATATCGGTCTCTTTCCAAAACGTTTGGATTCCGAAATCGTGTTCCACGTTCCCTCCAAATGCGAAATCGTTGAGAATCAGTCTGCAGATCGAATTGGGACTCATCTACGAAAAGAACATTGGACCATTGTTCGACCGTCCAGGTGGCATGTTGACGACTCTACTATAGACGTTCCATTCTGCGAAGACTCATCAGAGGTATGCATGCAGAAGATCTCCGAAAATATAGGCTAGTCTACCGAAGCCTTCTGTACGTCATTTATGTCGATACAACACGTCCACTGGATGCTGCGAGGTCAGATGCCAGATGCCGTGCATTTCTAAGGCGGTGCCGTCGTGCCCTTACGGCCAAATAACGGTCTTTTCTTTTTGTATCACGCATGGTCGGCCCTGCCCTGGTCCTCGGGATACTGTTTTCGTTTCTACAAATTGTCTCCACATCCGAGGAACTACAGAGCGATTCACATTAAGCCCTCGGGCACATCAGTTTGCGACTGCCCTGCTTCTTCTTCTGGCTCTCCACCGCAGAGTGTCTGGTAGGATTCTTCTTTGTGCCATATTGCACCGTCTGTGATTGTGCTCCCAGCGGTTGTGGATGTGGGACTACCCGGAAAACACTACCCAGCTTGATAGGTGCTCTGACGTCATCGTTGACGTTGTTGTCCATTGACCGGAATGCCATCTTCCGTGCAGAACACAATTGTACGGATGTCTGTTGACATTTTGTATGATTATACCTTGAATTAGACACAACACGGGGAAAAGGCGGTTTGTTGCTTTAATTTTGGACACCAGTGTAGTTAGTTGAAAGCATAGCAACCATGATTTCTGGAAAGCAGCTCAAAGTGGGTAGTTGAAAGCATTGCTTGACCCATTAAGCACCTAAATCAAAGACAGTCGACAGTAGGTAGTTGAAAGCATCGCACGCCTCACTTCTAATCTCTTTGAGATGTGTGGCATATTGCGTTGTCCATTGTCGCTTTGCCACTTGCACCAAGTGGGTACAAATGTCGAACAGCAATATCGTTTTGGCACCAAGTGTATCTTAACCTGGAAGTTACACCAGTAATGCCAATAACTGACCGACGCTTGTTTTGTACCGTTTTAAGAACACACTTTTAGGTATGTGGACAAATAATAAAGACAAATTTTCGTTTCTTGAAAGTGCTATTTTGCTTTTGGTGCAAAGATCGAACTTTCGCCCATTGGTCAAAGATCAAACATACGCAATTTTGGCCCCACATGGGATACAGAGATCGAGGTATGAGAAAAAGATGGCAGCTCTCGGTTACTTATTGTGGCTGATTCATTTTTTTATTGCAGTAAAATATGGGGCTGTGTTGGGAGAGAAAAATGTGTGTGTGTGTGTGAGAGAGAGAGAGAGAGAGAGAGAGAGAGAGCGAGCGTGCATGCGTCAACCCTTACCCTGCCACTCTCCTCGCCATCAACCGCCCCTATAAGTGGGCAACTTGAGCGTGTGATGTACTAAGGAAAGTACGGCACTAAGCTTATAAATCGTGGGCGATAAGCCCCATTGCCTATACTACTATCAGGAAATAACTTCGATGGAATATAAGAGAGGGGTGTAGAGGGTAAAATTTGCAGAGAAAGAGATCAGAAAACATAAAAAAAATTGAAGACTTAGGGTGCAAGAGCTACTCTGGTCTGAAGAGACTAGCAAAGAGAGAAATTCGTGCTGGGCCACATCAAATCAGTCGCAATGATGTCTAAAAAAAGGAAACCACTTTATCGTTGGTGCCACCCAAGTGTCGACGGTTGTCTTAATGTGCTTCTCTCTCTCTCTCTCTCTCTCTCTCTCTCTCCCCTCTCTTTCTGTCCCCCCCCCTCTCTCTCTCTCACTCTCTCTCTCTTGGTGCTTGTCTTAAAAGTGCGCTTCTCTCTCTCTGATCTCTATACATGATAGTCACTGATCTCAAAGTGTTTAGGTACTGCAAAAGTAAAAGTTAATATTAGTTTTTGTGTACAAAGAAAGATGGCTACGTTTACGTAATAAAAATAAATAAGGTAAAAATAATGTGTCCGAGTTATTATCATCAATATACATGCATGTTTTGATGATTTCAGAATATTACTATACTAGATACTTTATTCCAAAGATCTGGATACGTATGTATTTTTTTCAAGTGGTCAGTTTGTAGTGGAGGGGTTACTTGCGAACGAGAATTGCGAGTAAACTTTACAACTTTTCATGCTAATAGTGCTAGCTCACCCCAGTGATGTTTTTCACTTACAAACAATGCAGTCTGCGGTTTGTTAAAGAAAAACATTTCACTATAATTATTGCGACTGGTTATTCACAACTGACCTCAATCCAGAACCATTTCACAATTTTGGTTAATTCATGCTTACCACTACAGTGAGTTATAACCAAAAATAGTAGTTCACATTAACAACTGATTAAAAGACTCGATAAGTAGTTGACATTTTCTTAAATTAACGTATTAATGTCCAGTTTTTCTGGCCCCGGACGCTAGGAAACGCACGCAGCATGCGCGCGAGGAAAAAGCTGTATTCATATCGGTGAACCGAATGTATCTATGTTTATCCTTTCTCTTTTTCTTAGAACTTAATGTCTCATAACAGGAAAGTCAACTTCAAAAACAGAATTCAAGAGAGAATACCTCTTTTCTTTTGAACTTCGTTTCATGGCATGTTGTAAAATAGGATACGATATTGCAATGCAAAGTTCTTGGACATACATGAACGGTAAGGCGAAGCGAAAAGCGAGAAATCCGGGTTCGATTCCCGGTCCGGCACAGATTTTCGTTCCATTATACAGCTGATGGTTGTCCGTATTCGCAACTACGAATACATTTCATGTATTGCTAAAATAGGATGTTCGTTAGTACAGGTCAATTTTGTTAACAGTGACCTTATTATAACAGTTCAAAGGAATGTAGATGCTAAATGTTTCTGGAGAAAAACTGGCGCAAGACTGCACGTTATCCTTGCGTTGTCTGTTGCAATAACTCGTGATGCTGATTAACCTTGGTGAAAAAACGTAAGGGTGTATCGAGACTTGGGCGAAAAATCTCAAGATTAACAGAAGTAAGTCGTGTAATGTCCAAATGAAGCCCATTGCAGCCATTGAATAATTTTTTCTAACATATCCAACGTTAACGTGTTCCAAAACCCGCATTTCACTTTTTTTCTTAATTAAAATTCTCCTTTTTGCCGTCCATGTTAAGCAGAAGGTACTTTCTAGCGTTGAAGTTTCAGTGATGGCAGAAAAAAATCGGCGAATGAACAAGACCTGAAAAATCATCTGTATATGGAGAGCAACATTTTTCGTGACGTTTACCAGAAGAATAGTGTTTGATGGAACTTTCTGTTCGCCACAGTGTTGACGCTGGTGTAAAGTACATGTAGATAAAACCCCAAAGCTTAGTAGCGCGAGACGTATCAAACTAGTGCCTCTCAGAGTAGATAGAAGTGGGCCACTTGTCCGAGAGCGCAACTTGGGGAGCACAGCGCTATCTCGGACTACCACGGCGCCGCGGGAGAAGTTGCTCCGTCTGACAACAGACTGGCGCCTGTCCGTCCCACAGATACCACTGCTGGTTCACAGCTAACACCCTGGGAGTTGGCTGGGATAACGTCCACGCGTTAAGAACAATAAGGCAAGCGATTACTTAGGTTTAACCTAGTGCCAGTCATTCATGCGTTCAAATAAAGTTTCATTACAATCGTCTTATTTCTACTGTGTGCATATTATTCTCTCCGTCATCAGTCTAAGACGTACCACCAACACGTCTTATTACTAAACAAGCAAGTTTGCCGAAGGCAGGATAGTAGAGGACGTTTAGATTTTAACAGCCTGTCTACATATCGAGATCAATAGAGATGTAACGTAAGCTTACAGTTGATATGGTTAGGATGTTCTGGTCCAAGAATCAACCCAGAATGTGCTTCAAACCATTTTTGAAAACTATGGAAGCTCAAGGATTTAAATAACGCACCTCTCGCATGTTCATGTAATTGTGTCACCATGTGCAGAAGGTAAATTCCAAAGACAGTTGTGTGTACCAACGTTTGGAGTTAGATCCATCGACGACACTCGCATAGACATAAAGAAAAAAGAGCCAATGCACTGCATCTGTAGAATATATGGTTGTGAGTGAATGGATGCATTCGAGTACAGTGCTGTACTATACCATCCGACCAATGTGCTGTTCTCATAATATTAATACTTACCAAGGACTGTCTCCCTACACCCAACGGATATCTAACACACAAAACAGCGGAGTTGGGATGATCACGTGCTGTCATATTGGATCTATAACAGTATAAAAGGAGGATGCCTTGGTTTGTTGTTATTATTGGAGAATCTAGAGAGTATTGTTACGAAATATTAGTAAAATAAGTTTCATCGAAGATGTTATGCTCTTTAGGTGGATGAATTTAAATGCGCTTACGTTCCATACACAATTGTTTTACGAAAAGGTTTTCGCTATTTGCAAGGCTGTAGCACTGTCGAAAATAATGTACAAAAATGGTTAAAATCGAGACTTCGCGAATAGTAATATGCATGCATAGTCTCTGTATGTATATGTTTAGAGATGTCAGCGGTGGATGGTTGCGGTCCGAATGCATAACTTGCTAACTTAACTGCTCGTCTGTAAATTACTCTGCCAGGGAGGCGCACTCTGTAGGTACGGAGAAGGGAAACTCCCACGTTCAAGGATGCTAAGTGCAGTCAACATACTGTCAACTGACGAATAACTTATTACTAGGATAAACAAATATCCTACATCTACAGTTTGTAGATGTCCTGGTAGGGTTGTGGGAAAGTATCAGATTAGGAAGGTATAAACAAAAGTAGCGATGCTCAACTGGTAAGCAATAAGAGCATGTACTTACGGGAAGAATATCAGAGCAGCAGAAGAAATAAACTCTGTACACAAGTCAACCCCCTGTTGCCGATCCCTATGCGATAGAGTGGAAGTCAAATGAACATGTGGAAGTGTGCCAGACTTTAATTTTCCATCACGTGAATCGCTACGTGAATCTGCAGACAAGCTCTCTGATGTGTCATACCAGTACACATAATTGTTTCGAGACTTCGAGTTTCAATCTGCACCTCTCGTTGAGCCTCATCTAGGTATGAGGCGAGTATTACTATACTTTTCATGATCGTCCTATCCACACTGCATGCTTGTAGATCATCGGGGGGAGGAGGGATTCTTAGGATTTTTTAATAGGCTAGTGTATGGGACACGCAAATATCCTCGTATAAAATTAAACAACGCATGCTATGCCAGCAAATGACTATGTACATAGGGAAAACTATCGAAAAAATCTGAAAAAGACATAAAATCGGTAAAAATAGAGAAAAACCTGTTATAATTATGACAAATTGATGGGAAATACGTAAAATTGAGGGAAATAAGACGAAATACGTAAAGTTTCGAAAAACATGCAAAATTAGGTAAATTGTCTGATGATACATAAAATTAGAGAAAAAGTACCATGAAGGGCTGGGAACTGAGGTGGGTTGTGCGTATCCAGACACTCGTACCTAGACACTCAAGGTCGCGAAAAGCTTAAAAATTTTGCTCTGTCTGAATTCAGTTTTAACCATCCCCCTCCCCCTGTAAACTACGTGCGTTTTTGTAACACATACTTCATCAAAGGTGATATAAGTGTCACACAGAGGCGTTATATTAAAGCAGGCGAAACATGTGTATCCCAATCCAGAGCTGTGCTCTCACGCGTGCAGTCGAATGTAGGTACTAATTATGGTTGTTTCTCACAAACAATGTTATTCCCTAAGTATTAAGGACAAGAATCAATGCGTTTATCGGACTTAAGCGATTTCGTAGACTGTTCTGTAGGAGAGTGAACTGATGCCACATATATCAGCCTTTATAGTGTGAGGAGGGTGTAGTCGAGAGACGTGGTGTTACGACGAAATTTCTATATTATCCTACACATGAGCAAAACTACTTAACATCAGGCCAGGACTTCTGTGTGCAAGAGGAATGCTACCAGGGACGTCCTGATGCTACTTTTAACACCAGTAAGACTGTTACATCTCCTTTGGCTACGGATCTTGGTGCTTACGCCCTCGTAATAAGTTGATTCTTCTTCATGTGCATTTGCGGGCAGCAGGCGTGCGTGGTAACTCGATGTATCAACTACCGAAAGTATTAACGTCGTTTTATTCTCGCTCTATTTCCTAGTGAGGTATACCCACATTCGACCTAACCGCCACTACTAATAATAAGCATGACTGACGTGGGAAGTGTGATTGAGGGTACGTACGTTTCTGACTTAAAAAAAGACGTATAAAATCCATCAATTTCCTAAGAGACAGAATAGCAGTGCCCGACTTCGTTATTGTTAGTTTATAAGCAACTCGAGTGGCAGATGTACGCCGACGATGCCTTCCTAGAGAGGAACAGCTTACTCACTTCCTAGGATACCCAAATAGTGTAGAAGGAAGTAGTTTTATCATTTTATAGTTCGTCGCCATTGTGTTTGAGGTAGGAAACTTGCAGGGTGGTTGTACGTGTGGTGTTGGATATATACGTCCTATATTAGAGTATTAGGAGCACTGGATTCCCTACTTCATTCTAGTTTGTTTGTAAGCAGGTCGAACGACGGATGTGCACCGACGATACCTTCGTAGTGAGGAACAGCTCGGTCCCTTCGTAGAACATCTGAATAGTGTAGAAGGATGTAGTTTTATCATCTTGAACTTTGTCGCCGTAGTGGTTGTGTGTCAGATGTTGGACAGATTATGTCCTGCAGTAGAGTATTAAGAGCGTTTCATTCCGCACGACTAATAATTTGGAAACCCTATGACTTTAAGTATAGAATTTTTAGGTGCAGAACCGTGCAGTCATGTGAGTGTGTGCTCTACCATTATTTGTCTCGTGCCAGTACCTTCTTGGTTTTGACTACAGACACCGGACTAGTACTCCAGAATTGATGGGACAGTTTATTTACTTAAAATGTTTCAAACTCCATCCAGCTGGGGCTCCATCATGTGTAAACCACATGTTTCTTCTTAACCGTCTATTATATCACCACAACAAAATGGTTCAAATGGCTCTGAGCACTATGGGACTTAACTTCTGAGGTCATCAGTCCCCTACAACTTAGAACTACTTAAACCTAACTAACCTAAGGACATCACACACATCCATGCGCTATCACCACAACAGTCCTGTCTACTGTACTCCGATAAGGTGTGCTAACCTCCTCGACATGGACTTATCTGGAGAGATCTTGTGCACTTGGGTGGGTGCCATGAGTAAGATTGGCGTGGGATAGTCTTCGTGGAACGGTAGTTCCGGATACGGCTCCCTCTGTTCCTTAATGAAGCGTCGAATGTAACCGGTGCAGTATCGCCCTACTTCCGGTCAATTGTGGCCTATTATGTATGCCGGCAGCGTTAGTGCAGACCGACTGTGTGGATCACCCAGCCACCTGCTCCCTGGCCGAATGTGCTGTCTGCCTGCTGGGCGGGTGCTGGCAGTGCGCAGAAGCAACAGCAGCTGGTGATTTGAAAAAGTGCTCTGGAGAGTTCTCCGGGTTTTCGTTGTTGCTCCAGTCTTTCTGAGAAATTCGTTTAACAGATTGCAGGAAGCGTCCATCTGGGACGGATTTCCACAGACTGGAGACAGTATATCGCTCCCATTATATAGATATCTTTGTGAACCATTGGCGATAAGATAGAACAGACCAGCACCCCTACCTACGGTGGGGAGAGAGAGAGCGATGAGGTGAGGTATGAGCGAGTCGAAGTTGGTCAGTTCGTGACCACACATCGATGAGAATACACGTGGGACTGCCGCCTCTCTCTCCTGGTGCAATCTTTTGGGACGATGATTTTCCCCAATCCGCAGTACATGTGTTGCATTATGACGCTTTGATTACTAGTGTTGGTTTTTTTTTCACGTTAATTTCGACGTGTAACTAGAACAGAGAAGTATTTTCAATCATTTGTAGTAGCATGTATTGGCTTTCCAGAATTTCGATTACCTGGGCTGCAGGGCGATAGTCAAGGATTTATTAGACTCCTCTCTGTCAGATAGCAGCATCTCGCCGGTTGAAAATGTTTCCAGCCAAGAATAAAGGTACTACCTTCCACTCCAGCCTTTTTTCCGTTAACTCGTAAGTGAAGGGTAGTGACTGAGTATTTCTGCCGCAAGTTTCAAGTGGTACTGTGCATTTTTTTTCCAGCAGGATAACACCAGTTGTATGACATCGTCCATTTTTGAGATGTATTGCGATTTTAGCATCCCGTGTGTAGCGCTATGCATATAGTTGTGTAATTAGGACCGATTTTTACTTCAGTTTCCAACCAAGATAAATACAGTATGCTAATCTAACACCCTATACTGCACCTAGATATTTTTCATGTGTTAGGGTGCTGCACTTGGGCTTTCCATCCAGGACTGGGGGTTCTAGTCCCAGAAAGGGGGCCACCACTTTTGATTTCGTGCCAATTCGCAAGTGGGAGTGGGCTGGGACATCTGCACAGCCCTGGAACAATGAAATTTCCTCCAAAATTCGAATTTACCGCCAAAATTCAAAATTCCCGCCAAAATTCAAAATTCCCGCCAAAACTCAAAATTGCCGCCAAAAGGGTAGGTGGAGGAGGGAGAGGGCATGGGGAGGAGGTGGGAAAGGGAAAGGGGAGGGGGCGGGCGGGGAATATAGGATTTTGCGAGTTTACGTAAATAATAGATGTTCTTTCTTTTTGGGTTTGTTTAGCCCTTTTTCTTTTGTAATGTCAATGAAAATTTTCCGGATATTTTTTGTGTTTAAAATCTGTTTGTTCCTTAATAAACAAACATATTTTAAACATGAAGTTACCTATACGAGAAATAAAAGTGTTTCACTTCGTTCCGCACTGGCGACACACAATGATAGATACGTTACTCATCATCGGCCACGGGTGAAGCGAATGGGAATGGAGAGGTTGCGTTTAACAATTTACAATGAATGAGCCTAAATGAGTAACGTGCGTGTCAGTTCGTGATAAGCAACCACCAGTCCGATTTAGTGAATCTCCGAATTAGGTGAGTCCGAATTAGTGAGCGTTTACTGTTTAAGAAATGTCTAGTTGATAAGCTCTTTGAGAATATTTGCGGAGTGTGTTACTGTCTATAGCAAGGTTGCAGCACCAGGACACTGCAGCGAGTTGGAGGAAGGTACGCATAGACTGGCAGGTGCACTCGGGGTAAATAAATGCACATTGCGGGTAAACATGCGAAGAGATCCTTTACTGTTTTATCATCACAGTATTTTTTACACGAAGAGATCCATTACTGTTGGGTCAATCTATTGACGGTAGATCACCGTATCAACTGCAAGATACCTACAACTAAACGTGGACTGGAGTGACATATAAAGCCTGTAGTAGGTAAAGGAGATGTAACCCTGAAATTCATTGGAAGGACTTTAAGAAATACTAGTCCATCCATGAGAGAAGTAGCTTACGAAATACTCGTTCTATTGGTTCTTGAGTGGTGTTTTCGGTCTTGAACATACGCAGAGGATCCAACGAGGAACGGCGCGTTTCTTCACGGAATCGATAAGCGTGAGAGCGTTGCGAAGGTGCTCAACAAACATCAACAAATACCACTGACGGGCGCTATAACCGAGGCGTTCTACATCTGAGAGCGTACGTTGCAAAAGAAAACGTCATGTGAAACGATCACGACCAGAAAATCAAAGACATTAGAGCTCATGTGAAGATCTATGAACAGTTGTTCTTCTGACGCTCCATTCACGAATGGAACTGGAAAAATGGAAAATGATTGTGTCACCAGAAGTACCTCGCGCCACAAATCGCGAGGCGATCCGCGGAGTATTGGCGTAGACGTGTAGCGCATTCAGTGGAATCCTGTACCTCGTGGTCATTTTGTACAAGGACGGGCCAGCGGGCGCATACACAGCACACATATGCGTCGAGAGCAGCCCCGGGCGCTCCGTTTTTTCGCCGCCTCTGCGCTGAGAGATGTGACGTACTGCGCCCGGGCGTCTGTGTAAACCAGGCCGCCTGCCGTTGTCCTTCAACTTGTGTGCGCCGCGGAGCGTGCCGTATGACCACTCTACACGAGCGACTGTCCTACCTCCAGCGGCTACTGGTGGCAACTGAGTCTACTGCATGGACTCTGTCGTTTCGTTCCTGTACCGAGCCTCACCCGTCACGAGGTGTCGTTTTCGTTTACACGTCGGCGCTTTAAATTGCCCTTGTTGCGATAGCTGCCTGCGGTGCAGTTTGCACCTGATCAATGTGAAGTTAGGATGAATAATCCTTTTTACAAAAGAAATCTAAACACATTGGGTGACAATCATTGAACAATATGAAATAAAATCACCATAACTTCCGAACGGGTTGCGTTAGGACATTCAAACTACACGGTTGCCCGCGGGGCATGATGGGAATTAGTATGCGCATACATGGTTTGGTTTAGTGACGAAGCCCCGTTTAATTTGGATGGGCTCGTCAGTAAGCAAAATTGGAGCACTTGGGGGACTGAGAATCCGTATTTCGAGATGGTGAAGTCTCTTCACGGGAGACTGTGTAGTGTGCAATAATCGGTGCGATTTCTTGATAGCATTGTGACTACCGAACGGGACTTGAATGTTTTGGAACATGATTTCATCCCCTTTATCCAAACTGGCCCTGATTTCGACAATAAGTGGTTCTTGCGCGACGGAGCTCGACCCATCGAAGCAGGAGCGTGTTTGATGTCCTGGAGGAACATTTTGGGGACCGCACTCTGGCTCTGGGGTACCAAGAGGCCACTGGCATCGGCCTCGATTGGCCCCTATATTTTCCGGATCTCCGCACATGCGACTCTTTTTTGGGGCTATATTAAAGATAAGGTGTACAGCAATAACCACAAAACCGTTGCTGAGCTGAAAACAGCCATTCAGGAGGTCATCGACAACATTAAAGTTCCGACACTTCAGCGGGTCATGCAGAATTTCGCTATTTGTCTGCAACACATCATCGCCAATGATGGCAGGCATATCAAACATGTCATAACCTAAATCCGAATATCTGTAGTGACGTTTACATGTTGAATAAAGTGTGTGCTCGCTGTACTTTGTAACTAATTTACGTTATTTTCATATAGTTCAATACTTGTCACCCGATACTAACAGAATGTAGGAAAGAGCAACGATAATAGAGTTTAATAATTTTTTTTTTCATCTTGGACAGTTTCCAGCCACTGGCTGGGTCTGTCGGGAACACAAGCCTCTCCATCGTGTTCTGTCTTTCCACCATTCCCCCTCTTCCACCTTCGTCCAGTTCTCTCCTCTTCTCGTCACACATTCCTTCACTCCCTTCACCCATCTATCTCTTGGTCTTCCTCTGGGCCTCTTCCCCTCCAGTTGCAGATCAAACATCCTCTTTGGAATTCTTCCCTCATCCATTCTCTTCATGTGTCCATACCACTGGAGTCTTGATTTTTCTATCCTGTCCTGTACTGGTTCCTCCTTTAGTCTTTCCCTCACATACACATTTCGCAATCTGTCTCGTCTTGTTACACTCAACCTGCTCCTCTGGAACTTCATTTCACTAGCCTGTATTCTACTTTTGTCGCTTTTGTGCATTACCCATGTCTCACTTCCGTATACCAATATGGGGACAAAGTAGGTTCGGTATATAATTCCCTTGGATTTCTGTGGCACCTCCTTGCTCCAAATAAGCCCCCTAATGCATTTGTAGAACTGCCCTGCTTTTCTGCACCTTTCATTTATTTCCATTGCGTTTCCCCCCTTACTTCCAATCATGCTTCCCAGGTACTTGAAGTTCTCTACCACTTGTAGTTTTTCCCCTCCACAAGTTATATCCACATTTGGCCTATTCTTCTTCCTTGTTGTGACAATTATTTCACTTTTCTTTGCAGAGAAATGCATTCCATATTGTGCTGCCGTTGCCTCCCATGCATCTAACTGCTCTTGCACCTCCTTCTCGCAATTTTCCCATAACATCAGGTCATCGGCAAAAAGCACTGCTTTCATTTTATGATCTCCAATTGCATCTGATACTTGCTGTAGGATTTCATCCATAACAATAATAAACAATAAAGGCGAAAGTGCACTTCCCTGTCGCAGCCCATTTTCCAGCTTGAACCATGCATTACGTTCCCTCCCCACTTTCACACAACTCTCACTTCCCTCATACATTTTTCTGACTTTTCGTGTTATCTCTTCATCTATCCCTTTTGCGTTCAGCACATCCCAGAGCTTGTCCCTACAAATACTGTCATACGCCTTCTCAATATCTAAAAAGGCCATGATTAAGTCCTTCCCGTACTCATAGTGCCTTTCCTGCAGTTGCCTTACCGCAAATATGAGGTCCGTTGTTGATCTTCCCGGTCTGAAACCGTACTGCTCCTCTTGCAGTCTACTTTCAATACTGCTTCTTATTCTCTTCTCCAGGATCTTTTCATAGATTTTTCCACAGTGGCATAGCAGGGTGATTCCTCTGTAGTTCTCACATCTCCTTTTATCCCCTTTCTTGAAGATCGGGACTATAATTCCTTTCTTCCAATCCTCAGGAATTCTGTTCTCCTTCCACACCACCCTCAGCACTCTGTATAGCCACTGGGTTCCTACTTCTCCTGCTGCTCGTATCATATCCACTGTTACTTCGTCCCAACCTGGTGCCTTGCCCCCTTTCATCCTCTTTATGGCTTCTTCCACTTCATTCCAAGTTAGATCATCAATTTCCCCACTATTATAATCGTCTGCTGCCTTAGGCTCTCCATCGCTGTTAGTTACCCGCTTGGCGGCATTCAACAGATCTTCAAAGTACTCCTTCCAAATCTTTTTGAGCTCATGCATTTCCTCCACAACTCTTCCATTATTATCCATGATCCTCAGGCACTCGCTTCTGTCGTTCCTCTTATTTCTTACCATGGTGTAAAGTACTTTTTTGTTCCCTTCACTGTCCTCTTCTAACATTCTTGTCCATTTTTCCATCCACTTCTTCTTCTCCGCCCTTACTATGGTCTGTGCCGCTTTCTTGCTTTCCTTATATTTTACCCTAGCTTCCTCTGTTCGGGTCTGGAACCATTCTCTGAAGGCTTTGTTCTTTCGAAGTACTGCCTCTTTACGTATGTTGTTCCACCATGGGGTTTCCTTACTTCTCCTCTTTGTGCTAGTTCTTCCGCACACAGTCTCAGCTGCCTCAACTAGAGCCCTCTTAAAATCTCCCCATTCTTCTTCCACTGTTCTCTGATCTTCCTTTGGCAGCTTCTTCCTGATCAGTGTCTGGTACTGGGTCCTCCGTTCATCCTCTTTCAGCATCCATGTCTTCAACCTTTTCTCCTGTATATCTGTTGCCCTCCTATCTTTTTTCTCTCTCAGGGTGGCTACCAACAGCCGATGGTCACTGTCTAAGGCCTCAGATGGAATGACCTTAACATCTGTGAGGCTGCTCATCATCTGCCTATCCACTAGTACATAGTCTACTACTGAAGTTTGGGACCAGTCTCCACTGTACCAAGTTATTTTGTGGCTACTTCTCTTCTTGTACCAGGAATTTGCGATCGCCAGCCCATTCCTCTTGCAGAATTCCAGCAACAATTTTCCTTCTCTATTTCGGTTCCCCCAGCCCTCTGGTCCCATTATCACCTCGAATCCTTTCCTGTCTGTGCCAACATGTGCATTGAGGTCCCCTATTATAATCTGATTACCTCCATTTAGCTGCTTTTGCATGTCATCTTCAAATTCCTCCTTATCCTTTTTTGTACACCCCACCTGTGGGGCATGTGCTTGGATGATTTCAATGCTTTTTCCTTTCACTCGTACTCTGGCTTTTATCATTCGATCATTGATACCTTCCACCTCCTCCTGCAGACCCTCTCTGACCACTATTGCCACTCCATTTCTTCCCCTCTAATTCCCTATCCAGTACAGTTTACATCCTTTACTTAGTGGTTTTTCACCAACTCCTCTCCACCTAGTCTCAGCAAGTCCCAAGATGTCCAATTTCCTCCTTTCCATCATTTCTACAACTTCTTCTAACTTCCCAGTTAGAGTCCTTACGTTTAAGGTGCCCAGTCGTAAACCATCTTGTAATCCTTTTCCATTGCTCGGTCGGTTTCCTTTAAATCCGTTCCGTGATCCGAGGCATGTTCCCTTTTTAAAAAGTTTAATAATGACTAATTCAAAATTCATGTTGGATGTTATGGACAAAACTGCATAGAAAATTTCCCACAATTTTGGCACCTGAAGAAATACCAAAAGTGTAGTCCAGATATTTTAAAAGGCTACATTTGTTTACTGACAAAATATATACATAAAAACATGTTAAACGATATTTAGAAACTGCGAATTTTCACTTAATGCTTTGGATCTTGTTGTCTTTCTAAGTGCCAAATAACATCGAAAATATTTATTTTTTTCGAGATCTGGGATATTCACTGTTGAAACTATTTTCATGAAAAACATTTATTTATTTAGGTTCTCACTAATGCATATACAGGCGTTTTCTTTCCTCGTGCAATTCATGACGGAAACAAAGCAAATAATGAAATAAAGATAACTGTAAGAGGCAGCCAAATGATAACGAGACAAATAGAAAAAATGAAGTAAATTGTTTCTTGTTTCAAATTTAATCTTGTAACTGTTAATAAATTTATCCTAAAATGAGAAAAGACGTCAATGCCTTCATGGAAAAATCTTTGCGGTGGACTACGGAACCATGATCTTGTACCCAGGCGTGCACCTCTTCGTCCAAAGCAAACTGACGGCCACGAAAGTCTTTCTTACGGGCTCCAAAAATATGGAAATCGCGTGGGGAGAGATCGGGATTGTATGGAGGACGTGTAAGGGCTTCCAAATGACACTTCTGGAGCTTAGCCAAAACAACTTTGGCAACGTGTGGGCGGGTATTAACCTGCAAAAGAATGATGCCGCCCTTTAACATTCTCGGGCGTTCGTTTGCGCGATTCGCTTCTTTCACTGCCCATGTATCGTTGTGCGCTAATTGCGGCGCCGTGTTCCAGGAAGTCAATGCCCAGTTGGATCAAGGGCGGCATCACAGTGTTCGCAGGGTAATTACCACCCAGATGTTACCAAGTTTGTTTCCACTTTGCTGCATACGTTTCGCTGGGAAGCCCTTAAACTTCTTCCATACAGTTGCGTCTCTCCCCATGCGATTTCCATATTTTTGGAGCATTGAAGAATGACATTAGTGGCCGTCGATTTGATGCAGACGAGCAGGTGCACTCCTGGATAAAATCATGGCTCCTCAGGCAACCGCAAACGTTTTCCCATTAAGGTACTGACTGTGTTGTCTCAGAGCGAGATAAATGTATTAAGAGTTATAGCGATTAATTTTGAAATAATAAACTGTTGACTTACTGAGACTTCCTGGAACATTAAAACTGTGTGCCGGACCGAGACTCGAACTGGGGAAGTTTGCCTTATGGGGGCACACAGTTTTAATCTGCCAGGAAGTTTCATATCAGCGCACACTCCGCTGCAGAGTGAAAATTTCATTCTGTTTACTTATTGTTTTGAAATAATAAACTGTTTACTTACATTTGTCTGCACCTTATACGAGGGGCGTTCAGTAAGTAATACAACCATTTTTGTCTTGCCCAATTTCGGTTGAAAAAATGCGGAATTCGTTGTGCGACATCGTCGAATATTCCTGCTTCAGCCCTATAGTCTCATGAACTTCCGACTGGTGATGGCGCTCGCTATACGTAGCTTTCAAAATGGCATCTGTAACGGAGGTGTGTTCCAGGCAGGAAGCTGGCGTTCAGTGTCTTTTGGCGAAAAAAATGGTTCAATTGGATCTAAGCACTATGGGACTTAACATCTGAGGTCATCAGTCCCTTAGTCTTAGAACTACTTAATCCTAAGTAACCTAAGGACATCACACACATCCATGTCCGAGGCAGGATTCGAACCTGCGACCGTAGCAGCAGCGCGGTTCCAGACTCAAGCGCCTAGAACCGCTCGGCCACCCCGGCCGGCCTCAGCGGCCGGCTTTTGGCGAAAAACCAGAGCATCAAAGATATTCATAGACGATTGTAGAATATCTGCGGAGACTTGGCACTGAACAAAACCGCGGTGAGTCGTGCGAGGCGTCTCTCAACGTCGCAACAAGGTCGCACGAACCAATCCGACCTCTCAGGTGCCAAGCGTCCACAAACAGCTCCAATGTTGGAACGTGCGGGGTGGGCACTCTAATTCGAGGACATCGACAGATCACAATCAAACATCTCGCTGCTCAACTGGACGTCCGTGCAGGTAATGGTACCACACTCGTCCAGCAGCTGAGGTACTGGGTGGGTTCCTCGTCGCAAAACAGAAGACCATAAAGAGCTACGAAGGACCACCTGAGCAGAATTGCTCGCTCATTAGGAGGCTACCGTGAAAATTTTTTTGTCGAACATGGTCGGAGGAGATGCATCATGGGTTCATCACTTCGACAGGAAACAAAATGGCAACCCGTGAAGTGATGCCAAACCCCTTGTCCTCCGAAGAGTACTTCAAAGCGGCACTCTCAGCCGGTAAAGTAATGGCGACGGTCTGCTGGGAGTCTGTTTAATGTCCTCCATTATGCTGCAACGATGAACGTATTGTGCTACGCTCAGGAAACTGAAGGACGGCTTCAGTGTGTTCGTCGCCACAAAAATGCAAACGAACTTCTCCTTCTCCATGACAACGCAAGGCCTCACACAAGTCTGTGCGCCCGAGAGGAGCTCACAAAATATTAGACTTCCATCTATTTGACCAAATGAAGGACGCACTAAATGGGAAGGAGTAAGTGGATGATGGGAAAGTTATCGATGCAGCAAGACGTTAGCTCCGACGCCGACCAGTAGAGTGGTACCATGCGGGCACTGTAATACACTACTGCCCATTAAAATTGCTACATCTAGAAGAAATGCAGATGCTGAACGGGTATTCAGTGGACAAATATATTATACTAGAACTGACATGTGACTACATTTTCACGCAATTTGGGTGCATAGATCCTGAGAAATCAGTACCCAGAACAACCACCTCTGGCCGTAATAACGGCCTTGATACGCCTGGGCATTGAGTCAAACAGAGCTTGGATGGCGTGTACAGGTACATCTGCCCATGCAGCTTCAACACGATACGACAGTTCATCAAGAGTAGTGACTGGCGTATTGTGACGAGCCAGTTGCTCGGCCACCAGTGTTCAGACGTTTTCAATTGGTGAGAGATCTGGAGAATGTGATGATCAGGGCAGCAGTAGAACATTTTTTGTATCCAGAAAGGGCCGTACAGGACCTGCAACATGCGGTCGTGCATTATCCTGCTGAAATGTAGGATTTCGCTGGGATCGAATGAAGGGTAGAGCCACTGTCGTAACACATCTAAAATGTAACGTCCACTGTTCAAAGTTCCGTCAGTGCGAACAAGAGGTGACCGAGACGTGTCACCCATACTATCGCGCCGCGTGATACGCCAGTACGGCGATGACGAATACACGCTTCCATTGTGCGTCCACCGCGATGTAGCCAAACACGGATGCGACCATCATTGTGCTGTGAACAGAACCTGGATTCTTACGAAAAAATGACGTTTTGCCATTCGTGCACCAAGGTTCGTCGTTGAGTACACCACCGCAGGCGCTCCTGTCTGTGATGCAGCGTCAAGGCTAACAGCAGCCGTGGTGTCCGAGCTGATAGTCCATGCTGCTGCAAACGCCATCGAACTATTCGTGCAGATGGTTGTTGTCTTGCAGACGTCCCCATCTGTTGACTCAGGGATCGAGACGTGGCTGCACGATCCGTTACAGCCGTGCGGATAAGATGCCTGTCATCTCGACTGCTAGTGATACGAGGCCGTTGGGATCCAGCACAGCGTTCCGTAATACCCTCCTGAACCCACCGATTCCATATTCTGCTAACAGTCACTGGGTCTCGACCAACGCGAGCAACAATGTCGCGATACGAAAAACCGCAATCGCGATAGGCTACAATCCGACCTTTATCAAAGGCGGAAACGTGATGGTACGCCTTTTCCTCCTTACACGAGGCTTCACAACAACGTTTCACCAGGCAACGCCGGTCAACTGCTGTCTGTGTATGAGAAATCGGTTGGAAACTCTCCTCATGTCAGCACGTTGTAGGTGTCGCCACCGGCGCCAACCTTGTGTGAATGCTCTGAAAAGCTAATCATTTGCTTATGACAGCATCTTCTTCCTGTCGGTTAAATTTCGCGTCTGTAGCACGTCATCTTCATGGTGTAGGAATTTTAATGGCCAGTAGTGTATATTGATTATTCTTTGCTAGCGTAGTTTTATCTTGAAGCTGTGAGAAATGACAGGCGCTCCAAGGCGCGGAAGCAGAGACGATGCTGAGGGCAGACGAAACTAGGAGAGATATTGTTACATGAAGTAAACCGTAAGGGGAGAGTCTTGCGAAAATGCAGACGCCTCCAGACGCGGTCCCAGGGCGCTAGTTACTCTCCAGGGAATTAACATGTAACTTCGTATGTCGTCTAGATGCTGTGGTAGGTTGCCACCGTAGAGCTTTGTAACCAACAGGCACGTTTTAGCGATAAAGCCAGCTTGATACCAGCCCTGAGAACAGCAACGTCAGTAGGCTCACAAGGGTTAGAAAGAGTGCGAAAACGCCAAAAAACTGTTGACCTAGCAGTCCCTACTCCGGGTAGCCCGAGGGGCGGGGCTAAATGACATAAAACAATGATGTTACAAGCCTTATTTGACAGAGCAGTTGCGTTTAGCTTTCAGTTGAACAATATTGATACCAAATACGGACTTAGTTAATGGTTCAAATGGCTCTGAGCACTATAGGACTTAACATCTCAGGCCATCAGTCCCCTAGAACTTAGTACTACTTAAACCTAACTAACCTAAGGACATCACACACATCCATGCCCAAGGCAGGATTCGAACCTGCGACCATAGCGGTCGCGCGGTTCCAGACTGAAGCGCCTACAAACACTCGGCCACCAGTGGCCGGCGGACTTAGTGTAACTGCATTAACATCCTCGCCTTAGAAGCATTTCTGAACAATGAGCTGCCCGGCCCTAGGATCGGCCGTCAGGAGCGGACCGATCCTCTCATTGCACCAGTGGCTTCCGAAGTCGCCTTGTCTCAAGGTACGAGATGTTTTTTTGTTTCCGTCTATGTTGCTTCCATTTCACCATCTTTGGGTAAACTGAAGCGCTGCATAGCTTACAACAGTGTATGTAGGAACTCCAGATACGCATGCCAAAACGAGGGACTAGTTTGAGTTTCGCCTGGATGTTTCTGGTTGGTCAGGTGAACGGCATATTGAATATTTGTGGGAGGTAAATTCCGGCCGGTGTGGCCGTGCGGTTCTAGGCGCGTCAGTCTGGAGCAGCGTGATCGCTCCGGTCGCAGGTTCGAATCCTGCCTCAGGCATGGATGTGTGTGATGTCCTTAGTTTAGTTAGGTTTAAGTACGAGGTGCATTGAAGTTCTAAGGCCTCCGATTTTTTTTCTCCGGACTGGAAAGAGATAGAAACATGCGCATTGTTTTAAAATAAGGCCGCGTTCATTGTCAATACGTCACAGAGATGGCAGCACCGTACGGCAGATGGAATTTTACCGCCAGCGGCGAGAATGATAACTGTTTTAAATACTTAAAATGGCGACGTTTTCCTTACTTGAACAGCGTGCAATCATTCGTTTTCTGAATTTGCGTGGTGTGAAACCAATTGAAATCCATCGACAGTTGAAGGAGACATGTGGTGATGGAGTTATGGATGTGTCGAAAGTGCGTTCGTGGGTGTGACAGTTTAATGAAGGCAGAACATCGTGTGACAACAAACCGAAACTCCCTCGGGCTCGCACAAGCCGGTCTGACGACATGATCAAGAAAGTGGACAGAATTGTTTTGGGGGATCGCCGAATGACTGTTGAACAGATCGCCTCCAGAGTTGGCATTTCTGTGGGTTCTGTGCACACAATCCTGCATGACGACCTGAAAATGCGAAAAGTGTCATCCAGTTGGGTGCCACGAATGCTGGCGGACGACCACATGGCTGCCCGGGTGGCATGTTGCCAAGCAATGTTGACGCGCAACGACAGCATGAATGGGACTTTCTTTTCGTCGGTTGTGACAATGGATGAGAGGTGGATGCCATTTTTCAATCCAGAAACAAAGCGCCAGTCAGATCAATGGAAGCACACAGATTCACCGCCACCAAAAAAATTTCGGGTAACCGCCAGTGCTGAAAAAATGATGGTGTCCATGTTCTGGGACAGCGAGGGCGTAATCCTTACCCATTGCGTTCCAAAGGGCACTACGGTAACAGGTGCATCCTACGAAAATTTTTTGAAGAATAAATTCCTTCCTGCACTGCAACAAAAACGTCCGGGAAGGGCTGCGCGTGTCCTGTTTCAAAAAATGGCTCTGAGCACTATGGGACTTAACATCTGTGGTCGTCAGTCCCCTAGAACTTAGAACTACTTAAACCTAACTAACCTAAGGACATCACACACATCCATGCCCGAGGCAGGATTCGAACCTGTGACCGTAACAGTCGCGCGGTTCCGGACTGAGCGCCTTAACCGCGAGGCCACCGCGGCCGGCTGTCCTGTTTCACCAAGACAACGCACCCGCACATCGAGCTAACGTTACGCAACTGTTTCTTCGTGATAACAACTTTGAAGTGATTCCTCATGCTCCCTACTCACCTGACCTGGCTCCTAGTGACTTTTGGCTTTTTCCAAGAATGAAAGACACTCTCCGTGGCCGCACATTCACCAGCCGTTCTGCTATTGCCTCAGTGATTTTCCAGTGGTCAAAACAGACTCCTAAAGAAGCCTTCGCCGCTGCCATGGAATCATGGCGTCAGCGTTGTGAAAAATGTGTACGTCTCCAGGGCGATTAGTCGAGAAGTAACGCCAGTTTCATCGATTTCGGGTGAGTAGTTAATTAGAAAAAAAAAAATCGGAGGCCTTAGAACTTGAATGCACCTCGTAGTTCTAAGTTCTAGGGGACTGATGACCTCAGAAGTTAAGTCCCATAGTGCTCAGAGCCATTTGAACCATTTTTCTGGAGGTAAATGAAAACTTCGATTCTCAACGTAATCGTAAAAAGTTCCACAAAGCTGAATGAGCATGCTTGTAAAAGTAAACCTTTCCGAGATCGGATGGTTCTCTTCAAAATAAGAACTTCGTTGTCTTGTGCGAAAATTAAAATTCAGCCAAAGTATCTGTCTTCATTTGTGCCGAAGATACAGGCTTGTGAAATTGGATAAATATTTTTCAAATAGACTGGATGTTTCAGCCTCTCCATACCTTCCCCTCTGTTCCCATCCGGGAGGAAAGAATGGTGAATCTTTGAATAGACCCGTCCACATTATCCATTAACATCACTCTCACAACATTGAGCTGCGCAGCTCACGTACGGCTACGTACCTGCCTGTACCTGCTCCTTTAGCGTTCTGACAAGTCAAAGGGTTTACTAAGCGCTTGACCGACTTAATGTTCGTTGGCTACGCTGGTGCCTGGGCGACAGTCACGGACCCGTTGCATTACGCTATAGATTATTTTGTTAACGTTCAATAACGTTATCAATTCCACGCAGGATTGTAGTCAGTGGTGTAAATTAAGATTTATAAAGACCAGCTGGTTAACGTTCGATACAAAAATATTTATTAAACCTTTACTTAATATCAAGAAAGCAGCAACTACATGTAGAGTCACTAGCTAGATTACGTAAGTGCTAAGTCCGGCACCACATGTTACTGTTCAAAATTAATGTTGACAGATGTGTTTGCAAGAATTCACGTGTCCAAATACGAAGCAAATTAGAGGACAAGATGCTAAATGTCGAAACTTTTCTAAGTGTCTAGAGGGTTTGCACAAAATTTTATAAGTCCACGAAACCGCCACTTGAAAAAATTCAGTCACTTTAAGAGAGCGACCGACACTCCGCTCACCAAACCATACGATTTTCCTCGGTTATTCTGAAAACGAACTTTCCCCAGCCAATGTGCCGCCGCCTTTAAATAGAGGCGAAATTCTCAAATTTATGTTGGACTTATTGCTCTTATTACACATGAGTTATGACTATGGTTTCACCATATTTCCCATTAGTGTTTTCCTGGTATCCTTGTATTTCTGGTGTCCTTGGTTTTCTTTTAATTTACATTTTAGTTAGTGAGATAGCCAAGTTGCCCTTATTTTCTATTACTTATTATTCAGAACAATAATATTTACATGCTTACAGTAGCTATCGTCTTATAGTGCCCCTACATTTACTGATTCGTAATTTATTTAGCGTTACAATACGTTTTTAGTTTTGGAACTAGCATAAGTCATTAATAAAAGTTCTGGAACTATATAAATAATTTTTTGTACTTGAAAATGGCCTAAGGCCGAAATCTGGATTGAATAACAATAAAATAAAAATTATTACAGTCAAATGTCGGTAGCATCATTCAGAAAATTTAACATCACTGTGGCTCCAGCCATAATGTTAAGCACACTTGATTGTTTAAAAGCGCTTATGGTGTTTACAAGTTATTAGTTTTCACCTCTCTTTGTGCCATTGCCGTGCGTGTATTAACCGATTTTTCGGCCTCCGTCTCGGCGACATGGCGGCACCTCACCCTACCAGCGACCAGCAACGGCAGTATCTCGCCAGGCTACCTTCTGCCCTTCTGTTAGTCGTCTTATTTCATGGTTTTTCAATCCGCTGATTGCAGACACAGAAATGTCGTCTGCTGGGATAGCAGACAGCTTCGGCCGCCACCTACTCGCCAGTTCTGCTCGCCTGTGCCACGGCGTGCTCCCACAGCGTCACCTGTAATGTCACAGTACGCGCACATTCATTTACGTTAAAGCACGATTTTGACGAGGACCTGACTACGTGGGAGCCGTCATCAACTAACTATTTAGCATCCAGTTAGATACTGCCTACAGTTATATAGTACACTTCTATGATACTCCAGAACGTTATCTGATGCTCGGTAGTTGTCTAGGTGGTTTCCCGTCTTGGAATCGAGGAAAGAGTTTTCTTGACGCATCTATCGCCCATTCACTCGGCCATATGTCGCCTCACGTCGATTTCATTTTCATTAGTCAGATTTATGTGTCTTGCTTGATGTTTTTGTTTATTTTTTCATGTCTCCTACTAATTTCCAGCATACTTTTCTCTGTTTCTCACTGACCGATCCTCATTTTCTTTAACGGTTTTCACATTAAATCTCGAAGCCTCAATACCGTAATTCATAACCGGTTTCGAAAGTTTATCGAAAGCACTTTAAGTCTTCTTTCCATCTGTTTATTTCTTTTGCTGTTCAGTCTTCAAAGGGCCTAGGTTCAAAACTCATCTACTGATCTGAAGACTTCATTGTTACCTCGTACTATTTTATTTTCGATGTATACTTACGAGTCGTGTTAATCGTGAATCTCCAGAGACAGTCAGAATGGTATTTGGCAAGCAATAAAAATGTTTCTATAGTCGCAACTGTGAAGGGTTTATCCAATGGAAACACTAAATAAATTACCCGCACCCACCTGCCCATACCATTGAATCAATAGCCCGTCTATATATAGTCCTAGCCCGACAGAAAATCATCGATATGCGACCATCTAAAAATGGTTTATCTTATCACTTGCTTATAGCGAATACGTGTTTCACTTTGTTGGTTGGTTGGTTGTTTTGGGGAAGGAGACCAGACAGCGAGGTCATCGGTCTCATCGGATTAGGGAAGGACGGGGAAGGAAGTCGGCCGTGCCCTTTGAAAGGAACCATCCCGGCATTTGCCTGGAGCGGTTTAGGGAAATCACGGAAAACCTAAATCAGGATGGCCGGACTCGGGATTGAACCGTCGTCCTACCGAGTGCGAGTCCAGTGTCTAACCACTGCGCCACCTCGCTCGGTTTCACTTTGTTAATCATAAGTTTGTTGAGATGTGAAAATCTCAGTAATATAACGGATCTGTCTGAAAAAATAAAACATCCATTCAGTATGACAGGATTGTGCAAAGTTTTTCAACAGTAACACCTGTCACTTTTATGTTGGACACATAACTCCGACTGTTTCTACTATCGCGTCAGCCTGTTTCTACTGCAGTGTTTGCAATTTTGCTGTAAAACGTCGTTCCGTGGACTTCAGCTGCGCTGCAAAGTGAGAGCGGACAGTGACTCATCTCAGACCTCGAGGCAATGAGTAGCTGTCTTGCTTCGTACGAATTTTTCGAGGAAAGAACTTGATCTACACTCACGAAGTTTCCTCAAGTTGCTCATAACAGTGCATCAATTGTGCTGTATCCTCCCGACAACTGCCGACATGTGTGGGTGCAAGCTTAGACCACCAGATCATATTTAAAAAAATTCAGGGGTTGTGAGCTTGTGATCATAGAGTACGAACCAACTTTTCGACCACTGTCACAAGTGGCCATCAACAGAGCTATAATACACCGGTCTCCAAAACTTAAGGACGAAAGTAGCTTTCGCATGCATTACGGGTGCATTACGTACCCTCATTTAGCGAAAGGTGGGAATACACAAAACCCCAGAAACATTGTCGAGCATGATTGTTTTGCTGGTCCATGAGTTATGGTGTGGGGAGACATAATGTCTTACTGGCTTCCAAATCATTGAACATGGTGCACTTCAGTCAAAATTAGTGTGAAATCCTACTCCCGCCCTATGTGCGTCGTTTCAGGGGTGCATTCGACCCTGACTTCACTTTTATGGATGACGATGCGTGGCTGCACCGAACCGCGCAAGTGCAGCAGTTCTTGGTAGGAGAGCATATTCAGCGAATGGACTGGCCTGCTCATTCCCCACACTTAAATCCCACCAAGTACGAGCGGGAGCGTTGGAAAGACGTACTGCAGCGCGTCCACCTGCACCATCGACGTTTCACAAGTTTTCAATCGTGCTGGATGAGGAATGGAACGCCCTGTCACAAGAACTTACCAACCGTGCGGCTAGCGTGGGAACACATCGCAGAGCATGCATTAATCTACCTCTACATCGATACGATTACTCCGAAAATCACACTTAACTGCCTGGCAGACTGTTCGTCGATCCCCCTTCAAGCCATTTCTCTACCATCCCACTCTCGAACAACAGAGCGCGAGAAAAATGAACACTTAAATCTAGCCGGCCGGAGTGGCCGAGTGGTTCTAGGCGCTACAGTCTGAAACCGCGCGACCGCTACGGTCGCAGGTTCGAATCCTGCTTCGGGCATGGATGTGTGTGATGTCCTTAGGTTAGTTAGGTTTACGTAGCTCTAAGTTCTAGGGGACTGATGACCTCAGAATTAAGTCCCATAGTGCTCAGAGCCATGTGAACCATTTTGAACTTAAATCTATCCTTGCGTGCTCTGATTTATTTATGATGACCACTCTGCCGTCCGCTTTGATCACACAGACTGTTGAGAACACGTCGCGTCTTTTGTTATGTCCAGAGGGCCATCATAAATCGCAGCGACCACAGTGTAATTATTTTCCTTGAATAAAAGTGTAGTTTCTGTTCGAATCATTTTGTACTTCTTTCAGTTGCCTTCGGTACTATACTATAGCAGTTCTTTTTGTGTATGGTCCAAATTTCACCGAACTGTGTTACTTGGTTGTGACACCATGCGAGAGCTACTTCTGTGCTTAAGTTTTGTACACCAGTAAACGGAAGTGTTTGATTGGTCAGCATACTGTGATTGCGCTGCGAGATGTCCGTGAGGATTGGGTGAGGAGCACAGTAATAGGAAAGCGCCTATTCCGCATGCGCAACACGAGTAGCCAAGTCCTTGCGGCAAATATTAGCCATCTCATTGTTAATGGTAGTAGTGCAGAAAGTGGGCCAAAGCTGGTAGTTTAATCTGAAGCGTCGGTGCCAGCTAGCATGCCTAGAAACTGCCGCAACTTCTCCAGGCGCGGGGACGTTAAGAAAGTATAAGGCAGATCTGGCGTTCTCTAGGATTAGAAGTGTAAATGAAAACAATGAAACGAGACACTACTCAGGTGCACGTCTAGTTTAAAGATGAAACTAAGAAATACGTGCTTGCATATTGGAATAAAGGCCATCAGTTGGTTTAGTTACAGTTCAAGGACGGCATTCACGCCAGGCATGGTGTAGTCCCATCAAGCCCCAAAATGACTTTGGCAGCTGGCAACGACCGCCGAGACAGTGGACGGCCTAGACTGGCTGTACCGCGAGAACTGACTTGAGGACTGGATGCGTGTCTTTGGTCTCAGGACTCATGTTTCTTATCAAGGTCCGATGGTGCCTTCAATCTCCCTTCTGTCACAGCTGGGGCTCATCAGCCTGTGACCTTATTAGGTTGGACCAATGGAAGAGAGAGAGAAAGTGAAAGGAAACGAGAAGCTTCAACGAAAAGTGCCGCATTTCATCACGGGCCTTACAGAGATGACCATCAAACACCAGTGACAGGCGCTGTGAGAGGCACGTTGCATATCACAGAGTCTGTTGTGTTTTCTGATGAAAGGTCGTTCTGTCTCGGTGCCAGTTGGTTAGTAGGAGGCCAGTTGAGGGCCTGAAAACAACCCGTCTGCGTGCTAGATGCACTGGACCTACACCTGGAGTTACGGCGTGGAGTGTGATTTCGTATGAGAGCTGGAGCCTCGCATGGTGATCCCATTCACACTGACTGCAAATTGGTACGTCAATCTGGTGATTCGACCTATTGTGGTGCCATTCATGAACAGCATTCCAGTGGGTGTTTTCTAACAGTATAACGCTGGCGCACACACCGCTGTTGTAACCCGACATGCTCTACAGAGGGTCGACATGTTGCTTTGACCTGCTCGATCACCAGATCTGTCTCCAATCGAGCACATACACACATAAATCATTTTTTCATAGATCATGAATACGACATTTCGTAATCATGTGGAACGTTTCACTTTAACAAAGCTTTCTTTGCACAAAAATTAATTAATTTTTTAATTTTTTTTTAAATATGGGACATTATTGGGCGACAACTCCAGTGTCATCTACAAACAGCACTAACCGTTCCTGTATTGACGAAATAAGTGAAACAGGCATGGAAATCCATCTCAAAAACTGACTTCTGGTACCTGTATAACACAATGCATGCACGTTTGGATGCTTTCATTCAACATTCTGGCAGTTACGCCGGTTATTAATGTACCAGTATTTCATATTTGGAATACCTTATCTCGCACTTAAATTAACCTGTAATCTTGCAATGTAGTCACTTAAATATGTTACCTAGGTCAATGTCTTCTCGTAACTGTATTATCAACATAAATTATTTTTTGTTTTTGCGATTTTTTCCCTTCACTGTATAATTCCATTTCCAGATTTCTTTTAAGACACCTTAATCATTTGCTTAATGTACAGATTGAATAACATGGGAGATAGGCTGTCTCACTCCCTTTCCAACTGTTGCCTCCATTTCATGTACCAAGACTCTTGTAAGGGCTGTATAGGGTCTGTACAAGTTGTAAATAAGATTAGACCTCCCCTATTTTATCTCCTCTGTCTTCAGAATTGCAAAGAGTGTATTCAAGTCAACATTGTGAAAAGCTTTCTCTGAATCTGTAAATACTATATACGTAGATCTACCTTTACTCCTTCTGACGTCTAAGATGAGTTTTACGGCCTCGCGTGTTCCTACATTTTTCCTGAATCCAGACTGATCATTTCCGAGGTCAACTTCTAGCAGTCATTCCATTTCTCCATACGTATAATATAATACGGTAACTTTATGTAAAGTAAATCGTGATACGCGGTAATTAGTTCACTGCAAGTTCGTATTTCGTCATGATCACTGCCATTCGTTCGCTTACTCTCTTCAACGCATGTACATTGTGCATTATTGCTACTCTTTCATACTGCGTCTGCTGTCCAAGACTGGACGACACATTATGTTTAAACAGTTTGACATCATTTCTTGCGCCCTTCCGCTGCGTCGACGGCTACTAACATTTTGCTTAAATTTCAACATTTTGTTGGACTACTGTTCTTGTTCGATCTAGTGCTGTGCACTGTTACAAATTCAGAATATTCTCTAAGTATGAGACTCTACCGGTGAAAAAGGACATCTCAAGAAGCTTTCTGCAAACATGGGTCTTCAAGAAAGCTGTAAGTCTTACCGTGGTTCGTAGCTGTGAAACCTGAGCGTTGAATCTTGTCCTAGTCGGGACGTCACTTTGGTGTTGTAAATTCCACCGCAAATTACTAACGAAAGAATAATTACAGACAATTATTTTTATCAGTGATCTGTAACATGTCTTTGAATTTTTTTCTGTGTACATAACTCCTAGTTGAATACATCAGTCAGTCAGTGAGTAGCACAAGTAAATTGACGATTAACATGTACCAGAAATGGTTCAAATCGCTCTGAGCACTATGGGATTTAACATCTGAGGTCATCAGTCCCCTAGAACTTAGAACTACTTAAACCTAACTAACCTAAGGACATCACACACATCCATGTCTGAGGCAGGATTCGAACCTGCGACCGTAGCGGTCGCGCGGTTCCGGACTGAAGCGCCTAGAACCGCTCAGCCACACCAGCCGGCCTAACATGTACCAACTGAGACGGTAACCATTACCATCGAGAGCAAGCTTTACGGACACAGCTCTAATTACGTGTAAGTAATCAAACGACGACGGTACCAGTTCAATTACGCCGACAATGAGTCTCCATTGGAATGCCATAGCGAGACCAATCAAAATATTTTTTTTTTTTAGTCATTTGTGGGCTTTGTAGGCAGTTAACAACCAGAACAGGAAAACTGTTTAGATCATAACTGAATTTACGCGGCATATCTTCGTCGTCATTCTAAAACAGATTAAGCCTCGAGTTGGTGTCACATCAGGCCAGCAATGTGGGGCAGCCAGGCCGTTCTGCGTGCATCTGCTGCGTCATTCAGCTGCAGTAACGCCAATTACGTCGTTATTACGTAGCTGGAGCGCCGCCGCACAGCCATTAACCATATCAGCACACCGCTGCAAAAACCGTGCGCCACGCAGGCGAGCCCGTCCAGCTACGCGGCTGGAATACGTACTCCAGCTTCACGCTGCCTGTCACGAGGACTGCTGCTGGTACGAATGCGTAAACGCCCACGTTCACTTTGATCACTAAACAAACGTCAGCACAGTCTGACGGACCGATCATTGCAACCTGTCACGTATACGTCTCGCTGCATAAACTACCAAGATTCCGTTTTTTAGCCTCGCAACCACATTACTGCATGTTACACTACGCACATTCGACGCGCGTGTTTCTGGCGAGGCAGTTCATCTATACAGCACATGTAGCACATACTAACGGGCCGCGTGGTTGCTAGCGGTATATTGCCCACACATAATTTTTAGTCAAATAATGCAAACGCTAAGTCATGTATATAAAAAAATTTGCTTGAAATTTCTCGAGAAATTCCTGAGTTATGCTTCTGTGTCATCCAGTTTTCACCTCGACACCCAGGCAAGGTACGTGGTTCTTATGGAGTGCTTCGTTCCAGGTAGTAAAAATGTGTCAACGAAGTTTTGTTGAAATCGATCCTGTGATTCAGGAGGAGATGTGGTACATAGATACGTACGTATGTATGTGCGTACATACATACATTCTCTTCGCACTAACGTATTTGACACTCGGCGCGGTGGCTGATGGGAGCGACCATTAAGGCATTTCCCATTTACAGTCACTCTCTTTTGCTCCCAGTGTAGACCTAGTTTGCGTGAACAGTACATACGAGGGGCGTCTAAAAAGTCCGTGCAAAAATAAAAACTACTTTCGAGTTTGGGGTAAACATTTTTTATTTTTCGACATAGTCTCCTTTTAGACTTATACACTTCGTCCAACGCTGTTCTAATTTGTTGATCCCTCTCGAATAATAGGAATTGTCCAAGTCTGCAAAATAGCTATTAGTTGCTGCAGTCACCTCCTCATTTGAATAAAATCTTTGTCCCGCCAGCCATTTCTTCAAATTGGGGAACAAATAGTAGTTCGAGGGAGCCAAGTCTGGAGAACAGGGGGGATGTGAAACGAGTTGGAATCCTATTTCCATTAATTTTGCGACCACAACTGCTGAGGTGTGTGCTGGTGCATTGTCGTGATGGAAAAGGACTTGTTTGCGGTGCAATCGCCGGCGTTTTTCTTGCAGCTTTGTTTTCAAACGGTCCAGTAACGATGAATAATATGCACCTGTAATAGTTTTACTCTTTTCCAGATAGTCGATGAGGAATATCCCTTGCGAATCCCAAGAGACAGTCGCTATAACCTTTCCAGCCGAAGGAATGGTCTTCGCCTTTTTTGGTGCAGATTCTCCCTTGGTAACCCATTGTTTAGGTTGTTCTTTGGTCTCACGAATGTAGTAGTGTATCTATGTTTGATCGTGACGAAACGACGCTTAAAGTCCTGCGGATTCTTTCTGAACAGCTGCAAACCATCAATGCAACACTTCACACGATTCCGTTTTTGGTCAAGCGTGAGCAATCGCGGAACCCATCTTGCGGATAGCTTTCTCATGTCCAAATGTTTATGCAAAATATTATGTACCCATTCATTCGAGATGCCCGCAGCACTAGCAATCTCACGCACCTTAACTCTTCTGTCATCCATCATCATATCATGGATTTTATCAATGATTTCTGGAGTCGTAACCTCCACAGGACGTCCAGAACGTTCAGCATCACTTGTGCCCATATGGCCACTCCGAAAATTTTGAAAACACTTATAAACAGTTCTAATCGAAGGTGCAGAGTCACCGTAATGTTTCTCAAGCTTCTCTTTATTCTCCTGAGGCGTTTTGCCTTTCATAGAGTAATGTTTAATCACCACATGAAATTCTTCTTCGTCCATTTTTTGACAATCATTCGACTTCGTTAATTCACACGAATGCCAAACACAAAGAAATAGACCAATATGGCTGAAACTTGGTGTGCGCTCTTTCCAAAGATGCTACTAACTAAACATGACCTCGATACGTGCCGGTGGTGCCATCTCTCGGACTTTGCACGGACTTTTCAAACATCCCTCGCACATTTTATGATATATGCAGAAGATTGCAAGTATGAGATTTTTGTGAAGAGAATTAGAATGAGCCATGTGTTAAAACCAGCAGCGTATTAGACGTGTTGAAATTTACTACGCTATGCCGACGATTTTATAAAGTCGTTAGTAATATGAATGTAATGAACTTTAAAGTATGTAATAATCGTGGTGGTTTTTTTTTTTTTGAGTGCCCAAGCTCCTGGCGACCTAGCCAGAATACGAATTGTAGTGTAATTGCCATATTTTCGGCCAACGCGCTAACGTTGCGTGTCTGCCGTTGAGTGCAGGGGCCAATCTAGATACAAACATACGTTCTAAAGCATTATCCACACAAGCCACCTTGGTATATAAGCTGCAATAATTTATAATAGAGACAGTCTACGCAATTCAGCACTTGCAGTGGCTGCCAATTTTTAATGTTGCATGCTGGTGATTCGGGCTGTGGTAAAACCCTGAAACAACGGTCTTCTTTCTCTTCGCACTTAGTAATCGCACTTAGTGAAAACAGTAGTAAGAGCACCCTGATCGATTGGTCAGTTTCATTGTGTATTTGTCCTAAGTATATAGCGGTCATTTCTTCAATCTTAGGACGGAAAACTTATTATCTCGCCATCAGTGCTTCTTCCTTTCTGAATGGAGCTAACATCAATTAATTTGCAGGTATGTACCTATCCTAAACAAACTCTACGCAATGAAAATGAAAAACACTGTATATAAAAAGCAGAAGACGAATCTGAGTTTTATTAATTTTTTAAGGCGATTCACCTAAGAAAACTGCGGAACCGAAGTCAAGATTAAGAAATGAGCATCAGGAACACTTCTGCAACAATTTCATTAGCTATGGCAGGGAGGGAAAATTAACTGAGTGAAAATGAGTCCAGCTCTGCATCCAGTAAGCGGTCCGGCAGAAATATTGATGACTATTCGCGTACACTCAACGCAGTAATAAATATTGATGACTATTCGTATACCTTCACTGTAATGACTGATGCTGACCGGGTTTGTTATGTCAAAAAACATACCTGTCGTGCAGCATCACGCTTGTACATGTACTTTTGTTCCACCAAGACCATGGTCCGCAGCTCGTGGTCTAGTGGCTAGCTTTGCTGCCTCTGGATCACGGGGTCCCGGTTTCGATTACCGACCCGGTTGGGGATTTTCTCTGTCCGGGGACTGCGTGTTTGGGTTGTCGTCATAATTCATCATCATTCGTAATAGTGCCTAGATTGGACTGCGTAAAAAAATTGGAGAGTTAAAAAATTGGGAATTTGTACGGGCGCTGATGAGCGGCCCACGAACCAGACATCATCATCATCATCATCATCACCAACAGCAAATATCTGCTGGGCAGGGGGAAGAAGTACACTTTGAACCCAATCACACGAAGCTCTGGTAAAACTGTTCGTCTATTGAGATCATAGAAACGTAAAGTAAATACGGCGTGCCATTCGTTAGCTACTTTTAAGGTTGCCGTATTCTTATCGCTTTGCCTGTTGGATGCAGTTTTGCAGCACACAGATAAATTCCATTCTGATACGCACAAGCCACAACAACTGCGTGACACTAAGTTGCTGTCCACGAGGATGCGTGCAACTGTCAAAAAAGTGTTCAAATGTGCGTGAAATCTTATGGGACTTAATTGCTAAGGTCATCAGTCCCTAAGCTTACACACTACCTAACCTAAATTATCCTAAGGACAAACACACACACCCACGCCCGAGGGAGGACTCGAACCTCCGCCAGGACCAGCCGCACAGCCCATGACTGCAGCGCCCTACACCGCTCGGCTAATCCCGCGAGGCACGCGCAACTGTCGCTACTACTCGTAGTATGAATGCACTCGTAGTTTCCACACCGCTATGACAAACCGACTGTTCAGCCAATGGCGAAATATTGCCATTTAGCGTAGAACTTTTCTCGCAATGAATATTTCATACGAACGCATAACGTCCACATGTCCTCGTCATGCCTCCCGGAACCGCCTTGTCACGATTATAGCCGGCCGCGGTGGTCTAGCGGTTCTAGGGGCGCAGTCCGGAACCGCGCGACTGCTACGGTCGCAGGTTCGAATCCTGCCTCGGGCATGGATGTGTGTGATGTCCTTAGGTTAGTTAGGTTTAAATAGTTCTAAGTTCTAGGGGACTGATGACCACAGTAGTTAAGTCCCATAGTGCTCAGAGCCATTTGAACCATTTTGTCACGATTATATGTCGATATCCAAGACACAACACACCAAGTCGAAAGTCAACAATATTTATTTAACTACAAGCTGAGAAACCCACCACAGCCCAGTTATTAATTCTGTTAATTTTCTATTAAAAACGAAAATAAAACATTAACTGTGTTTGTAGTTAAGTACCGGAAAAATTTTCATTTACATGTATTCGTGAAATCTCCTTTGAAATTACGAAACAGTCGTACAAAGAAATATATAATGCAGAAACGTTTAAGTACGGTATCTAAACTGGGCAACACGATCCTCGTCAGTTTCTGTACTCTGAGGGCAGCTGCTTCGCGTTTCTGCAGGGCGATTTCGTAAACGTCTCTTCGGCAACGCCTCTTCATTGCTCTACAGACGGCTATCGTTCTCGCCTACAGCCCTTTGCGCTTCGCAATTTAAAGCTGTCGAAAGTCAGGGGTTTTGTCTAAGTTGACTCGACTGTGGGAGTGTCGTAATAGCAGAGAGTAAATGTATTAAAACTTCATGCATTATGCAGCGTTTTTCTCGTACCTCAGTATTAATGACGTCATATCTCCTGGGCTATGTGTCGCACCACGATGTACTTCTGTAGATGTATTTAGCGACATAAGTGGATACCACCAACGGAACTTGTTGCGAATGCAGTTAGTAGCACGGAAGTAATACATTTAAACGTCACTCAATAGGAGGCAGTTTCTCACATATCTCATTGTTTATGACGTCAGATCTCCTGAAGTGTGATAGATTGGTGGTCATTACCCCTTCAGCCGTTGTTGCCTGACAGTAAGGTACATATGTACCAATTCTGGTTGAAATCGAGCCATTGATTTAGGAGGAAATGTGAAACACACACACACAGATACAGAGTTACATACATCTGTTTTTATTATATATGTGGATTCATCCAAATATTCCAAATAGAGAACATACATATGGTATCTCGATATAATGTCCCCCAGCGTGATTACAATCGTTTGGAATAGATTAATTAACTTTTCATAACTGGGAGTCACAGTCATGAGAATTTTTTTTTTTTTGAAAGACATCATGTTTACGCCAGTGATTGTTAAACTTTTTATTTCCACTATTGCAATTTCAGCCTTGGCCATTATCAAATGCAGACGTTTTGGCTGTGCTGTTTACGATATATGGACATGTGTGCTCGCACTACTGAGCACCGTTACGAATGAATGGTTCAAATGGCTCTGAGCACTATGGGACTTAACTGCTGAGAACTTCGCACTGGTCATTCGTGTTACCGTGGCCGTAAACGCTCAAGTTTCGTTCAGAATTCACGGTGACCAAGTAGTGTCCTATTTTCTGCATACTAATGATGAGTTTGCCGTTGAAATGGTTCAAATGGCTCTGAGCACTATGGGACTTAACATCTGTGGTCATCAGTCCCCTAGAACTTAGAACTACTTAAAACTGACTAACCTAAGGACATCACAGACATCCATGCCTGAGGCAGGATTCGAATCTGCGACCGTAGCGGTCACGCGGTTCCAGACTGAAGCACCTAGAACCGCACGACCACACCGGCCGGCAGTTTGCAGTTAACACTCCCCTCTTCTAAGACGAGGACAAACGTGTTCATAGGACTGCACAGCTACTTTCGTGGCTTGACGAACGTTTAGCCATCCTGTCGCGCCTCCGCTGACCTCACTAAATGTATGAGACTATTAAAGAAGCGGTGAAATGTTAGAATCATCACGCCCGAATTTTGGTATCTCTACAGGATATAGACAACAATGAATGGTTTCAGCTGGGTATGGTAAGCCTTAAGAAAATTGTGGTCGCTCTTCCTCAATGAACTGAGACCATTTTAAAGGCTGGAGGTGGTCTTACACGGTATTAGTGGGATGATCTCTGGAGGTGACAGATTTTTCTTTTTTTTGTCCGGTGTGGTTCAAAATGGTTCAAATGGCTCTGAGCACTATGGGACTTAACTGCTGAGGTAATCAGTCCCCTAGAACTTGGAACTACTTAAACCTAATTAACCTAAACACATCCATGCCCGAGGCAGGATTAGAACCTGCGACCGTAGCGGTCGCGCGGTTCCACACTGTAGCGCCTAGAACCGCTCGGCCACTCCGGCCGGCTTCCAGGACATGCTACAGAGAGTCGCTGCTGTAACTTGAAGCTGTCAGCTAAAATGTGACTTTTTTCTTGTCCGGGGAGCTTAAGAGTCTTGTACTGTTCCATGGACTGGATCAGTACGACCGGTTGGTTGGCAGAGGCTGGTCCGGGCGTGGGTGACGTGGGGGAGCGCAGCCCGCAGGCTGCGACGCGACTTGGCCGGCCGCGGCCCGCGGAAGGAGCCGGTGCGTGGCGGTCGGTGGGCGGTCCCACGATGCGGTGTCGGCGCGTTGCGCAAGTCAGGCCAATCCGTCACCAGCAATTAAGCCGCGTTCCCGCGGGAGAGCGCCGCGTGTTTACGGCTCGCCGCGCGCTGCTCTTGATCGCGCATGGCTGGCCTGAGCGAAGCGCTTTGCAGCGTAAGATTTACACCGATCGAAGCGGAATGTCTTACACTTTGACCCAATGCTACCAGACTAATACTCCAGTATTTCCGTGCCTGTGCTATACGTCGGTTGAAATTTCATCCTTACGCGACCTTATGTTTAGTGTTTTGGTTGCATTAAAGCCATATGTACAGTAGAGATCAGAAACGGAACGAGACGATTCTAACGTTCGTGTTGTGCATACTTAAGATATGAAGGCGCCGCTGTAGTTCCGCGACTATAACGAGCTTCAGACCAGTGGCGCTGCGTTCTCTTATAGAACTAACTTACACACCGATGCCATGTATTTACTGTTCAAAATGGCTCTGAGCACTATGGGCCTCAACTTCTGAGGTCATTAGTCCCCTAGAACTTAGAACTAGTTAAACCTAACTAACCTAAGGACATCACAAACATCCATGCCCGAGGCAGGATTCGAACCTGCGACCGTAGCGGTCTTGCAGTTCCAGACTGCAGCGCCTTTAACCGCACGGCCCCTTCGGCCGGCGTATTTACTGTGAGAGCATGAATTGTGTTATTGAACTTCCGTGAAAGTATTATTCGGCCACCGATAAAGTTTATATGCCATTTCCCGCGTGTGCGATCCCGTATGGGATCGTCATGCAGAGAATTTTTTGTGAACTTGCAGTGGTGCTCGATAAGTGAAAATTAAACTCCGCGAACTTACATTCAAGTATTTCTGTTAGGCTGACTCTAAAGACTATTTTTCCTCAATTTTGAATAAACTAAGGCAGCGTCCTTTTATTTCGAGGCTTCCACTGTAGTGGCGTTGAGACTTTCCCACTTGCCGTTCCATTAGTCATAGTTGATTGCATGCATGTTAAAATCTGCGACTGGTACAGAAGAAACCATTGGTGACAACGTGACAGCTTTATAAGGTACGAGGTAAGCAAACCTCCTCCTGTTTAGTTGCAAGAAGCTTGCTGGACCTCCTCTTTATGAGTCAATCAACGTAGCCCCTCCATATGCAACAATTCACAAATAATAACATGCGCTGTTGGCACGGGAGGAACATTCCACTTCTCACCCTAGTTAGTTCACTAGGTAGGAAGGGGTATGAACCGCTACAGAACGATCGACTCTGACGACAACAAGCGAAATCTGAGCAGAGGTTACAGGTACAGCTACACCACGCACTGTCGACAACAGATTACTGGAACTTCGATTGACACCTCGAGTTGTCATGTGTTATTTACAGCCAAAACCATTCTACAGAAAACGAATAATTGCGTGGTACAGAGCCAGAGTCAACGGGGCACCAAGTGACATTCTGTAATGGTCAGCGACGTCTCGCTACTGTTTGAACCGTAAGATTGTCCCCAAAGTGTCCGGTGAAATGTCACAGGGAGCAGCGGTTCTCGACAACAGGACAAATTTGGCAGTTGTTGAATAGCGCTTGAAGGAGTCATGTGGTAAGAATGATATAAGCTGGTTCACATATTCTTCATGAACAGTGAACCAAGTGGCATATTCCAGCAGGAATAATTGGAGTCAATGTCTCGGTCTCATAATAGTTCAATATTTTTGAACAGCCGATACCGATAATCAATTTTAATACAATATTATGTAACCAAGGCACTGACTTTCAGAATCCAACAGTATACAGAATTCATTGGTCACCTCAGTAGGTACAGACCATCTCATTTCACGACAATTCAAGATACCACACTGAAATTCACGCCTCAAACACCTTGCGGAATACATGGATACCTGACTCGTCTGCCGGTTCCCCCTATTTATCACTCACAGAGCGTGTCTGAGATGCGATGGGAAGACGGATTATCTACGGCTGGCACCGCTTCTCTGCTCCCAGTCGCCAGCTTCCTCTGTCTTGACCTCCCTCAGTGTTCATATCCCTCCACATCATTTCGCCAGTTGCGTCGTGCGCGACCCCTTTTCTTCCGCTGGGGTGATATCCACCGTAGTATCCTATTCGGTATCCTGCCTTCATTCGTCCTATTCACATGGCCAAACCACATCGTCACGAAGATCTGCATCCATTTTCATCCTTTGTCGGATTACGTCATTTCTTATCCTATCCAGTCTGGTACAGTTTGAACTTCGTCTTAAGTAATTCGTCTCAGTGGCAGCAGTTTATTCTTATTTTTTTGCTGACGTCCCAAGTTTCTGCTCCGTACAAAACTACACTCTGCGCTATAGTCTTAAACATCCTCTTCTTTGTTGTTCTTTATATCTTTTTTTTCCCACACAAGAGAATTCATTGCCCTTGTTACACCTCGTCCTTTATTAATCCTACAAGTGATGACATCAGTAGCCGTGCTGTGGTTACTAAATAACACACGAAGATGTTTTATCTTTTCCAGACCTACAATTACTCCATCAGCCTCCAGATAATTTACATTATTCGTTCCAACGGCTCTTCACGGTTGTTCATGTTCATCTTCAGGCCAGCCTCATTGTATTCATCTTCAAGCTTTCTTATCATATAGCTCAGATCATCTGCATCTTCTGCTAGTACAATCTGGTCAGCTACAAAATACCGGCTGAATAACTTGCTTTCTTTTGCTGTCACTTCCGTAAGTTCACATTTTCTATCCCAAGTCTTCTACCTATAGCTTACAGAGGGTCGGTGACAGCCCACATCCCAACTGCTTCAGCAATCCCGTTTAACTGACGCAGCATATATTTTAGGCGTCGCAGGACTTTCCTCAGGACTGCATCCGGAAGCCATTTGCTTCCGTTCCATAATGAATGCAGAAGTGTGTGCCGGTAGAGGCCACATCTCATACAGATGATGACGGGCGTCAGTTCCCATTGCGGTCAAAGTTTAATCATTTAATACCTGCTATGTGATGAAGATCTGTACGAAGTGGACAAATATCTGACTGTTGCTTCATGGTGTGACACCTCCCATTCCTCTCAGTGCAATAAGTAGACCAGTTGTCTTCAGGTAGTTTCTATAATTCGATGCACGGTACGTGAAGTAATGAGAAATGATCGTTTATGAAGAGAACAGCCGCGCGGGATTAGCAGAGCGGTCTCAGGCGCTGCAGTCATGGACTGTGCGGCTGGTCCCGGTGGAGGTTCGAGTCCTCCCTCGGGCATGTGTGTGTGTGTGTTTGTCCTTAGGATAATTTAGGTTAAGTAGTGTGTAAGCTTAGGGACTGATGACCTTAGCAGCTAAGTCCCATAAGATTTCACAGACATTTGAACATTTTTTGAAGAGAAAAAAGTACGTGCAGACTTAGTCAGGTAACGTGCGGCTGCTTTACTGACGTCTGTGGTGAAGACGTATTTCAGAGAACCTGCCGATATTGCAAAATGAGATGCACAGTGGAAGTCGGTGTTTCTTTAGGACAGGGGCACTGAAAGTGCCCACCACACGCGGACTGCATCGTGACTACTTATCGGTTCTCTCTGTATTCATCAATATACCTGACGGAAGTGCTCACAACCTCACATTTTCCCTGTCACTGAAGACTTCAGTCACTGGTCATTGCCACAAAGAACCGTACAGTTGATGTGATGTCAAAAGTCAACCACAAACTCGAACAACCTCTCTCTGCAATCACTCTACGACAAAGACTGCTCAAGCTGAACATTCGCATTAGGAACGTACCTTTTACATAAGCAAAAATAATGCTTAATAGAATAGACACGGGGCCTAAATCCAACAATGTAAGTCTCTTTGGTTATATTTCATCTCGCTTCAACAACATCAGGGTAACTTTATAGCGGTAGCCTTCATTCTCAACTGAGAGAGACGACTCGAGGGCCCAGCGCTGAGCCAGATCACTGACCCTCGGCCAGCACTCGTCAGCCTGCGTTAATTCGCTCTTCCTCCATCACTGTCGCCCCTCCGCGCATCGTAACTACCAGGCGGGTCGCCAGACGTAGGAGAACACGAGTGCGAGTCCAGAGATCAGAGAGCACAGCCTGACTGCAACCAGATACAGCGATCGCTGTTTACCTTTCGTACATCCATTTGCTATTTCGGATGGAGTGTGGGACAACAGCTGGTCAGTAAACGAGAATTAACGGTAACACCTTCAGCTATGTGTTTAAATCTCTTTATATTCGAAAGAGACCGGTTTCGGTGACGCAATGCACGGTCATCAGGCCCCTCTGTTGGCAAAAATTGGACCTATAACCACGTTCCTATGCTACCAGAACAGGGGATAAAAATCAAGTCTACAATCGAAGACATGCTAATGCGTGAACTGTCCGCTACACACATTAAACAACTACTTTTTTGGAGTTGAAAAACGCCAGAATGAAGAAGAGTAAGGAAAAATGAAGAAGCGGCGAAACAGGAGAAAGAAATACTAGTTAGTACTTATTAAGTACAAAACTTTTTCGCTAGCATAAGGTAATACAGTTCCGAACTCAGACAAGAGTACTGTACACGTGTGATCTCCGGATTATTTGCTTCCACTAACTGTGCAGTTACATGCACTCTGTCATTCTTTAAATACTGGAAACTCGGTCTGTTCCAGTTGCAATAGATATTTCGAAGAAATGAAATTATCATAGGAACACAAATACCTTCAACGTAAACATGAAAACCGCACTCCTGAATACAATGTCTTAAACCATCATGCCTCGTTTGCCAGCGGAAAGTCATGCACCATCTTCTAATTATACAGGGTTGACAAAATGAAACTAACCCGGAAAATATTTCCAATAAGACTGTCGCGAAACTGACCCTTGTTAATGCAAGCCACAGAAGGTGCTGGAAATGGCCACAGTTAACATCGATGCAGTGCTGTGCTCGATTTACGAAACTGGATTATTTGAGTATACCTGTTCCTTCAAGTTTCACCTTAGTTCCCACAGGAAGAGAGATGAGGCGATCGTGGTGACCAGGAGATTGCACTGCCTCTGCTGATTGCCCTCTCCTCACCTCACACCTCACACACTCGTGTCAAGATTGAGAAGGCGCTGTGTGCTGTTACTCGGTCTTGCCGAAAATGTCCACACAGTCGTTCATCTTCTGTGAGTTGATCCACATCTGGATTAAACGCTTTTTGGACGTACTGATTATAATTAACAGATTGGTGATAGACATCAGACAGTGCGCACCAAACACCAATCCTGAAATTATGCAACGGCTCTTCAAAGTACTGATGGGTATTATCTGACGCATAATGGTCCATGTTTTGAAAGTTCACGTACCGTGACGGGCTGAACCAGTCCTCATATAAGAAAGTCAAAAACTGAGGACCAATAAGTCTTGGTTCAACCTCACTCACAAACACCGTCAGAATTCATCTTGTAAGGATGCAGATGCAGTTTCTTTTTGCTAACCTTTTGAGACAACGACCTCTTAAAAATTTCTTCCGACTTCGTTACACTCTCTCCTTCTTTCGAGCGATGCTTTTTTTGTACTCGGAATCTTTTGGAATGCTTATAATTTTTATTTCCTACAGAGCCCGTTGGGCGCCACTTTGCCACTAAATTTTGCATTGCAGATTTTGCTGCTGGTTTTACCAACACACTTTCATTTTTAAACTCTTGCACGAACAGTTCCAGTTCCTCAGACGTTTTCCACGAATTTGCTTCGCTCAACACTCCAGTGAACATGCGCTGTTTTATCGCGAGCACCATTTTGTGCTGCATTCAACTGCTGACTAAATGTAAATGCTCATCTCACTCAAACGTAACGGTACAGTGAAGTCCTCGGGACAGAGCACATCGATGATTGGCTGCACCCCCCCCCCCCCCCGCCCCTCACACACACACACACACACACAAATTCCTCTCCCGTGCCAACCTTTTCATCTCCGAGTAGCCACTGCAACATACGTCCTCGATTATTTATTATTTGCTGGATGTATCCCAATCTTCTTCTTCCTCTACAGTTTTTACCCTCTATAGCTCCCTCTTATACTATGGAAGTTATTCTCTGATGTCTTAAAAGCTCTTCTGTCGTCCTGTCTCTTCTTTTTGTCAGTGTTTTCCGTACATTCCTCTCCTCGCCGATTCTGCGTAGAACCTTCTCATCCTTTTCTTGTTACCCCACATAATTTTCAACATCTTCTGTAGCACACGTCCAATGCTTCGATTCTCTTTTGTTCCGGTTTTCCCATAGTCCATGTTTCATTACCATACAATCCTGTGCTCCAAACGTAAATTCTCATGGGTTATTTAGAAGCCTAGGTAGCAACATTTCTTAACTTCATCCACTTCGTGATCGCAAATTCTGATGTTAAGTTTCTCGCTTTCGTTTTGCTTCGATTTATTCTCAGTCTAAATTCTATATTCATTGGCCTGTTGATTCCATTCAAAAATATCTGTAATTCGTCTTCGCTTTCACTGAGGATGGTAATGTCACAGTGAATCTTATCACTGATATTCTTTAACTTTGAATTTTAAGCGCACTCTTCTTCCATGTATACATTGAACAGTAGGGGCGAAAGACTACATTCCTGTTTTAAACCCTTTTTTTCCGAGCACTTCGTTCTCGGTCTTCCAGTTATTGTTCCGTCTTGGTTCTCGTACATATTGTGTATTACCTATCTTTCCTACAGCTTACCCCTATTTTCAGAGAATCTTGCACCATTTTACATTGTCGAACGCTTTTTGCTGGCCGACAATTCTATGGACGTGTCTTTATTTTTCTTTATTATTGCATCCATCGCCAACTGCAACGTCAGGCATGTCTCTCTGGCGCCTTTACCTCTCCTAAAGCCAAACATATCGTCATTTAACAGAACCTCAATTTTATTTTCCATTCTTCCGTATATTATTGTTTCAGCAACTTGGATGCATGAGCTGGTAAACTGGTTGTGCGATAATTCTCGCTCTTGTCGGCTCTTGATATCTTCGAAATTGTCTGGATGATGTTTTCCCGAAGATCTGGTGGTATATTTGCCAGTCTCACACATTCTACACACCAATGAGAGTAGTTGTTTTGCTGCCATTTTCAACAATGATTTCTGAAATCCTGATGGAATGTTATCCATCCAAAGCTCTTTCAAATTCTGATTCTTATACTGGATACCCTATATCTTCTATATCGACTCCTGTTTCTTCTTCTATCACGACATCGGTCAAGCCTTCCCCCTCATAGATGCCTTCAGTGTACTCTTTCCATCTATCCGCTCCCTCCCCTGCATTTAACAGTGAAATTCCCATTGCACTCTTAATATTATCATCCTTGCCTGAATTTAATCGAAGATTGTTTTGACTTTTCTGTATGCAGTCGTTTCGAGAATCATTTCTTGTTCAGTATCAACAGATTTTTCATTCAGCTGTTTCGACTTAGGTTCCCTGCACTTCCTATTTATTTCGTTCCTAAGAGACTTGCATTTCTGTATTCCTGCATTTCCCTGAACATCTTTGTACATTCTTCTTTCGTTGATGAACTGAAGTATTTCTTCTGTTACCCATGGTTTCTTCGCAGTTACCTTTTTTGTATCTATGTTTTTCTTTTGAACTTCTGTGATTGCCCATTTTAGAGATGCCCATTCCACTTCAACTGAACTGCCTGCTGAGTTATTCATAATCGCCTCAGAGAACTTCAAGCGTACTTCGTATCCCACTTCTTTGCCCCCCTGTTTCTTCCTGACTAGGCTCTTAAACTTCAGCCTACTCTTCATCATTACTACATTGTGATCTGAGTCCATATCTATTCCTAGGTACACCTTACAATCCAATATCTGATTTCGTAATCTCTACCTTACCATGATGTAATCAACTGGAATCTTCTCGCAACGCCAGGCCTTTTGGAAGTATACCTTCTCCTGTCGCCAGCCGGAGTGGCCGTGCGGTTCTAGGCGCTACAGTCTGGAGCCGAGCGACCGCTCCGGTCGCAGGTTCGAATCCTGCCTCGGGCATGGATGTGTGTGCTGTCCTTAGGTTAGTTAGGTTTAATTAGTTCTAAGTTCTAGGCGACTGATAACCTCAGAAGTTAAGTCGCATAGTGCTCAGAACCATTTGAACCTCCTCCTATCGTGTTTCTTGAACAGAGTATTCGCTATTACTAGCTGCAACTTATTGCAGAACTCAATTAGTATTTCTGCTCTCTCATTCCTAGTAGCATGCCCACATTCTCCTCTAACCATTTCTTCTACTGCTTCTCCCACAACCGCATTCCAACCCCTTTGGCTATCAGACTTTCATCTCCGTTTACGTACTGAATTACCCGTGCAGTATCCTCATACACTTCCTCTGTCTCTTAATCTTCTGCTTGCGGCGTTGGCATGTATACCTGTGCTACCTTTGTCAGTATTGGTTTTCTATTGATTATGATGAGAACAATTGTATTATTGAACTGCTCACAGTAGCCCTCTCTTTGCCCTACCTTGTTGTTCATAACGAATCCTAATCCCGTTATACCATTTTTTGCTGTTGTTGTATTGCTCTATACTCATATGACCAAACGTCCTTTTCTTCCATTTCGTTGCAATGACCCCCTTCACCCAATTAGCACTTCCTTTTCAGATTTTCTAGATTTCCTACTACGCTCAGGTTTCTGACATTACACGCCTCAATTCGTAGAAGGTTACTCTTTCACTGATGATTCAATATTTTTCTCACGTTCACCTTCCCCTAGGCAATCCCTTGCGGAGAACCGAATGTGGGACTAGTCCAGAATCTTTTGCCGATGGAAATATCATCACGACACTTATGTCTTGTAGATACACATTTAATGCAGTGGTTTCCATTGCGTTCTGCATCCTGATGCCGTTGGTCATTAACGTGGGTCAATTCCCCGTCAGTTTTATAGATTGTTTTACGGGCCAGTTCTATTTTGTACACCCTATATAAGGACAGCTCAGTATCTTTGTGGTATCAACGTTCGATACCACACTTGTTAGGGGTTGCAGATATCGACCGCGGTCCGTAATAGATATCGCTGGACCCGCGAGTCGCGATTAGCGCCGCTGGCGCCGCTCCACGGCTTGTGACAATGTCTAGCGAGCTCTCGTCCACTCTCGCTCGGGACGTCAACTAGGAATGTAGTATAGCCTTCAGCTGATAGGAGGCAACCTCTAACGAGGCGCTTAGTCAAGTATGGCATAAGTAATGCCTCTCTAGATATCTGTTTGTAATTATATTCGTTGCACATACAGACTATGCAACTAGCTCCTTACCGACTTCACTGCCAAACCTGCAATATATGTTGCTATTTAGCATTGGCCATCTGTCATCATAACAACTGACGACGAGAATCATAACAATCTTACACTAAGATATTTCTTCTAGTAAGATTCGATCTCTTTAGCGTTTTTTCGGCGCTGTTGTATTAACGAAGCAAGCAGACTTCCTCTGTGAGCCCATCAGCTCAGCCGCAGCGGTCGTTCTGGCCGCCGGCGTTCGCTGCTCGGCCTCGCCGCCGTCGCGTAATTCAAAGCTGCGCAGCCGGCAGACGCTGAACGCTGCAGTGTCCGTCGCGCCACATCCTCTCACCCGCACAACGTCTTCATCGGTAGGAGCTTCTTAGTTAGGGAACTCAAAAAGACAATGTTAGGCCGCCACTTCACGGGGAACTACTGTCGTGTCCCACTGACGTGTCCTGAGAGGGAGTGGAAGGACTGCGTTAGTGCGCGTCAGAGAACTTACTCGGCATGAGGTCTCGGTGGTGTGGGCCGCCAACTCCTCACTGCTCCGTTGTAGAGAAGGCTCCAAGGTGAGCTAGAGTACGGAACTCGGATAGGATCTTAGGGAAGCTTTCATGTATAAACACTCGATGTATAGAACGATTATACTGGAAGTACCCCTGGCACTTGTGATTTAAATAAGATTCTATATACAGTCTCCAACGATTGTCTATCTGGCTATGCAGTTGCCATCCCTAACTTCCCAAACCTAAGTCCTAATACAGCAGAGGCGAGCGCACCGGACTAAGTGTCAGCTGCGTCGATTCAGCCTAAGTCCCTACTTGTTGCTGTGATCAATACTCTCCTGCAACTCTTGCAGCATCCCGACGCAGATTAACGTGGACCAGCGTCCTAAGTACCTCACTCCATCACTGTCCTTCGATCTAGCGGCTATCCGCTTTTATAGGGGGTAGTGCACCCGGCACCACTTGTTCTAGAAGGTTCTAGCAGGTTCTAGCACCCCCGAACTTTGAGCCCTGAGTAGGCTAGTCACGCTACGGTCGCAGGTTCGAATCCTGCCTCGGGCATGGATGTTTGTGATGTCCTTAGGTTAGTTAGGTTTAACTAGTTCTAAGTTCTAGGGGACTAATGACCTAAGCAGTTGAGTCCCATAGTGCTCAGAGCCATTTTTAGGCTAGTCACGCGGCAGCATGTGATGCCTACGTGATGAGCTAGCCATTCTCCACTGTTTGCTGTGTCCAAGGGTTGCCACTAACTGTGCTTGAGCCTCGTGATACTGCATACTCCGCTCTTGTTAGTCGAATACACATTACACATTACACATGAGATAGTCTGGTCACGTCCGCCTCGCTTGATCTGTAGCAATAATTTTCCAGCCTACAGCCTACATGATTTTAATTCTATCTTCTACTATTCGCGACACTACAATGCAAACAAATTGCTCAAAGTCCTTTCCTTTAGTATAGCTCTGTCTCCAATTCAGGATTAAACTGATAGCTAGCATGAGTAGAGACGATGAAGACCTACTGTGCTTTCCTTGAAAAATAGAAATTTTAATATACAAACATAATACACATAAGAAGACAACGGCATGCCCACAACTGCACAAGTTTGGTGGGCACCCTCATTTTACACAGGTTATCTAGTAATACCCTCTATTTTATATTGGCTTAACTTAATACAATTTGGAAGATATCAGGAGTAGTGGTAGTGAGGATCTACCACTCCTTACTTTAAAAAAATACAAATTTTGTTATACGTGCATGATGTAAATAAGGAGACAACGATTTGTCGATAATTACACAAGTTCATTCGGCACCATTATTTTAGACAGGTTATCAAACAATTCACTTTTTTTATATACGATCATTTAGGCGGCGCGAAAGAGTTACAGAGATGCTCAACCAACTGCAGTGCAATACGCTACGAGAGAGACGTTGTGCATCACGTAGAGGTTGACAATTGTAGTAATTTCGAGAGAGTACTTTCGGGGGAAGAGTCGGACAGTATATTACTTCCCCCCCCCCCCCTTCCCCACATACATCTCGCGAAATGACCATGAAGAAAAAATTCGAGAAATTAGAGCTAATATAGAGGCTTATCAATGGTCATATTTCTCACGCACCATTCACGAGTGGAACAGGGAAAGGGAGGGTGATCAGTTAGCGGTACCAGACGTACCCTTCCGCACACAGTGTCAGGTGGCGTGTTGAGTATTGAGGTAGATGTAAATGTAGATGTCTATGCAGTGCAAATGTAGATAGTTCGATACCCTCTTCCTCAAACACACGGCTAACGCTGTCAGCAACAACGTTACCCCCTCCCCGTATGACACACTCTATACTGGACAACAGATATCCGGAATAGTCATCTAGTGATACACCCTGTCCGCAGTGGTCATCCCAGCAGCCAGGTTATCAGCTTCTAGGATGAATGGACAGTGCTCCAGATATATATAGAGTTTCTGAAGGGCAAACCGAACGGCCAACGCTTCTAGTTCACAAACTGAATATTTAGCCTCTAATTTTAACAAACCCCAAGAGGCACACGTTGTCGGTCGTCTCCCTGAAGGGCATTATCGTAAAGGAACAGCTGCCAGACATGGCATGGAGGGAACCGTTTGAACTACAAATTGTTTGCAAAGGTCAGGGGTTGGTAACGAGGCGGCTATTGCTAATGCCGTCTTAAGATCCTTTGAAGTTAGCCTGTTGGGAAGTAGCCCATTCGAATTTCCTTCACTTCTTTCTTAACTCATTCAGCGCAGATGCCAACTGAGCAAAGTTAGGTATGAACTTTCGAAAAAAAAAATTAATCGTGACGCGAACCTCGCCACAGCCTTGGGACTCTTAGATGCCATACCATTGCGGATAACCTCATTCCGACTGGTCAGCCGTAATACCCTGCGGAGAAATTACATGTCCCAAAAACGACTGCTGCCCTCGTCGGAGGTTCGAGTCCTCCCTCGGGGCATGGATGTGTGTGTTGTCCTTAGCAGAAGTTAGTTTAAGTTAGATTAAAGCCTAGGAACCGATGACCTCAGCAGTTTGGTCCCACAGGAACTTATCACAAATTTCCAATTTTTCCCCAAAAACGACACCTTTGATTGAAGCAATTTTACCTTACAAAGCTTAACTGTGAGCCCTGACCGCCCCCCCCCCCCCCCGCACGCCCCTCCCTCACCCTTAGCCGGCGTAAGACTTTCTCAATGTGTCTAATATCATTAGAAAAATTCTCTCTGAAGATAACCAAGTCATCTAGGCAGTGATAAATGTAAATCCAATGCCTGGGAAAATACTATCTAGGAGATGCAACAGTACTGCTGCTCCGGTTAAGAGTGGGACGCAGTTAAACTTACAGAAATTCCAATCGGCTGCGAAGACTGCGATCGATTTAGAGTCTTCGGTGGTATCTGATAATAGGATCGTTTGCGATCCAGAGCAGTGAAGAAGGGCAGCTCGTTTTGTATCACCGCGAAAAAGGGGAGAGAGTGGCACGGACATGACATGTGAATTGGGATGGCTGTCATTAAAACAAAAGCTTTTTTCGTTGCAGAACGATCTTCTCGTGAAATTTCAATCACCAACTTTCTTCTCCGATTGCGAAAATATTCTGTTGGCTCCCACCTACCCAAGGAGAAATAATCATCATAATAAAGGAAGAGCTCGCAAAGAAAGATTTAAGTGCTGGTTTTTCCTGCACGCGGTTCGAGACGGAACAGTAGAGAAAAAGCTTGAAGATGGTTCGATGAACACTCTGCCAGCCACTCACTCAATTGTGAATTGCAGAGTAGTCATGTAGATGCAGATGTACAAAGCCAGGAGAAAGAGGAATGGAGGTCGGGCAACTGAATGGACTGTTCATAAAGCTATCTTAAGAACCCTAAGGGCAGCCTGTTGGGAAGCACCCCATTCGAATTTTCTTTTTTTGGTTCAAATGGTTCAAATGGCTCTGAACACTATGGGACTCAACTTCTGAGGTCATCAGTCCCCTAGAACGTTTAACTAGTTGAACCTAACTAACCTAAGTACATCACACACATCCATGCCCGAGGCAGGATTCGAACCTGCGACCGTAGCGGTCCCGCAGTTCCAGGCTGTAGCGCCTAGAACCGCACGGCCACTCCAGCCGGCTTTCTTTTTTTCTTAATCCATTCAACAGAGATGCCATTCGGCCAAAGCACGATAGTATACGACAAGTCGAAATCCCATATCTGCTTCTGGATCCAAGGAAGTGGGTAAAGAGTACAGAGAGTTGAAAGGTCTAATGAGTGTGTCCTTAAACATTTCCTCATTATCCAAGTTGAGCTGTTTCATCTTGGAGGAGAAGGCCTGTAGGATGGACGCCTTACAGGAATACTGTCAGCAAGTTTAATCTTGTATTCACGGAATTTTGCAACACCCAAAACATCGGTAAGCACATCCAGATAAGCCTAACATACGCACCATAACTGTGCGGCCTGCTCGGATGGCAAATGTCTAAAGTTATTCCTTTCATGTTCGTCGTTTCTTTGACTGTGACAACCTGCGCCAGTACTTCACAAAAATGTTACAAAATTTATAAGTTCGCTCCCTAGTTAAAAGGAATGAAAATTCTCAAATCCTCCAATTAATAATAAAGCCAGTGTGCTGTATAAAGTCAGAGCCAAGAATCACGGAACGATTACCTGACTCACTATCTTCCCCTAAACGTCCAAGTGAAACCCTGGATCCTCAGGTTAATGGTGAGTTCCCCAACACGTACAGTTTACTAGATTAGCCACCGTGAGTTACCAACTTCCGTGCTTAGTGGAGGAAACTGACATGGTAACTGGCACTTGCGATACCACTCTTCATTAATTAATGTTAATTAGTTTGCCATGTCAAGTAGTGCCAAATTGGTTCTTCCCTCACACTAAGACAAATAAATGGAACAGTAGCAATAGGCGACGTCGTATCCTATTAGGCACTAGGGGTTCAATTGCCCTAACCTTGCCCCCATAATGGGCTCTGATCAATAAGAATCCCCACCCCCATTTTTTGACTGGATGACTGGACAGTCGTTTATGATGATTTGGAGTCCCACATCTAAAACCCATGAAGGCCAACGGCGTTCTATTATCTGTAAGAGAGCCCTTTCCGCCTCTCTTAGGTGCCTTCGAATCCTGTATCCCAATCTCTGCCATTGGCTCACATCCACATAACGGACAGCAACCACTTGCTATAATACACCTTCTAAATCCCCAAGTGATTGTGTTCTTCACGCAAACAGCAACATAGACCTGTCCGCCAGACTTATCCCTTTGAGAATATTGTTGATAACCTCCGCTTCACTATGCGGCAAACATAGCGCGCAGCAGTAGTGCCTTTGTACAATTCCTTCAGTGCTTGCAGGGTATCAGTTGTTTACAGAAATACTTTTGAAAGTCGCTAAGGCTATACTGCGCCACCCTAGCTGCATTAAGAGAATCCATTAACTGCCCTGTACACTTTGGATGTAGCACTTACAGAAGTGACGTCTCTTCAAGCCACAATTTTCGCCTTGTTCTTGTAACTCATCTAGGAACCACTGTATTGACTGACGCTTTGCCGTTCTCTTAACAAGTCAAATAAAGGATTACGTAACTTAGCAAACAAATGAGTACACTCTAGATGTGCTGTGCTACCTCGGTTATCAACAACTCGCCTATTGATCAGACTACCATATCCAGTTTCCCCTTGAGTAGCTTGCGAACACTTCGCTTCTGCCGGCCGGTGTGGCCGTGCGGTTCTAGGCGCTTCAGTTTGGAACCGCGTGACCGCTTCGGTCGCAGGTTCGAATCCTGCCTCGGGTATGGATGTGTGTGATGTCCTTAGGTTAGTTAGGTTTAAGTAGTTCTAAGTTCTAGGGGACTGATGACCTCAGATGTTACCGAGCGGGGTGGCGCAGTGGTTAGACACTGGACTCGCATTCGGGAGGACGACGGTTCAATCCCGCGTCCGGCCATCCTGATTTAGGTTTTCCGTGTTTTCCCTAAATCACTCCAGGCAAATGCCGGGATGGTTCCTCTGAAAGGGCACGGCCGACTTCCTTCCCAATCCTTCCCTAATCTGATGAGACCGATGACCACACTGTCTGGTCTCCTTCCCCAAACCAACCAACCAACCAACCAACCTCAGATGTTGAGTTCCATAGTGCTCAGAGCCATTTGAACCATTTTGAACTTCGCTTCTGATTTCTCTCCTAAATTTGGAGCATATGTTTCCCCAATACATTTCAAGAGAGGCTTGTTCCTGTATCTCGTCTTTCTGTTTATCCCTCTGCTTGCTGCCTTTGATGCAATGCAGATTACTTGACATATTCAAATAAAGCGTTATTCGGGCATTCAAATCCCTTACTTGTGCACAGAAGGGTTCCTTTAATGCAAAGAAATACACAACCGATGCTGTTTCGCTTAGAGCTGACTCAGTGATGGCTGTGGCCTCACTCTCCTCTTTTGAGCAGGCACTGTAATAGGAAACAGTTTTAATTCAGTAATTAGCTCCAATGGCTACTCCAAGAAAACAACGTAGGCGGTGCCCCTGATTACCTAGCTTTTCACAAAAACTTTTACAACTTAGTCGCCCGAAATTTAAAACCCACACTAATACTGCCATTGGCACCAATACAAAACAGAGAAACGTTTTAACACACAAATTCGATCAGTTGTTTTACATAAATATACATTCAGGATTGCCTTCAGGACATTATTCTACGAAACTCTTTAAGTATCCCCTTGCGCAGCTGGCAGTTACTCTCGGAGTCCTGTTGACATGGCTGTGTAGGACGGGCCCACCAAACTCGGCAAGACTTCCAAACTGAACCGAAGCATAGCTGTCGCCCTGTGACAGCAGTAATAACCGGCCCGCCAGCCTGACCAGTATTGACTTCATCAGCTCGGCCACACCTTTCGGTGTGCCCGCCGGTCCTCGCTGCTCCACCGTGAGGATGTTGTGCGCCCCCTCGAGGACAAACGGCGCTCAGCGCGGCAGCCGCCAAATTCAAAGCTGCGCTGCTGGCAGCCGTGGAGCGGTGGAGTGTCCACCACGGCACAGTGGTAAGCACAGATAGCTCGTACATTCTTTCATAAAATGCACCAGTTCTTACTTGGAAGGACGCACGATAAAATCTATCAAAATCCTGGCATCTCATCAGTGCAAGGATGATAAACAGTAAAAGTTCATAAAATATTTGCTCGCCGTAAAATACGGGTGCCCCCAAATGTCAGAAATGCGTTTCTCCTGCTATGCGGTTTTTATAGCACGGAACGGAATACACACGAAAACGTTGAGAAGGCCGCACTTAAATACATTGTTTACACATGTGACAAGGGCCTTATCGAATGCGCCTGCTCTACATGCTTCTTTCTTTTCCTTACGTCGAGGATGTCGAAGGCACTGTTTGTTCATTTTGTGTTGATGTTCACTCTAGCTGTGTCCTCCTGGATGTTACGTCACCAGCTCATTCTGGGATCTCCTCTTTCTCTTGTTCCATCTATTAGGTAGTTATTCTCCATCAGTCTTGCTATATTGCCCGCCCTGTTCAACATTCTCTTCTTTAGCACTTCGACAATGTTACGGATCTTGTACATCCCCTTTATCTTCAATTTCATGTTATTTTCATCATACACCTATCCAAACGTTTTCCTAAGTATTTTTTCCAACATTAACAGTTTTCATCATCTTTCTTTCTGTATATTAATGCTTCACGTCCGTATAATGCTACCGGTGTGATAGTAGATTCATACAAGCAGATTTTGAAGTTACTACTAAGTGATTTTTCGTTTAGAATTTTGATGAAAATAAAAGGTGTCTTGTTCGTTGCTGGTAGACGGCATCTATTAACACATTCCTTCTACTGCCGGTATTAAAAAAAGACTCCCTTAGGCGCGAATGACCCCAGTTGTTTTTGCGCCCTAAAACAAAACAAACAAACAAGAAGGCCTTAGTACTTGAAACGGTCAACTATCTTGAGAGTGAATCCATATACAGCTAACTGTTGTAATGAAATGGCTCTGAGCACTATGGGACTTAACATCTATGGTCATCAGTCCCATAGAACTTAGAACTACTTAAACCTAATTAACCTAAGGACATCACACAACACCCAGTCATCACGAAGCAGAGAAAATCCCTGACCCCGCCGGGAATCGAACGGGGGAACCCGGGCGTGGGAAGCGAGAACGCTACCGCACACAGCTAACTGTCCATCACTTGATTTTTCTACTTATGACCAAGTATTCTGCCTTTTCACCATGAACACGTAATCCTGTTTCCTCAGCGATTTTGTCATACTCTTGCGCTTTTAAGATTAATTCTGTTTTGGATCTACTTACCAATGCTATATCTGATCGAAATTATTTTAAGTTTCCACTCTCTGTAACTGTTCAAAATCAAACTTCAGCACACATATTAAAGGCACACATGTGAAACGTACAGCACGCACACTATAGAATTATTTTACGCCTCCTCGCGTGCTACTCTGTAGGTACAGAGTTCAAAACTCGCTGTAAAAATTTCAAACTACCGTACTTTCTCAACAAAATGCTGCCTGGCAAAAAATGTCTTACGTGGAGACTTCAGAAAATAAGTTGCACATTTTGTTCCGCGCATAAGACCTTTACGCAACAGGAACGGCGCATTGTGAAGCGAGTAAATGTTCCAGACGTCCTGCAAATACAGACCTGCTGCGGGACGGACAACACGTGCATCACTGTGTACGACTGGAATGACCCTGCACATGGAAACGTGGTCGAAGTACGCGAGGCATTACGACTTCCACAGGCACGCAGATTCGCCGCGAAATTTTGGTGGAATATGGACCAAATGCAATGTCGCGTCCAGCCATAGCGAAATAGTGACAACAATTTGGCCAAGCACTTACAGGCATGGGCAAGCCTGATTCCCCATACAGTCCAGATCTTTCCCGACACCATTTCCATCTTTTCGGCAAGCTGAAACACTGTACGGGGGGGGGGGGGGGGGGGGGGGAAGAGATTTTACAACGATGAGGACATTTACGCAGCGGTTCTCGAATGGCTCCGTGACCAAGGAGCGGAGTTCCGTCGTGGTGGAACTGAACGATTGTTTGAACGTCTGGCTGAGTTCCGATAAGATGTCTTGTTTGTTGTTTGTAATTCTCTGGACGTTTAGGCTTACAATCGTCAGGATTGGCTCTGAGAAGTGCCTATTTGTTACCTTCTTCCAAGGTTTACGGTGGTGGAAGGATTGGCCGTTATCGTTACTGATAAAGTTTCCAGGGAACGCCGGCATGCTACAATCTGATGTTGCTATAGAAAGCTCTCGCGGAGGCTCCTTCCTAGTCCCCCACTTGTCTCTCACTTACAGGTACCAATGCGAAGAGACGCGACAAAAAGTAACTGCCAGAAATAATACTCTGCGGAAACTAGCTAACAGCAAATGGGGTGCTAAAACTTCCATATTAAGAGCCACCGCACAAGCCTTATGCTTCTCTACAGCCGAATATGCCTGCCAAGTATGGTCCAGATAAACCCATGAAAAGAAGATCGACATAAGTCTTAATGAAATACGTCGATTAACAACGGGATGCATGAAACCTACTTCCCTAGCAAAAGTATTCAGAGCCGCCGGGTTTGCGAGTCCCAACTCTCGGAGAACATCACATGAATTCACAGAGAGGCTCAGAGAAACTATTGACGATAGGTATCCCCGTTTTTGCAGTGAGTGTAAATCTGGGCGACTGAAATTCCGTAAAAGGTTCTTAGCCACGATAATTGAAGAACCACCAGCTGATTACCCACCTGCACAAGAAGTGCTCAGCGGATTCAGCACAAACTGGAAGACGTGGAGGACACCGAACCGAATAAGGACAGGGGTGGTCCCAGTGACGACAAACATGATTAGGTGGGGTCTTGGAACCATGGATGATAAGTGTCACTGTCGCGCTGTGCAGGATATGAAGCATCTGCTCGCCTGCCCAAACTGGCTCTATAGGTGCAACCCCGACGATTGATCGCTGGACAAGAAAGAAGTCTTGGATGTGGTCCTGTACTGGGCTGAAAGATTGTGACCTGGTTTCTGGACACGGAAAAGTAAGTAAAGTGTTGGAACGTTCCGATAGTTGTTTACAGAGACTTCCTAGATAGGTTAAAAATAGCGTCATATATCTGTGTCAGTTTGAAGTGTAGTAGCATCCAATAAAAGTTACTTGAGTTGCCATGATAATGTGGAAATCATTTTTGAAGGCCTCACTTAAGACCGTAGCTATGTAACCACCGCAGGTCAAAGAATCGAACGACGTGATCTCGGCGTAGCTTCACTGTCGACTAACTCCTGTGCTGAAATTCCTGAGCCTTATAAATATGAGGGGAGCGAACTGACTGCAAAACACTTAGGTATTTTTAGACTTGCACAGACTTCTTAAAGTCAAAGGGTTGCCTAATGAAGCATTCAACCGCTTCCCGCTGCCCATTTCGGACACGTACCAGTTCCATGTAATTTTTCCTTAGAAGGGTATTACTTGCTTTCTTCTTACGTTAGTGCAAAGTGGCCGAAGGAATTTTTCTGACTGACAGAATTCTATTTAACGATTTACATGAGATCCTTGAAACGTTCCTGAGGCCGGCGTTATCGATACGAAGGACATCAAACTTGGCACAGCTTCATTATTTGAACTGCCTTACACAATGAAATTAACAATTTTGACCCACACCAAAATTGGTATCGGGTAATGTGCAACGACACAATTAAAAACCTAAAGAAACACGATAACTCAAAAGCTGCTGCTCTGATCACATAATAGCACTAACCCCATCTCTACCAAGATCTTCATTCGAAATTTTGTGTTCGTAGGTTTAATCCGGTGCCGCTGTCGATTTCAATCTAAGTTCGATAAAACACTAATAACTACTGAAGTATTGCTCATACGAGGAGGAATCTTCAGTTTCTGTCATGCTTAGACACATTGAAAAGAACCCCGTAGTCAAAATGATAGGTGATACAGTAACGCAATGTGAGCAATCGGAAGATACGGTTGTTTAACTACAGTGCACTCGCGTGTAACGGTTCGATGCTGGGCTGCAGTGGCCGGACAGTCCACACCACTGTCGAAATAGACAGCATATCCACACATAATCGTGTCAGAAGGAAGGGGGTAAGTCTGTGGGTTACATTGTACTAGAATAGTTAATTTTGCACTGGAAGAAGTAGTAGAGGAAAAAATACTAGGGGCAGAAAAATATATGAGTTTGCAAAACGGATTATACAGATGTTTTAATGCTTATGTAAGGATGAAAAGTTGAGCACAAGACAGGGAAAAATGGAATACAGAATAAAAACAGAGAAACGGCTCTATCGTTAGGTTCCAGCTGTCTTTCACGACTTCGCAAATTTATTTTATTTAACTTCCTGTAGCCGGCCGGTGTGGCCGAACGGTTCTAGGCCCTTCAGTCCGGAACAGCGCGACTGCTACGGTCGCAGGTTCGAATCCTGCCTCGGGCATGGATGTGTGTGATGCCCTTATGTTAGTTAGGTTTAAGTAGTTCTAAGTTCTAGGGGACTGATGACCTCAGATGTTAAGTCCCATAGTGCTCAGAGGCATTTTTTTAACTTCCTGTAATCTACTCAGTCCGCAGCTCGTGGTCTCGCGGTAGCGTTCTCGCTTCCCGAGCACGGGGTCCTCGAGATGACTGGGCGTTGTTTTGTCGTTTCTTCGTCATCATCATCATTCATCCCCGTTACGGTCGGAGGAAGGCAATGGCAAACCACCTCCACTAGGACCTTGCCTAGTACGGCGTGGCGGGTCTCCCGCATCGTTCCCCTACGCTCTGTCAAGGAGTATGGGACATCATCATCATCAACCTAGTCAGTTAACCTAAGGAAAGGAAGTCATGTTCCCCATCTGTCTGTACATCGTGTAAACTTTTTTCTCCATGCTATTGTATTTCAAGTGTTTGTGTATCGTATTTTCAGAGGTGGTTACTATGCACCACGCAAGCATTCGTTTATACGAGAGTGGAAAACCACCTAAAAGCCACGCGATGCAAGTAGGTAAAAACAGGCTGGCAGTGGGAGGTGTCCGGCCGGTGCCGGAACCCCATGGTGGGGCTGCGGGCGCTATTCGGTGCCAACAGCTGTGCGGCCAGCAGCGGATAGGAGGGCGGCGGACACACAGCCGCCGGGCCGGCCACGCACTCGCAATTAGAGGCGGCGAGGCCAATTGCTGGCTAGGGTCGACGCTCTCGCCCACGGGCTGCCATCGCCGCTTTCACGGCCCCCGCCCCCACATGTGCTCGTCCGACATGGCGCGAACTGCTGAGGTCAGCTCCCCCAGTTTGACGTACCGCTTCTTGTCGCTATTAAGCGCCTGTATGTAGAAAGCAGTGCAGGAAACAATGTTAGCGATGAACACAACATCAAAATTTGGAACCAAGCAGTAGACGAAATGAACGAATTCTATTGCCTTGGAAGCTAAATAACGTACGACGTACGAAGCAAGGAGGATATAAGAACCAAACTAGTCGAAGGACGAAGAAGAATATACGGCAGAGGCCGTGGACATCGCAAATTTAGGCAGCTGACTGCCGGCCATGAAGGAAGAACTACGAATTTGACAATGGCACCGGCCGCAGGGCGCGCGAACGTCAGTCCTCTTGGGACCGGCAACTCCGGCACATCACGGCCAGCCACGCGAAGCCCCCGTCTTTCCTGTGTCACAGCCGCTGGAGTCATGATTATGACGTAGCTCCGCCCCGCTTGACTTAGCCGAATTCGTCATCACGCCGTGCTGTACTGTCGCGCGATTTTGACACCGTCAGCAGCCTCGGCTACACACGATACTCTCTGAAACATTTCCTCTGGTTCAAATAACTTCCGGGAATTCAGCCAGGTAACAGGTGGGCGGTCGCTGAAAGTGTTACCTGGCTGAATTCCCGGAAGTTATTTGAAAGTTGTATACGCCAGGAGAAACTCAGGTCTCACATTTCTTCTGGTTGCCTGTGTTATCACAGGCTATGTGTCGCGTGGAATGCTTTGAACTTATGTTATTATCAACTAACACATGGTGAACTCGTCGAGCTTACTGTTTCAATTAATCCACTTCGTTTATTTTCTTTTAATTTTTAATTTTTACGAGATACAAGGATCCTGCGATTTACGAGGGTTACTCCAAAAGAAATGCACACTATTTTTTTTTATTTAATAAAATTGCAGCCAAATAGCCATATACAGTTACTTTGCTTAACATTTTACATTTACATTTTACATTTTTGCATATTCATTTATCGATTTCACTCTTTTACTGCACAGTTCTATGTGATATCGTTCACAGGCTGCGTTACACAGTTCACATACACATGTTGTGGTTGAGTCGTGATAAGTTTTGTTTTTGCAGATTAGATGATGAAAGCCGTGAATAGAAAGTCTAGTTACGACATGTCGATGTTCGAAGTTTGGTGCTGTCCATGAGCGGTTCGTCATTGCTTCGGTGCCATAGAACTCCGGCAATATTTCTTCTCGTTTGTCCTCCATGATCTTCAGTTGCTTTCTGGAAGCCCTGGTGTGTGGCATCATATATCGAAGTCTGATGTCTTCAATTAGGAATGTCTCTCTCGCTAGCAGGAACACTAGTCTAGATCTTGTTGTCTTTGAGAGACCTAGTGCTCTTATTAGATACGTCGACTTTACCTTTTCTAGTGTTTCTAGGTTTTTTTCTGTCAGGTGGTCCCATATAACCTCCATCCCATAGGCCAGGATTGGCAAGATTTTTGTGTTGAATAATTTCATGGCTGTTTCTAGACTGAGTAGACGGATGTTTTTGATGTCCTGTATTGCTGTTATTGCTTGGGCTGCACGTTCTGTTGTATGTTTTGTGAAGCATTTGGCTGTTGGTTGCAATGTCACTCCTAGGTATTTAAAGTCTGATGAGATTTTTATTTTTTTGTCCTCTGATGCTGATTTCCGCATTCTTGGGTGTTTTGCCTCCTTTTCTGAAAATTACCATTTCTGTCTTTGTTAAGCTTATGTGTAGTTTGTGTTCACTGCACCGTCTGTCTATTTTTTCAATGATTCTCTGCAGCTTGTGGTCGTGCGGTAGCGTTCTCGCTTCCCACGCCCGGGTTCCCGGGTTCGATTCCCGGCGGGGTCAGGGATTTTCTCTGCCTCGTGATGGCTGGGTGTTGTGTGTTGTCCTTAGGTTAGTTAGGTTTAAGTAGTTCTAAGTTCTAGGGGACTTATGACCACAGCAGTTGAGTCCCATAGTGCTCAGAGCCATTTGAACCATTTTTTTCTGCAGCTTCTGTATATCTGTTGAACCTACGGCTATGTCGTCAGCGTATGCATATACATGCACGTCTTCATTTTCTCCAATTCGGAGTACTTCTTCAGTGGCAACAATGTACAGCAAAGGGCTCATTGCGTCACCCTGTAAGACTCCGTTTGATTGCAGAATGGGGTTCGAAAAAAAGAGGTTGTCTGATATTGTGATTAAGTTGTATTCGAGGATTGACTTGATTATTCTTGCCCATACGCTATCTTCTCCCATTGTGTTTTCCAGTTTTCGGACTATTAGATCTCTTTCCAATAGGTCAAAGGCTTTGGTAAAGTCTATGAACACTGTGTAGAACATTTGTTTCTTTTGTAGCGCTTCGTCGATGTTGTTTAGAAGAAGCCTGACTGCCGTAAGTGTTGATCTTCCAGATCTGAAACCCATTTGTCGTTCTGGGAGATGACTGTCCACGGAGACTTGGATTTTTTGTGTTATTATCTTTGAAAACATCTTTAACTGAGTATTTTCCAGGGCTATGCCTCTGTACTTGTTTGGGTCCATTGGGTCTCCTCTACCTTTGTAGAGAACTTTTATTGTCGAGTGTCTCCATTGTGTCGGAATTCTTCCAAGTTCCAGGCATTTGTTAAATAGTTTGGTCCATATGTGTTGGAGGGCCTCTTTTGCATCTTTTATATGTTCATTATACATATTTTCGGGTCCTGCTGCTTTCTTGTTCTTCAGTGCTTTTATTACTTCTTTCACGTCTTCTTCATTTAGAGGTTCCCATATATTGTCTTTTTCCTTAGTTTGATGTTGTTTCTCTTTCTTTGGGGGGTGTTTTTTTTTAAATCCATCTTTTATTCTACATGTTTGAAAGTTTTCCAGTGTGTAGATACATCCTTTAGGAACAATATTTTCATTTCTCCACATAATTTCCATCCCTCTCAACTGCCTTACGCCATCTTGGAACCAGCGCCTGTATTCCCGCACGGTGAAATTCTGGACCAACCTGTTGGAGCAACTGTTTGGCAGCGTGCACAAGGGACTCATCATCTTCAAACCATGTTCCACGAAGAGATCTTTCAGTTTCCTAAAGACATGATAGTCACAGGTCAGTACTGTAAAGCGTGTGTTTAAGTGTTGTCCATCCGAGTTTTGTGATCGCTTCCATGGTTTTGTGACTGACATGTGGCCGTTCATTGTCGTGCAACAGCAAAACATCCTGCTTTTGCCGATGTGGTCGAACACGACTCAGTCGAGCTTGAAGTTTCTTCAGAGTCGTCATATATGCATCAGAATTTATGGTGGTTCCACGTGGCATGATGTCCACAAGCAAGAGTCATTCGGAATCGAAAAACACTGTAGCCATAACTTTTCCAGCAGAAAGTGTGGTTTTGAATTTTTTTTCTTGGATGAATTTGCATGATACCACTCCATTGATTGCCTCTTCGTCTCTGGTGAAAAATGATGGAACCATGTTTTTTCACCTGTCACAATTCTTCCAAGGAATTCACCTCCACCATTCTCGTACCGTTCCAAAAGTTCGCTGCATACTGTTTTTCTTGTTTCTTTGTGAGCCACTGTCAACATCCTGGAAACCCACCTGGCACAAACCTTTTTTAACGCCAACACTTTCAGTATTCTGCAAACACTTCCTTCCCCTGTCCCAACGTAGCGTGACAATTCGTTCACTGTGATGCGTCTGTCAGCAGTCACCAGTTCGTTAACTCTCTGCACATTGTCTGGAGTGTGTGCAGTACGAGGCCTGCCGCTGCGAGGACAATCCTCAATACTGCCGTGCCCGCTTTCATCACGTAACCTGCTTGCCCACCGACTAACTGTACTGCGATCGACAGCAGCATCTCCATACACCTTTTTCAACCTCTTGTGGATGCTTCCCACTGTCTCATTTTCACAGCACAGGAATTCTATGACAACATGTGCTTCTGACGTACGTCAAGTGTAGCAGCCATCTTGAAGACATGCTGTGACGGCGCCACTCACGACATCAGGTTGAATTAATTTTGAAAACTAGCGGGAAGGATGTATCTACACACTGTAAACATTCACACATGCAGAATGAAAACTGTATTTTTACAAAAATAGTGTGCATTTATTTTGGAGTGACCCTTGTAAGATGTATTTGTGTTTGATGACCAGTAAATACACTAACAGTGTAAATGTTTGCTAATTGCTGTAGCTCAAAACAAGTATCCCAGACAAAGAGGACATTCCTCGCTAAAGCAAATGAGGAAATGACATGCAAAGACGAACATATCCACTGAATGCAGTTTTTTATAATCAAAACAAAACTTATTTCAAGCATATACACGAATAAAAATAACATATTGCTACGCAAACGTCTTTACTTTTGGGCCAAAAGGCAGTTTATAATGAATATGATGTTTGGAACTTAAATAGTGACAACCATTTATTCACAACCGATACAAAAGAGTTCTACGTTTGCACCTGTTACTGTCCTTCAAAGTAGTCACCAGCGTTGTGTTCCAGCGATGTGGAAGGCTTAGTATACCGTTAGCAGAGCCTGTTCTGTTGATGGCGCGAATGGAGCGGTCTAAAGTTATGGTGATTCTCGTGTACGACTGTGATGGTGTTATCCTAACGCATTACGTTCCTCCACAGCAGACCGTCAATGCACAGTATTACTGTTCGTTTTTGGAGCATCACCTGCGACCAGCTTCGCGAAAGAAGCGGCGACACTTTCTGCGAAGCACACCCATCATTTTGCACGACAATGCGCGGGCGCATACAGCGCAAGCTGTGGCTGCTCTGTTCGGTCGATGGGACTGGGAAGTACTGCACCATTCAACATACTCCCCGGACTTGTGACTTTGATTTGATTCCGAAGATGAAGAAACCACTTCGTGATATTCGCTACAGAACTGTTCCAGATTCGACAGGCAGTAGACCGCTCCATTAGCACCATCAGCAGAACAGGCTCTGCTAACGGTATACTACACCTTCCGCACAATTGGTATATGGTTCTACACAACACTGGTGACTACTTTGGAGGACAGTAACAAGTGCAAACATATAACTCTTTTGTATCGGTTGTGAATAAATAGTTGCCACAATTTAAGTTTCAACTCTCGTATATTCCTGTAAAACGCCGAACATCTTCAGCTTTGAATTTTTTTCAAACATAAATATCTTTTTTTCGAAGTAAGTTAAATCTTATAGTATAATGTTTGCTGTACTATATCATATTACTATTTGGAACAATTTAGTATGTGATATCAAGGAAAAAATTATAAATAGGCAACCGTATCTCCGGCCGCTGTGGCCGAGCGGTTCTAGGCGCTACAGTCTGGAACCGCGCGACCGCTACGGTCGCAGGTTCGGATCCTGCCTCGGCCATGGGTGTTGTGTGATGTCCTTAGGTTAGTTAGGTTTAAGTAGTTCTAAGTTCTAGGGGACTGATGACCTCAGAAGTTAAGTCCCAGAGTGCTCAGAGCCATTTGAACCATTTTTTGGCAACCGTATCACTGATGTTCTTACCGACAGGCCTGATTTTATTGTTGCTTTACAATTATTTAAAATATTTCAGATTTCCATAACTGAATGCAGTAACGTAACAATGGAATTTACTGTTTTTAGAGAAGATTATTTGAGGTAACTTTTCCACTTAAACATATAAACCAGAATCATCTTGTAAATAATTAGAAGCAATTTCCTCTCTCTCTGTGTTGGACAATATGAGTGCCTTGTCAATGATGGATATACATACCAACGTAAGTCCACTTGGTTTCACAAGTATTCTCCGAAAATAGTTTACGGTAAATCATCAACGTCTTTCTTCTTGTGGTATGAGATTGGATGGATGAGATGTATTTCAGCTCGTGGTTTAGGAAAGAGTTCCGTAACGGTCCATCCGCGTTTCTAAAGAGACTTCCGGGCTTCTATGTCTTGCTGGGACCTCTGGAATGCAGTTGCCTCCACAACAATACTATCTTCCCCACAGATTAAGACTTGTATATGAAAATTCGTTTTATTTCACATGTGTGATGTTGCTTTCGTAGACCTTTAGATAGGTATTTAACATCTATCACTCTCCAGTCTTCACCAAGGCCTCTTACTTCATACGCTGATTGCTAGTCCTTATTATATTCCTATTTTGTTACAATTGTTGGCTTTTTTCGTAGAAGCTTCTCTACTCTACCGAAAATGTGGACAGCAGGTAAGTAACGGTGTCCTCTTAGTAATAATTATTAATATTACACTACTGGCCATTAAAATTCCTACACCACGAAGATGACGTGCTACAGACGCGAAATTTAACCGACAGGAAGAAGATGCTGTGATATGCAAATGATTAGCTTTTCAGAGCATTCACACAAGGCTGGCGCCGGTGGTGACACCTACAACGTGCTGACATGAGGAAAGTTTCCAACCTATTTCTCAAACACAAACAGCAGTTGACCGGCGTTGCCTGGTGAAACGTTGTTGTGATGCCTCGTGTAAGGAGGAAGAATGCGTACCATCACGTTTCCGACTTTGATAAAGGTCGGATTGTAGCCTATCGTGATTGCGGTTTATCGTATCGCGACATTGTCGCTCGCGTTGGTCGAGATACAATAACAGTTAGCAGAATATGGAATCGGTGGGTTCAGGAGGGTAATATGGAACGCCGTGCAGGATCCCAACGGCCTGGTATCACTAGCAGTCGAGATGACAGGCATCTTAATCGCATGGCTGTAACGGATCGTCAGCCACGTCTCGACCCCTGAGTCAACAGATGGCGACGTTTGCAAGACAACAACCATCTGCACGAACAGTTCGACGACGTTTGCAGCAGCATGGACTATCAGCTCGGAGACCATGACTGCGGTTACCCTTGACGCTGCATCACAGACAGGAGCGCCTGCGATGGTGTACCAAACGACGAATCTGGGTGCACGATTGGAAAAACGTCATTTTGAATCCAGGTTCTGTTTACAACACCATGATGGTCGCATCCGTGTTTGGCGACATCACGGTGAACGCACATTAGAAGCGTGTATTCGTCATCGCCATACTGGCGTATCACTCGGCGTGATGGTATGGGGTGCCATTGGCTACACGTCTCGGTCACCTCTTGTTCGCATTGACGGCACTTTGAACAGTGGACGTTACATATCAGATGTGTTACGACCCGTGGCTGTACCCTTCATTCGATCCTTGCGGAACACTACATTTCAGCAGGATAATGCACGACCGCATGTTGCAGGACCTGTACGGGCCTTTCTGGATACAGAAAATGTTCGACTGGAAACGTCTGGTCAATGGTGGCCGAGCAACTGGCTCGTCACAATACGCCAGTCACTACTATTGGTGAACCGTGGTATCGTGTTGAAGCTGCATGTACACGCCATCGAAGCTCTGTTTGACTCAATGCCCAGGCGTATCAAGGCCGTTATTACGGCCAGATGTGGTTGTTCTGGGTACTGATTTCTCAGGATCTATGCACCCAAACTTCGTGAAAATGTAATCACATTTCAGTTCTAGTATAATACATTTGTCCAAGGAATACCCTTTTATCATCTGCATTTCTTCTTGGTATAGCAATTTTAATGGCCAGTAGTGTAGTTCTAGGCAATAGTGTTGCGAGGGAGCACACAAGCACAAACTAATACTAACATCCACTGTGCATGTCAACGTCTGGCCTGGATTGGAATGAGAATCACGTGACTCAATCAGCGTCTCCTATTGACCGTTGTGCTCTAGTTCTCCTTTGCATGTAATGTATATGCGGACAGGTTCGTATTTGCTCTGAATGATTTATTTTCAAAGGCTTGTATCTCAGCACATATTCGATTTCAGCCTATCCTAAATGTACCGTTCCATTCCGTATCTCATTTATTTTATATTGTTGTGTTACTTCCTCAAATGTACTAGCATCACATATAGGTCTTAATTTAAGGAAGAAATTTCTGAAAATCATGGGGAACGGGAAAACAGGAAAAGAGTATAATCGGTGCTTTTGGGATGTGTTGATATGTAAGGTTGCTGAAAATTTAGTGGCCTGATAAGATGAGAAGCGAAGTTCTCCGCAGAACCGACGTGGAAGGAATATGTAGAGAACACTGACTAGAAAGAGGATCAGCATGTACTTCAGGATAGAGCGTACAGTGTGTAGCGGGAGAGCGAGGCAGGTCAGACCCACATCGGATCCACACGGCGGGTTAAGGACCGCGGACTGGGCAACAGACCTTCCTGAGTGTGCTTTTTAGTCATTTACTCACGCTTGTTTAGGCAAACGCTTGGTTGGTCCCCAACTTCCATATCAGAGAATACGATACGCAAGCAGTTAACGTACTACAACAAACGGAATAGAAGTTCCTGCGATTCGCAGACAGGTGTCGCACATGACTTTCCTCCCTTGGCTTACCTTGACGACTGTGACTTCAGGAAGGGCATCCAGACACAAAGATAAAAGTAAAAAAAAAAATCTGACATTCTGAGAAAGAGGACCTCGTACTAGACAGGATAAACGCTAGCAAGAAGAAGAAGAACAAGGAGAAAAACGATGACATGACATGTACTAAGACATCACAGAAGATTCCACGCTAGTAGAGGGAGCCGTAGGGGGCAGCAACTGACGTGAGTATATCGTACAAATAACTGACGAAGATCGTGCAAGTGCTGGTCTGAGATAAAGAGGTCGGCCAGGAGAGAAAGTCATGGGTGCCGTATCCAAACAGTCAGAAAACTGATGCCCCCCTTTCCAAGAAAAAAAAAAAAATCTTTCCTATCCACAGTCAATTATTTCCGACCGAATCCTTCAGATATCAGGCACTAATCTATTTCTAACGGATCAACGCTGGTTCTCCTAATGTCTTCCAGCGTGTGACGAGATTTCTCGACACGAAACGCTGCAAGTTTCAACTGGTCTCAAGTAAGCTCTATTGGATTTTTGTTAGGAGATGCCGAAGGCCATTCTGTTCCGTTGATTCCTGCATCAGGAGGAAGCGGTACACGAGATATGTGCGGTGGGCTCGTGCACTGTCGTCTTGAACCCATCATCTAAATGTCGCGCTTCTCCACAACTCTTGAAGTTACACTCAGTCGCTATCCATAAATTATACCGGACCAAAATATCATTCACTAATTTTCTGCTTACCGTGTCATACAATGGCATTTCTAAAGTTTGTCAAAGTTGTGAAACACAATCAACAAAAAATACTATGTTGATGTAGAGAACCTCAAGCTACTAACCCAGATGCCATTCATGGTCTTCCCTAGCCAACGTTACTGCAAGATACTGGAGGTTTTGTACCATTGCTAGCAATGGGCGCGTGCAGGCCAAATAGATCGTATTTTTTCTGGGTTGACACAGTACTCCCAGCTGTTTTTACAAAGACAGTACTCGGTTCACAAATGGAGACACAGCACGCTCGACTGACCTGCAGATTTATTTTTTCCTCGAATACACGGGAGGCTGTAGGCAGCAGGCAAATTAAGAAAGATGTTTACGATGTATAAAAGAAAAACTAAAACACTACAAAACTCATTCTGAGCAGTTTACTTAACTCAAGGCTGTGGTGTCACCGCCAGACACCACACTTGCTAGGTGGTAGCCTTTAAATCGGCCGCGGTCCGTTTGTATACGTCGGACCCGCGTGTCGCCACTATCAGTGATTGCACACCGAGCGCCGCCACACGACTGGTCTAGAGAGACTTCCTAGCACTCGCCCCAATTGTACAGCCGACTTTGCTAGCGATGGTTCACTGACAAATTACGCTTTCATTTGCCGAGACGATAGTTAGCATAGCCTTCAGCTACGTCATTTGCTACGACCTAGCAAGGCGCCATTACCAGTCAATATTGATGCTGTAAAACATGTACCGTCAAGAGCGATATTCACCAATTATGGATTAAAGTTAAGTATTCCAGAAGCTACGTACGTTTTTTACTAGTCTCATTTCCGTATCCTGTTCCAGACCTCACGCCAGCCTGCGTGAGCTTAAACGCGTGCCTTTCGACTTCCTCCTAGTGGGTTGGCTGTCTTGCCAATCCACAACAAAGGCATTGATACCCAGGCTGGTTATAAGAAAACCTACATCATTTCATGTAGAATGTTGACAGTAGACAGCAGCAACCGTCCATAGTTTGTTTTTTATTTGACAAAATAGCACACGCTACATCTAATTCAATCAGCGGCGAAATACTGGTGATGGAATTTTCTTCTACTGCAGGATTCCCTAGGTGCCTCCGAGTCGAACCCCACCGTCGGAACATGTGTCAACAACCTCAGCTATGGATTCAGGTAGAAAGGTGGTATCTAAGTGGTACCCAACAGGTGAACTGTGGGTGAAACGCTTCCTAACGCCCGGAGGTACGAGCGTAGGATACAACAGGGGGACCTTCGCGACCTAAGGGGATTGTTCAGGCTGATAAAGTAATATTATTGTATGCCCTGCTGCTCTGGTCATTCGGTTAATAAACTTACATATACAATTTGCCACGTAACAAGTATTCGCTTACACAATGGATAGAAAGTATGGCCAGCTAACTGAGACTGACTTTTAATCTCTGTCGATTATCATTACAAGTGACAGTAGGTACTTAACGCGGCGGTTGCACAGGAAAGTTTAGCTTTAAGACGGATGACTCCACAAGTTCATATAATTGGTAAACATGCTAACTACCGCATACAGCTGTCAGAATTTTTATTTATTGCGACTGAAATTTTGATTAAAATGTGTCTGTTAGTTCATTAAAGAAGTGACAAGTTCAGTAGAGAATAAAATACGGTAGTTTATAAGACTGAACAAAATTTCTGGATGCAAATGTAGCCATCGATATTCTGGACGTTTGAGGAGGAGGAGGAGGAGATTAGTGTTTAACGTCCCGTCGACAACGAGGTCATTAGAGACGGAGCGCAAGCTCGGGTGAGGGAAGGATGGGGAAGGAAATCGGCCGTGCCCTTTCAAAGGAACCATCTCGGCATTCGCCTGAAGCGATTTAGGGAAATCACGGAAAACCTAAATCAGGATGGCCGGAGACGGGATTGAACCGTCGTCCTCCCGAATGCGAGTCCAGTGTGCTAACCACTGCGCCACCTCGCTCGGTTGGACGTTTGAAGGCACTGCCACTGTTGGCCTGGCCATCGGTTACAATCTTCCCCACAGTTTATCATTTGGGTAGGATACCTCCTTGTGGCGGTGCTGCTATATCCTGCGGGTTCTTATGTTCTTCGGGTAGAGATGTTCGATGAACCGACTGTCCTGAGAAAACCTTGGTGCGTCGATATGTAGTCACCAACTCAGGAAGAAGCCGCACAAAACTGGGCTTTAATAGAAATTCCCGTAATTAATACGATTCCACTAATAGTTAGTAAGCCCTGATTTGTCTCATTGAAATGTGACGGATCAGAAGAAGTCGAGGGAAAAATTCGTAACTACGACAATACACGAAAAATTCACCAAAGTCGAAGAGTGATCTCATTGCCATCGAGTAAATGAACTGTCGCTCGCGTAAACAGCTCTCAATCTTATTTCAAGAATGTTTCTAACTAAGCACAAGTCCAATTCACCTCAGCATACTTCGTAAACCTTCAACAGAAGTAGTACTCCACGTCCAAACTATTAAACATTTCCATCAAAATTCAAATCCGACATCGTTATATTTACTTGGAACGAACACATTAATGCGCCACTTAAAATCCCAAACTAGTTCTCAGTGCAATACAATAGTTAAGAATATATCCACAATCCTAACTGTCGCCGTATAGATCAGTACGTGACCAAGACTAATATATCACAGCACTGCTCTTTTTATTTCCTTTAATATGTTATATTTGGCCAGTCTTCGGCCGTTGCGATTATGTGTTCTTTGAAGCCTGCTACGTTCTCGCCCTGTCGTCGGCTAACCGCTGTTGTCGGCCAATTGACAGCTGCAACATTGACAGCGGTGCCGTGTGATACATATCGTGCTTTTTGCAATATACTTTTCATGGTGAATTTCCCCAATTCTGGACCATGGTTCATGCCTCAGATATGTTTACCAAACATCATCTTCAAGCGAGATTGGCTTACGAAGTAAATTACCACGGTCGCGGTAATTAATCCGCTAAAACATCCGTAACCGACGTTATTAGTGATGGAGCACAATTTCGAATAGGACAAAGATGGGAAACGAGGTGAATTTTCGTGGTGAAAAGGTACCAGTGATACGATTCGCTGTTGTCATTGCTATCCTCAGTGCAAGTGAGGATGAGCTACAGCACCTGTCGAATGGAATGAACAGCCTAATTATCACACACTGTGGGTTGACTGTGAACCGAACAAGAAAGACGAAAGTAATGAGAAACAGGAGAAATGGAACATGCGATAATATCAACATTGTAGACCACATAGTAGGCTAACTGAAGCAACACACGACCGACGAAGCGACGATGACATAATAAGCAGTGTAGCACAGGCAAAATGGGCATTCTCGCCCAAACGACGTGTACTAATTTTGACGAAGAAATTTGCCAGAGCACAGCATTGCGTGGAAGTGAGTAATTAACTGTGGGAAGACCGAAGAGGAAGAGAATCGAAGATTCTGAGAGACGCTGCTATAAAAGAACATTCAAGATTAGGAGGACTAAAGGAAGGAGGAGGTCCGCCACAGAGTCTGGGAGGAGATGAATGTATGGAAAACAACGTCAAGAAGAAGGGGCAGGATTAAAGAATATGTGTTAAGACATCAAGGTGTGTGCCGCATCTCACCAGTCAAAAGACTAATGAAAAAAAGTGTGTGTGTGTGTGTGTGTGTGTGTGTGTGGTGGGGCAGGGGAACGAGAAGGACATCAGCTTTAAGGATTTATCGTGACATTCACGCATGCCTTAAATTTGAAAGGCCAGGTGGTATTCCCCGATTCCCTCGAGTGCGGGGTCTATTGTGCTACCCTCAAGCTCTCTCGCTCTTGCTGTGGCTGGTGACGACAGAGGCTGTTGTTCGGCATCGCGCAGAGGGAGAAAGAGACAGCCTTGAGGTCAGTTAAGGAGCGAGCTTGCCCTCAATGTACATAAGCGACAACCTGTCTCGCTCATCTCTGCGCTAACCTGTGCGACTGCGTTAAGAGCCCCGCCTTTTGCTCCTGAAGCTGCTGACGTTCAACGTGCGAGCTTCGCCTAAGAATTCCTGTGTACGACGGCAGTCGGGAACAGTAGAGGGCGAGAATTGTGGAGGTATATTTTCAACAGACAAGTGAAGACGGTGAATGCAAGTGGGACTCTGAGAAGGAGAGATTGGGATAGGAGAGGAATCTGAGGTGGGCGCTGTCAGATAGGTCAGGAGACCGAAAAAATAAAAATACGGAATTTTTTCAGTTAATTTTGATTTTGTGAGATCAGCTTTCGTGAGCTTCGTTAATCTCCTAAAATACTTGAAATACTGTCCAGCACTCATGTCTGGAGGATGGCTGTACCAACTCTGTGCTGGATGTCAGTATTCTTGACCATAGGAAAAGAATGTTTGTACGAGGTGTGGCTAGAAAAAAACCGGACTAGTACTGGTGAAACAATAAAACGAATGCAATAAGGCTGAAAGTCGCGTGGCCTGTCACGTGACTCTCGCTCCGCCTACTGCTCGAGTTTCATCTGCCTCCTGCACTCAGTCTGCCCGTGGCGTCTGTTTTAAGTAGTTGACGTTTTGTCTGTGCGTCGGAAAATGTTGAGTGTACAGAAAGAACAGCGTGTTAACATCAAATTTTGTTTCAAACTAGGAAAATCTGCAAGTGAAACGTTTGTAATGTTACAACAAGTGTACGGCGATGATTGTTTATCGCGAACACAAGTGTTGAGTGGTTTAAACGATTTAAAGATGGCCGCGAAGACACCAGTGATGACACTCGCACTGGCAGACCATTGTCAGCAAAAACTGATGCAAACATTGAAAAAATCGGTAAACTTGTTCGACAAGATCGCCGTTTAACAATCAGAGCAGTGTCTGAGTTAACAGGAGTTGACAAGGAAAGTGTAAGGCAGATTCTTCATGAAAGTTTCAACATGAACAAAGTGTGTTCAAAAATGGTTCCAAAGTGTCTCACAATTGAACAGAAGGAACGCCGAAGAATGATTTGTTCTGACATCCTGGAAAACATTGAAAGTGATCCCACCTTCTTACAAAATGTTATTACTTGCGATGAATCGTGGTTTTTTACTTACGATCCGGAAACTAAACGCCAATCGATGCATTGGAAAACTCCTGGTTCTCCACGACAAAAAAAAAGCACGAATGTCAAAATCGAAATTCAAGGCAATGATGATTGTTTTTTTTTTTTTACATCAAAGGGATTGTGCACATTGATTGGGTACCAGAGGGACAAACAGTGAATCAGCATTACTACATTAGCGTCCTGGCTACCCTACGTGAGCGAGTACGGAGAAAACGGAACGATTTGTGGAGAAAAAAGTCATGGATCCTTCACCAAAACAATGCCCCAGCTCACAGTGCGTTGTCAGTGAAGACGTTTTTGGCAAAACACAACATTCCCATCTTAGATCATCCACCCTACTCACCTGATTTGGCCCCCTGTGACTTTTTCCTTTTCCCTAAAGTCAAGTCAGCTTTGAAAGGAACTAGATTTGAGACTGTTGAAGCAGTAAAAGAAAAAGCGACGGAAGTAATGTATGGACTTACCGAAAATGATCTGCAGCATTGCTGTGAACAGTGGAAAATTCGTATGGAGCGGTGTAGAGACCGAGGAGGAGAGTACATTGAAGGAGATAACATGAAATTGTAAATAATTGTAAATAAATGTTTTTTCCAGCATCAGTCCGGTTTTTTTCTAGCCGCACCTCGTATACACAAAGCCAAGGCAAATAGATGGAAATGAAAACTGAAAATGTAACGATTTCACATAAATAAACTCAAAAGCTTGTTACTGGTTAATTACGCGATTCCCGTCCAATCTCTGGAAATATTCAAATTCATTATAAGTCTGGGAGTACGCGTGCGGAGGAATTTAAAGTGGAACGCCACATGAATCTCTTCGTATAAAAGGCAGATGCTGTACTGAGATTCAAGTAAAGAATCCCCAAGAAGTGTGGTTCACCCACAAACAAAGTAGCTGGTAGCTTATAAAACCATTGTTCAACTGATATTTCAGTACTGCTCCTCAATTTCAACGTACTAGGGTCTACTGATATAGGAAATAGAGATCCAAAAAATGATGAGCGTGTTTCATCGCGGATTTGTTTAATAATCGCCGAAGCATCACGAAAAATGTTTGTCCAGCTCCAATGGCAGGCTCTACAATAGAGTCTTCGCTAATCGCAGATGTGGTTTGCTGTTACAGTTACGTGAGCGTATCTTCCTAGACGAGTCAACGAGTATATTCATACCTTCCACGTATATCTCGCGAAAAGATCATGAAGGTAAAATTAGAGAGAGTCGAGCCCACAAGGAGGTTTACCAGCAGTCATTCTTCCTACTCACAGTTCGCGACTGGAACAGGAAATTGGAAAGTTTCACAGGTACACAAGTACCTCCGCCACACACCGTAAGGTGTCCTTCGGATTGTAGATGTGGGCATAGCTACGTAACTGTCGACGGTGCTATTAATAATGGTATTCAGTAGGTTCATGAAGTGTGCGAATTCGTTTCGAGCGTTAATCTTTTCATATTACTACTTATGTTCTAACAAAATAGTATACTTCTTGCTTCTATTTCATAAGAAACTGCTTCTAGTTGTTACATATTAACCATTTCTCACTGACTAATCTGAACAACAACTACCACAAAACTGAAAACATTTTTAACATAAACTCGTACGTCAAATATTGTGCACGATAAGTACAAATAATCTTCTCCTTCCCCTAGGCCTTGGTAGCTGTAAGGGAGGTTTCTGGGCGATGACCTGCAGTGACTAGCCGACTGTACACGAGTCTCGGCCGCAGGAAACAAGCCACCGTACCCTAGTCCACAAACCTGGAAACGTAAGAATCTCCAGTACGAGTATCCTTGTAAAAGTTCTCAAAAGCTGTCCACGTACATGATCCATTCGATTACATTTTCTATGTCGTCACTCATCTTACACAAATACACTGCCTGATCAAAAGTATCCGGACTCCTATTAGTGGGCGTTAATGTGGGGTGTGTCCACCCTTCGCCTCTATGACTGTTGACCTCTTCTGGGAGACTTGCAATGAGGTGTCTGAATGTCCGTGGAGGAATGGCACCCCATTCTTCCTCAAAAGCCGAAACCAGACGAGGTAGCGATGTTGGACGCTGGGGTCAGAAGCGAAGTCGAGTTCTAACTCAACACAGTGGTGTTCCATTGCGTCCATTTCAGGAAGGTTATTGCGTCCACAAACTATTGTCTCAAAGATGCTGCTGTACGACAGGGCCCATTGTCAAGCTTATACAAACAGTCATCTCCTCCGTACTATTACTCTACTGTACGCACCACACAGTGCAGTAAAACGTTTCCATATGCTTCCGCATTTAGTGTTTACTTAAGCACAATAAGGAAACCGCAGCCTAACCACGAAGAACATCACCACACTGCAACACTACCTCCTCTGTGCTTCAGTCTTGGTACTGTACATTATGGCAGGTAACCATTTCCTGCAAATCGCCAATCCAAAACTCATCCAAATCATTCGTTTCCAATCATACATCGCCCAGTGGTATCGATCTTTACACCACCTGAAGCTTCGCTTACCATTGACTACAGAAATGTGTGTGTTATGAGGAACTGATCGACCACTGTACGCCTTTGTTTTTAACTCCGTACGCACAGTCATTTGCTACCTGGACTGCTAATAGCACTCACGAGTGACTCTAGCTGCTGATTTCAAGCAGTTTTTTAACCACCTCCGCATTGCTTGATTACGCCTGTCTGTCAGTACCTGGGGTCTGTATAGTCTTGGTTTAGCCTGTCCCTTCGCCTTCCCACTTCAGTCATATCACCAACAGTCGACTTTGGCAGCTTTAGAAGGGCTACAACGTACAACATTCCTGATGGATCTGTTATTCAGGTGACATCCAATGACTAGGCATAGTTGGAAGTCACTGAGCTCTCTTGACCGACCCAACCTGCTGTTACTGCTACTCTACATACACTATGTGATCAGAAGTATCCGGACACAACAAAAAACATACGTTTTTCATATTAGGTGCATTGTGATGCCATCTACTGCGAAGTACTACATATCAGCGACCTCAGTAGTCATTAGACATCGTGAGAGAGCACAATGCGGCGCTCCGCGGAACTAGCGGACTTGGAACGTGGTCAGGTGATTGGGTGTCACTTTCATCATAAGTCTGTGCGCGAGATTTCCACACTCCTAAACATCCCTAGGTCCACTATTGCCGATGTGATAGTGAAGTAAAAACGTGAAGGGACACGTACAGCACAAAAGTGTACAGGCCGTCCTCGTCTCTCGACTCACAGAGACTGCTGACAGTTGAAGATGGTCGTAGTGTGTAATACGCAGGCATTACACAGGAATTACAGACTGCATCAGGACCCACTGCGTCGGCCGGTGTGGCCGTGCGGATCTAGCGCTTCAGTTTGGGACCGCGTGACCGCTACGGTCGCAGGTTCGAATCCTGCCTCGGGCATGGATGTGTGTGATGTCCTTAGGTTAGTTGGGTTTAAGTAGTTCTAAGTTCCACGGGACTGATGACCACAGATGTTAAGTCCCATATGGCTCAGAGCCATTTTAACCATTTTGAAGGACCCACTGCAAGGCGGGAGGTGAGAAAACTTGGACTTCATGGTCGAGCGGCTGCTCGTAAGCCACAAATCACGTCGGTAAATGCCAAACGACCCCTCTCTTGGTGTAAGGAGCGTAAACATTGGACGACTGAACAGTGGAAAAATGTTGTGTGGATGAGGAATCACGCTACACAATGTGGCGATCCGGTGGCAGGGTGTGGGTGTGGCGAACGTCCGGTAAACGTCATTTGCAAGAGTGTGTAGTGCTAACAGTAAAATTCGGAGCAGGTGGTGTTATGGTGTGGTCTTGTTTTTCATGGAGGGGGCTTGCACCCCTTGTTGTTTCGCGTGGCACTATCATAGCACAGGCCTACAGTGATGTTTTAAGCACCTTCTTGCTTCCCAGTGTTGAAGAGCAATTCGGGGATGGTGACTGCATCTGTCAACACGATCGAGCACCTGTTCATAATGCACGGCCTGTGGCGGAGTGGTTACACGACAATAACATCCCTGTAATGAACTGGCCTGCACAGAGTCCTGACCTGAATCCTACAGAACACGTTTGGGATGTTTTGGAACGCCGACTTCGTGACAGGCCTCACCGACCGACATCCATACCTCTCCTCAGAGCAGCACTCCGTGAAGAATGGGCTGCCATTCCCCAAGAAACCTTCCAGCACACGACTGAACGCATGCCTGCGAAGTGGAACCTGTCATCAAGGCTAAGGGTGGGCCAACACCATATTAAATTACAGCATTACCGATGGAGGGCGCCACGAACTTCTAAGTCACTTTCAGCCAGGTGTCCCGATGGTGTATGTTCCATGCCTCCCTTTCTACTGGCGCGTCCGCCTCTCGTGACATATAGTGGTCCATTCCTCATTACATGGCGGTGTCCGCACACTACTGATCAGATGGTGTACCTGCTGCTACTCCGCAAGTCACCCTACAGTGAGCGACAGACGGATTTTTAGTATCACAACTTCTCCCCCCCCCCCTTTTTTTCTGTTCTGTTCGCGAATGGCACGTGGGAAGATTTATTCTACAGAAAGAGCTCCGTAAGAGCTCATTTTCTCCAACTGTCTCGCCGTGATCATTTTACGAGCCGTATGTAGGTAGAAGTAATACAGGGTGGTCCATTGATAGTGACCGGGCCAAATATCTCAAGAAATAAGCATCAAACGAAAAAACTACAAAGAACGAAACTCGTCTAGCTTGAAGGGGGAAACCAGATGGCGCTATGGTTGGCGCACTAGATGGCGCTGCCATAAGTCAAACGGATATCAACTGCGTTTTTTAAAATAGGAACCCCCATTTTTTATTACATATTCATGTAGTACGTAAAGAAATATGAATGTTTTAGTTGGACCACTTTTTTCGCTTTGTGATAGACGGCGCTGTAATAGTCACAGACGTATAAGTACATGGTATCACGTAACGTTCCGCCAGTGCGGACGGCATTTGCTTCGTGATACATAACCCGTGTTAAAATGGACCGTTTAGCAATTGCGGGAAAGGTCGATATCGTGTTGATGTATGACTATTGTGATCAAAATGTCCAATGGGGAGCCGGCCGCGGTGGTCTAGCGGTTCTAGGCGCTCAGTCCGGAACCGCGCGACTGCTACGGTCGCAGGTTCGAATCCTGCCTCGGGCATGGATGTGTGTGATGTCCTTAGGTTAGTTAGGTTTAAGTATTTCTAAGTTCTAGGGGACTGATGACCACAGATGTTAAGTCCCATAGTGCTCAGAGCCATTTTTTTGTCCAATGGGCGTGTGCTATGTATGCTGCTCGGTATCCTGGACGACATCATCCAAGTGTCCGGACCGTTCGCCAGATAGTTACGTTATTTAAGGGAACAGGAAGAGTTCAGCCACATGTGAAACGTCAACCACGACCTGCAACAAATGACGATGCCCAAGTAGGTGTCGCGGCTAATCCGCACATCAGTAGCAGACAAATTGCGAGAGAATCGGGAATCTCATAAACGTCGGAGTTGAGAATGCTACATCAACATCGATTGCACCCGTACCATATTTCTATGCACCAGGAATTGCATGGCGACGGCTTTGAACGTCGAGTACAGTCCTGCCACTGGGCACAAGGGAATTTACGGGACGATGACAGTTTTTTTGCACGCGTTCTATTTAGCGACGAAGCGTCATTCACCAACAGCGGTAACGTAAACCGGCATAATATGCACTATTGGGCAACGGAAAATCCACGATGGCTGCGACAAGTGGAACATCAGCGACCATGGCGGGTTAATGTATGGTGCGGCATTATGGGAGGAAGGATAATTGGTCCCCATTTTATCGATGGTGCAATGTATGCTGATTTCCTACGTAATGTTCTACCTATGTTACTACAAGATGTTTCACTGCGTGACAGAATAGCGATGTACTTCCAACATGATGGATGTCCGGCACATAGCTCGCGTTGGTTCTAAGCGGTATTGAATAGCATATTTCATGACAGGTGGATTGGTCACCGAAGCACCATACCATGGCCCGCACGTTCACCGGATTTGACGTCCCCGGATTTGTTTCTGTGGGGAAAGTTGAAGCATATTTGCTATCGTGATCCACCGATAACGTCTGACAACATGCGTCAGCGCGTTGTCAATGCATGTGCAAACATTACTGAAGGCGAACTACTCGCTGCTGAGAGGAATGTCGTTACACGTATTACCAAATGCATTGAGGTTGACGGACATAATTTTGAGCATTTATCGCATTAATGTGGTATTTACAGGTAATCACGCTGTAACAGCATGCATTCTCAGAAATGATAAGTTCACAAAGGTACATGTATCACATTGGAACAACCGAAATAAAATGTTCAAACGTATCTACGTTCTGTATTTTAACTTAAAAAACTTACCTGTTACCAACTGCTCGTCTAAAATTGTGAGCCTTATGTTTGTGACTATTACAGCGCCATCTATCACAAAGCGAAAAAACTAAAACATTCATATTTCTTTACGTACTACACGAATAAGTAATAAAAAATAGGGGTTCCTATTAAAAAAAGAAAAACACCATTGATATCCGTTTGACCTATGGAAGCGTCATCTAGCGGGCCAACCATAGCGCCATCTGGTTTTCCCCCTTCAAGCTAGACAAGTTTCGTTTTTTGTAGTTTTTTCGTTTGACGCTTATTTCGTGAGATATTTGGCCCGGTCACTATCAATGGTCCACCCCGTATATTGTCCGTCTCTAAACCCCTCTGTTGTGCAAAACGCCTTCGTAGTAGCGTGTGCCACTGCAGTTTGTTGAACATCCTATTAAAACTCTCGTGTCGAGCAAACGATCCCTTGGCGGTACGCGCCGCTCTCCATTGCTCTTCTCTGTTTCTTCCGTTAATCCTACTCGGTAAGGGAACCAGGCTGAGGAACATACTCAAGAATCGGTCGAACAAGTGTTTCATAAGCCAGTTCTTTCGTGGATGAAATACGTTTTCTTTAGATTCTTCCAATGAATTTCAGTGACACTGTTTCCATACTATTAGTTTTATGTGGTCGTACCACTTTCGATTGCTCCAGATGGTTACTTCTTGGTATTTTAAGGCAGTTTCCTTTTCCAGTGTCTTGGCGCCAGTACTTTAATCAAACAGCAGTGGATCTTTTCACTTATTTATGTATATGTATTTACTTTCAAGATCAACTGCCATTTCCTGCAACAATCTCTATCCCCTGCAGGTGTTCCTGTATTTTGCTACAGTCTTCTGGTGTCCAATCTTCCTGTACACAATAGCATCGTCCGCAAAGAGCTTCGCTCAGCTTACAAAGTTATTCTCTATGTATAAGCTGCAAACAATCGCCGTTCTGCGACATTCCTTTGGGGTACTTCCGAAACTACATCTGTCGTTCTTGTACCATTAAGAAGTACGTGTTGCTTTCTAACTGCAAAGAAGAAAAACTAAAAAATCTTGCACGATGCTCGATAATTTCGCATTTCATTCATTAGACGACAGTGCGGCACCGTATCGAAAGCAAGTCGAGAAACAACGCATCAACCTGGAGGCCTTTATCTACGGCGCTGTCGATCCCATAGACGCATACATTTTCGGAAGTTTGTGGTGTTACTGACTGTCGTTCCGTTAAGTAATGGGAATGAGATACGTCATTATGACACACGTTTCCGCGAGAGCCTCCTGACACGGAGTGGAGCACATCACGATGTAACACATGTCTACGAGAAGCGTGATAATAATTTGTCAACATTTGAACTGTTTATCTTAGCTTCTGCCAGGTTTCTGACCATTGCAATTTGCAGTCACGTGTACGTGCGATGGAGAAAATTAGCAGTTCTTGAGCCAAGGTAAATTCTGTCATTCCTTAGGTATCGATCTGTAAGAATTTTCCATCGTTTTCGCGCATGCAGGTCGGACTACATCGCTGTGTGCGTGCTCTTATTTGAGGTATAAAGAGAAATTTGATCCACCGTCAAAGCGCTCTATAGTAGTGTCCTGTGTATCTTTAATGCTGGTCCGCAGTTACAGTTCTAACCTTGAATGGCCCGACCAAGCATAGTACGCGTGGAAGCTAAACCACATCCCCATCCCTCCCCTCCCCTCCCCCCATCCTGCCCACCACACATGTCCAATGTCTTACCATTACGCCGCCTATTTGGTGAAAAGATGCTAGCTCAAGAATTATTGTTTGCAGAGGTAGCAAATGAAGTCGCTGTAGGCTCTTAAGAAGCCTGCAACATCCGACAAACTTGTCCTCATTAATCACGTGCCTGCTTTTAGTCGCAATTGGGCTAAGCTGGTGTATATGTAACGAAAAGTAGAGATAATTGAAGTAATGCAAAAAGAAAGACGACAATAGGGATCATGTGATTATTATCCACGAATACTTTCGATCGCAATAAGGGCGCAGTCACTTGTCTTGCAAGGTATTTAACGAGCGCATAACATTTTCTACCTGCAGGAACAATATAACAATGTCTCTAATTGCGAGTCCTGAAACCCAGGTCGTCTTAGCTTAGCAGTCGCGTAGTCGAGAGCGTAAAAGTACGTCAAAACTATGAAATCACTTTTTTGTATCACAGCAGTGGGTACATGAGTAAATCCTTCACTGGAGGAGCATTTGATAAATTTCAAACGCTAACAACGCTTGTGCTAATTTCAATATTTGATATCCTACCCGACGGGATATCATCTAAGGGTAATCGAAAAACTGTTGGTGAAAGACGGAGCCACCACGCAGACATTTTCATGTTAAAGTATTTCTACAAATTACCTCGCAGAAGTAGAGAAACGAAGAAAAGTATGCAAGTTGAACTGAACTTTTGTCTGTTGCATTTCCTACCATTCAAGACGTTACTAAAGGTAAATCTGCTTGGATGGAAGCTATAAGACGTTACCGTCACAATGTCTCCCATGCTTACAGAAATGTTAACAGGCTTCGCACTGCAAGAAACAAGCCGTGGAAATGCATTCTGTTTCTAGTGAGAAACATGCCTCTTTTAAGATCGCTATAACAAAGTATGAAATGCTTAAATTCAGGCCTCTTATCCATATACGTGAGTGTGGGGGGATGGGAGGTGGGGGATAAGTGACCAGTGCTTATTTTTCACATGTGCTCAGGTCTCGCAGCGACGGTAAAAAAGTGCTGCTATCGAGTTGCAAAAATAGCATCTTGCCGGTGCTTCTTACAGACTAGCATCTAAAAAAACTGCAAATGGTTCCATCAGACGAAGACGTACGTGTGAATTGCCGTAGTCAAGAAACTGACTGAAGCTAATATCGCCGCGTCATACGAGTATGTTGACGAATCATTAACACAGATGCGGTACCTAGGCGCGTCAAGTACGTCGTTTTCTGTTCCACTTTGTGTCAGCTGACGGGTTGGAAGATGTCCTCGTGTCGACTCGTGTTATGATGTCTTTTCTCGTTCTTGTTACGTAATGATTTGACAAGTAATAGTGGCCAAAAGGTCGGCACTTGTGTTGTGTGAGGCGGCGCATTACGTTCGCTGTTAGTGCCGTTTAGGGGCGTGGACATTAAGACGATGTCGACGTAACGACGTTATAGGTCTTGCACCTGTGTCACTTCTGACACCTCGCAGGTTGCACATTAATGAGGACTGTGGAGCATTCGTCTGTCTGACCGCTGGATGTGAATGACTACTTCAGAGATCGTTCAAGTGTTGAACTTTCAGAAATGTACTCATAGATGGATTTTCACGTTAAATAACGGTAAACTGTTTTAGTTTCGTCACTTGTGACAAACCTTAAAGACACTGACTGCTTCATTTTAATATCTCTGTATTACTCAAGGGCTGGGAAATTCAGGATAGCATCGTCAGATGATTTACTCCCTAGAGAAAATAAAACTCCAAACTACGGAAACGTATCAGTTCATCGATATGAAGCACAGTTCCGGTGTTTGCTGTACAAACCGTTTCCTGGCGACTGTCGGTGAGTTATTTGTGTAAGATTTCCTCTTCAGAAATGGACGGTTACAGTAGCGCTTGCGGTAACAACCTCGTGGTATTTTATTATTGTATATACTTCTCGGACATACAAGGGCAGCACAATTGAACACATGCTCGCTAATTTTTCTTAACGATGGCAAATGTGATCAGCCACAAGAGCTTGATAGGGACACGTGAGTGATACGTTCTGCGCAAACGATGTTGAAATTCCGTACTGACTCCATGGCTAAATCCTTGGAAGGGAACCGTGCTGACCATAGGCACCAAACATGGAAACGTGCGTTGCACATTGAGAAACTGTTCAGTAACGCACCAACAAAAGAAGGTACCAAAATTCAGTAAAATATGGTGTCGAGCACAGCTAGTAAAGATGGAAAACACTGCAAAGTACAATCTCAGAGCAGCAAATACCGGTAAAGTAACAGAACCATCAATAGACAGAAATATCAAACTCAACAGAAGAGAAACAGACGCGCCTTAAAGCCGTGAATCAGCACAATAAAGAGTTTGCAAAAGATCCATTGAGACAGGATGCACAGCGATATACAAAAAAGGAAAAAAAACTAAACACCCGAACATGCCATGAAGTCCCCACTGGAGCAACAGGCCGCCGTGTCATCCTCAGCCCACAGGCGTCACTGGATGCGGATATAGAGGGGCATGTGGTCAGCACACCACTCTCCCGGCCATATGTCAGTTTACAAGACGAGAGCGGCTACTTCTCAGTCAAGTAGCTCGTTAGTTTGCCTCACAAGGGCTGAGTGCACCCCGCTTGCCAACAGCGAACGGCAGGTCCCATTTTACCAACGTGATGCTATATCACACTGGCGTTTTCGAAACAAATCGTGGGAGCCTGTCTTGTAATAGAGCCTCCTACAGGATTTTACTATGTCTCTCTCTTCCGATACATCCAAAACAAGTACCATCTGCATGTTTGCATTTGGCATTTCTGGTCCATAGCTCCCCTCGACCGACCTGCCTGTAAAGTTTCTGTCATACAGTGGACAGTCATTTGCAATAGCAGCAAATTCTTGCGTCCTAGTTTTGTAATCACTTTGATCACCACAGCCTGTTTCACGGAATCTACTCACATGTCAGGAAAAACATTATCATTTCTAGGTTCCACAGTGAGCTATGATCCATGTGGTGTCTACTTTATAATTAGAGGTTATGAATTATGAAATAGCATAGGACTTGAGGTAACACCTATTTTTAAACATGAAATTGTGACGATTATAATAAAAACAGTCATGATTCCACAAGAATAGATACAGCCAATTTCTGTTAGTTTTAGGAGCAAAATCGGTATAGTTTTGAGAGCACTATCTGCATCCAAACTTTAACGAGTCATACCACTCCTTGTAATAGAACCTCCTATAAGATGTTACTGCATCTCTCTCTTCCAGTATACCGAAAAACAAATACCATCTGCATGTTGACATCGAGCATATTACATATATATGTATCGCACCATTGGGGCAGGTGACCAGAGATTGAGGTCGCTTGCACTGACCTGTGTAAAGGTTTGTCTACTGGAGGAAAACCATGTCCAACAGACTATCAATCACAAGAGAGGTATGCTTTGTTGTTCTTTTACAAACCATAGCTTTGTACACTGCCATACAGTTTGTTTTTCTACCTTGACTTCGAGGTCTGTGTCAGGTGCTAAACTACCATTAACACATTTCGATCCATTGGCTCTCACAGAAAGCTGAACATCGCATGGTGTAAACTATACTGCTCCCACAACACGTAGGTTGATGGAAATAAAGCACAGAGGCGATGTTTCTCACTGACAAAAATGGGGAAGACATCGCAACACATGGAAAGTGAATGAGTTTGCGGCATTGTAGAGCGTTTCCAAGCAGCTAACCATAGTTGATGATGACCCATACATTTAGTCTCGTGTTCCAGCCGCCCCAGATGAGTGTAACCCGGGGTGCCAGCGGGACGGCATTTCACTCTTCAGCCAAAATCTTCAAACTTTATACGATGTGTATCAGAAGTGATGGTCAATATTCAGGGATATGACAGGAATGATCATTTGAAACAAAAAAAGTCATGGGGTCTAAAACACAAACCGTAAGAGCTATTAGCAATTCTTGAGCTTTGATGCTGTGAAACAAATCTCTTCTATTGCAAGCTCTTTGCGTTCCATATTTTGGGAAGTGACAGTATGGACCAAAACAAGAAAAAATATCCATAAACATGTGCTCTAAAATGCATACGTTAAGAGCTATGAGCACTTTTTCATCTTCGCTACTTTGAAACATAACTCTTCTAATGAACAAATGCTCATAACGTTTAAGGTCTGCATTTTAGAGCACATGTTTACTGTACTTTTTTCTTGTTTTGGTCCATACTGCCACTTCCCAAAATATGGAAAGTAAAGAGCTTGTAGTAGAACATATTTGTTTCACAGTATCAAAGATCAAGAATTGTTAATAGCTCTTAAGGTATGTGTTTTAGATCCCATGTTTACTTGACCTTTTTGTTTCAGATGTTCATTCCTGTCATATCCCTGAATATTGACTATCCCTTCTGAAACACTCTGTATTAAAAAGAAACAAATACGATTAAAAGGTAAAAAGTTTTACAAAAGTTTTTGAAATACATAAAAGAAAGGTTGCTAATGGTATATAACAGAACTAAACTGATAGTTTACATTTGTTTTTAAATGAAAATCGACAGACTAGAATGCAAGGACAAAAACAAAAATAGATATTTACAACACTTTCCATAAATGGCAATGCCCTTTACAAAGGAGCTCTGCACTTTCTCTAAAAAGGTGAAGGGACTGCAGTGGGTAAAGATGATTTTGTGAAGAGGAACGTTTGGTTCTCTGTAGAACTGAAAGGTGCGGTTGTAAATATACGATATCGCTGGGTCATACCTATGGAGACGAAGCTAAGCGTTCGGATGGCTACTGTGAAGACAGGGAGGAGACCGTGGGTGTGTGGGCAGGGCTCTAGTACCAAGAGGAGAATGGACGGCGAAAGAGACAGAGAAGGACAGACCTGTTGTGGAGTGGGGTGGGGTAGACAGAGAAGAGTTACAGTTCGTAGGATGGATAAATATTGCGGCAGATTTCATCATCTGGAAGGTGGAGTCGGTTGAAGTTGCGTATGGTTAGGAAATGCAGCATGTGCACTGAAGTGACCTAATACCGTGTCGGACCTCGCTTTGCCCGGTGTAGTGCAGCAACTCGACTTGGCATAAACTCAACAAGTCGTTGCAAGTCCCCTGCAGAACTATTGAGCAACACTGCCTGTGTAATCTCCATAATTGCGAAGATGTTTACGGTGCATTATTTTGTGCACGAGCTGACGTCATCAAGGGTCCAAACGATATGGTCACGAGCCCAGAAGAGGCGCTGCAGGCGATGTGCTGTTAGGAAAGGTTCTCACGTCGGCAGTCTGCTGCCATGGCCCATTAACGCCAAATTTAGTCTCACTACCCTAATGGATACGTTCTTCGTACGTCCCACATTGATATCTGTGGTTACCTCAAGCAGTGTTGCTTGTCTATTAGCACCGACAACACTACACAAGTGCCGCTGCTCTCGGTCGTTAAGTGAAGGCCGTCGCCCAGTGCGTTGTCCTTGGTGAGAGGTAATGCCTGAAATTTGGTATTCTCTGCACACTCTGGACACTGTGCATCCTGGAATGCTGAATTTCCTAACGATTTCCAAAATGGAATGTTTCATATGTTCATTTCCAAAGTCTGTTAATTCCCATTGTGGGGGTGTAACCACGTCGGAAAGCATTTCACATTTATCACCTGAGTACAAATGACAGCTCCACCAATGCCCTGCCCTTTTATACATTGTGTATGCGATACTATCTGTATATGTGCATATCACTATCCCATGAATTTTGTCACTACATCCTATATTTGTCGGGATGGTGAGACGTGTGTTATAGGCACAGCAGCAAACCAGAATTAGTGAACACAGGAGAAACACTAGGGTTATTGGAATCTAGTTTGCGGATAACGTAGCAATTGTGGAGTTCAGTGTGTACTGAGAATTTGAAGATGTGGTAGAGAATCAATTTGGGGGGCAAGCTAAAAGGATTTGAAAAGAACGACTGTGCTCATGGCACTAGGGATTAGGAAAGAGTGATATAATTTGAATGGAGCCATTATCCATGCAAAACTGGAGTAGGAGTGGATAAGGGGATCAACGTTTTGTAAGTATGGAATATAGCGGAGTGTTCTGATCCCCATGTTCGGTCAGTCAGTAGTTTTAGCTATTGTCGGCTTCCTATTGGATAGTTAAGAGATGCGGTTTCCATGATTATTTCTGGTCGAGCGTTAGTTCGAGATTTTTAGAGTGTTAGTTAAGTGGATGAGAAGGTTCTAGATTTGTAGGTAAAGGTTATGTGACCGGAAGCTACGAATGCTTCATCCTATAATTCTTGCCTGTGTTTTGGAGGACTTCTACACCTGGCTCTCGCATACCGATACGATATAAATACTCCGTAGGCCACTGTAGAGTGCGTATTAGCAGTAAGAACCCTGACGCGGCTTCCACCTGTGAGGAGGTGATGACGGTCGCCACTCCTCCCATTGTGAAATTCTCATGAGCGCGCGGAGATAATGCAGCTGGCGGAAGGGAAACCGGCTGCAGCGCTGGCGCGCACTTGTTTTGTTTTGGGCAGCCACCACGCGACCTCTGGCGGCCGGCCGGTGGATAGGAAGGGGGGGGGGGGCGGAGTCAGTTTTCTTCCCGGCTGCCGGCTGACTGCGAGCCTTCCGCGAACTGCTGCGGCTGCCTATGCTTTGCCAAGCCCCCTCTTTCCTCGTTCATTCTCGGAGAAGGCCAGCCACTTCATAATTCATGCTCACGGCCAATGCAGTAGCCTCTACGCAGTAGTTTCTCTCATAAGGTCGTTCCAGATTTATTTCATTCAATCTGCCTCGACAAACCCAATAACAAACTCTTCTGACACACACACACACACACACACACACACACTGTACCAACATTTCCCAAACTTTCACTTTGTAATACCTACAACTGATCCTATCCCACCTATTCCTAAAAATGCAAAGCTAAGTCACCTTCAACCAAACCTAAATTGACCGTCCCAATCCGTCCTGTCGACACGCAACTGCACCTTACATCCTCTTCTCCACACTCAAAACTAAAATGTCAGGTCCCTGTACTTACTCTCCGGTCACTCTCTGTCTCTACCACGATCTCGTCACACATGTCCATTACCCGGAGCTGGTAATCAAACAAGAACAGACACCACAATCATCTTCAGCAACTCCGAGCAGCTCATAACACAAGAGTCAGCTCCACCGAATCAGCACCATCCGCTTTCTAAAAAAGATCGTCTTTTTTATCGTCTTTAATGCTGTACAATACTAGTATTTTTATCTACATTTGGCTCACCGTCCACTCTCATATTAACAAACTGTAGGCAACAGAGTGGCTACATCGCCTGTAACAGCCCGCCCCTGCATGGGGAATTAAAATTACATTAAAGAACACACACACACACATACACACACACACACACACACACACAGGCAGAGAGAGAGAGAGAAAAGAAGAGAAGAGAGAACACGCTGCAACAGGAGTAGTCGTTTCTACGTCGGACGAAGTGTAAGGTCGTAATCCTCTAAAGAGCAACCCACAATTAATACGGTTAGAATAGTTCATGCAACTCCTGAAGCTAATTCAGTGTGTTTTTGATAGATTCCTTTAAACGTTTTATGAGTATACCTTAATATAGCTCTGATCATGGTGCCTGGATTAATTTATGTACGTAAAACCCAGCGTATAGTTATGATCCAGAAGGAAAAAACTTACTTATGATCAACAGTGAAAGCTCTTAAGCTGCAACGTTGGCTCAGGTGCGTTTGAATCGGGCAGAAAGTTTCTCGCAGCCATGACGAAGCGCCTTTCTCGCTACCCGTGAGAATACAGTCCCAGAAAACTTAACCAAGGATGACTACCCAGTACTTCGAACTCTGCTTTTCCTAAATGCGAGGCATCGGACAATGGCGCAACATCACCAGGTGTCAAGATGGTTATGAACCATCGGAGGCTTGCCAAAATAAGAAAGAGATGATTGAGTATATTGTTGGTTCGGCGGCTAGCTGTAACAACGGCATTAGTGACTTGCACGTGAAGAGCGATGGACTTGTTTTGGGATGAAAAGGCAAAAAAAAAAAAAATGGTTGAAATGGCTCTGAGCACTATGGTACTTAACATATGAGGTTATCAGTCCCCTAGACTTAGAACTACTTAATCCTAACTAACCTAAGGCCATCTCACACAGCCATGCAGGATTCCAACCTGTAACCGTAGCAGCAGTGCGGTTCCGGACTGATGCGCCTAGAACCGCTCGGCCACAGCGGCAGGCGATGAAAAGGAAACAACTAGGAGATGCGTGGATGGCGGTGAATTGCCACCACAAGCTATCCAAGGCTCTATTACTGGATGAGTGGAGTGTGTTTAAGACAAGATTAATTGGGAGCGCAAATGATTGAGGATACCGTGTAGGAAATGTCTTATGAATATGCCACGAGGTTCCAGGATTGCAGTGGGATGAGTCGACAACTTACCACGATGTTTCGGCTGATAACCATTCAGCCATCTTCAGGTGAATGGCAAGAAATCGTCGTCACCTGGGTGCAATTCTGGAACCTTAGTTCATTACGCCGGAAAAACATCAAGAACCATAACGTTTTATGAGCTGGCTATTGGCAAAGAAGTAAACCGAAATGGAGTTCTTGTCGTTAAACGTTCTGGAGAGACGATAGAAATTGGCATGCAATCAAGACGTAATTTAGAGCACCAGGGATGTGAAGGTACAGGTGTAGACGTTGGTGGAATGACGGATATCCTCCTGCAGTCGGCTGTTGTTGTTAGTACTTTACGATCTTGTTTTCCCTCACTCAGATTTGTCAGAAGCAGCTTACTTTGTTAGTATATAACCTTAGTTCTCGGAATTAATGATGTTAGGGGAAACATGCGAGTTCCTGACAGATATATGGAAATTCGCTAAAGCGTTATGAAGTGGCCAAAAGTAATATACAGCTTTCATTTCACACGTTGCGTCATTCGATGAGGAGATCAGAATTACGTTGGGTATCGTTCGTTTCGTAGACACGTGAAGTTCAAGAGGATATGTTCAGTGACCGAATTACAGTAACGTCTACAAAAAAAGTTCAAATGTGTGTGAAATCTTATGGCACTTAACGGCTAAGGTCATCAGTCCCAAGCTTACACACTACTTAACCTAAATTATCCTATGGACAAACACACACACCCATGCTCGAGGGAGGACTCGAACCTCCGCCGGGACCAGCCGCACAGTCCATGACTGCAGCGCCCTAGACCGCTCGGCTAATCCCGCGCGGCGTAACTTCTACAGAATAAAATTTAATGGAATGGCGAATCACAAATTCTGATGTCGATACATCTATTTCTGAGAGTAAAAAGCGTCGAATAACATTTTTTCGCATTTGGCTTTCGTCTATGCAGTCGTTCAATCACCTCAGTATGTCTTTTTAGTCCGCATTTATTTCTGTTTTTGTCGCAGAGGACAGTGACGGAACATTTGAATCCTGCACACATATAAAGAAGATTATTCATAAGTACCTCCAGTGATTCACAAGAGTTTCAATTCGTAGCAAATGCTGTGGCATGTTTGCATTAGAACTCGTAGACAAATCATCCGATCCGTATTGCACCGAGTTAGTTAGCATCTGTAGGTAGGCAACCCAGTGAACACATTTCCGAAGCGGGCTGCTGTTGCGCCTTCTGGGCTAATTAAATATTTCGCACGTACTGAATGAAGTTGCCATAGCACGAACGGCCCCAAAATTGTGCACCTATAAGGTGAGTTAAAAACTTGGAGAGAGGCTGTATCCATTGATTGTGTCAATTCTCTTTAGTCACATACTTTGTAGTTTTCGCAGTCGTCTTCTAAAATGCTGGGTGACAATCATTAAAATAAAGACATTTTCCGCTGCGGCAGTACCTCCCCATGAGATTTCAATCACCAACTTTCTCCTCAGAGAGCGAAAATATTTTGTTGGCTCCCACCTACAGAGTGAGGAACGTTCATCGCCATAAAATAAGAGAAATCAGAGGTCGCAGTAAAAGACGTAAGCGTTTGTTTTTCGCAGGCGCTGTTCAAGAGTGAAACGGTAGAGATGCAGCTTGTAGGTGGTTCGATGAACACTCTGGCAGACGTTTAATTGTGAACTGCAAGGTGATGATGTAGATATAGATTGTCATTGACAAGATGCGACAGTCATCTCCATTCTCTCTCGGTTATGTTTTATTTTGTTTCTTTATTAATCTGGTTCTAAAGGAGCCACGTCGTGGTACGTGTCAGCACATAATTTACGGAATGCTTGTTAGAACCTTTATGAGCAAAGAAACAGACCTCTATTAATGACTTAATATAACACGAAAAATAGTTTCTACGAATATATAAAACATTGCAGAGAAAGTTCTCAACTACTACGAGGAATTCCTATACAGAAGGGTGGGAGGGTACGACAAGGAAACATTTCAAATTGGATTTGAATACTTAGGGTTGATCAATCAGTTCTCCTGGAAGTTTATTGAAAGTAGAATCTGCACAATGCTTAAGGAAGGGTTATTGATTTCCCTTCTAGTGTTCACCGAATAAGTGTTTTAGCATGTTCTGAAAGAATTAATATTGTCAGCAAGATATGATGGAATATTTCCGTAGGGACCCTAAAATTATAATTTCGATGCACTTGAACAAAACACGAAGTTCGCGAACAGTCTGACCGCTCGTTTCTGGACTAACAATGTTCTTGCTGAGTGCACAGACTTACCCCAAAATATAACATTATACCAGGTAAAAGAGAGAAAGTAAGCAAAGGAGACAGTGGAGACAATTCATGTAGTGCGTATAGCAGCATACTGTTTCTGCACATCCTGAACGCGATACTTCGAAGAAAGTCATTTGTCACCCTCAGTTACGAATTTTAAAATGGTCGACTTCGCTGACTGTACGCCCACCTCAAGTCAGTAAAATTTCGATGTTATATGAGTTTCGTGTCAGAGTGCGTATGCATTGCGTTTTGTTACAGTTAAGCTTTAATCTGTTCTCTGAAAGCCACGTCCTGATGTTACCGACTACTCTGTTAGCTACAGAATTTATATTCCGTTCCACATCTTCCTCAATAACCCTTATCTGCAATGAGAACAATTTTTGTGTCACCTGTCATTTTTTATGTCAGACCACTGAAATATACCAGGTGCTCCTTCTAAGAATTCTCGGGCGCATTTTGTCTGTTAATTACAATTTCGTTTTTGGTATGAGTAGCTTAAATCAGTCTAAAGAAATATGGCCCATCACATCTTTCAAGCGTCGCCCTGTGTTGACAGAAAACACGAAGAATAACCAGAACTGCAGAGACTGGGCAGCACTGCTGCGTGGCCGTAACAGTATATGCGGGTCAGGGCGGTAGTGTCGCTATTGGAGTGCTGGTTATTATTCGTGTTTTACTGTCCCTGTTAATACATATGGCTAAAACAAATATCGCAGTAGACTTTATTTTGGACCGCTGTATCGGATATGCACTAAAATTACGCTACTCGTAACGGGAAGCAAACTTATTGAGTGTCACGCGAACGACGTGATGAACAGTATTTGTTTAGGCTGACTCTAGCTATACATTGCAAAAACAAAACTGCAAATATATGCCGAAACAGCAGAGAAAATGTGCCAGGTGACTCTTAGGAGGGACTCCTGTATATCAAGAAAAGTAATGGACAAAGTACGGAGTCTTGTTTCACCTGACACTTTACAAGACTCTAATTAGGTTCAAATCTCTTCGCTGTTTCTTGACACAGGCACTGATTGCCTCGTCGTTGAGCGCCCCTAAACAACAATCAAACGAACACACACACTCGAGGTTGACCTCGTCTGTTGACTGACAGAGACCGCCGACAGTTGAAGAGGGTCGTAATGTGTAATAGGCAGACATCTATCCAGACCATCACACAGGAGTTCCAAACTGCATCAGAATGCACTGCAAGTACTATGAGAGTTAGGCGGGAGGTGAGAAAACTTGGATTTCATGGTCGAGTGGCTGCTCATAAGCCACACATCACGACGCCTCGCTTGGTGCAAGGAGCGTAAACATTGAGTGATTGAACAGCGAGAAAACGTGTGGAGTGACGAATCACGGTACACAATGAGGCGATGCGATGGCAGGATGTGCGTATGACGAATGCCCAGTGAACATCGTCTGCCAGCGTGTTTAGTGCCAACAGCAAAATTGGGAGGCGGTGGTATTATGGTGTGTTCGTGATTTTCATGGATAGTGCTAGCACCCCTTGTTGTTTTGCGTGGCACTGTCACAGCTCAGGCCTACCTTGATGTTTGAAGCACCTTCTTACTTCCCACTGTTGAAGAGCAATTCGAGGATGGCGATTGCATCTTTCAACACGATCGAGCACCTGTTCGTAATGCACGGCCTGTGGTGGATTGGTTACACGACAATAACATTCCTGTAATGGACTGGCCTGCACAGAGTCCAGACCTGAAACCTATAGAACACCTTTGGGATGTTTTGGAACGCCGACTTCGTGCCAGGCCTCACCGACCGACGTCAATACCTCTCCTCAGTGTAGTACTCTGTGAAGAACGGGCTGCCATTTCCAAAGAAACCTTCCAGCACCTGACTGAACGTATACCTCCGAGACTGGAAGCTGTCATCAAGGCTAAGGGTGGGCCAACACCCTATTGAATTCCAGGATTATCGACGCAGGGCTGCACGAACTTGTAAGTCATTTTCAGCCAGGTGTCCGGATTCTTTCGATCACATAGTGTGGGTTGGAAAGGGCGTTCTTCTCCCGCGAACTTTCGCTCCTTTCCTTGGGAATACGTGAGAGTTGACCTACATGCGCGGTGTGTATAGGTGAAGGCAATGATTGCATGTATAGTGTAGTGTTTGGTTCGTATTGTATTATGATGTGAGAAGTCGAGTCCCAGTGCTGTACATAGCCTACCTCCCTAGAAAAGCACCAAGGGGGCCGCCGGGATTAACGTCTGCATCCAACACGCGGATCAAGAATGTCGCGTGGCTTCACTTGATGTGAGGCCTGGAATTTAATTCAGGACACTGATTCGAGGAGTGTTGACCAGCAACTTCACCCCACCGCCTCTCCTCTCCTTGCCGGACAAATACAAGGAGTGAAAATTTCATCTACCATCACGATTCGAAGCAGATTATCTCCGAACCGAGCGTCACCATACAACTATGCGTTAGCGACCTCAGCTACGGAGGCAGTTGTGCTTGCTACTTTCCAGATACGAAGTGAACTGCTATTGCGCCTTTTTCGCTAACCCCACAATATTCCAACTAATGCAGAAGCATTGTGTGGTCCACATAATCAAATGCTTCCGTTAAAGAGACAAGCTATCAACCTATGGTTCAGTCCTGGTAGTGATTAACACATAAACGAATAAATAGCATTTTCTGTGGTTACCCCCTTACCAAAGCCAAACAGAGCCTGACAGGTAATTATGTGTACTGAAATGACCCACTACTCTCTTATAAATTGCTTTTATCAGAAACTTAAAAAACACTTCTGGCAAAGATATCTTTTCACAACCACTATTCGTACGATTTGTTACTTGGCTACCAGTGGTTCACTATTACTTGCACATATATTGCACAGCGCGCTTTGATTCATCAAAAAATTCGGCAACTCCTCTCACATTATGTGCATATTCCAACACGATAGTTCATTTTCTAAATTTTGTCACCTTCACGTCGACCCATCTGGCTGCGCTGATTCCGTAGGACCGACTATCACAAATAAACCACTTGACTGCCATGACCGAAGTTGGCGGTGGAAAGTCCACATAACGGTTTGGTACACCATTTACAACGCTCGGGAGCGACCATTGTGCTTTTTAATGAGGCAGAGAGGTGGACTTACTTCCGGTGGTACATCGCATCATCCACGATGGTGAAGTGCCTAATGATGAAGGTGTAGCGTTTTTGAAATCGATTGCAAATAAATAAAAAAAAGCACTAAACACTGATTTGAGAAAAAATAGAACAGCTTTTATTCTCCATAACAAAATTAAAAAAATTACTAAGGTTGATAAGAACTCTCTCTATTACTCAGTGCCTAATGTGGCTAAAACAATAGTACCTTCCTTTATGCCTTTTCGGACTAATTAGGCAGCCTCTTCTATCCAAGCCAGTAGTTACTGATGGATCGATAATCAAGTGCTGTAGTCAGGAAACTTCTTGCTGAACGTAGCAGTTAAGTCTTCAGAAAGGGAGAGAAAGTAGCACTACTATTGCAACAAGTTATATAGAAAAATAAGAGGAGCGGGGTACAAATCCCCGTCCACTGCTTCCTGTCAGGTTCGTGTTGTTTCCTGCGTGAGTTTAGCCGAATCTCAGGATCGTTCCCTGGCCAAAGATACTACCGATTTCCCTCGCTATCTTTGTCTGGTGTTCTTGACTTCGACGTTAAGGTAATTTCTATCCTTTCTTCATTTAAAAAAGGAAGAACTTATTATGTACCGCCTCCTCTTTATCTGATAAGCTCGTAATTCCTACAACTGTCACGAGATATCACTCGACCCGCCAATTAAATATGGAATAAATAACAATACATGTATTTGATACTGATCATTACTATAATAATAAATTATATGCCCAAACCTTCTTCGAGAATCGGTCTATCTATTATTCAAAACAGTATCAAAATCCATTTGGTAGTTCCTGAGTCAGGCTTCACGTACAGGAATAATACTTCCAGCCTTTTACCAGTTGTTTTGCCCATGTATCCATACGTAATGTATACTGCACATATCTCCTCCTACTCTCCCTCTCTCTCTCTCTCTCGCTCTCCCTCCCTCCCTCCTTCCCACCATCTCCTTTTTCCCACGTCTCTCAACCGTCTCCACTTCCCCCTTCTCTGCATCCACCTCCTCTTCCCATACATCTCCTCCTCCTCCTCTCCACCTCCTCTTTCAGCTTCTCTTTGTCCATCCTCACTTCCCTCTTTCTCTCAGTCCACCTAATCCTGCCACCTCTGTCTGCTTTCTCCTCCTCCCCCCCTCCCATCTGTACATCTCCTCCCACTCTCTCTATCTGCCTCATCCTCTCACCTCTATATGTTCAGCGCCTCCTCCCACTCACTCTCTGTCCATCTCTGCCTCACATCCTCTCTCTGTTCAGCTTCTATTCCCACCTCTATCTGTCCATCTCCTACATCCACCTTTATCTGTCCATCTCCTCACCTTCCTTTCTCTGTTTATGTCATACTTCCCCCTCTCACTATCCTTGACCTACTATCTGTCTCCCTGCTGAGCCACGTCTATCCATCTGCAAACCCCTGGAATGCATTCCAATACTATCTGCACAACATGCTATTTGTGGAAGTCAGCCTGATATCAGATGTTACTGATCATTTTTCACCCTCACCTGCACCTATATGGTAGCTAGGTGGTACTTAACGCCACAAGTTTTTTTTTCCGGACAAGAAGTAGTGTGTGTGTCAAATTTGCTTGAAATCCATCCAGTAGTTTAGGAGATGTGCGATATACATACATTCACACAGACATCACGTTTTTATTTATAGGTAGATGTATCAGTTTCCATATTTGTCAGATAACTTTCAGGGAAAAAAGTAGCAAGAAAACTAAGAATCTCGAAAATGGTGAAGGATTCTGGGACATTACAGGCAAAGTTTAGCATGGAATACTTTTCATTTGCTCGTCTGAGAAATTACCCGCTAGGATGGGCCTGCAGTCGAACCGACAACAGAAAAGATTCTGAACAGACCAAGGCGCCGTTTCACAGGCTGATCATACCTGCTGACAAGAAAAAAGCTGACGCCGTTTGTGAACCGGCAAAGGTCAGGATGTTGAGGGGAGGCAAAATAACACATAGACTAATTTTCCCGAACGTTGGAGGAAAGAAACAGCTCTCTCCCGTTTACATGTTCGCATAACAATATTGTACAGACTTGTGACAACAACCGTAGTGCTAAATGAAATACTGAAAATGGTGAGACCACTCTTCGGTTGTATATCGCGTAGGTTGTGACTTGGTCAAAGTTGTGAGAGATTCTAGCTACTATAGTTCTTAAATCACTTGCATGACACGTGCGCTTCTCAAATTTTTGAACGAATGCTTTTCAAATGCTATATTACTCTGAACTGCAAGTTAGTTTAGTATTATTATCACATTTAATACATTTTATTGTTATTGGGATTAAAATGCTGGACATTTGTGCCACGATTAATATGAGGACGACAGGAAGCAATATTTCGGGAGGGGGGGGGAGGGGAAGTCGAGAGAGAACAAAAAGCTATGACCCACCTCCCCGCCTCCCACACCACCCCCACCCCCAGAACAGAGCACGCTCCTGCCAGTCCTGCAAGTGAGGCGGTGGAGGCCGGTTTCGCCGCAGTCTTCTGAGACGCTGTCTACACGCATTTCTCGGAAGGTTCGCGCTGCCTCGTGCCGAGGTCAGCCTCTTTCCCAGGAGCTTACCTGCAGGCTGGGTGACAAGTCATCGCTTCCCAGCGGCGTGCCACACGGGGTTTCACCGCCAGTCGTCACGTTCACATGCAACACAACTTGAGAAGCACGAAACCCAATTACCCTCACAGATTTTTGCTGTCTTGTTTACGTGTTAGAGCTGAATCGATTTTGCCAGCCGAATCAAATGTCTATTTTCTGAGCACCAGTTGTTTCGCTCGAATGGTGTTTGTAAAACGGCCGTTTTGCCATCACGGAGAAATCGGGCTACAGAATTTTCGTGATTTCTTAATAAAGACAGAGAGTGCACATTCCTCGCTAATGTCAGTGAATACTCGTAGGGAGGAGGAGGAGCTCATTCAAGCTGAGCCTCAGCTAGACAATCATTAGGTCTCTACTTTGGCGTCACCAAGTGAAGTCTCTGCTATCGAGTCTCGCCTTGAAGTGTCTCCTTTGCTGTCTCGAAGACCTGTCTTCCACTAAGACGATCTCGCTCTTAGCGTTCTGCACGCAGTCCTGCAGCCGATTGGCAGCTCATTTCTTTTCTGGTCAATCAGATTCTTTTGCAACAAGTTTCTTAACTGTTGCGTACCGCCTACAGTGGTTGTGGTAGAATTGCGACACACAACCGCCAAGAATTTTCCTAGAAGGCGTTTCCTCACTTGGCAAGTGGTGTCTCATTCTTTTAAGTGTTGATGTTCCACATCCTGCGTCCTTTACATCTTCAAACGTCTGTTTTCACTCCGGCCTGGGTTTGGGTCCACGACCGATCTAATACCTATTCGGGCATACAGTAGCTGGGGGAAAGCCCTGTAGTGCCCTTCGGCCGATGGCTAAAAACTGCGCAGGTGTTTGTGGCTTTGTTGCCAGGCGGCTATTCTACGAGGTTATTTAAAAAATAAATGGAATTTTTGTTTTTTTGAAAACAGTTTTGTTTACTCTGCTACATAAATCTCATCACCTTGAAAATAGTTCCCATTGGGTATTATGACTTTTTAGCAGTTCTTTTTTCAAGCTCCGAAATACTTCTGGAACTCCAGCTTTGCGATAAATTTTAACTCTCTCTCCTGAAAGTGCGTCTTTCATCTCACGTATATTTTTAAACGACTATCATGCGATATGCGTTACAGATATTGAGACTGGTACATCACTACAGTACGGTATTGTTTTTGGCCAAAACTTCACGAGCAAGCAACGAAGTCTGTGCAGGTGTATTATTGTGGTGCAGAAGTCATGAACTGTCTTGCTGCAAATGCGGAATTCTTTTCTGATTGATTGGCGCAAACGGATTTGAACTTATAACTAGTACTCTTTTTCGACCGTTCGAAATGTCGATACCACAAAAACGGATGTAACCTTTTTGACAACACTAGATATTGGATACTGCTAACACAGTACAGATGATTTGCAAACGTCTTTACCGACACAGTAACGAAGATATAACACGAATCAGACTAATACAGCAAGAAAAACTACAAAATTCCCGTTACTTTTTTAACGCTCTTCGCATATAGACTCCAGGCTAAGTGTCGTGTGGCCGATATATTACATATCTGCTTTCCTCACTCAAAAACATGAAATATGACACTTATAATATTCAGCTAAATTTACAAAAATCACTGTTTCATAAACTTCCCGTGCTTTATCTCCTATATTCCCTTTCCCACTATCTGAGGGCCATTATAGATTACTGTCGTTCCGGAGAAAAATGAAACTGCAATAAAAATTGCTGTCCATTTGCAACAATAAACAGTTCAGCAGATTTATCTGTCGTGGTCAGGCCGCGAAGGTTATCTCTGATGTGTAAAATCATGAATGGGAATGTTGAAACAGTCACGGTGGACATTTTACAATTTAGTGGTATTAGACTGATAACGAAACGCAAACTCAGTTTAGCAGTATTGACTACGAACTGTTTTAATGCAACTGAGACACCTATAAAGAACTAGTACGGCTACAAGACGTCACATTTTATATTTGCAAATGACATTGCTACATTTTGCTCCGTAACGGTATTGTTAAGAATTTCTTCAATGCCGACAAGCGGCTTACATTTTGTCGGTATGCAGGGTGTCATCGCCTCCAATGTTTTTCAGTTATAATTTCCATAATTTGCTTGTCACATAATTGAATACGCTGATGCGCGACTGAATTAGAAGTAGCTGTCCTGTAGGAGAGGCATCGTTTATTTCCTATCAGCGAATGGAATAGTTCGGCGTTGCATGTGACTACTGCGTCTTTGATGTTTTATCAACAGTTACAGAAATAAGATATCACGGCATTTTCTGGACGTAGACCAACGACGTCACACGCATGGAGCACGCCAGCTCAGATGTAGGTACCTGAAATTCTCGGGCTCCTTGTCCGTATGAAGCCACCGCCGCCAACGAAGGGCGGGTCGAGCGCTTGGTAAACGTATGCAGAAAAGATGCCCATAGTCAACATAGTATAGTTCATGCCAGTGTTAGCATAATATTAGTTGAGATATAGTGGAATCCATAATGTGTGCGCCACTATACCTCACGTGATAACAATTTACTGAATAGCTGATAGTGTAACCTGGTAGTCAAGGGAAGGGAGATTTCGGTTACGATTGTGGACGGGGACGTAATCAGTTACTATTGGTTGCTTTTATAGTTACGCGCAATTTACTTTAAACCAGTAATTCCAGACTCAACAATAAATAAAAATACCACACGGTATTAATGAAGGAATAAACAACTGTGTAAATAATAGTGTTTTCAGTGAGTTACAATTTAGCAAATCACCATTAAATACAGATACAGCAGATAATGGTTTAAAAGCAACCCACTGTGATCTTTGTAGAAGGCCTTACACGCCAGGAATGGCAATAAATTAAGAATTGTTTAAAACTCGCTGCAACTTAGAAATTACAGGTATTGAAACACAGCAGAAGGCATCAGACGCCAGAAATGGCAGTAAATAAGGTTTTAGGGCTTACTGCTTCGCAACGGCTTCTCCATGAGCGACCGACTGAGGCGCCGCAGTGGTAAGACACTGCACTCTCCGCCAAACAGATTTACCTTTTCGTGATTTCTTTAAACCGATTAAGGAACGACCGAAATGGTTCCTTTGAAAATGACAATGATTGCTCCTCTTTGTAGGAGCTTGTGCTGTGGGTCTAAAGTCCTCTCAAAGACGGGACGTTAAATTCTTATCTTCCTTCCTACCATGGCCGAGAACGTTATTGGCTGATAGTGGGGTCGTTGTCTACTCGGCGGCAATGTGTTCGCTTTCTACTTCCACCATCGCATTTTCGACGTCAAGGGGAAATGGCTGCGTAGTTTCTGGCTGTCAGATTTTCTCTCTTTTTCTCTTCCCTGCCATCCACAGCTACTTAAATACATCGGAAGCCACTGTTCAGTGTATACCAATATTATCAGTTTTCTTCCCTATTCCCTTAGCGTAGTGAGCAAGGGGAAAGTGACCGTCTATACGTGCACCTAATATTTTTAATGTTATTCTCATGTTTCCTTCCTGTTTTCTTCCACTTTGGTAAGGGATATCGACCCGTTTCGATCCAAGCGCACCCCGTCTCTGAATTGGTTCGATGTTTGCTGTCATATCTCCCTTGTGTGTGTGTGTGTGTGTGTGTGTGTGTGTGTGTGTCAGAGAGAGAGTGAGTGTGCGTGTTCGTGTATGTATGTGTGTGTGTGTGTGTGTGTGTGTGTGTGTGTGTGTTTGTGTGTGTGCGTGCGTGCGTGCGCGCACCCGTGTCTGTGTGTATGTGTGTGTGTGTAGACGACTAAATGCCGCAAAGAGTCATGTTCATCGTCCGAACGATAGAACCCCACTTACAGCATTGCAGACAATTTGCTTCACTAAACAAACTGCAACGAAAACCACCCATCACAATAGAAGATATACATGCTCGACGTCTTCTACTGTGACAACTGGTTTTCACTGCACTGTGTTTAGTGAAGCGAGACGTCTGCAATTCTGTAAGTGTAGTCCTATAGCTGCACCACAGCATCTGCCGTCATGATTGCATCGGAAGCTCATGCTCGGTTACCTCCATCTGGACACAGCTGCTGTGCCAGTCCGTTAGATGGAGCAGGAGATGATTTAATTTTACATAATGTGCACTGCACATGTTGAGCAAGTCATGACTTCGACGCACTTAAAAAAAAACACACACACACATTCATGTGCCCTAAGCTTTCTTACTTTTAGTTTGGGACATTTTGTCGCAGCATTAATTTAAGAACTGTTCCCATCTCCCCCAGTCCTCTCACGAAGTTATTAGTGAGGTATCACTTGGTTGTGAGGCAGATAACAGAACAGGAAATTACTTGCCAAATATTCCCGCTTGGGACTCCCTCTGCCCCATTACAAGCTCGGACGTATTTTGTTGAAACGTCCCTGGATCATTACTCAAACTATCCGCTCTACCTTGAAGCACCACTATTGGAATGGTACGGTGTAGATTATCAAGCACTAAAAACTACAGCTCTCTGTCGATATCTGATCAGCGACCCCCAAACTCGCTGTTGGCTGACATCCCGTATGTCCTGACGGCGAGTGTCGCAGACATGACTGCACCTGCGCCGGCTGGCCAGGCACAGCCACGCCTTACCGTAAAATACAGGTACGTGAACATTCTCTAGGTTTATCGTCCAAAAACTCACGGTCTCCTTGTGCCGGCCTCTGTCACAGCTGCCTTAGCATCTACAGCATCACTATTCGCGTCGCGCCTCCATAATCCACAGCGCACATGTCCGAACTACCCAATAACTCGGCGGGTGTCGCCCGGCGTAGTCTGACGTCACGGCGTCTTGTTTGTTTGTTTGTCCCACGGCCGAACAAGTTGTGGCGCAACGACGCGTTGCACGTCAGCACAGCCTCTTTATATTTTTTAAGATTGCGGCTTATTTTTACTTCCTCACACCAGCGCATACAGTGTTGTTTTCTTGAGCTTGCCACCAACATAGTAACAAGCTAAATTATTACTCGAGTAAGAAGCGGAACGTGTCTGGTGTTTGCAAACACATGTAGATGACGGCATACTGCGCTGCTATAACAGGACACACAGTTAAAAAATTAAAGCACTGATTTTTTTTCTGTTTAGCGGTGATGGATACGAGATCCGGGTCTAGAACGACAAAGAGATGCTTAGTTTCGCACTGCTAGACTTGGCATTGATTGGGAGCACCGAGAAGTGAAGAATTCAAGGCCACGAGTGGAGGCCCTCCGCCCATTGAGCAGCCATTCGTAGTGCTGCGGGATTACGTCACGGGGAATCAACAATTAGGTCCCGCCTTGTTGGCGCAGGGGCGGGCGTGCAGAGGTGGCGAAACTTACGACCGTATACAGAAGCGCAGCTGCTTCTTTCATAATCTGATGCGAAATGTATTCTGCGCCACAGCCATTGCGACCCGATTCCGCAGCCGAAGTCACTAACACACTGCAGCACCGTCTCGAAAGCGACTGGTGGTACAAATTTTCGACTATAGTAAAATGCTAAAAAAAAGAGTTATGTACGACCCTCGATACCAATAGCCTTCCTTCGTTGAATACACAAAAGTTAAGAAACATCGGACGTGGCCGTTACTTGGATGAGTGACAATCCGGATGCGCCACGTGCTAATGACAGCTTTCGCTTTGCGTATCCGGCAAATGGGAGTGACGGCACGAGACACTATCGATAGCGATCCGTCCGTCGGATGGGGGACCTTAAGCTTGGCGGCCCTGTTGCTGCTATTCGAGTGGTGTAGGCAATGTGCCGACTCCGAGTTTCACTCCCCTTCTCTCACGATCACACAACGCAAATATCACACCATACTACACACACACACGCACACACACACACAAAAGCACTTTTTTTTATATTTGTGTGTAAGGTACTATGGGACCAAACTGCTGAGATCATCGGTCCCTAGACTTACACACTATTTAATGTAACTTACGCTAAGGACAACACATACACCCATGCCCGAGGGAATTATAACCTCCGACGGGAGGAGCAGCACGAACCGTGACAGGGCGTCCTAGACCGTCCGGCTACCCTACGCGGCCACCCACCCACCCACACACACAAAGTACAGTCATCCATGCGCAAGAAACAATGAACACAAAACTGTGACACTTCACGAATGAAAGGTGACAGTGTGCGCGAATGACAGTAAAAACCTTTCCATTGAAACCTGAGTTTCTCCTAGCGTATACAACTTTCAAATAACTTCCGGGAATTCAGCCAGGTAACACTTTCAGCGACCGCCGATATTTCGGCGGGAGAACACCCCGCCATTTTCAGGGCAAACTGCAACGGACAGGCGGCGTACATGCAAATTTAATACCTCGGTTCTCGGATAGAAGCAGGAAAGATAACACACACACACTGAACACTAGTGCCACCAAAGATGACCAAAGTCAGAGCTATCGATAGTGAGACTATGAATGCGCAGGTGAGGCAGCATTGACTCTGTTCCTCTGGTTTTTGACAAGGGAGAGAGCCGGATTCCAAACAGAGTTTAAACAGAAACCTCCATCCCTGTTAACGAGGTTGCTCGCTAAGTTAATCTCAACTGCCTCCCTCATGACACTGTCCCAATAGCTGGACGTGCACGCCAATATCTCGGTGTTATTATATAACATGGGGTGACCAGTATCCAAGCAATGTTCGGCAATAGCAGATCTATTTGGCTGCTGTAATCGTGTGTGCCGTTTATGCTCAGTACATCTGTCCTCCACGGTCCTGATAGTTTGACCAATATATGCCATGCCGCAGCTACAAGGAATACGATATACACCCGCCTTACGCAGTCCAAGATCATCCTTAACGGAACTCAAAAGTGCTCTAATTTTAGATGGAGGTCGGAAAACACATTTCACATCGTATTTCCGTAAAATACAACCGATCTTATTGGACGTGTTTCCTACGTAAGGCAACAAGGCAGTAGACTTAGGTGTTGACTCAGAATTATCATCAACCACCCGATGTACAGTTGGTCGATAGCGCAACGCACGTTCAATCTGTCTATCACTATAACCATTTTGACGAAATGTAACTTCAAGATGGGACAGCTCAGATGGCAAAGTCTCAGCGTCAGAAACGACATGTGCCCTGTTTACCATGGTACGAAGTACCCCTTCACGCTGAGCCGAATGGTGACAACTATTAGCTTGTAAGTACAAGTCGGTGTGAGTACGTTTCCTGTAGACTGCATGTCCCAATGCTCCATCATCCTTCCTCCTAACCAACACGTCGAGAAAGGGAAGGCAACCATCCTCTTCCACCTCCATCGTAAAACGAATGTTCGGGTGGATCGAGTTCAGATGTTCTGCCAACAAAGCGCAGTCTTTGTTTCGCTTTCCCCACAATATTATCTATGTGGTCTTTCCAATTTCAGTTGCTCGTAATTGTAATTCCTAGGTATTTAGTCGAATAGACAGCCCTTAGATTTGTGATATTTATCGTGTACCCAAAATTTATCGGATTTCTTTTAATACCCATGTGGACGACCGCGCACTTTTCTTTGTTAAGTGCTAATTGCCACTTTTCGCACCATACAGAAATTCTCTCTAGATCATTTTATAATTGGAATTGATCGTCTGATGATTTTACTAGACGGTAAATTGCAGCGTCATCTGCAAACAATCTAAGGGGGCTGCTCAGATCATCACCTAGATCCCTACCGTGAGGCCAAACAACGAAGGTATCGTCAACGTATCTAAAGAAACAGGCGGGTTTTAAAGGCGCCGACTCCAATGCACGTTCCTCGAAGTCTTCCATAAACAAATTTGCGATCACAGGAGACAACGGACTACCCATCGCAACTCCATCTGTCTGCTCGTAATACTGGTCATTAAATAAAAAGTAAGTGGATGTCAACACATGCCTAAAGAGATTAGTTAAATCAGCACCAAACCTGGCTTCAATTAACCGCAACGAATCAGACAGAGGAACACGAGTGTATAGAGAGACCACATCGAAACTCACTAAAATATCAGAGTCATTCAGCCTCAGTCCCTCCAAACGACGTAAAAAATCAGCTGAGTTCCTGATATGATGTTCACACCGTCCTACTTGTGGACTCAACAGAGAAGCAAGATGCTTGGATACACGATATGTCGGAGCGCCGATGTTACTCACTATAGGACGGAAAGGAACCCCTTCCTTATGAACCTTTGGAAGGCCATATAACCTAGGGGGAACGGCACTATAGGTGTTAAGCCTCTTGATTGTGTCCTGCGACAAACCACTTTTCTTCAGGAGGCTGTTGGTCTTTCTCTCAACACTTTTCGTGGGGTCAGCATCGATTCTGCGATACGCTGAATCAGACAGTAAACGTTGCATCTTTTGTACATAATCATGTTTATTTAAAACAACGATGGCATTGCCCTTGTCAGCAGGTAAAATAACAATACTGGGATCAACTTTGAGAGAGCGTAAAGCAGCCCTCTCTGCTGCTGTTACATTACTCTTGGGTGGACGAGCCCTAGTCAAAACACGGCATGCCTCCCTCCTAACTTCCTCTGCAGCGTCAGGAGGTATTTTGCAAACTGTCTGTTCAATTGAACTAATAAAATCAACTACCGGCAAATTCTTCGGAGTGGGTGCAAAATTTAAACCCTTCCCTAGCACGGATAAGGTTGCGTCGTCAAAAGATTTCTCTGTGAGATTTATCACAGAACGTCGAGATATAACATCCGACTCCGCGCGATGAAACCGTTCAAACTTCGCCAAATGCCGGGCAGTAACGGAGTTGTACTCCCAGTCAGCTTGGGTCCATGACTCTGATATTTTAGTGAGTTTCGATGTGGTCTCTCTCTACACTCGTGTTCCTCTGTCTGATTCGTTGCGGTTAATTGAAGCCAGGTTTGGTGCTGATTTAACTAATCTCTTTAGGCATGTGTTGACATCCACTTACTTTTTATTTAATGACCAGTATTACGAGCAGACAGATGGAGTTGCGATGGGTAGTCCGTTGTCTCCTGTGATCGCAAATTTGTTTATGGAAGACTTCGAGGAACGTGCATTGGAGTCGGCGCCTTTAAAACCCGCCTGTTTCTTTAGATACGTTGACGATACCTTCGTTGTTTGGCCTCACGGTAGGGAGAATTTGAATGTCTTTCTAGAACATCTGAACTCGATCCACCCGAACATTCGTTTTACGATGGAGGTGGAAGAGGATGGTTGCCTTCCCTTTCTCGACGTGTTGGTTAGGAGGAAGGATGATGGATCATTGGGACATGCAGTCTACAGGAAACGTACTCACACCGACTTGTACTTACAAGCTAATACACTCCTGGAAATTGAAATAAGAACACCGTGAATTCATTGTCCCAGGAAGGGGAAACTTTATTGACACATTCCTGGGGTCAGATACATCATATGATCACACTGACAGAACCACAGGCACATAGACACAGGCAACAGAGCATGCACAATGTCGGCACTAGTACAGTGTATATCCACCTTTCGCAGCAATGCAGGCTGCTATTCTCCCATGAAGACGATCGTAGAGATGCTGGATGTAGTCCTGTGGAACGGCTTGCCATGACATTTCCACCTGGCGCCTCAGTTGGACCAGCGTTCGTGCTGGACGTGCAGACCGCGTGAGACGACGCTTCATCCAGTCCCAAACATGCTCAATGGGGGACAGATCCGGAGATCTTGCTGGCCAGGGTAGTTGACTTACACCTTCTAGAGCACGTTGGGTGGCACGGGATACATGCGGACGTGCATTGTCCTGTTGGAACAGCAAGTTCCCTTGCCGGTCTAGGAATGGTAGAACGATGGGTTCGATGACGGTTTGGATGTACCGTGCGCCATTCAGTGTCCCCTCGACGATCACCAGTGGTGTACGGCCAGTGTAGGAGATCGCTCCCCACACCATGATGCCGGGTGTTGGCCCTGTGTGCCTCGGTCGTATGCAGTCCTGATTGTGGCGCTCACCTGCACGGCGCCAAACACGCATACGACCATCATTGGCATCAAGGCAGAAGCGACTCTCATCGCTGAAGACGACACGTCTCCATTCGTCCCTCCATTCAAGCCTGTCGCGACACCACTGGAGGCGGGCTGCACGATGTTGGGGCGTGAGCGGAAGACGGCCTAACGGTGTGCGGGACCGTAGCCCAGCTTCATGGAGATGGTTGCGAATGGTCCTCGCCGATACCCCAGGAGCAACAGTGTCCCTAATTTGCTGGGAAGTGGCGGTGCGGTCCCCTACGGCACTGCGTAGGATCCTACGGTCTTGGCGTGCATCCGTGCGTCGCTGCGGTCCGGTCCCAGGTCGACGGGCACGTGCACCTTCCGCCGACCACTGGCGACAACATCGATGTACTGTGGAGACCTCACGCCCCACGTGTTGAGCAATTCGGCGGTACGTCCACCCGGCCTCCCGCATGCCCACTATACGCCCTCGCTCAAAGTCCGTCAACTGCACATACGGTTCACGTCCACGCTGTCGCGGCATGCTACCAGTGTTAAAGACTGCGATGGAGCTCCGTATGCCACGGCAAACTGGCTGACACTGACGGCGGCGGTGCACAAATGCTGCGCAGCTAGCGCCATTCGACGGCCAACACCGCGGTTCCTGGTGTGTCCGCTGTGCCGTGCGTGTGATCATTGCTTGTACAGCCTTCTCGCAGTGTCCGGAGCAAGTATGGTGGGTCTGACACACCGGTGTCAATGTGTTCTTTTTTCCATTTCCAGGAGTGTAGTTGTCACCATTCGGCTCAGCGTGAAGGGGTACTTCGTACCATGGTAAACAGGGCACATGTCGTTTCTGACGCTGAGACTTTGCCATCTGAGCTGTCCCATCTTGAAGTTACATTTCGTCAAAATGGTTATAGTGCGTTGCGCTATCGACCAACTGTACATCGGGTGGTTGATGATAATTCTGAGTCAACACCTAAGTCTACTGCCTTGTTGCCTTACGTAGGAAACACGTCCAATAAGATCGGTTGTATTTTACGGAAATACGATGTGAAATGTGTTTTCCGACCTCCATCTAAAATTAGAGCACTTTTGAGTTCCGTTAAGGATGATCTTGGACTGCGTAAGGCGGGTGTATATCGTATTCCTTGTAGCTGCGGCATGGCATATATTGGTCAAACTATCAGGACCGTGGAGGACAGATGTACTGAGCATAAACGGCACACACGATTACAGCAGCCAAATAGATCTGCTATTGCCGAACATTGCTTGGATACTGGTCACCCCATGTTATATAATAACACCGAGATATTGGCGTGCACGTCCAGCTATTGGGACAGTGTCATGAGGGAGGCAGTTGAGATTAACTTAGCGAGCAACCTCGTTAACAGGGATGGAGGTTTCTGTTTAAACTCTGTTTGGAATCCGGCTCTCTCCCTTGTCAAAAAACAGGAACAGAGTCAATGCTGCCTCACCTGCGCATTCATAGTCTCACTATCGATAGCTCTGACTTTGGTCATCTTTGGTGGCACTAGTGTTCAGTGTGTGTGTGTTATCTTTCCTGCTTCTATCCGAGAACCGAGGTATTAAATTTGCATGTACGCCGCCTGTCCGTTGCAGTTTGCCTTGAAAATGGCGGGGTGTTCTCCCGCCGAAATATCGGCGGTCGCTGAAAGTGTTACCTGGCTGAATTCCCGGAAGTTATTTGAAACTTTCCAATGAAGTGACAGAACCTACCCTTGGGGTCTCCTAAGCAAACATGGCTCGTAGATACCCCAAGGTGTGTGCAATGCAACTGGGTCCACAAATTTTGATGGAAACTTGGACGGCTGTTTCGATCCAGACTGTGCACAACCCTTTCCACACGACCAGTTTGAACTCTAGGCGTCCATTATGAACAAAAGTACTAAATCATCACTTCTGTGACGTCTGAAAAAGGTGGGCAAGAGGACAGCTGGAATGGAATCTGGATCTATGACATGTTCTACTCAGTGACTTCTCCGCCATATAACCGTCCTAGAAGAATGCGGACGCACCTTTTACCAATGGATGTGTACAATGCATGTGTATGCAGCCACGAACAGGGGGGCGGGGAGGGAAGAGGGCAGTGCCATGCAATGTTGTGGGTCGCTTCTCATGACTGTTAAAGTTCATTTGAGGGCTGTCCATTATTGGGGCAGCGTCTCCAATCTATTATCCAGGCTTAGAATCGACACTTCGGCGACTCGTTCGTTTTTTGAGACGATAATACACGAGCACGTCGCACTCAACTCGTAAAGACGTACCTCCAGGAGGCAGGAATCAACAGAATGGAAGGGGCAGCGGTATCTACTGGCAAGAGTCCGATTGATCATGGATGAGATCAGTTGCAACTTACTGTTCGTCGTAGGAGGAACCCTCCTCGCTCGCTACGTCTACATCTACGTACAGTCTCCGCAAGCCACCATACGGTGCGTGGCCTGTATCGACGAGTGAGACAGCCTTCAGCTGCAGCGTCTCGACCTCGCTGTGGAAAGCGTCCCAAGCAAGCTGCAAGCATTTTTCAGTGCACGGGTGGAGCGACGACGCTCTAGTGTGACCTTGCAGCAGACTTTAATTTCACGAATGAACAATAAAGCAGATTTATTAAATGATTGCATTTAGTTTTGTTTTGTATTTATTACACTACTGGCCATTAAAATGGCTACACCACGAAGATGACGTGTTACCAACACGAAATTTAACTGACAGGAAGAAGGTGCTGTGATATGCAAATGATTACCTTTTCAGAGCATTCACACAAGGTTGGCGCCGGTGGCGACACCTACAACGTGCTGACATGAGGAAAGTTTCCAACCGATTTCTCATACACAAACAGCAGTTGACCGGCGTTGCCTGGTGAAACGTTGTTGTGATGCCTCGTGTAAGGAGGAGAAATGCGTACCATCACGTTTCCGACTACGATAAAGGTCGGATTGTAGCCTATCGTGATTGTGGTTTATCGTATCGCGACATTGCTGCTCGTGTTGGTCGTGATCCAATGACTGTTAGCAGAATATGGAATCGGTAGGTTCAGGAGGGTAATACGGAACGCTGTGCTGGATCCCAACGGCCTCGTATCACTAGCAGTCGAGATGAGAGGCATCTTGTCCGCATGGCTGTAACGGATCGTGCAACCACGTCTCGATCCCTGAGTCAACAGACGTGTGCAAGACAACAACCATCTGCACGAACAGTTCGACTACGTTTGCAGCAGCATGGACTATGAGCTCGGAGATCATGGCCGCGGTTACCCTTGGCGCTGCATCACAGACAGAAGCACCTGCGATGGTTTACTCAACGACGAACCTGGGTGCACAAATGGCCAAACGTCATTTTTTCGGATGAATTCAGGTTCTGTTTACAGCATCATGATGATCGCATCCGTGTTTGGCGACATCGCGGTGAACGCACATTGGAAACATGTATTCGTCATCGCCATACTGGCGTATCACCCGGCGTGATGGTATGGGGTGCCATTGGTGACACGTCTCGGTCACCTCTTGTTCGCATTGACGGCACTTTGAACAGTGGACGTTACATTTCAGTTGTGTTACGACCCGTGGCTCTACCCTTCATTCGATCTCTGCAAAACCCTACATTTCAACAGAATAATGCACGACCGCATGTTGCAGGTCCTGTACGGGCCTTTCTGTATACAGAAAATATTCGACTGCTTCCCTGGCCAGCACATTCTCCAGATCTCTCACCAATTGTAAACGTCTGGTCAATAGCGGCCGATCAACTGGCTCGTCACAATACGCCAGTCACTACTCTTGATGAACTGTGGTTTCGTGTTGAAGCTGCATGGGCAGCTGTACCTGTACACGCCATCCAAGCAGTTATTACAGTCAGAGGTGGTTGTTCTGGGTACTGCTTTCTCAGGACCTATGCACCCAACTTGCGTGAAAATGTACTCACATGTCAGTTCTAGTATAATATATTTGTCCAATGAATACCCGTTTATCATCTGCATTTCTTCTTGGCGTACCATAAATGTTATATTTTCATTCCCTGCACCCTTTATATTCAAAGCTATACATGTTTGCAGATATACAAGTGATGCAAAACAACTTGAGTGACCCAGTTTCTTGTACTATTCTATCACGACGATAAACATCTTCCAATCAGATGCTGTCCTGCATATCTAGGTGGACTAGCTACAGTGAAGTTTCGAAAGTACATGTTCGCGGTAGGTGCGCTTCCGAATTCGAGTCTGCAGCGGAACACAGTTTTAATCTGTCACCAAGTTTTTAAACAGTGAGTAACCCACTCGAGAGTGAGGAAATCATTCTGTGCCTTATTGTTACATTAGTGTTGTGAAAGCCGCACAGTTTGTAGTTCACGGCCACGATATGATTCGTATCTGTGTACCCATAGATCTTCTTTACACGGATATTGGATATCTCCTGGCGTTACAATTTCAGAACAACAAAAATAAAGTACTGTACATATACAGTCATTTACAGACTTACATGTCTAGTATGACAAGCACAGTACAGTTACTCAGCCGTGGCCTTAAAGCAGGAACCATCCCAGCATTTGCCTGAAGTAATGTAGGGAAACCACGCGAAACATAAATCAGAATGGCCGAAAGAAGACTGGATCCTTCACCTCCTGAATACAAGGCCTGTCTGTTTTAAACAGTGCTATCTTATTCGGCTAATCCCTAATGTACAATAATGTTTTACACAGAAGCTATTCAATAATGTTAAAGGCAGGTGCTATACTGTTCATTCATTTCCCACTTGCAGTCACTGCACACAATACACACATTATCACCCTGCTCTCAGGACCATTTCGTGAACCGCACTGAGTTAGCATCCCTCTATAACGAGCGAGATGTTGAGCTCGAAAGACAATTAGGTGTTAATATTTTACGCTGAATAGCTTTGAGAGTAATTCTTTCCATAAAAGGAAAAGAGAAAACAAGGAAAAATATAGTGTGAAAGAGTTATGTGGGATATGAGATATTTTATTATCATTAGTATTATTTATATTACTATTTTACTAAATACCAACTCCGTGTTATTCTTCAATGACTAGAATATTTTGGTTAACTGCGTCTATAAACGAGTTTGTTGTAGCAATTTCCTTTGCTGTCTCTGCTAGAATTACAATGTCATCGGCAAGGCTCAAAGTTTTATTTGTTCTCCGTGTAATTTAATTCCTGCTCTAAATTTTTGTTTTGTTTCCTTGCTCAATATATAGATTGAATAACATCGGGGATAGGCTACGACCCTGTCTCACTCTCTTCCAAACCCCTGCTTCCCTTTCATGGTCCTCCACTCTTATAACTGCCATCTGTTTTCTGTACAAATTGTACATAGCCTTTCGCTCTCTGTATTTGACCCCTGCCACCTTCAGAATTGTTGTTGTTGTGGTCTTCAGTCCTGAGACTGGTTTGATGCAGCTCTCCATGCTACTCTATCCTGTGCAAGCTTCTTCATCTCCCAGTACCTACTGCAACCTACATCCTTCTGAATCTGCTTAGTGTATTGATCTCTTGGTCTCCCTCTACGATTTTTACCCTCCACGCTGCCCTCCAGTACTAAATTGATGATCCCTTGATGCCTCAGAACATGTCCTACCAACCGATCCCTTCTTCTAGTCAAATTGTGCCACAAACTTCTCTTCTCCCCAATCCTATTCAATACCTCCTCATTAGTTACGTGATCTACCCACCTTATCTTCAGCATTCTTCTGTAGCACCACATTTCGAAAGCTTCTATTCTCTTCTTGTCCAAACTAGTTATCGTCCATGTTTCACTTCCATACATGGCTACACTCCATACAAATACTTTCAGAAACGACTTCCTGAGACTTAAATCTATACTCGATGTTAACAAATTTCTCTTCTTCAGAAACGATTTCCTTGCCATTGCCAGTCTACATTTTATATCCTCTCTACTTCGACCATCATCAGTTATTTTACTCCCTAAATAGCAAAACTCCTTTACTACTTTAAGTGTCTCATTTCCTAATCTAATCCCCTCAGCATCACCCGATTTAATTTGACTACATTCCATTATCCTCGTTTTGCTTTTGTTGATGTTCATCTTATATCCTCCTTTCAAGACACTGTCCATTCCGTTCAACTGCACTTCCAAGTCCTTTGCTGTCTCTGACAGAATTACAATGTCATCGGCGAACCTCAAAGTTTTTACTTCTTCTCCATGAATTTTAATACCTACTCCGAATTTTTCTTTTGTTTCCTTTACTGCTTGCTCAATATACAGATTGAATAACATCGGGGAGAGGCTACAACCCTGTCTCACTCCTTTCCCAACCAATGCTTCCCTTTCATGCCCCTCGACTCTTATAACTGCCATCTGGTTTCTGTACAAATTGTAAATAGCCTTTCGCTCCCTGTATTTTACCCCTGCCACCTTCAGAATTTGAAAGAGAGTATTCCAGTTAACGTTGTCAAAAGCTTTCTCTAAGTCTACAAATGCTAGAAACGTAGGTTTGCCTTTTCTTAATCTTTCTTCTAAGATAAGTCGTAAGGTTAGTATTGCCTCACGTGTTCCAACATTTCTACGGAATCCAAACTGATCTTCCCCGAGGTCCGCTTCTACCAGTTTTTCCATTCGTCTGTAAAGAATTCGCGTTAGTATTTTGCAGCTGTGACTTATTAAACTGATTGTTCGGTAATTTTCACATCTGTCAACACCTGCTTTCTTTGGTATTGGAATTATTATATTCTTCTTGAAGTCTGTGGGTATTTCGCCTGTCTCATACATCTTGCTCACCAGATGGTAGAGTTTTGTCATGACTGGCTCTCCCAAGGCCATCAGCAGTTCTAATGGAATGTTGTCTACTCCCGGGGCCTTGTTTCGACTCAGGTCTTTCAGTGCTCTGTCAAACTCTTCACGCAGTATCTTATCTCCCATTTCATCTTCATCTACATCCTCTTCCATTTCCATAATATTGTCCTCAAGTACATCGCCCTTGTACAAACCCTCTATATACTCCTTCCACCTTTCTGCCTTCTCTTCTTTGCTTAGAACTGGGTTGCCATCTGAGCTCTTGATATTCATACAAGTGGTTTTCTTCTCTCCAAAGGTCTCTTTAATTTTCCTGTAGGCAGTATCTATCTTACCCCTAGTGAGACAAGCCTCTACATCCTTACATTTGTCCTCTAGCCATCCCTGCTTAGCCATTTTGCACTTTCTGTCGATCTCATTTTTGAGACGTTTGTATTCCCTTTTGCCTGCTTCATTTACTGCATTTTTATATTTTCTCCTTTCATCAATTAAATTCAATATTTCTTCTGTTACCCAAGGATTTCTATTAGCCCTCGTCTTTTTACCTACTTGATCCTCTGCTGCCTTCACTACTTCATCCCTCAGAGCTACCCATTCTTCTTCTACTGTATTCCTTTCCCCGTTCCTGCCAATTGTTCCCTTATGTTCTCCCTGAAACTCTCTACAACCTCTGGTTCTTTCAGTTTATCCAGGTCCCATCTCCTTAAATTCCCACCTTTTTGCAGTTTCTTCAGTTTCAATCTGCAGTTCATAACTAATAGATTGTGGTCGGAATACCCATCTGCCCCTGGAAATGTCTTACAATTTAAAACCTGGTTCCTAAATCTCTGTCTTACCATTATATAATCTATCTGATACCTATTAGTATCTCCAGGATTCTTCCAGGTATACAACCTTCTTTTATGATTCTTGAACCAAGTGTTAGCTATGATTAAGTTATGCTCTGTGCAAAATTCTACAAGGCGGCTTCCTCTTTCATTTCTTCCCCCCAATCCATATTCACCTACTATGTTTCCTTCTCTCCCTTTTCCTACTGACGAATTCCAGTCACCCATGACTATTAAATTTTCGTCTCCCTTCACTACCTGAATAATTTCTTTTATCTCATCATACATTTCATCAATTTCTTCATCATCTGAGGAGCTAGTTGGCAAATAAACTTGTTCTACTGTAATAGGCATGGGCTTTGTGTCTATCTTGGCCACAATAATGCGTTCACTATGCTGTTTGTAGTAGCTAACCCGCACTCCTATTTTTTTATTCATTATTAAATCTACTCCTGCACTACCCCTATTTGATTTTGTATTTATAACCCTGTAATCACCTGACCAAAAGTCTTGTTCCTCCTGCCACCGAACTTCACTAATTCCCACTATATCTAACTTTAAACCTATCCATTTCCCTTTTTAAATTTTCTAACCTACCTGCCCGATTAAGGGATCTGACATTCCACGCTCCGATCCGTAGAATGCCAGTTTTCTTTCTCCTGATAACGACGTCCTCTTGAGTAGTCCCCGCCCGGAGATCCGAATAGGGGACTATTTTACCTCCGGAATATTTTACCCAAGAGGACGCCATCATCATTTAATCATACAGTAAAGCTGCATGTCCTCGGGAAAAATTACGGCTGTAGTTTCCCCTTGCTTTCAGCCGTTCGCAGTACCAGCACAGCAAGGCCGTTTTGGTTAATGTTACAAGGCCAGATCAGTCAATCATCCAGACTGTTGCCCCTGCAACTACTGAAAAGGCTGCTGCCCCTCTTCAGGAACCACATGTTTGTCTGGCCTCTCAACAGATACCCCTCCGTTGTGGTTGCATCTACGGTACGGCCATCTGTATCGCTGAGGCACGCAAGCCTCCCCACCAACGGCAAGGTCCATGGTTCACGGGGGAAGCCTTCAGAATTTGAAAGAGATATTATGAATGATAATAGTGCCTGATTCATGGTTTTATCACTTGACGATAAAAATGTTATGTTTCGCCTAACACGAAGCTGTGAATATTTTTATGAAACTGATTATGGTCAGTTGACCGAAGCTGGTGGTATAAATAAAGAATTTTACCAGCAGCTCAAGGCCGTAATATGATTTTTTCAAACTTTAAAAGATACTGGTTGTTACACACTGATGACGGGACTATAAGGGCATAACACGCTAATGGCATTCTGTTTGCATGTATCTTTGCGTGGTCATACCACGTCAAATGAAAACCAATATTAATTCCTAGAAATTGTTCATTTGTTACTCCTTGTATTGAGGCGCCAACTTCTATTAATTTAATAGTGTTATTTTCCCTCGTAAGACTGAAATTTATGGCGTTTCTTTTCTTTACGTTCAATGTTACTTTGTGGCTTATTGCTCAATTGTAATCTTTCTTGAGGGCTTCATTTTATTTCCGTGAAAGGAGTTCTCTTGTTTTCTCAGTGACTAGAATATTGCTGTCAATCAGTGAAGACAATTTTTCCCCATAACTAACACTAGTGAGGAAGTCGTTGATGTATATGAGGAATTGTACTGATCCTAAAATGCTACCTTGAGGAACTCCTATACTAATGTATTTTGGCTGTGATAAGTGTTTCACTAAAATTTTAGACATTTGAGAAATATGCTACCTCTGCTCTTTGTGCCCTATGTGTTAGATATGATCGGAACCAGTGATTTACTACTTGCTAAAACTTGTAGTTTATTTAGTGTAATGTTACGGTCAACAGTATCAAAAGCCTTAGAAAGATCTGCCTGTGACACACTCATCTTTGTCAAGAGCATCAAATACCACTTGTATGAATTCTACTATGGCTGATTCTGTATTTCTACCACTTCTGAAACCAAACAGTGTCTCACTTAAATGGCTATATTTATTCATGTACCTTCATAACTGCTTCTATTAATTTTGAGATCGATGACAGCGTGGAAATGGGATGATAAATTTCTGTGTCTTCTGCGTTACCGGGCCGGCTATCTCTTAACACAGTGAAATCCTGAAGGTCAGTGGACGACGGAAGTGGTGAGGCGACGACAGAATTCTGGCCACTTCCTCTGTTCTCGCTGCTATACACAGCCGTTTACTTCCCTGTTTTGGGCTGTCAGTTCGTGTCCAAAGACGAAACTTGCGCCATACAGGGCTTCCGTACAACTCAGCCATTCACTGCAACACGTCGCCACAGAATGAATCTAAGAAACAAACGTTGCGTGTGCCATAAGGTAGTGGAATAGAGCCACAAATGTTCATGGTAATCATAAACGGTTAATAACATACAGTCGGCTGCAGTGTAAGATGTTGTTATCTGCAGATAACTACCATTTGTGGCTGAATGTACGAAGACCACCCGCTCGTGTACTGTAAGGTACGGCGCGCTAGTTTCCGAAACAGAACGGTAGAACAGTCCAGGATCGAATCCTCGCAGCGGATTAACGGCGATGGCTGGTGCGCTGGTTAGCCGGAGTGTTGTCCTTAGCCGGTTTTCCGCATTCATTTAGCTAAATGTCGACTTGGTCCCACTTTCTGCGTCAGCAAATACGAATCATGCACAGTTAAAATACGATCTCACATAAAACAAAGTTTACTTAATTCACTGATAGGTGGTGCACACTAATTGCATCCCTAAGTAACTGACGAGGGAGCGAGAGGAAGGGCATCCGGCTGCAGAGTTAAATAAAATAAATTTGTCGAAACTTGAGTACAGCGTGATCCTTAACCAAGCGGGGTAAGCGCTAACGAAAAAAAGAACGAAGAATGTAACAAGTTGCCCATCAAGTTAAGAGTCTGATAATGGTAACTTATCAGAGTCAGACATAGCACGGGATTATATTACGAACCGATACGAAGCGCAACAAACGTGTGAAAGCAGTAGCAGGGAGGAAAACTGAGAATAGATTTGTTTGAAGGGTTGTGAGGAAGTGCGTCTGCTAAGAAAACAACACGCAAGACGTCGGTGCAACATCTTCTAGTGCGTTGCTTTATCACTTGAGGCTCATATCAAGTACGCCTTACAGCAGAGATAGAATGAGTTCAGGAAACCGATCGTAATAGATCTGTATAGCCCATATTACATTGTAAGAGGAACTCTCACGAAACTCACTGCGAATGTCTGGAAGATGGTCGAGATTACTTGTATGAAACCATGTTGCGTAAGTTTAGAGAACTGAAATGCACATGAGCTGTCTCTGTCGGTTACGTAGCGCAGGCATTGCAAGAGAAACGTAAGAGAGAATAGGGCGTGTACGAAGGCGCACAAGCAACCAACGTTCTCTCGCTCCACGTTTGAATGGAGTCGGCCAGACTTTGATTAACAGTGGTACTGTCTACCCTCCTCCAAGCATTGCTTTAGTAGAGTCCATATGTGCACTGGTGTCTCACAAAGACTGTAGGATGTTACAATTATTTCTTTGCGTTAAAAAAATTAGTTAATTTTCAGACACAATACGATTAACTGGCGTTTGCCGGTCATCTTTCTTGTTTCACTGGCAAATTATGGAAAACTGATCTTACAGAATAAGGGACACCATTAGAATGCTATTTAACGGCCCCTAGTACTGGTCAGATAGATTCTTTTATTTGTTATTTACAGGGCTCATATGGCAGATCCTTCTTAAAAATAGAATTATTAATCAAATTCCTGAGGCAGTGTATTTGGAGGATGTATTTCAATCTCTGTGTTCCTCTACAGTTTCTTACCCTCTACAGCTCCCTCTAGTAATATGGAAGTTGTAACATTACATATATCCTATCATCCTGTCGCTTCTTCTTCGCAGTGTTTTTCTTGTACATTCCTTTCCTCGCTGATTCTGCGGAGAACCTCATCATTCCTTACCTTATCAGTCCATCTGATTTTAAACATTCTTCTGTAGCACCACATCTTCAATGATTCTAGTCTCTTCTGTTTCGGTTGTTCCACAGCCCATGTTTTACTACCGTACAGTGCTCTGCTCCAAACGTACATTCTTAGAAATTTCTTCCTCAAATTAAGGCCTATGTTTGGTACTGAAAGACTTCTCTCGGCCAAAAATCCAGTTTCTTCCTGTGCTACTCTGCTTTTTATGTCCTCTTTCCTCCGTCTGTCAGGGGTTATTTCGCTGCCTAGGTAACAGAATTCCTTAAATTCATATACTTCGTGATCACCAATCCTGATGTTAAGTTTCTCGCTGTTCTCATTTCTGGTACTTCTCCTTACTGTCGTCTTTCTTTGATTTACTTTCAATCCGTATTCTGCATTCATTAGACTGTTTATTCCATTCAACAGATCCTGTAATTCTTCTTCACTTCATCTGAGGATAGCAATGTTATCAGCTAATCTTATCATTGACACCCTTTCAGCTCGAATTTTAATTCGACTCTTAAACCTTCCTTCTTTTTGCGTCATCCCTTCTTCGATATATAGACTGTATCGCTGTCTTAAACCCTTTTTAATCCGAGCACTTCATTTTTGGTCTTCCAGTCTTATTATTACAGCTTGGTTCTTGTACATATTGTAAATTACCCTTCTTTTCCTATAGATTACCCATATTTTTCTCAGAATTTCGAACATCTTGCACTATTTTACGTTGTCGAACGCTTTTTCCAGGTCGACAAATCCTACGAACGTGTCTTGATTTTTCTTCTGTCTTGCTTTCCACATCGTCATTAGGAAAATACGGCGACCGTGCATTTCAGGAATCATTCATTGAAAGTTCCACGTCGCAAGCAAGACAGCGCTGTGCTAGACTCACTTCATAGTATTAGATATTACATGTATTGGAATTATTTTTTACGGTCTATAATCTCTCACTAGTTACTGCATTTTGCTTGCAAATCTGCGTGGAATTTCGACGATGTGTTAACTGGAACATGAGAAGACAGATTATTATTTTTGTCTTCTTTTTCATCGTCAGTGACTTCAGTCAGAGCGCGCATATTATCTTTTTTACCTCTATTATCAATATTTTATCTCCATGGAAGCCAGCCGCGGTGGCCGAGCGGTTCTAGGCGCTTCAGTCAGGAGCCGCGCTGCTGCTGCGGTCCCAGGTTTGAATCCCGCCTCGGGCATGGATGTGTGTGATGTCCTTAGGTTAGTTAGTATTAAGTAGTTCTAAGTCTAGGAACTGATGGCCTCAGATGTTAAGTCCCTTAATACTCAGAGCCATTTGAACCATTTGATCTCCGTGGACGGTTGCTATTTCTGTTGCTACAGCGTAGCATTATCCTTAAGGGAGTATGTGAATCGCACAGTCTGGGTTCACTGTGTGTTAGTGTGCTGTGTTGTATTACCGACGCAGGGGTGGCTAACTGACGCGGCTTTTGCCTGCACTGCCTTAAAATAAAACTTGTGCTGGCTACTTTAGTAGACCAACAATTGTTATTAGGCGCAAATATTTGATCCGCTTTTGGATGACATCACTATTTCGCACGACGACTCTTTACCGCATTAACCTAGTCGAACAATGAAAGACATAAAATTTCGTTTACCTAAAGAACGGCGTCACAAAATCACCACAAGCTGCTGTAATGTTTGTTTATTAATAACCACTTTGGCTCAAAAGAGCGTCTTCAGGTCCCGAATACTATTGTATTAAGCTACAGTTAGATGCCTTGACGTACAATTAATAATAATTATGTTCTTAATATCAAGGGACCTTTCTTTAAACTAATGTACAGCGATAGGACAATAATTTGGAAACAATGAGAGAAAAGCATGCTTGAAAGTTAGTGCAGATGTTAGTCAAGCCTCCAGGTTGCGCTGTTATTTGACCACGAACGGCACCTGTGCACTGCGCTTCCGTAACCCAGGTAGCCGAAGTGTTTAGTGTCTCAAGAGGCACCAAATGGAAGTCTTATACGGCATACAGGGAAAGCGGGAAAACATCCGTGAACTCAGAACGCGGACAGTAGTGTATTTGATTGATCGTGACGGATGGTTATTGAAGCAGACTATAACGACAGCTGCAAAAGTCATTGCAGAATCGTATGTCGCACTCGCAAACCCTATCAGCACCACAACAACGCGAAGGGCAAAGAAATTTGCAGGGCTAGCTGGAATTTCAAAACCACCAATCAGTGATGCGGGATCAGTCCTGTTTCACACTGTTTCGAACTTCTGGCCGGGTTTAAGTCCCAAGAATGAAGCATGGCGGGGTTTCGGTGATGATGTGGGCAGCCATATAGTGGTATTCCACGAGTCCCACGATTACTCTGCAAGGTCACATTACTGCTAAGGATTATGGTCCATTTTGGCTGATCAGATCCACCGCACGGTACAGTGTTAGTCGGCCAATGGTGATGCTGTGTTCCGAGACGACAGGATCCCTGTTCACACAGCTCGAATCGTCCAGGACTGCTTTTGTGAGTACGCAGATGAATTGTCGCAACACCTCTGGCCAACACAGTGGACAGATCCCAATATCATTGAGACGTTGTGGTCTATTTTGGAGAGAAGAGTGAGTGGTCGCTGTCCTCCTCTATATTCGTTACCTGAACTTTCTACTATATTGCAGGAATAATGGTATAAGATACCCTTAAAAAGCACATAGGACCAGTATTTATCTATTCCGAGACTACTGGAAGCTGTTTTGGAAGCTGTTTTGAATACCCACGGTTTGCCTGCACCGTTTTAGGCAAGGTAATGTGTATTATTTGTGGCATTTCCTTATATGTGTCCACCCCTTGTAGTTGTATTCGTGGCTTAAAGAAGGCCGCTTGTTTCAAAATGGTCATCGATAAATAAATACACATTGCAGGAGCTTTTCGTGATACCGTTCTTCAAGGACATTGAAGATGCGCGGCACTCTTTCGGGAAATAATATCATATAGAAATAAGTTTTGAGTGGTGTGGAGGAGCGAGTGTGGCTCCCGATATTTCTGAAGTGAGATACATATGACATGCTCAGCTAGTGCTTGCTTCCCAGGAATAAATGCTGGCATTTAGTTAAAACGACTGGAAAACCGTGTGGTCGTAGTTGAAAAAAAACTACATGGAAGTCTGCACGAAGTACCTTCGTGACTTGATAATGCAGAGCACTACCGTAACGAAAGTAAGTATCAGGACCTCCGTTGGAAGTTGATTGCACATCTTGTACCTTTTCTTCATTTTGCACTTTCGGACCTTTTCCGTTCTCCGTCCATAGATCATCAAAAGATCCTCATGGAGACAAAGAAGTTCTCCAAAATTGCCTTACAGAGTTCAGACTCGTAGGTTTTTTCGGATTTGGAACCCTTAGACTGCACAAGCATAAGGAGAGGTAGTCATAGATAGTGACAGAGAATGTACCAGTGATTCATTTCCAAGCCATCCATCTTCAATAACGAAGTTCCATTACCGCAAAGAACAAGCATACGAACCTTTGCATATATACAACAGCTTCGCAGCTTTGTCTATTTCCAGTTCATCAGTTTACTCCAATCCACTGAATGTGCCTATCGTCAAGTTTCCGGGCATCACACACACCGGGCCACAATGTGGGGGGAAAAGGCAGCAACAGGGAAGTATCAACGCATCCCACGCGGAGATAGAATCACTGCGGTTGCCTGTGTTGCTTCAGTTTCCGGAGTCCTGGCACGTTGAACTTTCCTTTTGTACAGTGCCCAACACAATTAAAGGACCTCTTTTCCGAAACGCCGTAACTGTCTCCCATTGCGACGTAGACATTTGAAATGTGGCTCAAAGGTGCCTATAATCTTCTCTGTAGAGTAAAACGTGAAGCTTCCTGCAACGTCACATTCATGCTCGGTAACTCTTCAAACAGCAAGGTGTCGACAAATATCCAAAGATCATGTGAGCTTTACAGTGGATTAGTGGTTAATTGGCACCAAATTTCACCACAATTCTGCCCAACGCCATCACGTGATAGGAAGGTCGTCACACCCCGTCTTACCCGCATTTCACCCATTCTTTTAACGCCTGTTCGATGGAGTTCAGAACTGCGACTTCCAGCGTTGAAATCACGCGCTTGTCTTATGGGTGGCCGAGTAAAACATTTCAGACACACCACCCCTCAGAATCGACACGGAGAGGCCTCAGTGGGTGGCATAAAAGTGCGTCAATGAAACCACAGCTTTGCTTCGGGCATTGATTCCCACAGATTTCTCGCTCCAAAACGACAGTTCTCAACAGGGTGAGCAACAGGACGGCATTCTTGGCAGTCTTTAATAGTGCTGACATCCCCCTACTTTTCAAATCTTCGCTAAGGACATTGTGGGCCAGCAACCACACTGAAAGTGGTCGCACCCTTTTGCAGTACGACCTGATAGCAGTTTTTCTCTGGCGCACACAGTGAACCACTAGGAACCGTTCAAAACTATTCAACGAAATTTGAACCTGATCAGAAACAGCAAAAGGTGCTTACGCATTTTCAGCCCTCTTGTCGTGCGACCTCCTACGGCCACCGAGGGGTAGAGGGGGTCTACACTGACATGTACATGAATAAAGCGGCAAAGAGCCCTCTAAAACCAACCAGTTCAGCAACACTCTGGATGTCACCCGCCCTTGTTTTTTGAGAACTTTAAAGATGAAAATGTACCGTGTACAGATACAATCTGTGAAAGTGTCCTAGACACTGTCAGGCAGGCAATCCCCTGACACCTCTCCGATTCCACACGTCCGCCAGCAGGGTATAGAGCAAAAGCATCGCCTGCCTCCAGACGCCTGGGTATCCGTCATGTCTGCACTGTGGTCTAGTGGCTAGTGTTACCGCCTCTGGATCACGGGGTCCCGGTTTCGATTCCCGGCCGGGTTGTCTTCATCATCATCATCAATCGTGACAATGGCTAGATTGGACTGTTTAAAAACTTGGATTGTGTAAAAATTTGTAATTTGTAAGGGCGCAGATGACTGCGCAATTGAGCTCCCCACAAACCCAATATCATCATCTCCGTCATGGGTCATCTCGGTACAGGGAGATTTTTAAAGCTCTCAGCAAAGGAGGTTGTGTTGCGCTGATGATGTTGCCAAACCGGGTGGTCTTAGAGGGACCCTGCTGGATTATTCACGGATGTGTCAATCTCTCTCTCTCTCTCTCTCTCTCTCTCTCTCTCTCTCTGTTTCACACATACACACACAAGCACACACAGTGGTGACGCCACATGAGGGCGCGAAACAGCGGTGCTGAAGAAGCATAAGCACCCTTTGCTGCTTCGAATCGTGTTCAAATTTCGTCGCTTCGTTTTGAATGGTCCTTAGTGGTTCCTCCCTGTATACGAAAGCAAAAATGGCAGGTCGCACTGCATTATAAAGAAGTGCCATCACGTTCAGTGTGGTTGCTGGCCCACGATGTCCTTAGAGAAGGACCGCACGGAGTAGCGCCTTGTCACGCTTCGCGCTCCTCCCCCCCGTCGGAGGTTCGACTCCTCCCTCGGGCATGGGTGTGTGTGTGTTGTCCTTAGCGTAAGTTAGTTCACAAAATTTCCTTAAAGAAGGGCTGAATAATTCAAGGTTTGTCAGCAGCGCCAGACGTTGTCAAGAATGTTCTCTTATTGTTCATAGCGCAGCGAACTG